>NC_062566.1:28969000-29683500 GCF_022837055.1 Prionailurus viverrinus | reverse complement strand
GGGAGAGAAGGTTAACTTTACCTTTGGGAAACTGTATGAGGGCTAATTTACAAATATGCTACTCAAAGTCTGAAACAAAGACTTTTCATTAGTAGATGCAAGAAACAGACAAGTTTGAGGAACAGGCTAGTCTGTTTTTGGCATGTTGATGGGAATTTGCTTTAAGTTTTGAAGTATACTTCAGCCTTCAGTTGCCAGATTTTTAAAATATATATCCTTAACTCTTTAGGAGAAGAAAACTCTTTTCCTATTGAAGGCCAATGATACCTGGCAAACTATAACCAGAATTCTGTGTAAGTTTTCGTTGCTTTTCTAAATGAAATCAGTTTATTGTTTTCATTTTGACTTAAAATTGCTGTAAACTTTTTTTTTAGTACAAAAAAATACAGGGGCTCCTGTGTGGCTCAGTTGGTTAAGCATCCAACTTGGGCTCAGGTCACGATCTCGTGGTTCCTGAGTTCAATCCCCACATTGGGCTCTGTGCTGACAGCTCAGAACCTGGAGCCTGCTCCAGATTCTGTGTCTCCCTGTCTCTCTGCCCCTCTCCCGCTCACACTCTGTCTCTCTCTCTGTCTCTCTCTCTCAAAAATAAACAATAAAAAACTTTAATATAGGGGCGCTTGGGTGGCTCAGTCAGTTGAGCTTCCGACTTCGGCTTGGGTCATGATCTCACGGTTCGTGGGTTCGAGCCCCGCGTCGGGCTCTGTGCTGACAGCTCAGAGCCTGGAGCTTGTTTCAGATTCTGTGTCTCTCTCTCCCTCTGACCCTCCCCCACTCATGCTCTGTCTCTTTCTGTCTCTCTCTCAAAAATAAATAAACATTAACAAAAAAACTTTAATATAAAAAATACAGATGTTTATAAAGAAGAAAGTGAAAACATGTATATTCTTGCCACCTAGAGAGAAACACTGAGAAACTTGTTGTATTTCTCTCCAGGCTCTTTCCTGTACATGTAAACACACATATGTATATATATTATAAGAAAGGACTCATACTATACATACATATTTATAACTTGCTTTTTTCTTAATCTATTTTAGATATTTTCCACGTTGATATGTGTATAGATCATTATCATTAATAATAGTGACTTTGATACTCCATATGTGTTGCAATTTATCAAACTCCCTATTTTTCGACATTTATCTCGTGTATAGTCAACTACAGTCATAATAATGCTGCGTAACACACAAGCTCAAAATCTCAGTGCTTTACAGAAATAAGCACTTGCATCTTGCCGGTGAATTTGTAGAATGGAGGGTGTGGCACTGATACATGAAGAGGGGGTTGGGGAGACTCTGCTCCACCAGTCTCTCATCCCCTCCTGGCATGGTGATGACAGCAGTATAGGAGTGCGAGCCCAGCTCCACAAAAGCACCATCCAGGAACACAGAGGGACCCAAAAGGGAAAATACACAGATCGAGTTTGGCTGTCTGCGGTCTCGAGTCCCATAGACCAGCTCCATGGTATCAGATAGCTCACTTTATGAGAACCTCCTTCTTCAATTTCCCCCATACTTTATGTATGTGAATATATGTAAACTTATGGTCTGCGTCTTATTTGATATGTCGGTATCATGATGGATAAAATGTTACTGATTACTAATATTAAGCATATTTGGCTTCTGCCTGGACATTTGATTTAGGCGAGAGTAATATTCTCAAACTTGGTCAGGTGGAGGGAGAGGCAGTGTTGTGTCATCAGAAGAGCCTTCCATTGGTTGGCAATTTACTTAGGAAAGTAGCTTCACTTGAACTTGCACAGCCTCAGTGTCTTCTTCTGGGGAAATGGAGTCAACATTCACTCTGCCTACCCGCTAGGGTTGTGAGCAACAAATGAGAAAGTGCGCCATAAACAATAACGGCTCTTCCAGTGTGTGTTAGCAGAGTGTCTGTTTCATATTGGGCCCATCAAACAGCTTTTCTCTGAACCTGGGATTGCCCAGCATTTGAAACTGAGATGGAAGCAAGACCATATTTCCAGAAGGAAGCTGCAAAATTCCTAAGCTCTGACCACTGGGGGAAATTCTGTCTAGTGATTTTACTGACGCCACTGGCATAGTTTAATCATGAAGAACATCCATGGACAGTGGTTCTACTTTTCCAAATTAGCTTTCAGAAAGCCCCACATGCTATTGTTTCCATGAGTAACATCAGAAGAATACACTGGCCTTGGGTCTCTTCCCAAATTGTTTTTCCAGTGAGATAGGTACTATCGTTATTCCAAATTTAAATTTGAAGGAACCAAGACTCCGAAAGATGATGTGGTTTGCCCTAGATTGCGCAGAACCCAGCTTTTAAACCAGATCCGCCTTGTCCAAAGGCTGAGCTCTTCGCCCCAGCTCCAATCAGGAGTCAAAGGGAACATCATCAACACCAAAGTCTTCCTCTTGCTCCTTCTACTCATCCCTTAAGCATACCCTTTATCAAATATGTAACCCTCTTCTCAACCCTGAGGTTCACTGAACTGTGAGTTTATTGGCCCCAATTTGCAACTGAGGCATAGAGGAGGGAGGTGTCATTTCCTTGGCTCCACAGGGAATTCACGACTGAGGAAGTAAGACGTTTCTCCCTCCATGACATTGAGGAAAATTTTAATTTAAAAGAGGTCATGGGTTACAGACAGAGGGTTGAGCTTCTACTGGTAAAAATAGGCATTCTTGTTGAAATCATTTAAGGCTTCCCCTCTTCACAGACACAGACCTTTGACCAGAGTCCTCTGCTCTCCTCCTGACTATTGCTGACTAGTCCAGAGAGCCCTCAACAAACATTTCAGCCAGTCCGTGTCTTCAGTATGCCATTTTTTTCCTCTCTCTTTCTCTTCAGCTGCTCTAGAAGCTAGTGCTTCCAGATTTGGAAGAGAGGGCAGGGCTGAGGAAGGGTGTCTGATGAGTAACCACTACCGCCGCTCCTGCTGTCCTCATTAACATTAGTGGATTTTTCTAGGCCTCATTAGCTCAACAGCTGTATATGTACTTCTGCCATGATTCGGCTGACCTGACTCTCATCAGCATGGTATGGAGCCCTGGATGAGGACCTGGAAGATACAGATTCCAGGCCAAGGTCCGCCCTCAGTGGCAATCCGGCTCTCCATCTCTGGACCTCAGATCCTTATCCGTAAGCTTAGGAGGTTGAACGAGAAACCCTCTAAGGAATTTTTCAGTGATTCATTTTCCTCCCTGGGTAGAGTTACAGTTCACCATCATTGACCACTTTTGGCTCGAAATTATTGTGGTTCAGTAGTAGAAGAGGAACTTATTGCAAATTCATCTTTAAAATGTTTTGAGACCATTAAGAGAAAACTGAGCTCACCGTTGCCTCCAGAGCATTTGATGTTACCAGCCTTACTGGGCAGAAGGAGGCCTGAGTAAAGTGGAATTTGGAGTCAGAAGGGCCTGGAGATCCTGGACTCCTCCCGCCTTCTGCGGAAGGGAGACTGCAGCCCAGACAACTTGCCCAAGGTCACCCCTCTTTAGGAACAAAATCGAGCATAAAACTGTTTCCAGCGTTATTTTACAATACCCCTCACAGAGTGGCAAACCTTCATTAATATATATTTTACTGTTACTCCCATAAACTTGGTGACCGTGTGTTATCAGCAACACATACCATTTTTCTCTGTGGTCAAACCCAGTTACTACTATAGTTCAGTGACAAGCTTGTTTTTTGGGCCCGTGGAAATAATTACATCGTCAAATACCACTTCATGATTAAAAACTTTCTAACCAGGAATAGCTCCCACTTCACAGTAATTACTTGTGGCAAATGCCCTTTTTTTAGAAAATGCATGTTGAACAAATTGAAGTCAGATCAGTTTTTCCCTCCCCTGCTGGAATAATTGCGTGCATAGGAGAAGATTCCAGTTCGGAGACGTTCTTAGTGTTACACATCGCATGATAACTTAGCCTTCAGTGCCCTTGAACGTCCTCGCTCATCTCGAAATACTTCTCCTTCTCACAGACAGAGCAAAAGGAGTATCCTCCTTCCTTTACAATCAATGTTCTTGGATCCTCTCCTGCCTCCCCGGTGATACTGAGCCCTCAATTTTACATTTTTTTTCCCCTTCAGCAGCTGTAGTTCCTCCGTCTAAAGAGGTAGGGGAACCCCTGAGTTGGGGTTCCAGTTCCTATTGAGTTGTGTGAGCTTGGGTAAGTTAAACACCCTGAGGCCCCGTTCAAAATATATATATATAGGGATAATTATTTTGCCCCCTAGGGTAGTTGTCGTGGCAGTTCTGTAAGAAAGTCACATTCTAGGATGGTGCCCGGTACATGAACAGCTCGTAAGAAGTGTTCATTCTCCCACTTCCTTATTGTTTTTCCATTTTGGTTTACGGCATGCAGGTATCACTCACATCTTACCGAAACCTTCATTGGAACCAGTTGTCTGCCTCCCCGATGCCAAGTTTCCTTTCTGGTTTTTGTTTTTTTACCACTCTTTCCTCTAACTCTATAAACATTTTAGAAATAGTTGTTGGAAGCCTCTCTCAGATCGGCCTCTCATCTGCAGTTCCTGGGTGTGAGCTCCTGTGTGTGCCGTGCGTGTTGACGCCCGTTCACGGTGGGGTGTTTCTCCCATGCTTTGCAATTTTGAGTGTGAGCTGGTCGAACGGGAGTCCTTTTCCTGGAGAGGCCCACTAGCCCTGGGTTCAAGATTTTGAAGTTACCTTTCGGGGGAGGCTATAGATTCTCCAGCATTTGGTGATGTTTTGATGTTTTGGGGTGTTTTTTTCAAATTTTTTAATGGTTGTTTATTTTTGAGAGAGAGAGAGAGAGAGAGAGAGAGAGAGAGAGAGAGAGCATGAGCGGGGGAGGGGCAGAGAGAGAGAGAGACACACAGAATCCGAAGCAGGCTCCAGGCTCTGAGCTGTCAGCACAGAGCCCAATGCGGGGCTCGAACTCTTAGACCATGAAATCATGACCCAAGCCGAAGTTGGACGCTTAACCAACTGAGCCATCCAAGCACCCCGGTGAGGTTTTAATGTTAACAGCTCAGTTTCAGAAGACACCACCAATTGAGTAGCTCCCCACGGTTCGTAAAGCTTCCAACTTTATGCTGAGAAAACCCCTCAAGTCCAGCTCCCTTTCAGCTGGAGAGGGTGTTCACTCTAGTCTCTATAGTGGACTCTGTTAAAACCGAGTTCAAATCTCATCTCTGCAGGGTTTATTGGGGTCTGGTAACACTGTAAGAATTCAGCGTTAGGCCAGCACAACATTCTGACTTTATATTTCCTCCTTACTTCTGATGCCTTCTGAATTTGGTTATGTGGGATTGTGTGTGTGTGCGTGTGTGTAGCTGTATTTTATTTTACTTTATTTAAATATGTGTTTGGAGCAGGAAGATGAAACCCCTGTAACCAGGTGAAAAGTTCCATTGCTTTCCTTTGGCATTGAAACAAGTGGCTTTTGCTAAGGGCTACAAGGCTAGTTTTCAGCCCCACTATTACTTTCCTGAAGGTCTGCAGTAACCTCTCTGTTACTAAGTCCAGTGGCCTTTTCTGAATCTCAGCATATATAGATTTGTTTTTAATATTTTGGTAGTTGTAATTACAAGAAATTGCCAATGTCCAGCATGATGCAAGAGTATGAGGTCCCATGCAACATGTTATGGAACAATTCTTATTTGACTTACGTTTGCAGTCTTCCTGAAGCTCGGCACAGTATCTTGTATGTGGATCTTTGCCTAGTTCCAAGGTGGAAAAACTGCTGATACTTATAATAAGATCATGTTAAATACATACAATCCAAGAACGTGGTGTGACTCCCCATTTGCTCAGATGGTATTTTGGGTCTTTCAGTGATATTTTTAAGATTTTTATAATCATGTTTCTTAAATTAATTTCTGTGTATTTTGTTTTATTTTCTTTTTTTTAGAGAGAGTGTGCACAAGTGGGAGAAGGGCAGGAGAGAGAGAGACAGAGAATCTTAAGCAGGCTCCATGCCCCAAACGGAGCCCAACGCAGGGCTCAATCCCACAACCCTGGGATTATGATGTGAGCTGAAATCAAGAGTCGGACATTCATCTGACTAAGCCACCCAGGCGCCCCTATTTTATCTTTTTTATTGCTATTGTGAGGGATCTTTTCCCCCACTATATCTTCTATCTGGTTATTGTTTGTAAATACGAAAGTTATTGAACTCTTTACAATTTTTCTACTTTATTATCTTCCTAAATTCTTTTATTATTTCAGTAGCTTTCAATTATTTTTGTCTTTGGGTGTTCAAGGTATACAACCTTATTATCTGCAAATAGTGATAATTTTACCTCCTCCTAATCGATATTTTTAGCCCTAGTTTCTTTTTCTTGTCTAATTATATAGGCTAGTTCTTCCTGTACAGAGTTAAATGACAGTTAAGTCTTTGTATCTCTGTTTTGTTCCTGACTTAATTGAAGGTGCTGTTGGGATTTCTCTTTTCAGCTTGGTGCAAGCTCTTAGGCAGGAATAGATTTATTACCGTGTGAAGGGGGCATTTTGATACCAATGAACATTTTTATCAAGAATAGATGTTGCATTGTGCTTTTTCCACTTAAACTTGTTCATATGATGAATTATATTAATGTGTCTCCTAAAATTAAGCTGTCTGTTTTCCTGGCAAAACTCCACCTGGTTAGGATGCTTTGTTCTTTTAATGTCCCGGATTCTGTTTGTGTTATGACTTCATTAAATTAACATTTGTTAAGCGGAGCACAGGGTGTTGGATGGTGAGCCACAGTTCAATAACAGACCACAAGAGAAATCAAAACAGAGACGTTTATTACTCACAGGTCCTGGAGGAAGTGCATAGCTTGCCTTGAGAGGCCACCGGAGGAGGTCAAGGCAGAGTACAGACAGTCAGGGGCATGACTGGGGCGCATGCCTTCTTTAGGGTCCGTAGATGGAATGCTTAGGGGTTCCCAAGCTACGGCGGGTTTGGTAAGCCCCACAATGGTCTTATCTAGGAGGCGCGTAAGGCGTACGGGCACTGGGAGGCAGGAGAGACTGTTGATGACAAGGGCTATTGGGGAAGTCTTAATGGGAACTTACATTCGTTTATGTAACTATGACTCTGAGGCTGCTATCTAGGTCACCTGCTTACATGAGGGGCTAGTGTCCGTTTAAAATCCCTGCAGGCCGCTTGGCCAAACAAATGGATACCAAGGCAACAATACCATGAAGCGGTTCAGCTAAACTCTTGACGATCTGGTGTTCTATTGAGGGGTTTTGCCCGAGTAATCATCAGAGATGGTCTGTGACTTTATTTTTGAAATCTTTGTTACATTTTGTTGTTGCACACTTCAGAAAATATGGTGTTCTTCCATTTTTTATGTTCCAGAGTAGTTTAAATTACATTGGGATTTCCTGTTCTTTGAAATATGGTGGAAATTCTATAGGCAACCAGCTGGATCTGGTACTTTTTAGGAGATGAGGCTCTTTGTCAACTTTCCTCTTTTTTTTTTCCCCCATGAAAATTGGTCTGTTTACATTTTCTCTTTTTCTGGTATCAGTTTAGGTAAATTACATTTTCTTCAAAAATTGCCTATCCATCTAGGTTTACAAATGTATTTGTTTCGAATTTAGCAAAGCAGTCTTTTAGGGTCCCTTTAGTTTGCTTAGATTTTGTAGTTATTTCTCTATAATATTTCTTACTTTGTATATTTACTGTTTCTTCTGTTTTGTTTTTCTGATTGAGTTAGCTAGCAGATTAACCGTCTCTCCCACCTTCCAAAAAAAGCTTTTAGTTCTACTATGTTTTATTTTCCAGCTAACTAATACTTCTTTTATTTTTATTAATTCCTTTCTTCTGCTTTTCTTTAGTTTCTTTTTCCTTTTCTAACTTACAATACTCAAATTTGTTACAGTTTTAGATGTTAGATAAGCTGTTCAGAGTGCCCCTGGGGTCATTTTGATGTGGTTTCCCCAGTCATCTTTTAGTTGGCTGTTGTTCCTCTTCTAGAGATTTCTTCAGAAAGCTCACAGGAACAAAATTATTGTCCTGTGATGAGGTGATCAAGGACTATGCAGCCACAAAATACAGGGAAAGAATTTTGAGATGGGGTGTCACAGAGGGGGTTATTATAGAGGCGGGTCAAGCAGATAGTTGTAGTTAATTATTAGAAACATTATTTTTCTGGATTTTGGGTGGTGTGTGTGTAGAATTTATCAGCTTAAATTTTACATTTAATACCCTTTCTTTGTGCATTCTAAATAAATACATTTGTACCTAATAAAAGGGACCCACAGATTGTATGCACTTCAGGCCCATGGCACTGGATCTACTCCTAGCTGCTGCCCAGCTCACCCCCATCAGTGAACCCTTCTTGCAGAAGATGGGGTTTGCCTTTGCCCCTCGGGAGTGCCCATCCCCCTTTAGAAGGGCATTGTTTGGGGTCTCTGAAATCTGCTGCCCTAGGCTCTCCCTCCCATTCTCTATACTTCCTCCTCTGTAGCTCCAGAGAAAATCTGTTTGCTTTTTGTGCCTCTTACAAATGTGTTGTGTTTGTCTGGTATTGCTAGAAATGGAAGATGGTAAGTTTTTTCCTTTCATTCTCTTTTTGGGATTATTTTCACGAGCAAGAGGGGGAGAATGCTGGCTTATGCAACTATATTCACACCAGAAACCCAGTTCTGTCATTTAAAATATTTTTTTTCTATTTTAAAAGTAAAGCACACATACATTATAGAAAATTCAGATCCTGAGAAGTACAAAAAAAAAAAAATTCAAACCATTACTGTTAAAATCCTTATGTATTTCTTCCTAATCCTTTTTCCATGCTTACATATTCTTTCCTTTAAAAAATTGGGATCACTCTAAACCTACAGTTTTGTATCCTGATATTTTTGCAATAAGCATTTTTGTAAGTCATTGAAGAGAAAAAAGTTGTAATAGCTCCATAAAATAAATTAGTTTATCATGTCTATATGTTAGATGAGTCTGGTTTTTTTAAATTATCATTATTATTATAAATGCTATTGTATGGGTTGGCAGACTATAGTCCATAGGCCAAATTCAGCCTCTAGCTACTTATTTTTGTAAATAAAGTCTTATTGGAACACAGCCATGCCCTGTTGATTACAGTCTATGGCTTGTTTTTCCCTACAGTGTCTGAGTTGAGTAGTTGCAACAGAGACTGATTGGCTTGCCAGGCCTATAATATTTATAGAAATAGTTTCCCACCCTGTTGTACTACAGTGAACATCTTTCCATGTTCATTTTTGTATGCATGTATGTTCATTTTCTCAACATTAACCCCTAGAAAGGGAACTACTTTGACCAAAGGAATATGAACATCTTTATGGCACTTACTAAGTCATCCACCAGAAAGGTTGATTCACTATTCCACTACTAACATATTAAAGTGTGCCTTTCCCCAACACCCTTGACATCACTGGGCATAATCATATTTCTTTAATCTACAAATTTTTGTAAGTTGAAGAATGGTATCTTATTTTTGTTTGCCTGTTTTTGATTTTTAGTGAGGTGGAACATTTCTTCATAATTGTGACTTCCATCTCATTTTTGAATTGCCTGTTCATGTCCTTTGCACGTTTTCTTGCTGGAGTGTTTGCTTTTTCTTCATGATCTGTGAGACATATTTAAAGACTACAGATATCATACACTTAATGCTTTGGATACTGACAACTTTGTTTTTTTCTTTAAACAGTGTGCTTTCAGCAGCCACAGCTACGCTGGGTGATACACCACTATTCTAAGGGAGTGTGGCAATTCTTACAGTCTTAGGTTGTGTTCTAAAGGGAAGCATATTTGTATGGGAAAGCAAAGTTGCTAAAGACCTGGCTTCATCTCCCGGAGAGTGAGAGAAAGAAAGTTTCCGGAAAAGAAACAGCCGTTTAGGAAGCAAACCCCTTCTTTCTTTTATTTTCCCAGGCCCTGAATTAACCCAGGGTCTTCTTCAAAGTGGAAAAATTCCCCATTGTTCCTAAATAAGCCCCTAAATCAATTCCATACTCATGGAGCCTGGTAGCAGGAATTGATTTGCGTGTGGCAAGCATTCTTCCTGAAGCATGCCATGTTTAAACCCTTTGCCCTCCATGAAATGTCTTTTTTATGTTTTTCAGAAACCGTTAATGAACTGTTGAAAAAGGGTTAATCACTATAATGCGTAAAGTAGCCCCTCTAAAAAACCACACGAGCCATCAGACTTTCCAAATAAAAGTTTGTGAATTCAGGTGGGCGTCCCAGCTGGGAAGAAGATATTTCTGAACCATGTGGTTGTTCCGCAGTCCTAAGGTAAACAAACCTGCTTGGGTTACTCGGGGTAAAAATGGTCTGGGAAGACTCGGTAGGTTGGCATAAAAGCACCGGCACTAAGCCAGCTCTCACTTCCTTGTACTCTGTGTGCTCTGAGGTAATGAGATGATAGCAGGTTTCTTGAGACAGCTAGAGAGGTTGACGTTTAGCAGGGAGACCACCTCTGGTCTCTTCTGAAACTTGGCTGACAGATCAGTGCTCCCTCTACCTCTCATTCTTATATTCTTTTGATTTTTTAAAATAATTTTTAGATAATTTCCTCAGTAGTCCTAACTCAAACTTAATATTAAGTCAAGCTTAATATTAGCCCAAATTCGTATAGCACCCCCCAGGTGCCATGCGCTTCCTTCATGTGGTCTTTATCGTCTGCAAGGAAAATGGAGCTGACCCTTGTCCCCAGTTTATAGCTGAGTAAACTGAAGCTCCAAGAAGCTTAATGTATCGCACATGAGTCCTGTGGCTAGTCTGCCTTGAAATTAGTATATAAACCTGGGCTTTAGTTTTACTCCAAGAACTCCATACACTTCCGTGTGAACAGAGAACACACTTGAATTGCCCTGAAACTGCTGGCATGAACTCTCCTTGTCTTAAGGACAGCTTCTTTCATCCAGAGGACAAATATTTGTTGAGCTCACACCATATACTGTTTGCTCTGCTAGCTGTGTTACATACGGTGTATCAAGTCTGCCTTGTGAAGAAAGGGCTATTGCCACCATTATAGCTGGGGTAGGGAGGCCCAGAGTGGTTGCCTTGCCCAGGCGTACAGCACGGCCCATCAGAAGTTGCACTGGGTGTGAACTCAGCACTGTGTGGCCCCAGTGCTGGTGTTGTGCTGACAGCGTAAGGCTAATGCTGTAAGTGCTAGGAGCAAGGGCATGGCTGTACCTAGCACCCTTGACCCACACCTTTCTAGTTTACAGCATTGCTTTCAGGTGGCATCTCACTGATGAAACCCCCAGATGTAATCCAACTTTTAATTTGATTAAAGACTGAGGGTCAATTTTTTTAGGTTGATTCTTTATTTATTTTGAGAGAGAGAGAACAGGAGAGGGGCAGAGAGAAAGGGAGAGAGAAAATCCCGAGCAGGCTCCATGCTATCAGTGCAGAGCTCACCATGGGGCTCTATCCCACGAACTGTGAGAACGTGACCTGAGCAGAGATCAAGAGTCTGACGCTGAACCATCTGAGCCACCCAGGAGCCCCTGTGAGGGCGTTTTTAAGGAAATCATGCCTAGCAGTATGGAGAGGCTTTGAAGATTACAACTGAACCTTTATAAATGAAAAAAATTGGGGAGAACGATTTTTCAATTTGCACCTACTGTTTTTATTTGCAAACTGAGCTGGTTAGGAGGACATTGTTTATTTTTTTTAATTATAGTAAAATAGACGAAGGCCAACATAAAAAAAGAAAGGACTGGACTCATCTCTGTCCCACCTTTTCCTTTCTAACCTCACCTTCCAAGCTGGGAAACCTTGTGACCTAAATGCGTCAGAGGTCCCAAGTTTAAGGTCAGCCCCAGAGTCTCACTGCAAAGGCTAACACAAAGCACAAACAGCTCTCCAATCCAACAGGACACCGATTGTTAATGAACTATTTTAAAAACCTTTCAAGCAACCTCAGTATGTTTTACATAGTTTCCTCTTTATTCTTCCATATTCTGACCCCCTGCACCTCCCCCACCACACCATGGACCCCAAAAGAAATACTGTCTGGATTCTTGCCCATAGCGAATTCAATATTTTTCTTTTAAGTTCTGTTTCAGCTCAGGAAGAAGAGTGGCTTTATAAACCATTACCAAATCAAAGCCCCATCAGAGGAGGACAGAAGCCCCCATACATTGGGATGAATTATTTTCAGTTCTTGATTTTATGCCAGTGCTAGTGAAATTTCACAGCTGGTTATTAAAAAATCCTGGGGTCAGGGTTATGTGCTATTTATGTCAGAAGAAGCAGGAGAAATGAAATACCCTAAAGATATGAAAACATTTTGTAAATCGACATCTTTTTGGCATATGTTTCCCTTTCAGGGCCTAGGAAGCGATTTATGTGCTCTGATGAAGTGCTGGTAGAAAGACCTCCACTCAATCCCCACTTAATGGTCCACGCACCTTCCAAAGTATTGATACAGCTGACCTGGCTGAGGCCCATGACGGGTGAGAGGAGGGAGGCCTGGGACGTGTAGACAATTTATTGCTTTTCAGAAAGCGGGAGAAGAAGTGGTATGAGTGACCTAAGTCATAGTTCCCTCGAAAGGTAGAAACTGCTAACCATCCAAGTTGACAACTGCCAATGGTAACCCAACTTCGCTTTACTCGCCATATACTTGAATCATTGGGTTATTTTTGAGAATGTTAAAATGGAGCACCCCTCCTCCTACTGCTTGGAGCAGTTCCAGCCCTCCCCTCCAGTATGAAGATCCAATGACAAGGATGGCCCATTAGCCAGCCTCTCCCAGCGCAGATGTCTGCCCCAATAGAGGAATGGATTCCGAACGTCCCATTGTGGTTAGCTGATGGTCCCCAATATCCAGTCCCTCCCAAGTTACAGCCTAAATCGAACTAAAATACTCAAAAGTACAGTGTCTCTTTGTTAGAAATATGATATAGAAGAAAATTGAAGCATTTTTCTTTGCCCAGGGGATCTGATACCCAACAAATCAAGTAGGACATGCCCAAGCCGCTGGTGTGGGGAAACCTGGAGACTGCAGAGGTTGCAAAGGATTAAAATGAGGGTTAACATGATTGTCATTGCAACTGAAGGGGACTTGGGTTTAGAAACCTCTCACGTGGGCTATAGGGGAGAAAGCCTGATGCCTTATTTTACAAATACATCTCACTGCCCCCAGCGACTCTCCCAAGGACCCAATCCATCTCATTTCTCAGTTTTTTCATGAGGCTTCACTTCAGAAAAAGAATGTGCATCTTGTTTAAGACTGTGGTAGAGTCACCAGAGGGGCTGATTAGAGCTTCGGGCTCTGGAAGGAGGCAGAACAGAGCCTCGTCCTTGTATCCTCAAGAGGGGTGACTGGGATTCACGCTCATCTCTTCCCTGTACTGTAAGCTAGGGGCTTGCCTGACTTGGAGCAGAGGCTTCTCCCTTGGAGGAGGGATGGCTTTGTAGCTAACTACCATCTTTTGGTTTCTTCAGTTACAGATCAGTATAGAACATCACTTGTCCTGGGTGAATCTGAGATTTTTGTTGGTTTCGCTGAACTGAGATAATTTAGGGATGTGTAAGGATTCCTGAACACAAGTTTTGCCTCTGGTATGAAAAAAATCAGTCTTTCGTATTAAAAATCGACTTGGTGTATGATAGAAAGGTGTTGGGATGAAGTATTGTATTGATTAGGATTAGAATCAGCTGTCAGCTGCCTGAACAGAAGACCCAGAAGAACCATGGTGTAGTCCCAAAGATGGTTTTCTTTTTCCTTCACTGCAAGGCAGTCTGGATGTAGGTAGCGAGGAGCCTAAGTTCCTCTGTCTTTTTGTTCTATCGCCTTCTGCATGTAGCTTTCTATCTGGGCTGCCTCAGGGTCCAAGGTGGCTGCTGGAGCTCCTGTTGACGGAAATACATGCCAGGCAGCAGGATGAAGGAAGGGGAGAAAGAAAAGAGTATACTAGTGCTTCTCTTAAGGAATACTCCCAGAAACTCACCCTACAAATTCCACTGACATCTCGTTGGACACCCCTAGCAACACCCCTACAGAGGGTAGAAACTGTAGTCATTTAGTTGACGCATAAAAGAAAACTGGGGTTCTGTCCTAAGGCAGAATGAGAGGATAAATATAGGTTCGTGATTCAGAGTGTCTGTCACAAGCAATACTGGAGAAAGGAAAAGACTGTGCTATGGCCCTCAGCCCTTTCCCCCTGGGATGTGGCAGCTACAAATGAGAGAAACCACTCCTGGAGCATTTGCTGGAAGCTGTGTGCCCTGCTCAGCGTGATGAATTACTTACCAGAGAGAAGGAAATACGTGAACACTGGGCCTACTTCAGCCTTTGCATTACCATTGCCCTCTAACCCCCAAAGAGTATTTTGCAAAAGGAAGCATGTTTTACAGGTTCTGAAGGTGTTGCATCTGAAATGGTATCTTTCTGAAAGGATGCAGTTATACAGGTTTAAGTGTTTTTCAGCATCCTCTTTGTTAATAAGAAGAGAAAGGGAGTGTGGCCATGTGTATGAAGGCTTATATGTGCATGAAATTATGTATATAAATATAGATAACATATTAAAATACGTATTTCAATTCATTTTACGAGGCATACTACATTGCTCCTTTGTTCAAGGAGTCCTGTCTCCAGAGATCAAGTTTAATCTCTTTGGACGGAGATTGCCCAGGGAAGAGCATTACGGGTCTCACTAGGTTGTAAGGTGTTCAGGCTACTGCAGTCTGTTGCAAGTATTTTCTTTCTGTTTATCAGCATATGTTTTTCAGTCTTGGAATATCACTGTGGGGCTGTATAGATTTCTCATTTGTTAAATAGGCATAATGGGTTTTTAATGCCATTATCCAAAAAAAAAAAAAAAAAAAAAAGTTTTGACGCGCTAAGAAAGTAGACTATTGCTTCAGGATCATCAACTCATTATACTTGGTGGATAGAATGGCTGTATCCACCAGTGGAAATTTCAGAGTGAGGAGTTAAACATAGTTGGGTTTAAATTATATTTAAAAGAAACGGAGTTCTTTACAAGGGTAGAGTGTGTTTTAGGTTGATTTTATAATGACGTGGGTGCTTATCCTAACTGGGGAGGGCATGAAACCAACGTGAGTTGGTGATAGAAATCTAATACTCCCTCAAATTTCATAATTAAGTAGCTTTTAATAGATAGAAATTCTGCTGGTGGATTATATTACTGAAAACAATATTAAGTTTTGTAACACTCTCTAAGCAGAAAGAATCCATGGGAATAATCCACATAGTATTGTAATTTATCATGCTTTAAGAGGAGAACCACACACTCTTCTTGAGAAAGCTGATTATTTCTCACCTAATTAAAAAGCCAGCATTTTAAGGCAAGTTGAGACGCACAGAATTCCTGATGTGAACAGTGCCTTAAATATATTTTAGACTATTTTAATTTTTTTTCACCCCAGTTGTACTTGTAGGTTGATAATATCTTACTGATAGTAGTTGGGGGATCAGTATTTTCTGCTTGGGAACCAGGGAGTCTCTCTCTCTTTCTCTCTGTCTCTCTCTCAATCCCATGGCTGCCTCTCCGAATGCTCTTGTTCCTTAGGATCTCTCTAGAATCCTTTCTTCCTCTCACTCCCATGACCACAGACATCCCCCTCCCCCTTCCATGTGTCATCACTGCTTCCTAGACACGGCAGTGGCCACCATGAGTGCCCCCTCTCCCCTGGCTCCTACTTTCTCCATTGATCTGTACACAGCAGCCAGGTTAATCTCATGCCATGACTTTGGCCCTCTCATTACCAAGCTCAAAAACATTCATGAGTATTGAACCGATGGCAGACAAAGTGCTGTAGGTTGGCGTTGATCAAACAGGTCCTACCTTTTCCACCTTGCTTCTCATTATTTGCAAACACAAACCCTTCACCCGGGTCTAATCAATACAGTTCCTGATGCCCAGAGTTGCTGTCTGTTCTTTGCAGTTTTGCCTCACACTATCCTCTGTGCTTGGAAGCCCGCCTGTGTCTCTACTAGGTTCAGTTCTTCCCTCAAGTCGCAGGAGGAAGCCTTCTTCCTTTGCTCTTTCCATGGAGCAGTGGTCTCTCTGACACTGAGTTTTTGAAGTACATACTGTCCCTGACGTTTTGTTTTGTTTTGTATTGTTGCTATGTCACATAGGATACCATGTATGATATTTCCCATTTATTTATTTTCTAAGCAATTTGAGGACTAGGTTTATATGTCTTAGGTGACTAGCACAATTCTTCATATATAATGATAAGATTGTTGGCAGTGATGAAAGGGTATGAAAAAAATCACCAAAGCTGTGGGTTATTCCTTCTTTTCTTTTTCTTAACTTTCTTCCCCTTCCTCCTTCCTTCCTTCCTTCCTTCCTTCCTTCCTTCCTTCCTTCCTTCCTCTCTCTCTCTTTCTCCGAGGAGATAGGAGAGAGAAAGCAAGCAAGGAACACATATATTTGGCACTTTCAGTGTACCAAAAACTTTCTATTTTGATTATTCCATACAACTAATTTTGGTTTCCTTATTTGGCAAAGAAAGAAACTGGGACTCACACTGATTAACTTCCGTTCCTAAAGGCCATGTTGCTAGTACGTGACGGAGTCTGGGTTTGCCCAAAGCGGACTTGCCTGGCTTCCAAGCCTGTGTTCTACTATCATCATCCTTCCCCCTCTCTCCTCTTCTCTCTTCCAGGCTGGTATTTTCCAGCTCTGCCAACGTAAGCTGTTGGCTGCCTTCATACCAGGGCCAAGGGAATGCCAAGGTCATTGTTAGCCATCCACAGATGAGGGTATTTCAACATGGCAAGGGTATTTCATGGCTGAGCTGATGCAACAATCCAGTATCCAGTGGCTTAATTCACTAAATCTTGTGAGTCTGCTTTGAATAGCTGATTGTTGAAGGCAGATTTGAATTTAAGAGGCAAATGACCCTTCCCATTGTGACACTTTGTGAAACTCCTGGAGCGTTTTTGTTTTGGTGTCATTGAGTCCTCTTTGTGGCTTGCCTTCCCATCTCTGCCGCAGCCTCTGTTTAGTTCTTGTTACATAATTTCTGCCACCAAAGAAGGAACAAAATCATGCAGAGAACACACCTATTTAACTGTGTTTGAGATCTGCCCAGGAATGTGGAACATGTTTAAATATAAAACTGAGAATGAGGCCTTTGACATTGATTGATTTTAGGAATAAAGTAGAACTAATCCACGATACTGATCTCATAGAGAAATATTTTCATAAAATTCCAGAACGTTTGTGGGAACTGGACCTTAATTAGAGCCCCATTGTACAGGGATAAATAGCGCGATCGTTAGAGTTGATGTAATTACTGAAAGGAACAGCACATAGGGCAAGTCTGTGCATTTAGTACTGTAGATGTTCAGAGGTGCTTGCATATAACACAGGTCAAGTCCAGAAGGCATTTAAAAATACATGTCAACACTTTCTACATGCTATCGAAATTAACTAGGAGTACGGAAGTTCATGAAAATTTGGGTGGGGAAATGAACGAAAATAATAGGATGGGCTTCTTTGTGAATTTCTATGGCGGAAAACAATTTGAGGTCATCACGGATCACGGATGGACAAGAACACACTATCTCATCCAAAAGCAAGTACAGAGGATGACTGAACAATTCCAAAGTCTTTTGAAAAATCTTCTTGTTTGAAATTAGCTGTGTACAATAATAATGTATCAAGTTTTATGCTTCACAAGTTTTCTCTCTTCATAGAGAAATGAAGGGAACTTTGAGAGAGGGTCGGAGAGGACAAATATGATTAAAGCATTGGAGAGTAAAACATAAGAGCCGAAACAGTTGACTTGAAAAATAGTAGATTGGCTCAGAATATATGTTCTATACATTTTAATTGTTTTTAATGTTTGTTTATTATGATTATTTTTTTTTTTTTGAGAGAGAGAGAGAGACAGAACGTGAACAGGGGAGGGGCAGAGAGAGGGAGACACAGAATCCAAAGCAGACTTTAGGCTCCGAGCTGTCAGCACAGAGCCCGACACGGGGCTCGAGCTCACAGACCGCGAGATCATGACCTGAGCTGAAGCTGGACGCTCACCCGTCTGAGCCACCAGGCACCCCTGTTATATACATTTTATGTTGAATAGTGGCAAGATGCTTTACAGAAGATAATTTCCAGTTACTGTCCATCTTTAGATAGAAAGAGGGTAGGGGGCACCTGGGTGGCTCAGTCGGTTAAGGTCATGATCTCATGGCTCGTGAGTTTGAGCCTCGAGCTCAGAAAAGCACAGGGTACCAAAAACTACAAGAGATGTGAACAAAACCCCAGCATGCTGGGGGAGAGTCTTTCAATAAGGGTGCTATTCAAGTGCTGCTAAAAATCAAGCAAAACAAAGCCAAGAATCAGGTTTCTGGTAGGTTCTACTGTTCGGGCATCAGTGAGAGCATGTCAGGTTTGTGGAGGGCCCTGGCTTCTGTCTTCACATGGAGCCCTTTCCTTGGGAAGATATCATAAAGTTGTGGCACAGGCTGAAGTTCTTTTTTTTTTTTTTTTTAATTTATTTATTTTGAGAGAGAAAGAGAGAGCACAAGCAGGGAAGGGGCAGAGAAAAGAGACAGAATCCCAAGCAGGCCCCGCATGGTCAGCGCAGAGCCCAAAGTGGGTCTCAGACTCACCAACCATGAGACCTTGACCTGAGCTGAGACCATGAGTTGGACGCTTAATAGACATCGCCACCCAGACGCCCCAGACTGAAGAAGGTTCTAACATTTCTCACCTGCGGTGGCATCTATGGGCATCAGGTGACATAGTTTCCTTGCTCCAAACAGGTGATTTCAGGTAGCTTGTGTGGTTACAGCTGAGCCAACCACAGCTAAGGACTGGCTTTCACTACAAAGGAAATAGGGTGCATTCCTTGTGCCTTTCTTTTTTACCACTATGCAAGTTACTGTGAGCTTTGTCCTCATACTGGTGTCATGTGATCGCAAGACAGCTGTCCCTCTATAGCCCTGCATCTGCGTCCCCACTGGGAAGAAGAGAAAGGGCAAAATGTAGCTGCCAGAAGTGTGTTCTTACGTAGAGATCTTTCCCGGAAGTCCCACTTAGCAATGTTCACTTATATGTCATTGGCTCAAGCTGCAAGGGAGGCTGGGAAATGTAGATTTTTGGCTAGACATACTGATCTGCACCAGCAAGACCAGTGTAGTGCACTGTTGGGAAGGAAGAAGACAAGAGAGGTTATTGTGTAGGCAGATAGCAGCGTCTGCTCAAGACCCATGGCTTGACTTGACCACCATCACCATTTATGTAAAGGTCTGACTCACGTTTATCTTCCTGGTCTCATGTGCTAAATGTAGCATGCTGCCCTCTCTGCTTCCTCAGCCCCAGCTTATGGTGCAGTAATTAAGTTCCACCTCAGGGCCATATATAGGCGCTCTCTGCGTCTCAGCATCTGAGCCCAGACTCCTGAGCCCGGCTACTTCCGGCATCTCCCCCTGTGGCTCCAATGGCAACAGTCCGGGGAGTGACTAGCTCTGGTCCTAAGGAGTCGTGTGGCTTTATCAGCTGGAGACTTCTTCAGGCCCAGACTTGCCCTAAGTAAAACCTGCAGGCATGGGGGAAGGCCAGCCTTTCAAAGCCTTGTGGAAAACTCACATGCACCGGGGATATCTTCCTCTGCTCTGAGGTTTGCTGCTTTGGGGACCCCACCCACGTTACATAGATGAAGACGTAGGAGGTCTCCGACTAGGGAAATGTCACTGAGTTCCACTGGTTCATCTCAAACCCAAGTTCAAATGGAGTAAGACAGTACCAGCATTTTCTGTAAGAATTCAGCCTCTGATCCAAGTTAAACTTCATGCAGGCAGCCCACAAGTTATGCCCCAGTACCATCTTCTATGAGAATCCTGTCTCGGCCCTCAGAGTGATCCCTGCAGACACCAGGCAGATGGGGTCTGGAAATTGGTAAAGTAGGAAGCCGTGAGCTCATGCAGGCAGGAGAGGTCTACCCCCACCTGATTTCTTCTGCCTGGCTCTTTTAAGCACGCAGCTCAACCTCTGTAGCCACCAGGATGCCCGCCCCCAGAGAGCAAAGGAGAATCTGCAGAGCTAGCCCAGGTCTCATTGACTTTTAGAGATGCTGATCCCAGACCTCCCTTGTGTGCATGAAACCTACATACCCAGCAGTCCACTGACCAGCTTCGCCTGTATGTCCCACAGCCATTTCAAACTCACGAATTTGTTATGCTTCAGCAACACCTGTTCTCGATTCCTCAAACATGCTGGGATATTTCCTGCTGCCTTTGCATGTGCTGTTCCCACTGCCTGGAACAGTCTCCCCGAACTCTGTTCCTCCTGTGGAGTTCCCTGGGTGAATGGTACAGTCGTCCCCCTGAGACACCAGCCAGGAAGCCCCGTCTGGTCCTACCATTGTATCCTGTAATTCCGTCCATGGGATTCATCCAGTGACTCCCAAAGCCCTGTGGCTTCTGACTTCTTAAGGCCTCCTTCTGCACTCTCTCTTTTCTACTTCACCGCCCTCTGCAGTTGAACGCTGCTTCTCTTCACTTTGGAGGCGTCCCAGTGGCCTCCTGACTGGTTTTATCTCTTGCTCACTCCAGTCTGCGGTCCCCATCCTTGCTAGGGAGATCTCAGAACAACCTGTTCTCATGCTCTCCCTCTGCATGACACCCTTCAGTGGCTCATCATGCAGGGTCACATGCAGATTCGGAAGGTCAGCCCACCGGGAGTTTTATGATCTGGCTCCCCCACTATCCGCGGGCTGCACAGCCAGTGCCTCAGAATATGCAAAGCGCCTAGAGGTGTCAGGCTCACGATGTCTCCACATCCCGCTGTCTGCACCCACCTCTCACCTGGTTCATTCTCCGTCCTGACTCAAGCTCAGGTCACACGTCCCCTTCGCTGGGAAGCTTTCCCTGAGCTCCCATTCTGTTCCGTAGTCACCCAGACAATACTTAACAAGTGTCTGCTACATCCCTAGTTTTATGGATATGTAGATGAACAAGACAGGCAAGATACCTGCTTTTGCTCACCTCCTAGTAGAGAAAAGCAGGTAAAAATCCAGTGAGCAAGTTAGATGGTTGTTCAGATAGAGAAAAATGCCATGAGGCAGAGAAAATAGGGCCATGCTTCCCAAACTGTGTGCTAAGGCACACAGTCCCTGGGGTACTGCGGTAATCTCAAAGGGTACCATAGGAAATCGTCATCCTTTAGCAAAACACAGTATCTGTTCAGAGTCTGTGAAAACTGTTGTATTGCGTTGTTGGGACCTAACTACTTCATAAACGAAACTATCAGATATTTCTTTTGGTCTAGGTTCGCCATGAAAAACTTACTGGCCTGTTAAGAATGCCAAAAAGCCAGGACAGTTTGGGAACCACTGAAATAGGTTCATGTGATAGTACCGGAGGGTAATTGTGACTGGTAGGGGAGAAGCCCTCTCCGAGGAGGACATGTGTGTGGTGAGCTTTAACACGAGACCTTGTGAAGGTCTGTTAGGTAGACTGTTCCAGGCAGTGGGAACAGCACATGCAAAGGCAGCAGGAAATATCCCAGCATGTTTGAGGAATCGAGAACAGGTGTTGCTGAAGCATAACAAATGCTGGGAGTGTGGTTGGAGATGAGGCCGGGGTGGGGAGTGTAGACGAGAGTCGGCTCAGGGCTCTCTAGACCACAGCAAGGACCTAAGGGTTTTATTCCTCAGGGAGCATTTCCACCCTGACAACGGTATACACCACTCTTTCCTATTCTCCCCACGACCCCTTGGCTAAGGCCTCACGACCTGGCCTCTCCGTGGAGCTGTCCTGCCATGGGATTGCAAGCCCACCCGTTAGGAGTTCAGTCCCTACGTGAAAATCAGGCAGACCTCCCATTTAGGCTGGGAAGGCCTTGAGCCAGCAGAACTCCATCAGCCTGCCTGGGCCCCAGCTCAGAGCCACACTGTCTTCCACACACATGAGGATGAGGCACTGCTGAATCTCCCTGACTGTGGTGCCTTTTCGCGGGGAGGGGGGGGACGACTCTCTCTACTGCCCTCTAGCCTTCCCTCCCCCAGGATGCCACCCTCCAGGGTCATGGCCTATTAATTTGCTCTTAGGCCGTGCACTGAGAGTTTTGAGGGACAGATGGCACCGTAAAGCTGAGAGAAGCACAGAATCTGGAGCCAGCCCTCCTATCTTTTTCAATAGAGGAAAATCATGCACAAAACAGGAAAATGGAGCCATTGTTCTGTGATTTCCTAACGCAAGTGACCGTGAAAACCCAGTTCATACTGGCACTCGTCATGCAGACAGCCTATGGAATCCAGTGACTCAGTAAGTTATGATTTTAGGGGGCATAAAGCATGGTCTTGGCTTAGGGAGGGAAGAGAGAGGCGGGAAAGAATGGTGGGAAACGGAGTGGAAAGTGAAGGCTTTCCGAACAGCGAACAGCGGAGCAAATCCCGCATTTCAGATTCAGCCAGGCCCCTGGGACATGCCCTTGTTTTATGATGACCAGGTCGTGAAGAACTTCACCTTTTTTTATCTTGATGACTTGAGGGCTGGACTCGAAGCCCCCAGCATATCCCGAGGGTCACTCAGGGCCCTACCTAACGTAAGGCTCTCAGTGTGTGTGTGCTAAATGAATGCACGAGGGACTGAATGAATGTAGGCATGCAGGGTTACGGAAGCTGAGACAACTTAAGGTGAGGGCTGTCACTGCCAGTGACTTATGCGGAGGATTTGATGAAAGATAAAAAGACATCTTAATTAAGTCCGGTGACCTCAGACGAACCAATCTTGGCAGCACAAACAGTAACATCACAACCATCTCACAAAGTACGCAATTAATCATAGAAGATGGAGAAAAGAAAAGATAAAAAATGGAGCCAGTGGTTCAAACCCAAGTGCAAGGAGCTTGAGAAGAGCCTATTGTTTGGATTGCGTTTTTAAATGAAGTTCTTCTTTGGACAAATTGTAGACTTTACAGAAAAACTGTAGTAACAGTACAGAGAGCGCCTGTGTATGGCTGAGGCATTTTGACTTTTGCCTGATGTTAACACCTTGCATGACCCATTGCCAAGGTACATTTGTCAACACTAACACGCCAATGTTGGTACGTCACTGTTACCTAAACTCTACACTTTATTTGGATCACCAGTTTTTCCATTACTGCCCCTTTTCTGTTCCAGGATCCACTCCAGCATCCCACATCGCACCAGACTCCCAGGCCCCTTAGCCTCCTCTGTCCCGTGACATTTTCTCTGTCTTTTCTGGTTTTCATGCCCTTGACAGTTTTGAGGAATATGATTCAGTATGTTGAAGAATGTCCCTCAAAATGGGTCTGTCTGAGATTTTTTTTCATGGTTAAAGTGGGGTTCCAGGTTTTGGGGAAGACTGCCACAAAGGTTAAGTGCCCCTCTCGTCACATTCTGTTGGGGGAACACATGACACACAAATAATCTTTGTTTTTAATTTTTTAATATTTATTCATTTTTGAGAGAGAGATGGAGTGCGAGTAGGGTAGGGGCAAAGAGAGAGGGAGACACAGAATCTGAAGCAGGCTCCAGGCCTGAGAGCAGAGCCTGATGCAGGGCTCAAACTCACAAACCGTATGATCACAACCTGAGCCAAAATCAAGAGTCAGATGCTTAACCGACTGAGCCACCCAGGTGCCCTGGAGATATTAATCTTGATTCGTCTTTTGTTTTTTGTTATTGTTTTTGGTTTTTTACCACAGTTCTTGCCTTTACCCCAACACATTCCCATCCTTATGGACAACCTCCCATCCTTCCAGGCTCACGTTAAGTGGTATGGAAGCCCCTTCCAGACATCCTCAAAACCCTCTTCTGCCATTGAACTGAGATGCCATTTTCGTGATTGTTCTCTTTTGCTTTGCTAGCAACAATCTGTCCTTTTCTGGCGGTTTGTTGAGTATCTGTTTAAACATTGTGACAGGGAGCGAATGAAACAGACATACACTTAGAAAAGATATTCTTAGGGTTTGGGGAAGGAAACCGAAGAGCAGAAATGCAAGAGTAGATATAGAAAAAGAGAAAGATGAGAGAAAAATGTCAGCCAGGAGTCGACAGCCAAATCAAACAGGGGCAACGTTTGTGATTAAAATAGCAAATGCAAAAATGGAAAAGTAGTGCTCAAAAGCAAAAGCTTAAAAATCAAGACTTTCCAACTTTAAAATAAAATTTTGCAAAAGCAGAGGAAATTTAAGTGGTTCGAGTTTGTATGGGAACAGAAACATAGATGGAAAAAATATGTTTCAAATAGGTAAGGCAAATTTTAATGAACAGCCAAATAACACAGTTATCTGATCTTACAGAAGGGAAATACTGCAATTTGGAAAGGGCAGGAAGCCTCTGGCAGCCCCAAAGTGATTAATAACGATCAGCTTGGGCTTAATGACGAGGTCCGAGGAGGACCGTCCAGAGGGCTCCAATGTGGGCCTGTTATTTTCTTTGTATAAACAGAACCGTTATGTTCAGAGAGACAAACAACAAAGAAATCTGAAATTCATCTTCACAAAAAGTTAAGTTGGTCGAACGGTTTTCGTGTGTGTGTTTTTGAGGGGGGAGAAAGAAAGCATGACTCTGTCTTCTAAATGTGGCTCCTGCCCGCAGTGTCCTATTGAATATTTTCTTTCACTCAAAAGAATGTATCGTGTATCTTCTCTGCTCAGTGTCAGGAATTGGTCCCCGCTCCAGGTTTATGGTCTAGTTAGTAGCCATCCATTTTATTCCTTACCTCCCATTTGCACTTTTGCTGGTTTAGATCTTGGGAGTCAAATCTCTTTTTCAAGCAGGATTTGGGCTTGTGTTTTGTTTTGTTTTGTTTTTCCTGCTGTAGGCCAGATCATTCACCGTGTCAGCTTAGGACGGAGCGTTACCCATCGGGATGAGCAACCTGTTCAGCACCTGCCCCCACCCCCTGCCCAGGTTAAGCACTGGTTGTCCCGGTTCCCTCTCTCTCATTTCCCCATGTGTTTCCATGAACAAGTGTGTCTTGATGGGATGCCTGTATTCAGTAACTCCCATGCCAGACAAGCCTAGCAATGTCCAGACGGCGGTCCCATCCGGCACAAGGGCCACACGCTGGACCTTCTATCCCGTGCGAGAGTGTCAAGACGAGGTCACAAAAAAATCTGTGTGATCCGCACAAAACAGTGGAATACAGTAAGCCCTCAGCTTGAATGTAGGACATAAGTGTCCCACGTTATCATCCCCATCATTCTTAGTTTTCCCATTTCCATTACTTACGGTTGCTTGAAGAGCAGGTTGTCTTTCCTGACCGGAAATGGCCCAAGACCTCTGCCGTGGCCAGACCTCTCTGCCAGTTCCCTGGGGGGTTGTGCTCTACACTCAGCAGTCATGTTGTTGTGACCTTGGTCGGTTCACACACGACTCGTAACAGGAGGAATGATGTCAATACACCATGGAAGTTAAATCGATCCATCTATGACTTTTCCAAGGCGGGAGGATGTGGGCTAATGGAAGCAGATTTATAAACTTCCACAGGACCAAAATATATTTAAAACGAAAAACAAAAACCAAAAAACTCAAATCCTTCCGTAGAATGCTGCATTGGCAGGAGGTTTTTGAGGCCTATTTTTAGCAAATTAAAAATGGGTTTAGGACCCCTCCCCAAGAAGTGCACCTTCTGTGCCCTCGAATGGCCGCACTGTGGCTCAGAGCTCTGCTTCCCCATCTTGCCTCAACACCCACAAGCCAGCACTGCCCCTCTCCGGTCTTTGTAGGTTTTTAATATCCCCTGAGGCAGACTCCGGAACTCTGAGCTTCCCACTTCGGGGGTTAAATTACATCCCGGGAACGCTTATTGGTTTTGCTGACTTTTGGTCACAAAGTTGCATAGGTTTTAGTGGTTGGTCCTTAGTTTTTCCATAAGCTACAAGTTTTAGGGGACTCTATGGCAGAAAACAAGGTTCTTCAGGAGTGCGTATCAGAAACCTATACTCAGCTGTGTGCCTTCCTCCAGCCACACTCAGATGTCCCTCTGAGGTCTTCTCAGCTGGGGACACTCACTGCTCCCTCCTTTGTCCTGAAGTTTGAAAGGTAGGGGATGAGGAGAAGTGGGGAAGAGTCATGCAGTTCCCAGCACTTACCTCAATGAATTGTCACTGCGGACTTCATCTACTTCCCTCTAGACCGCAAAGCCCACGAAGGCAGACATCACATCTTTGGTCTCCGTATCCCTCGTGCCTAGAGAAAAGCCCGGACTCAGTGTTGGAATGTTAACTCGAGTTGTCTGTAACAGGTGTCAGAAAGCACTCCCCAAATACACTCCCCATGGAAACAGGACCAGAATTGCACTGTAAGACTTGACGAGATAACCCCATTTTGCTCCAGCCAGCCCCCTCTAACTCAGCTGAGCTAGCTGACCAATAGCCCAGTTAGATCTTTTAACAACCTATGTTGGGCTGTTCTCCTAAATAGGAAATGGCAAAGTCATGGCTACCACAAAATAAAATAGAAGGTACAAGGGTACAAAAATGTCATTTGAAAATAATAGTGGGGGGAGGAAAGAGATAAGTACGTGACTGAGAAAGATGTGTTATGTGAGCCGTGAACATTGCTCAGGGAGAAGGAGGGCCACTTAATTACCCAGGGAAATGGGAACTGTCTAGACAAGTAATTCAGATAGCTCAGGCTGAAGCCAACCCTTCAGGGGTTTGTGCCAGAGCTCAACCTCAGTCCTGCCTACTGGAGTCTCAGGGCTTTGTTTTGTCCTGGGTTAAGCCACATCTCACTTGGCTGCCACCTTTTTTTTTTTTTAACTTTATTTTTGAGAGAGAGACAGAGAGACAGAGTGTGAGCTGGGGAGGAACAGAGAAGAGAAGAAGACAGAATCCGAAGCAGGCTCCAGGTGCTGAGCTGTCAGCACAGAGCCCGACGCAGGGTTCGAACCCACGAACCACGAGTTCGTGACCTGAGGCGAAGTTGGAGGCTCAACCAATTGAGCCACCCAGGCGCCCCACTGCCAACTGTTAACAACGAGTGGCTTACCATCAGAAGCTCGCGCCTAAGGGGATTCCTCTTCTCCCTCATGTCCGCCATAGTAATGGGTGGATGAACTTGAGTCCAGCTTCCATCAGTCGTTCACTATGCCACAAACTGCTTTGCCCAGGTTTAGAGGGTCATGGTTACCCTGACCAGACCCTGCATACCCAGCCCCGTGCCCCTTGCAAATCTTCTGAAGCACTGGAAGTCAGAGGGTGTGCGCCCAGTATCAGCTCTGCAAAGGACCTGCCAAGGGTCTGGGGGAGGCCCTTTAACCTGTCTGCTTCTCATTTCCTCATCTGTGAGCTGGAGGGGCTGAACTAAAACATTTTGCATTTTTTTTAAAGTAGGCTCCATGCCCGGCGTGGAGCCCAACGTGGGGCTTGAGCTCACAACCCTGAGATCAAGACCTGAGCTGAGATCATGAGTGGCACGCTTAACCGACTGAGCCACCCAGGTGCCCCTGCATCTTTTTTTCTGAATAGAGGTGATATAACACCTTTTCATTGTAGAATTTGTAAAATACAGAAAAAATGTCGTGCATATGTAAAGTATTTTCGGATATTAAAAAATTGGGGATCCTGCTTTTTCTTCTAACATTATATGAAACACTTCTGTATTCATTAAAAAAAAAATTGTGTGTGTGTGTAATTTGTAATAGCTTCCTAAAATTTCACAACCGTTTGGTTTCCAAAATGCCTTCCAGCTCAAACATTTTGGAATTCTTTGAGTGGTGACAGATTTAAAAAAAAAATCTGAGAGAAAGGGAGGAAAGAAAGAGGTAGCATGTTTGGGTACCATGTTGTAGGCACTGTGGTGCATAGTTTGATCATGTTAATATTAGGAGACAGTCCATGGTTCTCTTCTGCTCTTACACATCTGTGCCAAGAATATATGAGGCCATGACTGCTTTTTACCTGAGCCATTCTTCAGGGTTGTGTTTTCAGTGAGCAGCCCTGAGAAATGAGGTGAGAGCTGCCTCCAGAACAAAGGGCAGGCTTGCTTACTGCCTGCTTTAAAAGCAGTGTATTCCCCCGGGGTGCCTGGGTGGCTCAGTCAGTTAAGCATCCAGCTCTTGATTTCGCCTCAGGTTATGATCTCATGGTTTCATGAGTTGGGGGCTCTGTGCTGACAGTGCAGAGCCTGCTTGGGATTCTCTGTTCTCCCTCTTTCTGTCCCTCCCTGACTTGCATCTCTGTGTCTCTCGAAATGAATTAAAAAACAAAAACAACAACAGTGTGTTCCCCAAGTGCACTGTCCCTCAGTAGCAATGGAAACCCACTGCAGGTGCACTATCTGTCTGCACCCCTCCACCTTGTCCCCGTGGACTTGGCCATCAGGCTAACTGATGGAAGTGCTCGTGTCCATGCTGCTTGCTGGTCTGCGAGTCATAAAATCTTTGGCCTCTGACTTGGGAATCATGTATCTTCCGCCAGCAGTAGTTTAACTCGTTAGCTTGTAAGTGGGATGAAGTCAACCCCAGACCAAACAATTATTACACGTTAGTTAAACGATGACAGTTGAGCAGCAAGGACACTTAGGCTCTAAGAAGTTAAGCATCTTGCTTAACTTTACAGGGTTGAGCTAGAAATCAAACCTGGATCTGTTGGATTCCAAACCCCATATATTTTATTGGCTGTTTTCACCATATCAGACACACACCATACCATTTCCTCTAGCCCATAGAAACCACTTGATATGAAATTAACTGAGAACTTTCAAATGGAAGAAAAGTAGTTGGTCCCACTTAGATGTTAGGTCTGAAGTTACTTTCCCCGGAAAGCTTACCATCTGTTACCTATTTGGGGGATTCATCTACCAAGCTGCACAACTGGTTTATTTAGATTAAACGAAAGCGTTTAAATCTGGTTGTTGGGGTGTTTTATTGGCTTTAAAAAGAGGTTTTTCTCCAGCAGGCTACAGTGCACAAATATTATGGATATTCTTAAAAATGAAATGAACACAGTAGGAATCATTCTCATGCCTACATTGGCAGAAATTATCAGCTTTCCAGGCTGGTGAGAAGAGAAGGTAAGGTAGTAACCCCAAAGACATGTGTCGTTGCTATCCTGGGTCAAGAGACTCTTTTTAAAACTTCATTTTTTAAAGCAGATTTAGGTTCACAGCAATATTGAGAGGATGGTACAGAGATTTCTCATATACCCCACCCCACGACCCACGCGTGTCCTCCCCCACCATCCACACCCCCCACCCAAGTGGTGGCACATTTGTTACAACTAATAAAACTGCACTGACACATCATTATCACACAAAGGACACAGTTTACATTACGGCTCCTTGCAGGAGACTTTCTCCTGATTAAAATGGAATATTGCCTGTTGACAGAAAATCATCGTGTTGATGGAATACCCAATGAGCTTGCGAAAAGTACTCTCCACACTCAGTAACTGGTAGAAATTATGATTAGGTCCTTGGTCAATGCTTTCCCAATGAATGACACTTAATTGTTCATCCCACACATTTATTCCCTAAGTATCGATTGCATGGCTGCTGGAAGGATACTGCTAGGCACCGGGGATATGGCGGAGACCGAGGCAGGAGTTCCTGCCCTCGTGTGGCTTATGTTCTAGAGGCAGACAGAGTAGCAATGATGATAACTGCTCTGAAGAAGAGTTGAACAGGAAGAAGCGGCTAGAGGGCGGGGGTGGGGGATGGTCTGTGAAATTACATGGTCAGAGGAAGCCTTTGCGCAGAGATGGCATCTCGGGAAGGTGTGGGTAATCCTGCTTGGATTACAAACAGACATGAGAGCGGTGTGAAAAAGAACCAGGATTCCTTGCAGTCCAGCCTCATGTTCTGTTTTGGACCATGGTCTCTCTCTGGACCCAACTCACCTCTAGCCCCGGGGAGGATCCTCACGCATGGAGACAGCAGGCAGAGCCTTTGCGTTGTGGATGGACCGTCCGAGTCCTCGTCATTTACCACAGGTGGCCATCAAAGAGGCAGAAAGTTTTCTTCCCATTTGAACTGAATAAGTATCTGTCTTCCCCCATGCCAGGCTCTGACACCAGAGGAGGAGTGTGATTATGCTTGGTGGTGTGTGATTTGAGTCACGTTTTGTTGTAAGAAGTGTTGGGGGGTGGGGGGGAGACATAAAACACGGCCTCTGTTCCCAGTGGAGCGAGTCAGATGAAGAGAGGGCCAAATCCTGGGAAGCAGGGGGCGGGGGACAAGGAGGAAGGAAAAGAAAGTTATGCCGGCTGTATATTGTTTATGGAACCGGCCACCAGGCTGGCCACGGTGCGCATCGCCAGGGACGCTTGGTGTTGGGCTGAGGCGGGAGTTGGAAACACCAGCCTGTGTCTCTCAGCGGTTGGCTTAGAGGACTGACGGAAGAGGAGTAGATGTCTCCCCTTCTTAGCAGAAGATGGGAGGATTAGGAGACGTTTAAAAGGCCCGGGTCTTCTCACTGGGTTGAACCACACCGATTTTATTGTCATTTTCCCTTCCTCCCGGGGAGGGGGGTGTGCAGGGGAAGATTTACTTTCACTGCAAATATTCAAGCATCCGTTAGGTTCACTTTCACAAAAGAATTAAAACGTGGGAAAACCAAATCCCCTCACCCCCCCCCCGCCCCCACTGCTTTCATTTTGGCTTTTGCTTCATTTTGTAACATTAATTCTTTGATCCTTCCACCCATAAATCATTTAAGTGACTTTGATTAAATAACCGCTAAACTTCCCAAATTCTTTGTATGATTGTATTTCTTGTCATATTCTATACAAATTATAATGAGGTTCTACAAAGTACGTTCAGATGCCAGCACACCTGGGCTCCTCCCGGCGCGCCGTGATTTAAGGCAAGTTATTTCACCTCTCAGGGCTTAGCCTGACCGTTGATAAGAAAAGCTTGGTATTTAATATACACCCCCCATGGAGATGGTGTCGGGAATTTTATTCACTTAGTGTTTATAAAGGATATTTATTGGAGACTCCAGGGAGGGCAATACCCGTGAATATTTTATTATGCAATACGAAGTCTGCTGCTTGGACCATCCAGCCAATGTTATATAATGACCTGAGTTTGGGCTCCACGTTCCCTCCTGAGACCTTCTTCTGGCTTCTCTGGAGACTGAATTTTGCTCTTTTCCCAGCAGCTGAGAGACCAGGGGTGTGGCTGGGCAAGCTGAACAAATGGTAGCTTCTACGCCCAGCACGTTCTTCCTCGGCTGTGGAGATCTGGATTATGTCCGTGTAGGACTCACAACAATTGCTAATGCCTCTAGTTTTGAGGGTTAATGCAAATCTATGAAAGGCAAGACCCCAGCTTCAGCTCACGGGGTTTTGTCAAAAACTCTAGTCAATTACTTTTCATTTTACCCACTCTACGGCTTTATTCGTAATGTCAGTTGACTCCCACTGACATTTGTGTGTTGCTGTGGTACAAAGGTTGAACCGTTTCAATCAGGCAATGTTTTCCAGCAACCCCTACGTTGACAGTAACTATCCAGGATGACAGTAAAGCGTATGTCATGTCATTGTTCAAATATTCCCCACTGCTTCTGAAATGATTATTTCTCTACAAGAGCAAGAGACCGGTGAAATGTGGGCTTAAGGAGAGGCAGCAACAAAAAAAAAAAACGTGGGCTTTTCGGTTTAAGCTAATATTTAATGTAGGATAAGGACTACTGGTAAATATTGATTTATCTTCCCTCCTGTTCCCCGAGGGGCTTAATCTCACAGCTCAGAACATTAAATAGTTGTTTATTATTCCACTGGTACTGTAAAAACAATGTTGGAATTCTTTTCCGTCTTTCTTTGCTTGGTTCTGTGCTGTTTTTTTAAGAAATAAAAAGCATCCAGTACCCCAGCAGGACAGAGCCACGGCGTATGTGTTCACTGACACGCCCTTATGGGAGTAGGCCTGGATGTGGCTCTGTTCTTTGCAGGGACCTGCTTTTTTGCCTGGCCTGGGCACAGATTCTTACCGGCAACAATACCTGAAAGAGTTCTTTTAACTCCAGGCTTTAGAGAGAGCCAAAAGGGGGCGCCTGGGTGGCTCAGGCCATGATCTCACGGATCGTGGGTTCGAGCCCCGCGTCGGGCTCTGTCTGGGCCGACAGCTCAGCGCCTGGAGCCTGCTTCGGATTCCGTGTCTCCCTCTCTCTCTGCCCCCTCCCCCGCTCAGGCTCTGTCTCTGTCTCTCTCAAAAATAAATAATTTAAAAAAATCACAGACAGCAAAAAGAATTGGTGGGAAATAATCCACACCCCCCACCAAGCAACCACATGAGCCATCGAGAGCAGTGTTGTCTGATAAGAATTAAATGATAGGAATGTTCCATATCTGCACGGTGTGCCTATCAAGAACATGTCGTTGTCGAACGCTTGGAATGTGGCTCATGCCACTGAGGAACTGAATTTTTAATTTTATTTCATTTCTCATAATTTACATCTAGATAACCACATGTCCTAGTGGCTACCAGGTTTATAGTTTCCAAAGAGTTAGCTTAATAATACATATACCCCCCAAACATGCAGAACAAAGGGAGAACGAAAGTCAAGAGTGGTTTTCATACTACCTTGACCCTCTCTGTCACCAAGACCTGGGACAGTCTGGCCTTCCCTTTATGGTTGAACTTTGTCCCTGCTTCTCTTCTGTATTCCACCTTGCCTACTCTTTTATATATATATATATATATATATATATATATATATATATATATATGTTATATATATATGTTATATATATATAACAATTTCATTGAGATATAAGTCACATCACATACAATTCACATACTGAAAGTGTACAATTCAATAGTTTGTACTATATTCACAAGGTTGTGCAACCATCACCGTTATCAATTTGCCACCATTTTCATTACCCCAAAGAGCCCGTACCCGGGGCGCCAGGGTGGTTCAGTCAGTTAAGCATCCAACTTGGGCTCAGGTCACGATCTCACAGTGTGTGAGTTTGAGCCCCGCATCGGGCTCTGTGCTGACAGCTCAGAGCCCGGAGCCTGCTTCGGATTCTGTGCCTCCCTCTCTCTCTCTGCCCCTCCCTCGCTTATGCTCTGTCTCTCTCTCAAAAATAAGCATTAAAAAAATTTTTTTTTAAATATTAAAACAAAAAGAAAGCCTGCCCCCATTAGCAGTCACCCCCCCCACTTCTCCCCAAACCCTCACCCCCAACTCCTGGCAACCACTGATCGATTGTCTGTCTCTATACATTTGCCCACTCTAGACATTTCATGTAAGTGGGATTATGAAAGATGTGGTCTTTTGTGACTGGCTCCTTTCACTGAAAATAATGTTTTCAGAGTTTATCCACGTAGTTGCGTGTGTCAGCACAGCCTTCGTTCTTTTTTTTTTAACGTTTATTTATTTTGAGACAGAGAGAGACAGAGCATGAACGGGGGAGGGGTAGAGAGAGAGAGGGAGACACAGAATCGGAAGCAGGCTCCAGGCTCTGAGCCCAAAAGCGAACCCAACCCAATGACCATCAACTGGTGGACGGATAAAGAAAGCAGCACATCCATATAACGGCACGGGATTTAGCAATAAGAATGAAGGCTGTGCTGGGGCGCCTGGGTGGCTCAGTCGGTTAAGCGTCCGACTTCGGCTCAGGTCACGATCTCGCGGTCCGTGAGTTCGAGCCCCGCGTCGGGCCCTGTGCTGACAGCCTGTTTCGGATTCTGTGTCTCCCTCTCTCTGACCCGCCCCCATTCATGCTCTGTCTCTCTCTGTCTTAAAAATAAATTAAAAAAACATTACAAAAATTAAAATAACAGAAGTTACTTCGGTGGCACAGCTACGAACGGACTCCAGCGGCGACAGCGTTTAACCATTTGGCGTCCAGTTAGATCTTAGATACATTTACCCTTTTTCTGGGTCCCACTTCCTAGGCAGAGCGCCTTCCCCTACAAACAGTGTCTGTAAGTAACAGGGGTTTGAGCAGCTCCGCTGGTAAGGAAACACTTTTCAAAATCTCTTGTTACAAAAGAATTTCCCCAACGGTCTTTTCTCAAGCAGGCCCGGAATATCCTAAGATCACCTTCACACTGAAACGCTTTAAGCGATGCGCGGAAGAATCAAAATGTTAACACAGGCCGAAAACAAAGACGAGACTCTGGGTGTAGGCGACCCGGCCACGCAGGGTGCGTGATTTGCCTGCTGGAGCAGCGCCACCCTCAGGCTGCCTGGTGTTCAGGCTTCCTGCCTCCATCCCGTTAGTAAATACTGAGCTTCTGGAGGAAGGGGACGCAGCGCGGGGGATATTGCAGTGAGCAAAATGGAGATGTTAGATCGGCCAGCGTTAAGAAGGAACAGTACCGGGCACACTGTGGTTGAGACCATGTGTTCCTTGCTAGTGTTGTCTTTCCCCGTCTCACCTCAGATAGTACTGCAGGGGGAGATAGACCACCCCAGCATGACTGACCTAGGTATAATCTCTTTTTTTTATCGCTAAATAGGCATTACTTATTTTCTTTATTCCTTCCTCTTTTTCTATTTTTTTAATAAAAAAATAAATTTTTTATTTATTTTTGAGAGAGAGAGAGAGAGCAAGCAAGGGGTGGGGCAGAGAGGGGGAGAGAATCCCAAGCAGGTTCTGTGCTGTCATCACAGAGCCCCATGTGGGGCTCGAACCCATGAACCGTGAGATGGTGACCTGAGCCAAAACCCAAAGTCAGAGGCTTAAATGGACCGAGCCACCCAGGTGCCCCTTTCTCTATTTTTAAACATTCTTCTTTGGCCAGCTATCATTTTTGTAACCGGGTTGTTTCTAGCATGGTGGAGATTAAGGGTCTGGTGAAATACATTTCTGTTGACACTGTTCCCTATCTTCCTTGTCTGTCTGCGAAATTTCTAATTATCCTTTAATGCACTGCTCAGATATACTTTTTCTGTGAAATATCACCACCGTGGTCAATCCCCACGGCCTCTGGAATAAATACTCCATTTCTCCCCTCAACTCCTATAGCACCTTGTACTTGCATTAGAACACTTCCCGTTTTATAGAAGGAAGATTCTTTCCCTGTTGGCTTTCCTCACCAGTCAGTGAACACCTCAGAGTAAGGCTTTGTGTCCGACCCTTACTTATATTTTCAGCTCCAATCACAGAAACTCACATCTAGCAAGTGATCAGTAAATACTTAGTGAATGAATGAATGGAGGAGTTAAAAAAAAAAAAAAATCCCATGAGCCCAGATTCTTCTAGCTAGGAGTAACTTGTCATCAAAATAACAATGACTTGTCAACTCTTGTGATCCTTGCTTATTATTTTATATTGGTCTTTTTAATTTAATGGGGAAAATAGAAATACATTTTCCTGTTGGAAAATTTATTTTAAAAACAATGAAAGCCAGACAGGGAAAGATGATAGGAACTCAGTTATTAAAGACTTTTATTGCCAACGCCAATGTTAATATTTTATCTTGGGAAACAGAATCTACCTCTTACCCATAGACATTCGGGCAATATTATTTCTAGGGTAAGAAATGAGGAACCAAGTCCGGTAGATCATGGGCAAGCCCAGATATGCAGGGAACAAAGAGTGGGCTGGACCCAGGACAGAACAAGGGCCTGAAGCCACATAAACAGGCCACAAGAACCTTTTGACTTTTGGTATAAAAGCAAGACAGGGTGGACGGGAAGGAAGGTGAGCAAAAGACAGGATTCAGGATAAGCAGTAAGTCACACAAGAAAATGACATAAACCGTGGTTGCAGGAAGCTCACCACCCAGTATTTCAGGAACACGGAAAGCAGTCAGAGATCCGAGCAAAAAAAATTGATCCAAAATCTAAACACAGACAAGGGAATGATAACCATGACATGAGTTGATAGAGAAGCAGTGTTCGGGAGGCCACAGACTCGAGAGAACCGGGTGGTAGACCAGAGTGCCGGAGGTTTTCCAAGGTGGTGAGACAAAGCCAGGGGCTTCCTGTCATCTCTGTACGTGGAGGATGTGCCATCTTGCAATGTTTTTAGCCCTCCTTTTACTGTTCCTCACAAATAGAATTGTGATCTCCGTGTTAAGGAAGGCTATCCTTGGGCGTTCATAGGCCATCACAGCATTGTCTACTTTGCTACTGACGTTGAATGTTTGAGACACGTAGGAAAGTATCTTTAAAACCATTTTACATAACAATGGACTTATACCCAGCATATATAAAGAACTCATAATATGAATAACGATAAGACTAACAACCTGTTAAAATAAGCAACAGGTTTAAAATTTTTTTAAGTTGGGGCGCCTGGGTGGCTCAGTCGGTTGAGTGTCCGACTTCGGCTCAGGTCATGATCTCGCGGTCTGTGAGTTTGAGCCCCGCATCGAGCTCTGTGCTGACAGCTCAGAGCCTGGAGCTTGGTTCGGATTCTGAGTCTCCCTCTCTCTCTGACCCTCCCCCGTTCATGCTCTGTCTCTCTCTGTCTCAGAAATAAACATTTAAAAAAAAATTTTTTTTTAATTTTTTGAAGTTTATTTATTTGAGAGAGAGAGAGAAAGAGCCAGGGTGGGGCAGAGAGAGTGAGAGAGAGAGAGAGAGAGAGAGAGAGAGAGAGAGAGAATCCCAAGCAGGCTCCTCGCTGTCAGCACAGAACCTGATGCACAGCCCGAACCCATGAACCGTGAGATCGTGACCTGAGCTGAAACCAAGAGTCAGGCGCTTAACCAACTGAGCCACCCAGACGCCCTGAAAATGGACAAAAGGTTTCAGTTGAAACTTAGCAAAAGAAGATACATAAATGGCCAATAATTACATGAAGATGCTCAACATCGTTAATCATCAGGAACGCACAAATTAAAACCTCCACTTGATGATACAGAGTGTTGGTGAGGAGCAGAGACAGAAACCTTCCTACATTGCCAGTTGGCGTGTAACATGGCACAACCACTTTGGAGAATTGATCCAGCAATTCCATTCCTGGGTGTTCACTGAAGAGAAACCAAAACACGGACACACACCCACAAACACAAACAAGAACATTAACAGCTCTATTCCTAATGGCCCAAAACACAAAACAAAGCAAATAGCCACCAATAGGTGAGTGGAAACACATCGGGATGTATTCACACAGCAGATACGTTCAACAAAAAGGTACATATTACTTGTACAACAACATGGCTGAAGCTCAGAAACATTAGGTTGATCAAAAGAAGCCAGACACAAAAGAGTTCATCTACAGAATTCAGTTTGTATGAAGTTCTAAGACAGGGGGAACTAAGCTGGGGTAACAGAAATCAGAAAGTGGAGGTCTCAGTTTACAGAAATTGACTTGAAAGGGGCAGGAGGGAGCTTTCTCAGGTAATGGAAATGTTCTGTACTTTGATTTATGGGGTGGATGCATGAGTGTAAATATCGTTAATATTTGTAAATGTTTGTCAAAACTCAGGGAACAGTACGCTTAAGGGTTGTGCATTTTGTTATGTGTAAATTGTATCTTTACAAGGAAGAAACTCAGGTTGGGAGAGAGAAAGATGCTTGCTTAAAGTCAGGCAGCAAATAAATGGCAAAGCCAGTACCTGAACTCTAGGCCAACGACAGCTAGGGCCCTATTGTCAGAGCTAGGCCCCTTTGGCCACATCACCTTCTCTGAGCGAACATGGAAGGTGAAAACTAGCTGAGCACGTCTGCAGGGGAGCAGATAAAAGACTTCTTTGTACCTAGGGAAGGAAGGGCAGTAATCACGGAGGTCACATTTCTATCCTGGGCACGAGGCGGCTAGTAATGACCTGTGATGGAAAGAGCCAGTTCCATCTGGCCACCTGCAGGAGTTATTAGGAGGGCTTGACAGATGTTGGAGCGGAGATAAGCATCACCATCCGCCTTGTGGATCTTGCCCGTAGAGAAGGTATTAAGGTTATTCCTTTATGGGTATCCACCTTGGGTAGTAAATAATACACTCATTTCATTTTTAAAAATTTTTTTTACATTTATTTATTTTTGAGAGACAGAGACAGAGCACAAGTGGAGAGGGACAGAGAGAGAAGGAGACACAGAATCAGAAGCAGGCTCCAGGCTCCAAGCTGTCAGCACAGAGCCCGACGCGGGGCTCAAACTCACAGACCGTGAGATCATGACCTGAGTCGAAGTTGGACACTCAACCAACTGAGCCACTCAGGCGCCCCTACACTCATTTCATTTTTAAGACCTTGCAAAAACAAAACAAACAAAAAACAAACAAAAAACCAAAAACCTATGAATTAACCAATACATTTCCGTGACAAGAAAACAGAAACTACAAACAAAAGGAGAAGAATTCAAAGCTTCCTAGGTCCCCTTTATCCTGCAGTAATCTCAGATATGATTTATTGTTTGCTAACAAATAAAAGTTTAACAAAAGTGGGATGGTACTGTAGGTGCCGCATTTTGTAATGTGCTTTTTAAAGAGCACATCATGCACATCTCTCTGTTAGAAGATATAAATAGATAACTTTTCTTTTGGGTGTATAACATGCCATGGATGGGTGTGTCCAAATATATCTAACCAAGCCTTGCTATTACTTACATTGTTTCCAAGTGTTTACTGTCGTTCAGGAGAACCTGTCCTACATGTGTGTTTGCTCACTTTTTTAGTTACTCCCTCGGGGAAAGTTCCTAAAACTAGGAATTCTGGGTCAAAACTGAGGTTTGGATATCTTTGGGGCATTTAATGCATATTGCCATCTTTTGTTTTCAGAATGGTTTTACCAATTTCCATTCTCACCAGCAGTGATTTCATGTGTTATCCTGGGTCACCCTAATGCACACTGTAACTTTAGTCCCTGTGTTAGGGACTACCTCTTTTCATGGAACCATGGTCTGTCAGGGTTAAAAATTAACCTGTGATGCTGTCTGGCTCCCATCTCCTAAGCAATGCCTGAATCCCCTTTTGGATTCTGCTAGTTTGAAAATGAAAACTATTGCTCTTAAAATGTTAATTTGAGGACACGATCAGTGTTCAAATGGAGTTGAAACATTGGATGAGCTGGGGAGAGGAGAGATCATGGGCTCCAAATACCTCAGTTTCAGGGCTGGCTGTATCATCGCCTGTCGCGGTGTGTGATCCTAGGCAGGTGGCTTGCTTGCCTTGCCCAGGCTTTCGTGGCCCCATGTCTAAGATGAGGGACCCAAGAGCGCCCAGTCTCTGTGTTGTCTTCAGTTATGACATTCTCTACATCTTTGGCTATTTAAAGCATTCCTCAGGAAGGCTGGGCTTGTAAATTGTAAGTGTCAGGCCTTTGAAATGCAGCTTGTGTGGGAAAGGAAAAAACCCAGCAGCTAGTTTGCTGCTGGATCAGAAATCCTATGTTCTTTGTGAAGTAATAAATTGTGTCTTGGCTCCCGGATTATTCCAGGTTGCCTCGGGTTTTGCGGAAGTGGCTTTTTCAGGAATTGTTCCCGTTGCCGGAAAGTGGGTGTTAATTTGTGCCTTGGCTGTTTTTCAGGGCACACTCTGGCAAAGCCCTGGCAGGGTTTTTTTTTTTTTCAGAGGGTCAGCAGATGCAGGGAGCTGGCTGTTGCTCCCCTTGCAAGATGACACATACCCTCAGTTAATAACCCAGATTGGACCCGTAGTCAGAGACCTGCATTTTAGAATGGACCACTGACCCTGGGCCTCTGCAGGGGTTTGGGACAAGTGGAAACACTCTGGTCAACGTATAGGATACAGGGGAGCCAAAAGCATAGAAACTGATTAGTATGCCTTAATAAGTTATCTGGGACCCACTGACATGGGGTCCAGGTAGGGTCCCGGAAGAGGAGAGGCAGCTAAGAAAAGTGAGCTGGGAATGAAATGGAGTAACATTGGCACTGGGTTCTCTATAGCCTGTGTTTATCTACCTTCTTTACTCTATGCGATATCTCTGGGATATCATCACCGGCATTCTGTCCCCAGTCCACCCAGCAAGCGGGTGCAAGCGCGGAAGTGGCCCAATCACATTGACCTGAATTGAATCTCTGCTTTCTTGGCAGATTTTTGCAGTCTCTCACCTCCTTCCTCTTCTGTCTCACTCATCTATGGCAACAGTTGAAAAACATCTCTTCTTTCTTCTGCTGTGAGTCTGTGGTAACAAATTAGTCATTTGTCAATCTGCAGTATAACGTGCTTGGAAAACATGGCCCAGTCTAGCATTTCCCAGACTTCAGTCATTCAGCCTTCAGGATGTATGCCAAGTTCATGTACCACATGTCCTATTATTTATTTCATATTTGTCTTCCAATAAATGGACTAAACCATTTTTTTATTCTAAGCCCTGCAGTATCTGTGAAATCATCCATTTGACGGGCCAGATAGTCTTCTAATATATCTTAAAATAATTAGCTGTCATTTTTAAATGTTCATCTAATTTCATAACCATTAAATTTCTCAAATGTTGATTTGTATGCTAGTACTGTGTCTTGTTTATACCCCCTTTGATACACTTACCATACTCTGAGAAATTAATTAACATTAAATTAAAGTTAAAACTCAGTTCCTTGGTTGAATCAGCCACATTGTAAGGGCTCAGTAGCCGCGGTGGCTGGCCGTTGCCATGTTGGGACAGTGCAGACAGAGAAAATTGTACTGGATGCCTCTGGCTATGATTTGCCTGGGGCATGTTGACTGCGTTCATTGGCTCAAGCTAAGCTAATATGCGGTAAGGTTACCCAAAGGACTGTGAGTAGTGATTAATTTAGGAATTGCTAGCAAAAATGTCACATAATAGCTTATTCCACTGACCATTATCCAAGTAGGCAGCAAGGCAGGTGGATGCATTTGAACTCCAGTAACAGATCGGCTTCCGTATGCTGTAAACCACCTCTCTCCCGCAGCCCCCTCTGTCCCTAACCCTGTCACCCTCATGTCCCCCACCCCGCCCTCCCAGTCTGCCTCCCTCCTTTCTGGGCACAGCTCTGTGTATTTTCTGCTTTCCTGCTCCTTCTGCCTCTCTCTCTCCATCTCCCTGTGTCCTAGTCTCGCGTTCACTCTTGGCTTCTGTCCTTTCTCTCCCTTTCACCTTCCCAGCCAGAAACCTCCCTCATTCAGAATCCGAGTGGATTTGGATTTCGTTTTGTAAATTATTCTTCAACTACAATAATTTCAGACCAAAGGGCATTCTCAGTTGTAACATGAACAAGGGATACCTCCTAGCGGTGTCCGTGGAGATGTGACCAGCCACACACTGGACGCCTCTGCTTGGAAGCCCACCGGCATGTCATTGTCAGGATGCCTAAAACTAAACCGTTTCCCACGCAAACTCCTGACTGGCCCTCACTGATGTAACAACACCCGACTACTTGCTTTGGCCCTACTCCTCATCCAAAGCCACCTTTTTTTTTCTCTTTGTAAACTTTTGTGTAAATTCTAGTTGGTTCACATACAGTGCAATGCTGGTTTCAGGAGTAGGATTCAGTGATTCTCACTTACAGACAACACACAGTGCTCATCACAAGGTGCCCTCCTTAATGCCCATCACCCATCTAGACCATCCCCCACTCACCTCCCTCCAGCAACCCTCAGATTGTTCTCTGTCGTTAAGAGTCTCTTGTGGTTTGTTTCTTTCTCTCTCTCTTTTTTCCCTTCCCCTATGTTCATCTGTTTTGTTTCTTAAATTCCACTCATGAGTGAAATCATATGGTATCTTTCTCTGACTGACTTACTTTGCTTAGCTCCATCCATGTTGTTGCAAATGGCAAGATTTCATTCTTTTCGATGGCTGGGTGATACTCTGTTCTGTGCGTGTGTGTGTGTGTGTGTGTGTGTGTGTGTGTATAGTTATAGTTATATAGATAATATCTATCCATAGTTTGGCTATTGTTGATAATGCTGATATAAATTGGGGTGCATGTGCCTCTTCAGATCTGTACCTTTGTATCCTTTGGGTAAATACCTAGTAGTGTAATTGCTGGATCATAGGGTGGTGCTATTTTTTGTTTTTGGGTTTTTTTTTGAAGTTTTTGAGGAAACTCCATACTGTTTTCCAGAGTACCAAGGCCATCTTTAAAAGAACAGGAGAATTTTTAAAACGTAATAAAATAAAATAATAAAATTAATTAAAATTAGAAAAATTTTAAAAAGCAGGGGGCACCTGGGTGGCTCAGTGGGTTAAGCATCCACCTTTGGCTCAGGTCATGATCTCGCGGTCTGTGAGTTAGAGCCCCACGACAGCTGAGAGCCTGGATGGAGCCTGCTTCAGATTCTGTGTCTCCTTCTCCCTCTGCTCCACCCTGCTCACATTCTCTCTCTCTCTCTCTCTCTCTCTCTCTCTCTCTCTCTCTCAAAAATAAATAAGTGTTAAAAAAAAAAACTTAAGAACAAGAGAATTTTTGGTCATGCTTCTCTTCAGCCCATCGAAGAGCAGCCCAAAGCCCCCTCTGTGGCATTGATTACCTCTGTTGAGCAGGCTAAAAGCGGAATCACTTAAAAAGCTTGATGCAACTTCTTTTAAAATAAAAAATGACCCTGTTAGAGCTTGGAAAGCTTCAAGAGGATCCCCAAGAGAGGGAAGTGCTGCATAGACATGTGTGTGCTTTGTGTGTTGGCCATGAATGTTGAGGAGAACAGACCAGACACCTTTATCCTTATTGTAATGATCCAGAGACCTCAGAGAGGAGAGGAAAGGAGAAGTTGGACCTCTCAGAAGTGCAGAATGCACTGGAGAACATCTATGCATTGCTTGATTGCATAAAACAGACCCTTCCTTAGGTGGACAAAGTTGCGACTTTCTCTTACTCCTTGCAAGGAAATGTGTTTTCCTTTTTTTTTTTTTTTTCCTGTTTCCTCATTCTAAATGCATTCAATTAGGCTATGGAAAATTTAGTTTCTCTTGCTAATTTATACAAGAAGTTATGATACCTTGGGATCCTTCATCTGTCAGCTTTAAACCTTAAATATGGGATTGATTATCCCCAGGAAGGTGATGTGATGCTCTGTTCTCTTTCTCAGACAAAGGGAGGCATCTGTCCAAAATGCAGAGTCCCTGCCTGGGTGGGAGTCATAGAAGCCTCCTTCTGGCTAGGTTCCGTACTGCTCCACTCTCTGAAAAAGAGAAACGAATCCAAGTTTAACTAACCTTAATCTTATTAAAGTTTAAAGTCTGTGTTGTCTTCTGTATATAATAACCCTAACAACTATTCATTGAATGCGTGGAATTCAGCGATGTGTTAGCTGCTGTAGACCCATCGTCTCATTAATTCTTGTCACAGCCCTGATAGTGTGGACCCACTTCCCCCATATTTTAGTTTGAGGAATTTTGAATCTAATAGAGGTAAACAACTTGCCAAAGATCACACAGCCAATAAGTGGCAGAGCTCTGTGGTTTTGGACCCCGTTCTTTTGTATTTTGTCATCACATCGTGTTTTTTGAAGGTTTTACTGTGGGCTGGGCACTATTCTAGGCTCAGGGGCCTCTACAGTGAACAGTAAAGAAGAGATTCTTGATCTTATGGAACTTCTATCCTAGAGAAGAAATACAGAAAGAGTAAGTTAAAAAAGAATCTAGATCATTTCGGAACAATAGACGCCGTAAAGGGATAATGAATGTGGGGCTGTTTATGCCGGGAGCTCTTGGAAGGATTTTCTGACAAGATGACCTCTGAACTCAGACCTGAATGACATGAAGGATCCAGAATGCAGGTGTCGAGGACAGCAGAAACAGCAAGTGCAAAGGCCCTGGGGTGAGACTGAGTGTCCGTGTTTCAAGACCCACGAAGGCCAACGTTGCCATGTAGCCAGTGGGAGTGAGGGATAGAATATAAGGTCAGACATGTAGACAGGCTTTGGGTTTTGTTCCAAGTATAGTAACACACCACAGAAGGATTCTGAGCGGCAGAAGAAAAGGATCTGAATTAAGTTTTTAAAAGATTATTCTAGTTTCTGTGTGGGGAATAGTGGGTACAGGAGCAAGACAGGAAGTGGAGGAGATATGTAGAAGAATGTGAACTCCAGAGGGACTGGAGGTTTTCAAAGGAAAAGGACAGTGCCTTGCAAACAGCAGAGTGGTGGTTATAAGACAGTTTTTAACTCTGCCTCCATCCCAGCCCTCAGGTACCCATGGTGTAAAGAGGGAGGCACAGGGGCCAGCCAGGTCCAATCAGTGGGCTGAAGGGCAGGGAACGTTCAGAAAAGATGAAGCTGTAAAGATCTTTCTTCACACAGTGGTGGCAAATCATAGTAATCGGAGCCAGTTTTATTGAGCACGTATTATGTGTCCACCGGTATTTTAAACACTTTCCTTGGAATAGCTTCTTTAGTCCCCGCAGTAATCCTAAAGCGTAGGTACTGTTATTAGCCCCACTTTACACAGGAAGCTGAGACACAGAGGAGTTAAGACACTTGTAGCTACTAGGGCTGCATAGGGCTGGCATGACAGATTCTGGGTTTCGGAAGGGAGAGTGGCAAGGTTCAGGGATTGTCAGAGAGGGTTGGAGAGTGAGCTCTCTAAGAGAGGGGTGGACTGGTCTGGAGCCGGGACCCAAATGACAAAGATGATCTGGGAGGTAGGGACGAGGGTAAGCAAGTTTGTTCCCTGATGCCGTCTGCCCTAACACTGGAAGAAGCTTCCTGATCCGTACAGACTGGAAGCTTGCAGCCCCTGAGCAACGCTCTCTCCTGTGGATGGAGTGGAGCCAGAGGGCGAGCCAGGGCCTCCTCCTCCTCCCTGGGATTGCTTTCTTAGGCAGCTTTTAGGAAGAACAGTATCATCTAAACAAGACGGTGTCTTGACCTCTTTAATCCTACTGCTCTTGGGTGGGGAGAATGCTCATACTTCCATATTTCTGGGATGTTTTACTGTGACTCTCCTTTGGAGATAATAATCCCTGGACTAGGATTAATTAAGCACTTCCTACCTATAAGGTTATATGATGAGCACGAGATATGTATTATTCCTTCAGTAAACACAACAGTCTTTTTTTTTTTTTTTTAATCTGTATTCATTTTTGAGAGAGAGAGAGAGAGTGAGAGAGTCAGGGAGGGGCAGAGAGAGAAGGAGACACAGAATCTGAAGCAAGCTCTGGGCTCTGAGCTCTGAGCTCTGAGCTCTCAGCACAGAGCCCGACACGGGGCTCGAACTCACGGAGTGCGAGATCATGATCTGAGCCGAAGCTGGACGCCCAACCGACTGAGCCACCCTGGCGCCCCAAACACAGCAGTCTCGATAGACCTGCTATTCTTGCTCCCCTCCTTTTCAGATGGACTATCTGAGCTCTCTTGCCCATAACTTGCCCAAAGTTAACAGTGAATGGTGGGCCCAAGATCTGAACCCTTTCAATCTGGTACCAGAAGTCAATTCTTTGTTGTTGTTGTTGTGAAAGATTTTATTTTTAAGCAATCGCTACACCCAATGTGGGGTCTGAACCCACAACCCCAAGCTCAAGAGTCACATGCTCCCCGGACTGAGCCAGCCAGGCGCCCCAGAGGTCAATCCTTAATCATTCTGCCTCAGGTGAGGAACATACCTGTGCTGGATTGGGGCCAGTGTTTCCCAGGAAGTCTTCGTAAACCCCCGAAAGAATGAGTGAGTGTAGCAACACCATGGTGGAGGAGAGATCTTAAGGGTGAACATCTCAGGTCTCCCATGACCACACTGATTTTGAAATGTCCACAGACGAGCTGTCAGGATCAGAGAGCACCTGAAAGTGATAAACTTGGGGGAAACAGGGCTGGGAAGCGGGGAGTTGATGTGACTAGAGAGAAAGAAATCATTACTTACCTGTCTTCTACTAAGTCTGAAAGTGTCAGAACTCAAAGAACACTTTTCCCCCTTTTTAATTCTACTCAACACCTCAAAAGCTACGTACCTCCCCACTCTCCCCGCCCAAATAAGGAGAGTGGTGGGATTATGGATAATTCTTGGTAAGTTATTTCAGTTTTCCATGATTTTAAAAAGAAAACAAATATGCAGGGTGTTTTTAAAAGGAAATTGTTTAAATAAATGAAATAAGATTCTTTAGGCATCATATTTAATGAATCCATTTTGTAATTTTTCAAAACATGTTTTCTTCGACATTCATCTATTCCTATCCAAAAAACGGGTGGATAATCTGATCTCAGTTTTCTTAGGCTCGGTGATCTTGGCACAGACACTTTTAAATCATATGTGTGCTTCTCCAACCTGAAAATACCTAGATTTTCTGGACCAGCAAGCTACTGTGGAAGAGCCATGAATGTCTCTGCCAAGTGGCCATAAGGAAGGAGAAGGCTTCATGGGTCGCTCTGGGTCTTTCATTTGTACTCTAAAAGAATTCATTAGGGGCGCTGGGTGGTTCAGTTGGTTAAGCATCCAACTTTAGCTCAGGTCATGATCTCATGGTTGGTGGGTTCAAGTTCCGTATTGGGCTCTGCACTGGCAGTGTGGAGCCTGCTTGGGATTCTCTCTCTCTCCCTCTGCCTCTCCCGAAAGTGCGCTTTCTCTCTCTCTCTCTCTCTCTCTCTCTCTCTCTCTCTCTCTCTCTCAAAATAAATAAATAAACAAAAAAATTCATTAATCTGTAAATCAATTTGTTTTCTTTTGATTCCCCTGGTGGATCAGATTTTGCTCTCACCAAACATTCCGTTGAGCTCCTTGGAGAGAAAGATCATTAGTAGTAGACATTTATCAGCTTGTTTTTGCAAAAGTTCATTGCTTGCCTATTGTGTTCCAGACTGCAAACCTCCAAAAACAGATAAAATGAGATCCTTGTTCTTCGGGGATCATTGTCCAAAGGAATTATTCCAAAAATTGGTAAAGGGCAGATTAGAGCCACCGGTGTGGACAGCCAGTCTGTATCTCTTTGTATGACAAATTTCTTGAGAGTTGGGGCCTAACGTCTTGGACACGTTCACATAACTTTCAGATCCACATTGCTGGCAGACTGTGAAAATAATGTAACCCTACCCTTGCCAAGGAGTTGGGCTTTGCCAGTCATTGAGGCCTACCCACTCTTTAGATGGAGTGATGGAATCCAGAGAGACCACCCAATTAGAAAATGGCAGAGCCATATTTTGAACCTTAAATGCCTACTTGACTGCACTTTTTCCCATCTAAAATAAAACCCTTTGTGTTAGGTGTACATTTTGTATACGTCTTTATACCTCTCCCAATTTATTAGTATTATTACTTATTTATTATTATTTATTATTGACAGCCAGTATTTATTTAGATTAGCCAACATGCTGTACTGTAAAGTCTTGGTAGAAGTGAACTCAAAGCTGTCCTCTGGGCTGCCTCCCCAGTCCAAGGCATACACAGGCCACCCGTACAAAATAGTTCTCTTCGAAGGTGTGGGGTTAGGAGTCAGGGTCAGGGAGTCTAGGACATATGCTTTCATAAAAGGAACGTGAAGTTTCAGCCTGAGCATTTGGAAAAGCAGAAAATGTCGCTCAGTGACTGAAAGATGTATTCAAAATGTCATGCTTAAACATAACCAGTTCTGGGAATAGTGGGTGTCACTTAGCAAGTGCTCAGTAAACATTGGTTGAATGAATGTGGGGAAGAGAAATACAAGCAAAGACAACAAGAAAACCCAGAATCTTCATTTACTTTCTGTGCACTCCCTGGAATATGTGATTTAACACCCCCATGTCTTCAAGTGGGACTGAAAGCATTTAATGGCAGAGTTTATGGGTGTCTACTTCCAAATGCTATTCGATGAGGGAACAGGCATGCTGGGGGCAAACCTGGGAGGCGAGAAGAAGGATCCAGTAAGTTCCAAAGTCAGAGGCTTTAAGAGCCAACAATGTAATCAGACTCCAGTCTGGAACCTGAAGCCAGGGCAGCCAGCCTTCTAGAAGCCTCCCTTGCACTGCAGCACCACACATGGATGTACCGCCATGATGGCCACACTTTGTTATCCGGCATATGACGGGAACATAGCCGTCCACACTTTAAGGTTAATCAGTACTGGCTCGTGTTGCTTCATTCTGGGAGAGGAGTGAAAAGACGTCATGATGATTTTATTTGTTTCCTATGGCTGTAACAAATTACCACAGACTCAGTGGCTTAAGACAACAGAAATCTGTTGTTCCAGTTCTGGAGACCAAACACCCAAAATCAAGGTGTCAGCAGAACTGCACCAAAGGTGTTAGAGGAGAATGAACCCTTGCCTCTTCCGGCTTCTGATGGTCCTGGACGTTCCTCAGGTTGTGGCTGCATCACGGCACAATCTCTGCCTCGCTCTGCCCCTGGCCCTCCTCTTCTCTCTGTATTGCCCGCTATCTATCCCTTATGAGGACACTTGTAATTGTATTTAGGGCCCACACAGATAACCGAGAATGATCGTCTCTTGAGATTCTTAATTACACCTGTAAAGTCCCTTTATCCAAGTACAGTCACGTTGGGAAGGGGAAAGTATCTTTTCCTTCTACCCTTCTAAATTCTCACCGGTGAGCTCTGACAGCTGAACGAGGCAGATTCATGAGAGGAAAGCATACGTATTTGTTTAGCACAAGTTTTAAAAAAAATATTTTTTTTCAACGTTTATTTATTTTGGGGACAGAGAGAGACAGAGCATGAACGGGGGAGGGGCAGAGAGAGAAGAAGACACAGAATCAGAAACAGGCTCCAGGGTGTGAGCCATCAGCCCAGAGCCTGACGCGGGGCTCGAACTCACGGACCGCGAGATCGTGACCTGGCTGAAGTCAGACGCTTAACCGACTGCGCCACCCAGGCGCCCCTGTTTAGCACAAGTTTTATGTGACACGGAGGCCTTTAAGGAAATGAAGACCCAAAGAAAGAGTTCAACCTGAGTGTCTCTACACCAGGTTTGATGAAGAGTGGAGAGCGGTGGAGAACTGATGCAGGACCGAGGGGTCCAAGAGTGGTACACTGGGGGCAACTTAGCAAGGCCTGTTTGTTCAGATTGCCCTGGGTGTCCCTCCATCTTGGGGATGAAGGTGCCCCTTTCCTCCGGGTAGAGGGAGGGCACCTCTCACAGGAGGGTCCTATGACCTGTTTCAGGAGGAGATCAGAGTCCTTCCTGCATCTGCCATTTCTCAAGTTCCCTGTGTGGAGTTCCACTCAATGTGCTCAAGTGCCATATTTCGAGGTAGTGTGTGTGTCCTCAACCCCATCATTCACATTCACAGCTTCTGGGGATTCGGATTTGGGTGTATCACTGAGGAGACCACCAGTCAGCCCATTACAATGACATGGGTGTATTAGCAAGACAGTTTGACAGGGGGAGTGTGATGGCAAGGGGAGGGACGGGAGGGACATTGGGCTCACTGGCTGCTCAGACCTTAGTGCAGGACTGAGCAAGTGAACAACTACATCAGGGTGGAAGCCACGGGAATAGAGGGGAGGAGGTGGAGTCAGGAGACATTTGATGAAAGAATTTGCCAGGACTTGGCCACTAATTGGTGTGATGAATAAGAGAAAGAGAAATTATAGATTTGACTGGAAAGCGTGTTTCCCCAAAACGTGTGCTGTAGGGCACTGGATCTTGGCATATCAGTCGGTATCACGTTGGGGAAACGGTGCCAGAGACAGACACGTTGGGGACACACTGATCAGACAAGGTCAAACAGGCTTCTCCTCTGCAGGATTTCTCCAAGCCTTCAGCATGTGCATATATATTGTGCCTCTGTAAAGGCAGGTTTCTGGAGGACAGCCTTTCCCAAGCCTATCTGACTGTGGACCTGCTTGACCTAGATTATCCTGGAGGACAAGAAATCCAGACACCTCTGGAAACTATTGCTCTTAGACCCTCTGCCCTCTGAGATCGGGATCAGAGAGAAAAGAAAATGTGAGGGCCAGAAGGATGGAGTGAAGAAGAACTGAGCCCGGAGATTGTTGAGGGCGAGGGTTGTCTTCCCAGACCCCTGCCAACACCAGGGGAGAGCCACGGGGACTGGTAACAGTTGGTAGAAGCCACTCAAAGGCTTACGCGACCCTCTTCGACTTGAATAGTCTGTGGGGCTGTCCTGTGGGATAGGTTCTTCTCTCAATGGTACCTTCTTCTAGATGGGAGAAGCTTTGGCTACAGAGGAAGTGTGGAGCACAAGTTTCAGCCATTGTGCCAACTCTGACCCAGGAGACGGCAACTCTCATGTTCCCAGGAGAAAGGATTCTGGGGAAGAATGGCATAGATGATTAGCAATGTTGACTGTGACCATTGGAGGAGGGTGGGGATTAGCTCTGGGCCCTTCCTTCTTTATATGGGGAACAACTGCCTTTCCCACTTGCCCCGCCCTCCCTCTCCTTGTATGAAAAGGGACCATCCAAGAGCACAGCTGAACCCCCACCGCTGCGGTAATTGTGGACTCTGCGGTCTTCGGCATTCCCTGCCTCGTGTAGAGAATGGCTGGTACCAATGACGGAAATATAGACATCAATTTTGCAATGCAGAGTAAGAAGAGCGAATATCTACTAACTTCTTAGTGTGCATCAGACACCACGTTAAGTGTTTTACATGTAATATCTCATTTAATTCTCATGATAGCCCTAAGGGATAGGTAACATCAATCATCAGATTTTTCTAGACGGGGAATGCGAGGCACGTGGAGCTGGAGTTACTTGCCCAAGGACGCACAGCTAGTGTGTGGTACAACCAGAATTTGACTTCAGGCAGTCTAAAGTTAAAACTGACATTCATAACCACCAGATTATGAATTTAATTATAGATGTTTTGGATTTCTAATGTTGGCAAGACTTGGAAATGGAAACTCGCAGAAGGCAGTGAGGCAGTGAAGGATACACAACTGGACGAGGCCAGGCCTGGGCTCAGAGCCATCGGGGGAGATGGTGGTTGAAAAGTGCCCATGGTTAAGTTTATTCAGACTATGAGGTTGAGAGTCAATTACACAGATTTACAACGCAGAAAGAACGTCATGCAAACATTTTATGTATTCATGGGATGTTTTCCCAAGCCATGAGTTAGAAATAACTGACTATTATCACAGTCCATGGACAGAACATTCCAACTCTGAGGAAATGGAACCCAGACACAGAAATATATGTCCTAAATCATGCTGAAAAGTCCGAAGCAGTTGGGATTTTTGAGAAGCAGAAATCTCTCTGGTCCCATAAGTGCGGGAGAAAACCATGGTCGTCGGTGAGCCCTGGTGAGGAGATGTGACATTCGGTAGCTCTGCCTTAGCATCCCTGACCTCACACTCAGTGCCCTCCCTGCTCCCTCGAGAGACCCTGGAGCAGGGCTCTCACTCCTGAAGGAGCTTCTAACGGATGCCCCGCAGATGCCCAGGAAACAGCTGCGTCGATTGAGCTGAGGAAATGAGAACCAATCCTGTTCAGCCCCATTCTGCTCCTGGATACGTTATCAAAGTGTAAAGTGTTTTCACTGACCCATCCCCATTTCGTTGCAGATGTCTGAATTTTCCCTCATATACAGGGGACAAAGTCACGATAAATTGCTACCTACTTGCGCCGAGTTTCATTTTCTTCTGATTCATTGCTCACTTGGGGACCTTCTAAAATCACAGTTTATGGACTCTACATCCTGGTGGTTCCCAGAGATAAATGAGCCTGGATTCCAGGGAATGCAAATGTCTTCAAACTTACAGCCAGCTTCCAGGCTCCCTGCAAAGGTCTCTTAAGCCTCTGAGTATTTCCTCTCTTAAATCACACATCACTGGCACAGGCAGAATATTTTCGAGTGACTTCTTTCTCGTTAGGAGACAGTCCCTTGAAGGCCTACCGAGTAGACAGAAATGCTGTCGTTCTTGGCAGTTTTATTGCACCGTTCTTAGGTCTAGTTTAGAGATTCTCTTTTAAAGCTGGGTTTGTTTTTATTTTTCCTGAAAGAAACTGTTTCTTCAGGGCTGTACTTGAAACAGGACATTGAACCTCTCTTGGCATGTTTATGGGCTGGGTGAAGGACTGTGTGTGCAAAAGGGGGCTTAGTATCTCACTTGTGCAAATGTCGTGACTTTTACCGGACGCCTTTCCAATTAGCTGATGTGACTCCCCAGAGCCTGTGTTGGGCTGTCGCACAGCATTGGCACCCCAAGTACTCTGCCAAATGCTCATCTGGATGTGAAAGTCATTTTTGCTTCAAACTCGAATGGGTTCTCTTACAGAGTCCGTCAGATGTGTTTAAGTGAGCAGGCTAAAGGGGACGTGGCAGAGAATGAGGGGGCAGTTTTCTGTGCCATAAGATAAGAGCCACAGCGTCACATCAAGGTAGCACGTACGGAAAATGGCCCTTTATTGAGATATGCAGACACTTCTTGGGAATGTAAAGAAGCCTGTTGCTCAGGGTGGTAAACAATTGTTCTCAAATGGCGGAGACACAAATAAATCATGCGACAATGTGGGAAGCGTTTGGAACTTCTTGAAGCTTGGTTTTCCTCATCAGTGTTTACCTTCAAAGCCCTTCAAATGTGCAGCCAAAAATTTGGGTATTTGAAAGTGTGCTACAGACACACACGAAAAGGTCACAAACCACTGATCTGTACCCAAGAATATCAGTTAGGCTCTAATACACACACACACACACACACACACACACACACACACACACACCTGCTTCCATTCACATTTATGATTCTTCTTTTGGATTTTCTTTTTTTTTTTTAATGTTTTTTATTTATTTTTGGGACAGAGAGAGACAGAGCATGAACGGGGGAGGGGCAGAGAGAGAGGGAGACACAGAATCGGAAACAGGCTCCAGGCTCCGAGCCATCAGCCCAGAGCCTGACGCGGGGCTCGAACTCACGGACCGCGAGATCGTGACCTGGCTGAAGTCGGACGCTTAACCGACTGTGCCTCCCAGGCGCCCCTGATTTTCTTAAATTGTGACGCTCCTCTTCATTGAGATTTTTCAGATTTTGTTGATTTCCACCCATGTTTTTGTTTATACTATAATATTTTGCCTGACAGAGCCTACGCGTGAGCCTAGGAAAATTGCTTTCAGTAAGACTGAACAGTAGCCAACCTCTCTTGCTCTCAGGCATATACCCAACTTTCCAAAGCGATTATTCCTGGAAACCGCAAAAATTGAAAGTGGAAGACAGCTAACCTGGAAACACCCCCTTGTCCTTCCCCCTCTGCTGTTATCAAGGTCAGTGATGAGGATTAGAGACAAGTGTCCTGGCCCATATGTTGTGGGTATTTTTGTGGTACGTGGGGCTCCCTAACACTGAGAGTTGTGGCCCCTAGGCGCGTGGGGAGCTGCCATGGAGGGTGTTGTCAGGAACTTCCCATTTCAGGAGCTCCACAGTGTCACCCACGAGCTCCTGGCTCTGCAGGAGGGGGATTGTGCTGGAAAGTACACACGCTATAAGGCAGCACCCACACCGCTGCACCGCCCCCTTCTTATTACTGCTGCAACCTTGGGAGAGTTGCCTATTCTGTGAGCCTCAGCCTCCTCCCTTTGTGGAAAATGGAAATAAAATTCCTTCCTCCGCAGTTATTAAAATCAAATAAGATAATGTCTGTCAAGCGCCAGCTACCGCAGCCACTTGGTAAATGTTCATTTCCTTGCGTCTCTTTACCCCATAATATGAGCAATAACTCTCTCATTGGGCTGCAGCTTCTGTTTCTGGAACTGGAATATCTATACATCAACTGGTGGGGATGATGCTGCTTCTTTAGCGTGTTCATCAGGTTTCTTGGCTGGTCTTAGACGAAGCAGGGGCAGGGGGGCAAATCTGAATGTGAAGCAGGTATTAAGAGTGTAAATAGCGGGGTGTAAGTCTGGGCTCTCTGGAGTCACCTTCCTATAAACATATATCACAGTTTATATAATACAGGTAACTGCGATGAACTCTCCCCTTCAGCCCATCCTGTCTACGATGGCAGACTGTTTTGTTGTTTACCAAGCCCATGACTCATTTTTCCTGGGCCCTGGACAGCTAGGTCATATTTCCCTACCTTCTTGCCATTGCACGTGGCCAGTGGAAGGTAGCCAGGTCCGGTGACCCTCTACTTTCTCCCCTCCCCATCTGCTACATGGATGTCAATGTCCAGGGCGACCCTGGAAACCACGTGCTGAAGCGGACAGAGCCCCCGACAGCCTGGGTCCGTAAGTGGCTGTGTGGAACAGAGCACTGCCTGCCTCGCCATCTGGACTTCACCCAAACAAGAGAGGAACTCTCTGTGTATTAAGCCATTAAAACCTCAAGGTTTATCTGTTACAGCAGCTAACATCACCTTAACTAATAATCTTGATGAAACAAGGGGTAAATTTTTAAAACTTTCCTTTCTGCTGGCATTTGACACCCTGCTGAACATGACAGCACCGTTTTGTATTTTGCTACTGGGGGAAAACAAATTTCATAATTGCTTCAAAACCAACTACATGGTCTCTGTTCAAAACAGGTGGTGTATATTAATCACGAGAAATACAGAACAAAGTTCTCTGTCAACAAGAGGTCTCTTAGATTTCTTTTTTTTTTTTTTTTTTGCCTAATAGTTTTAGCTGAAAGCCAGGGTTAGTGATTAACTACATTTATTCTGTTTTAAATTAGATTAAACACTCCTGATGCCAGGTGCTGGGCTAGGAAGGAGGAACTTAATAAAGACAGAAGAAATAAAATAATTCTGTTTTTCTAAATTATTAGAAATTCAGAAATTAGAAAATTAATTTTTTTCTGGGGGCACCTGGGTGGCGCAGTCGGTTGAGCGTCCGACTTCAGCTCAGGTCACGATCTTGCGGTCCGTGAGTTCGAGCCCCGCGTCGGGCTCTGGGCTGATGGCTCAGAGCCTGGAGCCTGCTTCTGATTCTGTGTCTCCTTCTCTCTCTGCCCCTCCCCGCTTCATGCTCTGTCTCTCTCTGTCTCAAAAATAAATAAACGTTAAAAAAGAAAAAATTTAAAAAAAAATTAATTTTTTTCTAATGCATCCTATATACATCCGTGTTTTCTTAAATAAAGTATACTGAAGATAGTTTTACTTTTTCCATTCTTCAGCTTCATCAATCATAAAATGAGGGACTATTAATCCACAGGATTTGAGGATTAAATGGGGATCATGTCTACCTCCCAGCCTAATGCCTGGCACAATAAATATTAAATAATACACACAATAACTATTGAAACCTTGACCTCTTTCGTAATGATTTGGTTTATTGGATTTTGCTTTGGAATTACACTTAGGAACATAAATTTTCGCCCTCAGAGACTTGTAAAGTATCTTTGGCCGCTTACCCCAACATCAGTTGGAGCTAGACGGCAGTGCTTTGAGCTGTGGTTTCCACTTTTACAATTTTTACTGACTTCTTCTTGCTGGTTTTTACTGACGACACCTTCACCTACTCTTCCAATCTTTTTCTACGGAGAGATGAAAATCAAACACCCCTGGTAGAAACACTTGCTAAAAGGTGGACAAGCTCTGTATGCAAGCTAGGGAATAGTTTGGCGGAACAGATTACTAGCCACCAGAATGGCTGCTTCAGCGGCTTGGGGGCCCATTGCAGTCAATGCCAAGATCACGACTGGTTCCAGCAAACTGAGGTTAACAGAAGTCACAACTCCCAGACTAGGTGTGGCCTTGCTGCTCTTCCTGCCAGCTAGCTCAGCACCTTCGCTGGTGGGAGGGAGAGAAGAAAGAGAGGGGGGAGGTAGGGCAAGGGGGGGGGGTGGGGACTGAAGCAGGAGAGGAGGCCCAGGGTAAGAAGTCACTTTGGTGGGTCTTCGCTGAGTGAGGCGGCCAGGTGATTCGTGTGCGCATCAGAGCTTTAGGAGCCCAGCTCTCAGACACCTGTTCTGCTTTTCATTCTCATCAGCCCTATGTCACACTACCTGCTTCCCTTGCCAATGATAACTGTCGTTCATGAAAATTATTTCCTAGGGTGTTATGTGAACATGGCATCCAGTTATTTGGTTCTGGAACACTTTGGCTGCCACCGATGCTAAATTGTTTTTCCTATTCCTTTATCATATTGCATCTGTATATCTTCATTTGTGAGCTCACTCTTCACAGTCCTTCCCATTTTTATTGTTATAAGCATCATTTCTTCCAAGTGAGAATAATTTTGGTTTTGTTACTCTATTTTTCTGCTGCCCATGGTAGAAAAAGAATAACTAAATTTTCTTCAGCATGACTAAAATGTTCAGAACCAGAATGTCATACATCACCGCTTCTGTTTACCCCAAATAGAATTATATTAAAGGGGCCATATTATGGCCTACTTTTGGAAAACAGCTTTATTAAGAAATGATTCACTTAGGGGCACCTGGGTGGCTCAGTCAGTTAAGTGTCCGACTTCAGCTCAGGTCATGATCTCACAGTTCATGGGTTCGAGCCCTGCATTGGGCTCGGTCCTGACGGCTCAGAGCCTGGAACCTGCTTCAGATTCTGTGTCTCCCTCTCTCTCTGTTCCTCTCTCACTCATGCTCTGTCTCTCTGTCTCTCAAAAATAAATAAACAGTAACTTAAAAAAAATTTTTAAGTGGGGTGCCTGGGTGGCTCAGTGAGCTAAGCATCCAACTTCGGCTCAGGTTGTGATCTCATGGTTTTGTGGGTTCGAGCCCCACGTCGGGCTCTGTGCTGACAGCTCAGAGCCTGGAGCCTGCTTCGGATTCTGTGTCTCCTTCTCTCCCTGACCCTCCCCTGCTTGTGCTCTCTTTCTCTCTCTCGAAAAGAAATAAACGTTAAAATAAATAAATTTTTTAAGAAGTAATTCACATATACTATGCACCCATGAAAAGCGTACAATGCCATATTTTTAGTATATTCAGAGTTGTGCAACCATTGCCACAATATAATTTTTAGAGATGTTCATCCCCCTAAGAAGAAATCCTGTCCCCCTCTCCTCCCCACACTTCTCAAGCCTAGGAAACTACCCGTCTACTTCCTGTCTCTATAAATTTGCCTCTCTTGGACATGTCATCTAAATGGGTAACAGGTGGTCTTCACCAAGTGACCTTGGTGACTACCTTCTTTCACTTAGTGCGGTATTTTCGAGGCCCACCGTGTTGTACCGCGTATCAGCACTTCATTTCTCTTTATGGCCAAATAATATGTCATATATGGACACACCACATTTTATTTATGCATTTGTCGTGTGATGGGCATTTGAGTTGTTTCCACTTTTTGGCTATCATGAATATTGCTGCTATGAGCATCCACGTTCAAGTTTTTGTGTAGGCGTGTGTTTTCATTTCTCTTGCATAGATACAGAGGATTGCCGGATCCTGCGGTAACTCCGCACTTAACTTTATGGTGCAGCTGCCCGACTGCTGTCCACAGTGGCTGCACCATTTTACGTTACCGCCAGTGGTGCGTGAGGGCTCCAATTTCTGCACATCCTCACCAACATTTTTTACTACCTATATTTTTGGCTAGGAGGTATGAAGTGGTTTTATTGTGGCCTTGATTTTCATTTCCCTAATGACTAATGATGTTGAGCATCTTTTCATGTGCTTATGGGCCATTTGTGTTTCTTCTTGGGAGAAGTGTCTATTCAAGTCCTTTGCCTATTTTTTAATTAATTAATTAATTGTTTCATTTGCATCCAAGTTAGTTAGCGTATAGTGCAACAATGATTTCAGGAGTAGATTCCTTAGTGCCCCTTACCCATTTAGCCTATCCCCCCTCCTACTACCTTTCCAGTAACCTTCTGTTTGTTCTCTGTATTTAAGAGACTCTTATGTTTTGTCCCCCTCCCAGTTTTTACATTATTTTTGCTTCCCTTCCCTTATGTTCATCTATTTAGTATCTTAAAGTCCTGGTATGAGTGAAGTCATATGATATTTGTCTTTCTCTGAATTTCACTTAGCATAATACTCTTCAGTTGCATCCACGTAGTTGCAAATGTCCTTTGTTTACTTTTTTTTTATGTTTTTATTTTATTTTTGAGAGAGACAGACAGAGTGCGGTCAGGGGAGGGGCAGAGAGAGAGAGGGAGACACAGAATCTAAAGCAGGCTCCAGGCTCCGAGCTGTCAGCCCAGAGCCCGACGCGGGGCTTGAACTCACGAACTGTGAGATCATGACCTGAGCTGAAGTCGGACGTTTAACCGACTGAGCCACCCAGGCGCCCCTCCTTTGTCTGTTTTTAATTGGATTATCTTTTTATTATTTATTAAGTTGTAAGAATTTTTTATATATTCTGGACACACATCCCTTATCAGACATATAATTTGTGACTATTTTCTCCCATTTAGTGGGTTGTCTTTTCATTTTCTTTTTTTTTTTTTAATTTTTTTTGTTTACTTATTTTTGAGACAGAGAGACAGAGCATGAACGGGGGAGGGTCAGAGAGAGGGAGACACAGAATCGGAAACAGGCTCCAGGCTCTGAGCTCTCAGCACAGAGCCTGACGCGGGGCTCGAACTCACGGACCGCAAGATCGTGACCTGAGCCGAAGTCGTTCGCTCAACCGACTGAGCCACCCAGGCGCCCCTCTTTTCATTTTCTTGATGTGATCACTTGCAGCACAAAAGTCTTCAATGTTGATGAAGTCCCATTTGTTTCCTTTGGCACTTGTGCTTTTGATGTCATATCTAGGAAACCAATTATGACCCAAGGTCATGAAGTTACTCTGGTGTTTTCTCCTAAGGGTTTTATAGTTTTAGCTTCTACGTTTGGGTCAGTAACCTAACACAAATTGATTTTCTTACAGCTCTGGAAGTCAGAAGTCTAAAATAGGTCTCACTAGGCTAACATCAAGGTGTCGACAAGGTCGCATTCCATATGGAAGCTCTAGGGAAGAATCAATCCCTGCCTTCTTGCCTCTTCTGTGTTCTAGAGTTGGCCCACCTCTTTTGGCTCATGGCTCCCTTTCATCTTCAAAACCAGTGATGGCATGCTGCGTGCTCACGTCAAATCACTCTGACTTCCTCTTCTGCCTCTGTCTCCCACATTTAAGGACCTGGTTATTACATTGGGCCCACCTGGATTTCCCAAGATAATATGCCTATTTTAAAATCATCTGAGGGGCGTCTGGATGGCTCAGTCAGTTAAGGGGCTGACTTCGGCTCAGGTCATGATCATATGGTTCGTGAATTCAAGCCCCAGGTTGGGCTTTGTGCTGACAGCTCAGAGCCTGGAGCCTGCTTTGAATTCTGTGTCTCCCTCTCTCTCTGCCCTTCCCTTGCTTGTGCTCTCTCTCTCTCTTCCTCTTCCTCTCTCTCTCTCTCTCAAAAATAAACATTAAAAAAAGTAATCTGATTAGCCACCTTGATTCCTTCTGCTATCTTAACTCCCTTTGCCATGCAATGTAACATATTCAATATTCTATCTGCCACAATCTGTGACCCATTTTGAATTAATTTTTAAATTGTATTTGAGAGAGAGAGGAAGCACACATGGATGCAGAGGGGAGGGGCAGAGGGAGAGACACAGAATCTTAAGCAGGTTCCATGTTCAGCTGGAGCTCAGAACCCCCATGCGGGGCTCAATCCCAAGACCCTGGGATCATGACCTGAGTTGAAATCAAGAGTCAGACGCTCAACCTACTGAGCCGCCCATTTGCCCCTTGAGGTAATTTTTGTGTGTGGTGTAAAGTAAAGGTCCAACTTCATTCTTCTGCAGGTGGATATCCAGTTATCCAGCACCATTTGCTGAAAAGATTCTCCTTCCATTTATGTGGCCTATTTTTCTCTTAACATCAAAATGTACCCATATCCATCAATATATAACATGGTCATTTGATTTTTTTTAAGTTTATGTATTGAGAGAGAGAGAGAGAGAGAGAGAGAGAGAGAGAGAGAGCAGTTGTGTGCAAGTAGAAGAGGGACAGAGAGAAGAAAGCGAGAGAATCAGGGTCTGCGCTGTCAGCACAGAGCCCGACTCAGGGCTCGATCTCACGAACCGTGAGATCAATACCTGAGCCGAGATCAAGAGGCAGATGCTTCACTGACTAGGATTTCACTTTTTGAATACACCATGGAGAATTTACATTGTTTCTCCATTGCTGTCACTATTAAAATTGCCTTTATCTGATTTATGGGTCTTTTTATGGGCATAAACCCTTTTCCATTATCTATGTTGTACATTGCCATTGAAAATGTTCACTTCTTTCCACCATCCTGGTTTAAGCTCTTCTTTTTTCCATCTGGGCCACAGCCTTAACTCCACCTGGTCTCCCAGCTTCCGATCTTGCCTCTTTCCAGTTTGTTTCTCCATCACAGAGTGGACTTTGAAAATGCAAATCTAGTCATGTAACTGCCACCTCTGTCCTTAAAACAGATCCTCAGTAGGAAAAGGACAAAACTCTTTGTCACGGCCCCCTCTTGGCCTTCACCTAATCTCATGGGGTGCCTCCACTTGCTCACTCCATCTGTCCACACCTGCTTCCTCTCAGATCCTCTTGAAAACCCCTTGCTGCCATCGCAAGGCAGTCTCCCTAATGGGGACAGGCCTCTAGCTCACCACACATCTTCCCTCCTCAGCCCTTTCCACCTGCAGGCTTAGATTTACTTTGTGGATTTCATTAATTTGGCCTCCTGCACCAGCGAGTGAGGTCTATAAAGATAGGAGCGGACTCTGCTTTTGCTGGTATCTACACCCCGGGTTCTAGCGCATGATAGGTACTGATATCTTAGCAAAGAAACAAGATCAACACATTTTCTACTGGGTATTTGACTTTTCATTTAGTTTATGGTATTTTTAATTCACAGAACCCTAAAAATTTGCATAAATCTTTTCCTTTATGGTTTCTGCCTTTGTTCGAGCCATGCTTAAAAGTCCTTCGTGGCTTCAAGACTGTAGAAATGTTGACCTATTTTCTTTTATTGATTTTATACTTCTCTTGTTGGCATTGAAATACTGAATCTGCCTGCCATTTGTTTTTAGCATATGCTATAAACTAGGAAGATGACTTTATTTTCTTGCCAAATGGTTAGCAGTATTCTCAAAGGTGACTCGTTGACTACACATTAAATTCTTTCCATGCTTAGTTGTGTAAATAGTCTGTCTTTCCCACACTGGCAATGTTTGCCACTTTTTTTAAAATTATTGTAACTCTAGGGGCGCCTGGGTGGCTCAGTCGGTTAAGCGGCCGACTTCAGCTCAGGTCATGATCTCACGGTCCGTGGGTTCGAGCCCCGAGTCGGGCTCTGGGCTGATGGCTCAGAGCCTGGAGCCTGTTTCCGATTCTGTGTCTCCCTCTCTCTCTGACCCTCCCCCGTTCATGCTCTGTCTCTCTCTGTCCCAAAAATAAATAAACGTTGAAAAAAAAATTTTTTTTTAAAAGTAAATAAATAAATGTTAAAAAAAATTATTTTTAATTATTGTAACTCTAGACTATGTTTTCATATCTGATAGTCACACCTTCTAAGCAAATGCGTTTTTATTAAGTAATATTTTTAAGTTCTACGATTTGAACTAAGGGTTACTAGACAGAGAACTGTTGCTCAGAGCGATTCTCAAACTTGGGTGGGTATCCACAGGGCGTGTGCCAACACAGATCGATGGGCCCCCATCTGTTACCGATTCAGTAAATGTGTTTGCGTTTCTAACAAGTTGCCTGATGATGTGGATCCAAGGACCACGATTTGAGAACCTCTGCCATGGAGTAAAGACTACGGTCAACCTGGGAGTGGCCCAGATGCCTTCTCTGAATTAATTTCCCAGTGTGCCCTCAGACGTCAGATGAGCCTGCCCCGTGTGCTTTTTGTGAGCACCTCCGTGACAGGCTCTGGCCCTGCTCCTGGAACTACTTCAGAGCTGATCCAGGGGAACATAGCCCTCCTTCCAGCGACCCAGAGAGGTGCTCAGCCTAATGGCACAGCTTCCCCGCTGGTGACAGGTGCCTGTGCAGCCATGCTTCGGGCCCTTTAAGGCAGAAATGAGAGAAAGGGAAGAATGCAGTGACTCCCTTTGCTTTAGGCTCTCGTGACTTTCCTTCTGTTCTCCAGCGATGGGATCAGAGAACTCCTCTTTGCTTTCCTCATTTCCTGCTCCCTTGGCTATTTAATGGCTCCTTGGTCCACACAAAGGGAGAGTTAATTACTAACACCTGCTTCTCCTCCCAGATCCATAGGCAACTTCTTGACCGAGACTTTTCCCACCTCGTCCCCACGATGTAAGCATATTTAAGGAAATCGACATAGTTTTAACAATTTAGCCATACAGCATATACCTCTGTGGAGAGGGCTGCATCTCACTTCTTCCTTCATAAAGGCACAGACATATTTTGAGGGAAATAAAATAGCCTTAGAGGTGCTATCTGCTATAGGTTTGCTCTTTCGTTGTTGCTGTTATTAAGACAGAAGGACATGATTATATTGAACGTGAAATGTGTGGCATCAGGAGAATGTTTGTTTCCCGACTTTCTGATTCTCGCATGTGTTTTCCCTATCACTTATATTTTCCCTCTTCTAGGTCACCCAAAAGTTAGGTTGGAAATTACTGGCATTTCCTTGAGGGATGTACCTTCTGAGAATTTCTCCTTTTCGTTTTCCCTTTTGTGGTTTCTAAAACGCACCATCAGAAGACCTGTCACAAGCTGACGAGAGTTTCCCGCTGGACCTTCCCTTGTCTCCTTTCCCTATTCAGCACACACTGTATGAGGCTGTCCATGTGCAGAGTCTTGGGAACACAAAAGGACACGTCGCCAGTCATCAAGACCTTGCTCTCTATAGATGAAGGCAGATACGTTAGTTAACAATTACAATACAGTAGGACAAACACAGTGTTGTAGGTCATCAGGGGATGCCTGAGACCAAGGCCAGGGGCACTGCCCACAGCTTGGCAGGAAGCCCGGCAAGGCACAACTCCCAGAAAAGGTGACATTTAAGCAGATCATTGGGGGAGGGGATGTGTGCATTTATTTATATCATTAACTGTTATTATTCCTATTTTTTCATTTTTATTTACTTTTGGAATAGCAGTTCATTCACATGTTTGATAATTCAGTGAGTATGAAAAGGTTATAAAAGTGCCCTCCAATAGAAATGTGGCGTGATTGAAATCTTCCTAGTAGCCACATTTAAAAAAAATTAAAACAAAACAAGTAAAATTAGTTTTAATACTATATTTTATTTAATCCAGATATATATAGTTATCGTTTCAATATCTAATCAGCATAAAAACTATTAATGAGATCCTTTATTTTTTTTTTTGTACCAGGCTTAGAATGGGTACAAAGTGTATTTCACATACAACAACACATCGCAATTTGGAACAGCCACATTGCAAGTGCTCAACAGCCACATGTGACTAAGTGACTATATAGTAAGCAGTTTCCGTCCCGTCTCTGCCCTGAAGCTGCTGACTTCCCTTCCCTGGAGGCAGCCATGTTTCGCTAGTCTCTAGCATGTTCTTCCACAGATGGTTGATAGGTATACCAGCAATTGTAAACATACATGTGCAAATAATAGAACAGTAGTCACATTGCTGTGCATCCTACCTTTTCTCGCTAAGGAATAGATCTTGGAAATGTTTCATATCACTCCAAAGGAAGCACGTTCATGTTTTTCCTGTTTTGTTTATTTCTTTTCCTGCTGTAGAATATCCCGTCTTATGGATGTCACAAATTACTCATTTAGTCTTCATTGGTGAACATTTAGGTGGCTTCCAATATTCGGTGCTTATAAACAACTCGAGCTGAATTTTCAAAGAGGCAGAGAGTGATGGAGCTAACCCCACAGAGGACGGGGGAATGACATTCTAGAGAAAAGAACTAACATGAATGCACAGAGCACAAGGACACATGGCATTTGAGGACAATGTCTTGTGTGTGGAGATGTCTGCAGGGTAGAGTGTGTGTGAACAGATGAGAGGGGGAGGAGGCTAGAAAGGCAAGAAGAGACTAGATTGCAAAGTGTCATAATAAGGAGTTTGGACTTCATACCTGAGCCATCAAAAGATTGTAAGAAGCAGGGAAGAATAAATAAATGATTGGATTAATGCATAAAGGCGAGAGGAGGAATACATCTTCTATACTGATGGATTCTGATTGGTAGATATGTAGAAGACATGAGGGAAACAGAAAATCAGCGTTTAGAGTCCTACAGTAATAATTCCTGCCGGAAAGAGCTGCTGCTGAATATTTAAATTAGTGGGCAAAACTCTGAGAAACGGGATATTTGCCTAGCTTCAAAGTATCTCCCCCAAAGTATGTGTTAATTATCATGATGGTTTTAACATCTGTCCAAACGTGCTTTGATACCCCCCCCACTCCAGGAAGTGGAGCTTAATTCCTCTGGACTCACTGACTCACTTCTAACGAATAGGGTATAGAAAAGGAAAAATAATAACTTCACAATGAGCAAACCTGGAAGACACCACCTTCACCAAGTAATGAAGGTTAATAACATCACCATAATGTCATGTTCATATAGTTTACCCCTGACGACGTGGTGGGAAGGGTACTTTACCTCTGCAGCGTGCTTCCCCCAAACCCGTAACTTCAGTCTAATTGTGAGAAAACATCAGGTAAAACCAGATTGAGGGACGTTCCGCAAAATGCCTGACCAGGACTCTTTGAAAGTGTCTTTGAAAACACTCTTTGAAAACAAAGGGTGAGAAAACTGTCCCTGAACAGAGGAGACACGCTGACTAAATGCAGTGTGGGATCCTGGATTGGGTCCTGGAACAGAAAAGGGACTTTCAGAGGAAACTGAGAAAAAATTAACATTAAGTCCTTATTTTAGTTAGTACCAGACCAGTGTTAATGTTCTGGTTTGCATGAATGTACCATAGCTGCTTAAGATGTTAACATCAGAAGGAGCTGGGTGAAGATTTACCATGACACTCTGTGCTGTCTTGCCACTGCCCCATAAATACAAAATTATTTCAAAATAAAAAGGGAAAAAAAAAAAGAATTAGAGGAGTGACATGATTAGATTCATTGGGAAGATGAACCCCAATGGTTGCGGTGGAAAAGAAGGCTGGAAGGGGAAAGACCAGCGTGAGACCTTGCCAGGTTGTGCTACAAAAAGTCAGGAAGAGATGATGGAGGCCCAGATGGGAACAGCGACAGCAGGAGTCCGAGGCCATGGGCAAGCTGGAGAGATCTATCGGAGAAAACTCAGTCAGACCAGGTGATGGTTTAGATAAGCAAGTGAGGGAGCAGCGGGCTCAAGATGACACCCAGTTTTCTGGGAGTTAGATGGGTAACGATGTCATCCACTGACGTCATCAATGGAGAAAACAGGAAGAACAGGTGTCAGGAAACCAGTAGTTTGGTTTTAGTACTGCTGAGTTTGGAGTACATTTGAGGGATCCAAGTATCCACTGGGCAACGGGATCTATGGGCTGGCGGGTCAGGAGGAAGAGCTGGCTGATGTGGAGAGTCACTGGCACGTAAAGAGTGTTTGAGGCCAGTGAAAGAATGACATGACCCAAGGAGAGGGGATAGAGAAGAGAGGGCACGAACACAACCATTGAGGGGGTAGGCCCAGGATGGGGCAAGGGGACTGGAGCGTGTCCAGAGAGGTGGTGACAGCATAGCGTAGGCACTCACGGCTAGGTCCTAGAAGCCCAGAAGACCGGCTCTGCCCACCCGCCCATTCTGTGACATGGAGCAAGCTATTTAATCTAATACGGCTGTTGTCAGGAGCATGTGGCACACTCTATGTAAAGTTCCCAGAATAGAGCTGGGACTCTTGGTGTTAGAGGAATGTTGGCTAATTGGAGGCAAAGGAAAACGAGGGTGGTGGTCTGGGAGCTAAGGGAAGAAGGTGGTTCAGAAAGGAGGGCATGTATTTCATACCCCTTAAGATAGCTATTATCAGAACAGTGGAAAATAATGAGCATTGGAAAGGATATGGAGAAATTGGAACCGTCATGCATTGCTGCGGGGAATAGAACATGATGCAGCCACTGTGGGAAACAGTTTGGTCTTCCTGAAAAAGTCAGACGTGAAATTACCGTATGATACAGCACTTCGCCTCCTTGGTATGTGCCCCAAAGAACTGAGGGCAGGGACTCAAACAGATACTTGTACACTCATGTTCAGAGCAGCATTCTTCACAGGAGCCAAAAGGTGGAAACAAGCCACCCACCTGCCAACAAAGGAACGGATAGACAAAATGTGGCATATGCATACAATGGAATATTATTCAGCCTAAAATAAACGAAGTACCGATACACGCTACAGCATGATGAACCTTGAAAAGGTTACGCAAAGGGGAATAAGGCAGACACAAGAGCACAAATATTGTATGATTGCAGTTTGATGAGGAACCTAGAGTAGGCAAATTCAGAGAGATAAGAAGGTCGAATAGAGACTACCAGGGGTGGGGCACCTGGGTGGCTCAGTCGGGTGGGCATCCGACTCTTGGTTTTGGCTCAGGTCACGGTCTCACAGTTTTGTGGGTTCGAGCCCCACATCGGGCTCCGCACTGTCAGCTTGGATTCTCTGTCTCCCTCTCTCTCTCTGCCTCTACCCCACTAGCGCTGTCTCTGTCTCAAAATAAATACATACACTTTAAAAGAGAGAGAGAGGCGGGGGGGATTACGAGGGGTTGGGGGAAGGAGAATTGGGGAGTTATTGCCTCTGCCTGAGATGATGAAACAGTTCTGGAAATGGGTGGTGGTGATGGTTGCACAACATTGTGAGCATACTTTAAAAAGAATTTTTTTTAAGGTTCATTTTTGAGAGAGAGAGAGAGAGAGACAGAGTGTCAGCAGGGGAGGAGCAGAGCGAGAGGGAGACACAGAATCCAAAGCAGGGTCCAGGCTCTGACCTGTCAGCACAGAGCCCGATGCCGGGCTTGAACCCACAAACCGTGAGATCATGACCTGAGCCGATGTCGGACACTCAACCGACTGAGCCACCCAGGAGCCCCACGGGAGCGTACTTTAATGCCACTGAATTGTACTCTAAAAAATGGTTAAAATGGTAAAATTTTACGTTGTGTATATTTTACCATCATATTCAAAAATCGAGGACATGGTTCACGCTGCAGAGAAGTCAAATAAGCCCTATGAAATTAGCCTCTGCATTTTATGACACAGGGGCCATTGGAGACAATTCCAGAGCCCTTGTAGTGGAGCAGAGGTCAAAAGCCAGATTACAGTGGGTTGAAGGACGATTGGGAAGTTGTCTGTACCAGGGGCTGGCAAACTACAGCCAAATCTGGCCTCCTGCCTGTTTCAGTAAAGTGTTTCTGGAACACAGCCCCGCCCTTTAGTGTATATTTCGTATATGGCTGCTTGTGTTCTGGGACCGCAGGGTTGAATAGCTGCCACAGAAATCACATGGTTTGCAAAGCCAAAAATATTTACTATCGAATGCTTTACAGAAAGTTTCCCAAACCCTGGACTGGACAAGACCCCCCGGTCTTTCAAGAGCTTTAGCTTCCTTGGACGACGCCTGCATTTCTGATGAGGTTGTTGAGCAGACGACAGCGCCCCTTCGGTCAGCAGCAAAAAAACACACCCGAGGCTGAACAATAATAATAATAATGAATGAGAAGGAGGAAGAAGAGGAGGAGGGAGAAGAGAAGAAATTCCATCCTTCCTTTGTCTAACTGGAGATACTATCTCCAACGTACTCTCTGTTTCTTCTAGCCTTGGAAAAAGGGATTCTAAGTCCCTTCACCCAACTCCCCAAAAAACCCCCCACTAGTAATTTGTCACGTGACTAGTGATAGATAATAAACGTTCCGAGGTGATTACAAACTACAGTTGGTTTGAAGTTTCCTAATGAATGCAAGAAAATGTCCACAACCTGAGTGAATTTCCTTTCTGGGACTGAATGTCGATATTTATTTCAGATCAAAGAGAAAGCTGATGTCTTCAGCCCTTACTGTGCATCAGGAGCTGTGCCAAGTTTGGGGCCTAGGTGATCTCATGGATAGTCATCAAAACCATCAGGTGGCCTTTCCCCATTTCACAGGTGGGGCAGCTGGGGCTCACTGGACTCAAATACCCTCCCACAGACCCCCCCCAGGGAGTTAGTGGTAGACCTGGGGTTTGAACTGACATCTCCCTGGTTCCAGGGCCCAGGCTGTTCCACCGCATCAGAATGCGCTCTTGTGACCATGCTAAGCAGAATCTAATACTTGGTGGGTTCTCAACCTATTTTAAACAATGAGCCGTTAGTTCATAATAACAGGCCACTTCGGGTGCGTCTTAAGGAGACCGTAGGCTTTTGCAAGACCCACTGCCCAGCCTGCTCCCATGCTCCCTCTGTCCCCAAGCCCCACGTTGACGGTCAAGCTGATGCTTGCTACCCAGAGGTATTTCTCGAAAACCATCATGCTTTTCCGTGCTCTCTGCCAGTGCCGTCTAGCACCTGGGCTTCATTATTCCCACCTTAACCATTTATTTTTACACAGTCTGTAAGAATTCCTCAAGCTCTTGGTTGGGCACAGTGCCCCAGGGAGATCGCAAGAGGGGGACAGAGTGGCTTCTTCAGTTCCCATCCGTTCGTGCCCCTATGGTCAGTGCACGAACACACAGCACCCTTATGACGTGTTTCCCCTTCGAGGCTGCCCTCGATAACACAGCCAGCCTTGGACTGCCTGGATTCCTGCAGCCTTCAAATCAGAACCAAAAGGGAATTCCGAGGTCATCTACCCAACCCTTGATCATACCGGGAGGAAAACCAACCGAGGCCCAGAATGGGTTGACAGTGTACCCAGGCAGACAGCTTGTCGGTCGGCAGCGGACCCCGGACCGGGAAGGCTTCAGGTCTCCCAGCTCACGGCTGTAGAGCTCCCTGCCGCCTGATGAAGCAGGGGTCTTCCCCCTGCGTGCGGAGTGCTTACCTTGGGGCCCTTTTCATGAATGAGACCAGATGCAGAACTCCACATTGATCATTTCTGTCCCTCCCCTTTCTGCTTTCTGTTAAAGGCAGCCCCCCAGCTCCCAGCTGGCTCCTGTCCCCTCCCCCAGCCGGGAGAAGTTATTACATGAAGAGATCAGCTTACCAGTTTTCTTCAGAGCAGAGGCTGAGCTCGGAGCTCCGGGTAGTACAGTGAGGGAGAGCGGAGGGAACCAGCACAGTGCCTAGCGGAACTCCAGGGCTGGAATCCCGAGACACAAGTGCATCTGCTAGCTGTTAGCACTTGGCAGACGGAGTTCTCCTCTAGGGTGGTTCTAACTTTGGGTAATAATGTTTGTCAGCTACCTGATATTAACACTGCTCCACGTTCAAACAGCAGTGTTAGCAAGACCTGGGGGAGAGGTAAGCCAAATAAAATATCTTGTCAGAAGTTGTATTTTTGTCAGCACGGTATTTCCTTTTCTATCTACCAAGAGGGAAGAGGGGCTGGGTTTTTATGGGGTGCAAAGAGGAATGCTTTATATTGCTTTTTTAGGCTTGCTCTGCCTTTTCTTCCAGAAAGACTTCTTTTCTTCTTGGAGAATCCCATCATTTCTAAAATCTCATTCTGAGGTTGTCTGTACAGTTGCCCCACTGGGGAGTTGGCATGGCCTTGGTGACAGATGCCTGCAGCGTGCACGTTTCTCCTCCTGCCGCTGTAGGAAAAAAAAAAAAAATGTGCGTGTCAGATTCCGATAGGGACTGTTACCTTTTGAGAATTTTCCTCCAGTGTTGCAGAAAGGATACGCATGCTAGAGGAATTGCTTTTCTTGACTGCTTTTGCATCACATTTTCCTCCCTTTCTGCCTGGATGTGCTTGAAAAAAAAATCTGTGTTTAACTTTATGTCATAGGTTTGAAGAGGAATAGCGATACATGACAGGGCTAGGACTATGCCCAGATCTACTACGGCAGGAAGGCGTGTTTAAGGCCCAGCAGGATGATTTATTCTTACGGGTTTAGCTCCTATGTGTGCTGAATACATCTTTGAACATCATAGATGCTCTGGGAGCCAGGTCTTGATGCGGGCAAAGAGACTGGAGGGGGACCGTGTAGCCTGGAGAGGGAAGCACTTAGGTGTATCTACCCTCACCTGCAAACAAGCCTGCAACGAATGTGCTCGTCTGCTGCTTTTGCTCTTTCCTCTGACGAAAGGTCTCCAAGACCGATCAGTGCCCGAGTAATGAATGAAAAGACAGCCTCTTTCCCGAACTCATCTTCCTCTTTGAAAAGCCAAGTGAAAAGTCCATCTCCTAAAAAGGCCAGGGGCCACATCACAGCTTTGCCTTTTGTTGGCATTGTCAGGACAGAGCGGGCTCTGAAAGCTTAATGTGATTACTTTCCCTTCTCTGCAGTGGAAGCAAGAATGCTCCCAAAGCCAGGCTTCGGGTAGAGCCGTGGCTCTATGAGCAGCAGGCTCGCTGGTCGGTTCAAAACAGACATGTGGCTCAGAGGTGTGCGGCAATGGGTCATTTGTTTCAGGCTTTTAGCCTATTAGTTACCCGTGTCCTCTGCTCTGCAGATATTTTCTGGGCCTGTGCGGGGGTCGGGGTCTTGAATGGGAGCTGGAGGGACTGAATGGGTTTGTGATGCTGGAAAGCTGAGAGCAGACCATTGCCCTCTAGTTGTGGCTGGAGTTTGCGACTTCCCTGTTGGTTTTTTACTGTGTGGAGTAAATGACAAATGGGCCGGCCTAACTCAGCCTGGAGCACTTCAGCATGTGTGAGGAGAGCTCATATGGAAAATATTTCTATCACCACTGCATGCGCATATGGTATGGGGAGCCCCCCCATGCAGAGCGAATCGCAGCGCTCCCGCAGCCCCTCAGTGGCGGACCAATTACTCTTATTAACAGCAAGGCTAAGGGCAGGCTTCAGTTACCTGCACACAGCTGGCTCCTGGGGAAGGCCACTCTGGAATGTGCGTGCCTCAAGCCCGGTGTCACACGCGGAGAGGCGAGCGGCCCTGTTTCTCTTTGCAGTCAGCAAGGCAGATGAAAAATGAAAGGGGATTACACTGGCTCCCCCAAATCTTGATGCCGTTCAGACAACACTCAGCACTCGGGAGAGGAAGGCGGAAGTTCTGTCTTTCGAGTTAAGGTCTATGCGCTTAGTAGCCAGAAAACCCAATCAGAGGTGACGCGGTGCCACTCTCCCGCTCCTTTGTTCTGTTCCGCTTTGCTAAATAAAGACCCTCCTGTGCCTCTTCCTCTTCCCTTGTTGTCCCTCTTCTGAGTGTGTGTGCACCTACACCCGTGCACACACCGGTGCAGAGCCTCGGCGACATCACTGCTGTGCTCCTAGGAAATAGTACAATTAGGATTCCTTTCCCCTCGTTGGAATTGAAATGACGAGGCAGGAACATGAATATGCCAGTAGCTCCCCCTCCCTCCCTAAAAAGAATGTAGTTTATACAGAGCTTTGAAGAATGTGGCATTTATTTATAAGAGCCTCCTTTTTTTATAGGCCTGTTGCTTACAAAACTCACCCATAAACATGTGGCGTCGTCCCCAAGTCACCAAGATTTTCTTTTGCGCTGCCAGCTGGTTTCCTTACAGGTTTTAATTATCTTCCCTGTGGATGTTCATAAAAACGCATGAGGAAAAGGAAAAAAGGGGGAAGAAAGCATTGTGCTCCCAGTGTTGTTTAGCTGGTGTGGCTCAGCGTGGGGCTGGAGGCCGCGCAGCGGACTCTGGGTAGCAGCTCAGGGTCGGTTTCCCAGATAAGTGGGGGCTGGCAGGTGGTGGGAGGAGGGGGCCTTATGCCAAGCAAGCCTTATCTGGGGTCCTGTCGCTGACACTGTCGGCACCGGTAACTGTGAGCCAAGGACAAACAACCTGGTCTGGGGTTGGTGCATGGGTTTGAGAACAAACACAGGGAAGGCCTGTTCCTTCCTTGATTTTCCGGTGGCAGGAGCATTTAGGTTCTTAGGACCTTGTAAAAACATTGAGGTCACTAGAATGCTGTTGGTCTTGTCAGAATTAGGAGAGTGGCCCCGTTCACTTGTAGAGATTGCACGCATTCCCTAAAGAATGTGAAGGGCCACGAAGTCAAGCTGGACTTTTGGGGCTTTTGTCCGTGTGCGAAACATGCCGGGATCCAGTTTCTTTGCAGGACGCAGCAGAATGGTGTGTGGGGGTGGGAGTGTGCCTTGTCTTTCCTGAATTTGGACTTAACCTCCTCAGATGAGACCAGTGAGATACTGTTGTATGTGAGGAGGGGGAAGGAAAGGCAACTTAGAAACTGACACGGTTCTAAGAGTGGGTCAAAAATGTTTTTTGTTTTTTTTTTTAAACTTTGATGAAGCAATTTGGCAAAACCTATCAAAATTAAAAATTAAAATTAAATACAATGGGGACAGGGTTTCTCTTTGTAGCAATGAAAATATTTTGGAATTAGATAGTGGGGAGGGGTGCACAATCTTGTGACTGTACTAAAAAAAAACCCGGAATTATACCTTTTAAAAAAGCAAATGTTATGCTTTATGAATAATTTCTGTTGTGGTGTATGTAAGTGTTGAACCACCGTATTGCACACTTATGGTTACACTGCATGTTAACGAACCATAATTTAAATTAAAACTCTAAAGTCGATTTTTTACATTAAAAATAAACGATAAATAGCCCTTTGACCCAGCTTTTCCATTTCTAATACTTCACTATGTAAATCCACTCTAAGTGTGCAGAATGCTCTCTGAACCACTTTTCATTATCCGTCTGTTGCAAAAACCTAAATGTCCCTCAATAAGAGACACAAGGCAGGTGATCAAAGAGAATGATGCAGTTCTTTTTTTTTTTTTAATTTTTTTTTTAACGCTTATTTATTTTTGAGACAGAGAGAGACAAAGCATGAACGGGGGAGGGTCAGAGAGAGGGAGACACAGAATCTGAAGCAGGCTCCAGGCTCTGAGCCATCAGCCCAGAGCCCGACGCGGGGCTCGAACTCGCGGACCGGGAGATCGTGACCTGGCTGAAGTCGGACGCTTAACCGACTGCGCCACCCAGGCGCCCCGAGAATGATGCAGTTCTATATGTACTGATAAGAAATGACCACCAGGATGTCTTTCTTGTCAGGTAAGAGGAGCAAGTTGCAGAGCAACACGTATGAGATGCTACTCTTTGTGTAAAAGGCATTAACATACTTGTTCATCCCCCCTCTGGAAGGATATACAGCAAAGGAGAGGAAAGGGGGTGGCTGGGGGTGGAGGCAGGTGAGAGACTTCCACTGCCCTGTACACCTGTGTACCTTTTGAACTGTGTACGATAGACCTGTCTTAGCCAGTAAACAACAATAACAAAATATACGCTATAATAAAAAAAATACTTTGTACTGCATATAACACATGATGTAATAGATAACACCACCGGCGAAGCTCATAGCACACAGTGCATGTGAATTAATAGCCATAGCACTAGAGTGCCACGTGGCAAAGTGATTCCTTAAGGGCTAGAATGATATATTCTTTGGGTGGTTCATTCATTCATTTAACCTTAGAACCTCTGTGTTTTTTTTATTTTTACAATGAGAATAATAATAGTAGCTCCTTTAAGGGGTGGTTGGAAGGGCTAAATGTGATAGGATGTGCAGAGTTCCTACTTACAGTGTTGGGCACATAGTCAACAGCACTGATTGGCTGTCACTACAGTTACTGTCCAGGTGCTGCCAGGATGTGCCACCTGGATGCCGAGGAAAGAAGGAAAAGATAAAGTCTTTGATGAGCTTACACTTTTAAAAGGGCCCAGAGTGCAAACAGTTAATGATCATGCAATATGAAATTCTGTTTAATTGCAAGAGCAGAGGCAAAGGGGTAAAGAAGCAATGCAACCTGCCTAACAAAGGGAAGAGAAACTCTGCAATGTCGTGTTTGTACTGAGGCTTGGAGGGCTGTGTCTTGGGGGGCCTTCAAGACAATCCCCAAGTTCAGTGATTAACGGCGATTCAGCGACTCAGCGTGTGGGTGCACTTACAGCTATGATCCACTCTAGGGCGGGGATAAAGAGCAAACTCCATGGGTAAAGTCTGGAGGAAACCAGGCAACATTCCAAGGGTCCTATCCCAGTGGAGTCGCACAGGACACACTTGATTCCCCTCGCAGTGAGTTGTGACAATACATGTGAAATATTGTCAATTAGGTATGCTTATTAGAGACCCAGCACTTATGGTTTTTGGGGGGACTGGCCACATAAGCACCCTTTGCCTGCCGTGTACCAACAGTCCAGATTGCTAGATACGGTGTTCAGCATAAACCCTTATTATTAGTACAGTATAAGCACAGTTAGCCACTTTTACCTGTTCTGGGAGTGGTGGGAACCCTCCCCAAATCCATTTCCAAACATCAGTCAGTGACCAACCTCATAAGCAGATCTTTTTAAAGGAGAGCACTCAGGTCTGCTATGTTAACTCTTTACTGCACAGATGAGTAGGCATTTTTTTTTTTGAGAGAGATAGAGAGAGACAGAGTGTGAGCTGGGGACGGGCAGAGAGACTGGGAGACACAGAATCCGAAGCAGGATCCAGGCTCTGACCTGTCAGCACAAGGCCAGATGCAGGGCTTGAACCCACGGACACAAGATCATGACCTGAGCCAAAGTCAGATGCTCAACCGACTGAGCCACCCAGGCGCCCCATGAGTAGGCATTTTAAGTGGAAAAAGAGGGAGGGAGGACATTCCAGGAAGAAGGAAAGCATCTACAGAGCCCCAGAAATAAGAAAGAGCGTGACATATTCTGGAAACAAAGCTTTGTTCAGATTACAGAAGCATACACTGTGAGGGAATGTGGTGGGAGAAGGTTTATCAGTTACCTGGATCCCTAGGGTTGGAGTTTCCTGTGTGCTTTTGAAAGTCCCAGAAATGACATATCTGCAGTCTTTGTTGTTTTTTTTGTTTTTGTTTTGTTTTGTTTTGTTTTTGAGAGAGAGAGAGAGAGAGCAGGAGTGAGAAAGGGGCAGAGAGAAAAGGAGAGAAAGAATCGTAAGCAGGATCTGCACCCAGTGCAGAGCCCTACACAGGACTTGATCTCATGACCATGAGATCATGACCTGAGCGGAAATCAAGGGTCAGACACTTAACCAGCCACCCAGGCACCCCTGCGTATCTACAGTCTTAATAAGAATCTTATCTTTAACGACATGTCATTTAGATTACACTGTGGGACATTTTCATGTTCATGGATTATTGAAATTACTTTTTAAGGATTAAAATAATTTAAATAATGAATGTAGAGTTGCTTTGTTTGTTTCAATTTTAGAGAGAGAGAGCATGTGAGTGGGAGAGAGGGTCAGAGGAAGAGAGAGGGAGACAATCCCAAGCAGCCTCCATGCTGTCAGCACAGAGCCCAGTGCAGGGCTCAGTCTTACAAACTGTGAGATCGTGACCTGAGCTGAGACTCAGAATCAGACACTCAACCTACTGAGCCACCCAGGCAGCCCTGTAGAGTTGCTTTGTAAGCAGTGATAGCCTTTATAAAAAGCTAGCCATTATTATTAGTCCCTGGATGGTTATTTGTGGCAAATAGAAATGAAGTATCAGTGTAATGCCCATAATTACTGATTCTTTGTGCACAGTTCTCAGTGGCTCAACCTTTCTCCAGCTTTCTGATATCTAAAATGAAAAACCAACTGTGTGGAACTAACTTGGCAATGAAACACCTGAGTTTGAGCCTTGGGTCTACCATGTCCAGCCGTATGACTTTCAACATTTTGAATTTTCTTTTTAAATTAGGAAAGCTATTGTTATAAAAACAAATTCAAGAAATGTGAAGCATAAGTTAAAGGTTCCTCTTTACCCTCACTCCCTTCCCAATCCTTCCTTCCTCCCCAGATGAAACCATTATTAACAGTTTGGCATTTGTTCTTCCGGACCCATTCCTACACATTTATAAGCATAAGGGTGTGTATTATGTGTCTCTGTGTGTGTTCGTATATGTCTACATATGTATGTGTGAATGTGCCTACAACTTGCAAATAATGGCAATTCTGCTGCTGCTTTTCTGATACCTGGTACCTCTTATCTCTACTTCTTGTCTTCATTCAATTGCTAGGCCTTCCAGTATACAGTGTTAAATCAGAGCAATGAAAGTGAACATTCTCGTCTTTCACACTTAAATGGGAAAGCTAATATTTCATCACTAAGTGTGAGGCCTGCCAGATGTTGTAGGTGGATTAGTTTTATCCAGTGACAGCTTCCCTTCTAAGTTTTTATCAGGAATGTTGTTGAGTTTGGTTAAACGTTGTTTACCTTCATGAAGTGCTGATGTGGTATTCTCCTTTAATCTACTTAAAAAGTGAACTATATTAATACATTTCTTAATGTTGGATTCTCTTTACATTCTTGGAACTATCTATCTTAATCGTGGTGATTTATTCATTAAATTCACTAGTGGATTTGATTTGTGAATATTTTATTTTGAATTTTGGGCTTTTTTTTTTTTTAATGAGTGCTTTTGTTCATGGCTCTCTTATTGTGCTAGACAAGGATTTTGCTAGTTTTGTGAAAGAAATTCAAAAGTGTCTTGTCTTTTAGCATGCTTTGAAACAGTTTGAAAAGCAGAAGAGGGGGCGCCTGGGTGGCGCAGTCGGTTAAGCGTCCGACTTCAGCCAGGTCACGATCTCGCGGTCCGTGAGTTCGAGCCCCGCGTCGGGCTCTGGGCTGATGGCTCGGAGCCTGGAGCCTGTTTCCGATTCTGTGTCTCCCTCTCTCTCTGCCCCTCCCCCGTTCATGCTCTGTCTCTCTCTGTCCCAAAAATAAATAAACGTTGAAAAAAAAAATTTTTAAAAAAAAAAGAAAAGCAGAAGAATCAGCGTCTTCTTGAAGGTTTGTTGAACTCCATCATAAGGCCAGCCCTTGTGGGGAGAGGTGGTCTTTGAGTACCTATTTTAGTCTCCTTTTTATTTATAGAAAAAAGTGTAATATTTAATATATATAGGAAACTACACGTAACATACAAATGAGTTATGAAGCAAAATAATAAAACAAATACCTCTGAGCCGACCACCCAACTAAGGAAATAAAACATTCTCAATGCTAGTGCCCCAGTCCATTCTCTTCTTTTCTCTCAGAGAAAATATGGTTGTCATTTTCTTGCCTTGAATATATATATTGTGTATATATATATATATATATATATATATATATATATATATATTTAATTTTATAATATATATGCAATATTTATATATATGTAATTTTATCATACACATATGTATCTCTAATGAATATATTGTTTGATTTTGTTTGGTTTTGAGTTATATAAACATAGTATCTTGTTTTCCTTTATTCAACACAAGGATTATAGTTCATTCATTTTCACTGCTACGTAGTATTCTCTATGATAAACTATCTTTTCTTCTGTTGATAGATATTTGGGTTCTTTCTTGGTTGGTTTGTTTTCTGTTATAAATGACGCTGCTATGAGCAATTCAAAACATCTGTTCACAACAAACTGAGGGTTGATGGGGGGTGGGTGATGGGTATTGAGGAGGGCACCTTTTGGGATGAGCACTGGGTGTTGTATGGAAACCAATTTGACAATAAATTTCATATATTGAAAAAGAAAAAACATCTGTTCACATATATGTGCAAGGATTCCTTTAGGGTGTGTACTTTGGAGTTGAATTAGTAGGTCAGACAGTATGTGTTTAATTCCACAAGATAATATCAAATTGATTTATAACGTGGGTGTATAAGGTTTCACTTCTGCTAGCCCTGTTTAAGTGTTCTCAGTTATCTACCTCCTTGTCAATATTTGGCATCATCAGACAGATTAATTTTTGTTGGTACATTAGATATAACATGTTATTAGTGTATGTTGGTTGACATTTCTCTGATGAACAAATATTGCTGTAGTGTGATATTTACATGGATACAAACTATTCATGTTTCTTCTCCTATGAGTTGCCTGTTCATGTCTGTTTCCTGATTTTAATGTGGTTCTTCTCTTTTTCACTACTGATTTAATTCTTTATATATTTTGATTATGCATCCTTTGCTTATTATTCCATGTAATGTTTTCTAGTTTGTGCCTTGAATTTAAAATTTCGTACTATCTATTGATAAACAAAAGTCCTCAGTTTTAGCGTGCTTGAATTTAACAGTTATCGTATATTAACACTTTCCGTGTCTTACATAAGAAATTATTGGTTCCAAGGTTATAAGGATATTATTCTATATTCTTTTATAAAATTATTAAAGTTTTGCCTTTATGTCTTTGATACACTTAGAACTGAATTTTTTCCATAGGAATAATGTGTGAATAATGTGAATATTGGGGGTAATTTTATTTCTTCCTCATATTGGTAATCAATTGTTGTAGAGCCCTTTATTGAAATCTCTCTACTTATTCTTTGGGAGTGTGTTAGCTATTTTTAGACGTTTGCTCTTCTTTGTGAAATTTGAACTTACCAATTTCCCTTGAAAAATCCTTTAGAAATTTTTATCAGAAATGTATTGAATATATAAATCAATTTGAAATCACTAACATTCCAATGTTGAGCCATTCTATCCATGGGCATACTATAAGCTTTACATTAGTTTAGATTTTCTTTAAAGTTTTTCAATAAAATTTTACAATTTTCTACATAAAGGTCTTGTACATCTTTAATTTTAGATGTATTCCTAGCTATCTTGTTATCATTTGGTATTGTAAGTTTTGTTTATATTTTTAAATTAATTTTTTTGTTTTGCTAATGCTTAGAATCACAATTGATATTATACCCAAGCAACTTGCTAAACTCATTTATTAATATAAATCAGTTGCCTATGGGAACTTTTATAATTTCTAAGTACATAATTATATATCATCTGTGAATAATGACCATTTTGAGTTTTTCTTTTTTCCAATTCTTATACCTTTTTTAATTTTTAAATTTTGTTTTAATATTTATTTATTTTGAGAGAGAGAGAGTACCTCTCTCAAAGCAGGGGAAGGGCAGAGAGAGAAAGAGAATCTCAAACAGGCTCCATGCTGTCAGCACAGAGCCTGATGCAGGGCTCAAACTCACAAACCATGAAATCATGACCTGAGCCAAGATCAAGAGTCAGAAGCTAAACCAACTGAACCATGCAGACACCCAATGCCTTTTTTTTTTAATGCTTTTTTTTCAAAGAGAGACAGAGTGTGAGCAGGGGAGGGGCAGAGGGAGAGGGAGACACAGAATCTGAAGCAGGCTCTAGGCTCTGAGCTGTCAGCATAGAGCCTAACACAGGGCTCAAACCCAGGAAGGGTGGGATCATGACCTGCCCTGAAGTCAGATACTTAACCAACTGAGCCACCCAGGCACCCCACCTATGGTCTTTTTTTTTTTTTTAATTTCTTATTTCTCTGGTGGGGACCTCCAGTAAAATGTTTAATAGAGGCAATGCTATTTTGTTATTGATTTAAAGGGAATTCTTTTAATACTTTGCCATTAAAAATGAAGCTAGCTAAAAAAAATAAAGTTAGCTGCAAGTGTTTGGATGTGTACTTTATCATGTTGACAAATCCTCTTCTATTCATGGTCTGCCAAGAGATTTATTTCTTAATCATAATCAGGTATTGAGTTTTTTTTAACATTTATTTTTGAGAGACAGAGCATGAGAGGGGGAAGGGCAGAGAGAGGGAGATACAGAATCTAAAGCAGGCTCCAGGTTCTGAGCTGTCAGCACAGAGCCTGATGTGGGGCTCGAACCCACAAACCGTGAGATCATGACCTGAGCCAAAGTCAGACACTCAACCAACTGAGCCACCCAGGCACCCCCAGGTATTGAGTTTTATATAATGCACGGTCTCTCTCTGTTGAGAGGAACATATGGCTTTCCTTCTATACTCTGTCAGTATGATAAATTTCACAGATTATATAATGTTAAACCATCCTTGCATTCCAGAGATGGATCCAACTTGGTTATGATATATTTCTATTTTTTTTAATGTTTATTTATTTGTTTTTAAGAGAGAGAGCGTGCAAGCAGGGGAGGGGCAGAGAGAGAAAGAGAGAGAGAGAATCCCAAATAGGCTCTATGCTGCCCATGCAGAGCTTGATGTGGGGCTTGAACTCATGAACCGTGAGATCATGACCTGAGCCAAAATAAAAAGTCAGACTCTTAACCAACTGAGCCACCCAGACATCCCAATATATTTCTATTTTCATTAAATGAATTCTAAATGTGACTGTTTTGTTTAGAGGACTTTTTAAAAATCAATATTCAAGAGTAGCCTGTCTTATTATTATTTGGCTTTAAGTAGTTTTAAACATTGTCATTATGATATTTTCTCTGGCCCATGCTTTATTTAGTTATATTTTCAGATGTATGGCCCAAGTTCATTTCTAATCTGGTCACATCACAATTAGAGGATATGGTATCTGTGAGATTGACTTTTAGAAATTTGTCCCAACTTATGCTGTTGCCTAGTATATGGACAGTCTTTGTCAACATTCCAAGTGAGCAGAACAGAAAAATGTTCATTCCGGATAACTGGGTACAGGGACTTTTATCTGTTGAATCAAGGTTGTGGATGGAGTTGTTCAAGTCTGTTGTATCTTTACCTAACATTTGCCTGCTTCATCTGTCAGTAGTTGAGACAGACATGTTGAATCTCCCACCAGCTGCTCTCTTGGCCTCTGGAGGAGACGGGGTGGGACCCACCTTACTGTTCTGTAGGCAGTCCTGTCCTTGACATTAATGACCATTCTGACTTGATAGCACCTCCTCCTGCTCATTGTACCTGTGGTTTCTGAGTTTAGAATTCTTCTAACTCTGCAGTAGTGTGTTTTGGTGATTTCTTCTGCTGTGGTCTCTTGCCAGCATAAACTTTCTAATATCCAAAAATTCCTCAAAAAATTAACCTGCTGATTGTATGCTTTCTTGTTTTATAGTTGCTGTTACAACACATGAATCTTTTCTGCCATTTGAATGGCATTTTGGAAAGGAAAGAGAAAAACAAATGCCTCTGCTCAGCCTGTCATCTTTACCCTTTGTGAGATACAGTTTTATCTTGTCTTCTTTTCTTCCTTTTTTCTCCCAACATATGTCTATTGGGAAAATAATCTTTCTAGACTTCTATATCCTCATCTATAAAATGGGAATGGCAATAATACTTATCTCGATGGCATATAAGGAATATTAATAAGATCATGTCAATGCGAGTGCTTTGTAGAACTGTAAAGATTTGTACCAATACAAAGGGTGACCTTAGCACCTTCCTTTAACTTTCCTTTCCTCTTGTGTAGCTAATGTCATTAAGCAGCTCAGCTACATTAGAGAAAAGTGATTAATTGTGGCTGGCATATGATGAGAGGCTCAAACAAAATTTTATTTGATGCTTTTTGAGAAAATTTGCTTGCTAGAAATTATTGCCTTAATAGAAAGTCACAAAATAAATGGAAAAATCTATTTAGACTCAAAACTAATGCTATAGTGGGTGTCTTTTTTTCTTCCCTCTTTTCTTGTACTGTGTTGTTGGCATGCATACTCAATTAGGCATTTCTCCTTTAAAAACATTTTTTTACTTAAAAAAACCCATATTTCCTGATTCAGCATATTCATAAATTTATTTACTTTAGCTTAGAAAGTTCATATGAACTGACAGAAAGAATGCTAAAATTTCAACCCAGGCGTATTTAAGGGACAGAATGAGTAACTGATGTAAGAGACCAAGTGCTTGATATTAGAATGTACTCAAATTTGCCTATCTACAATTGTTATTTTTTTATTTCCACTCTGCACCAAGGCAAAGTAAGTAACTGAGAATTAAATTCGGCAACTGTATACTGAGTGCTGTTTTGTGTATAAGGTTTGTGCTGAGTGCTGTGGTATTCATAAGGAGGCGAGACCCCCCCCCTCAAATCCTCAAATCTGTCCTCTAAAGGTGGGTACCAACAAGTATGTTAAAGCTGAGGTACAAATTCTTCTAATAAACGTATCATGCCCTATCGTGAGGATTAGGAACCGCCATATTTAAGACAGGATTGAAAAATGTTTAGGAGTTCCCTAGAAAGATAGCGGATGAAGTCATCTCAAGTCTCAGAAACAGTATGAATAAAGAAAGGTGTTTCAGTTGGGAAAGATAAGGGCATATTTAGGTCATGGTAAATACTGGTGGTTTTGTTTTTTTGTTTTTTTGGCTAGAACATCAAGTGCATGTAGCGGAAAATAATGCAGCTTGAGGATATATTGTGCACAGTACAGTTTCAGCCGTAGAAAAAGGCTTTCTTTGTAGCCAGTATATCAATTTTTATAAATGTGCCATGGAAGCTTGTAAAGATATACTTACATTTTTATTATAGATGTCTATAATCTGTGTGCATTCTTCCATGTAATTGTTTCATTCCTTCTTTCTGTGTGGGTATGTTCTTATATTTCTTGGGTTCTATTAGGAGTCACTAACACTAAATGATTTGTGAAATATGTTTCAACTTTAAAATTCTCTGGATCTAGGAGTGACCATGAAAAGATAAGTGCGTATCGCAAACCCCTGCCTGAACGGGGTTCACGTCTTTGGCAGAGTGTGAGAAGACCCCCGGGCTTTGAGGCGCACAAGCCTGAGCTTGAATCTCCAGTCCTGCCTATTCTCACGTGGGCAGGCTGAGGGACTTACTTCCCTAAGCATCATTGTGTCATCTTTAAAATGGTGAGGACTATGTGAACATCATACAGTTTTAGCGAAGATCGAGGAGGTAATCTCCAAAAAGCGTTCTGGGCACAGGGGATGCTCAGTGCCCGGCAGCTGTCCTTGTAAAAACATCCGATCTCTAAAGCCTAGTGGAGGAGGGTTCTTCGGTCAGGCCAGAGGAATTGCGGAAAGCCATGAGGAGGTAGTCCTCACAGGCAAGCAGGATATAAAGTGAAAGGGGGAGTGAGAGGGAACGAATATGGAGCTGGGGAGAGCGTGAAAACAGACAGAGTAGCAGGAGGTTTAGAGTCAGGGTTCCAAAACGTGGCCCCCATGCTTTAACCAAATCTTAAGGAGTCAGGGGCTCTGAGTGGAAGAGAAAGGAGAAGAAAAGATCTAGGATGCTTTAAAATGGGAAGATGGGGATGGGCGGTGGCAAAAGGAGAGAGAGCAAACGCAGAATACCTAAGGCCGGAACAAGTTGGCCACACCTTCCCAGCTCGTGAAGGAGGGCTAGGAGGTCCCTGTGGTTTTCTCAGCAGAAGGGTGGATCTGGAGCTCAAAAAAAAAAAAAAAAAAAAAAAAACCCACAAAAAAAAACACGCTTTTTTCCCGAGAGCCAGAAAGTGGTGTTAAATACCAAATTCCAGTCTCTTGAATCATTATTTGGGAAGGAACCTTAGAGATAATGTAGTCCAACCCACTAATTTCACATAGGAGGAAAATGAATCTTTTAGAGGTTATGCGGCTGGCTCAAGACCACACAGTTGCTCAACCCAGAGCTGGAGGGCAAATGGTCTAGAAGCAACATAAGCATGATGGGCCTAGTTGTAGCATCTGAGAGCCTGGGCCAGTGAAAGCTTGGGGGTAACTTGAAAGAGCGGTTGTGGCTTTCAGCAGTTAAACCAGACATGTTAAACGTGTTCAAAGCTATTTGTAAGAGACCTCAGCTGTATACAGTTTGTTCCCCAAGTATGCTGACCCCATACGGATGGTTGGATTTGTACCCCAACCATCTGAGTCTGTTGGAAGGTTGGTGGGGAGTTAGGGGAAAGGGGAGGATCCCAGGCGTCTACTGCATTCATCGACACTCTATTTACAGAGAGCCTGCCGTATAAATATATTATATTTACATATATATATTATATTATAAATATAAATATAAAATAAAAAATAAATATAAAATAAAAAACCACCGTTCTAAGTGGTTGGCATGGATCAGTGAGCGAGCCAATCAGACGAAGATCCTGACCTCACGTTCGAGCATTCTTGCCCCTGGAATTGTAGCAGTGAAGCAGTGACTGGCTGTGGCGCTGTGTCCATTTCATCACACCTCCCCCGACCCCATTTCAATCCCACCTCTTCCAGGATGCCCTTGCACACTATCTGGTCCCAGAGCCCCACCTGCTTTGGCACATTCTGTAACATTAAGCCTCGGATCTGGTTTGATCTCAGTTGCTCTCTTCCAAGTTTCCGCCATGAACATCTGGTCTCCCAGTAAGCCAAGGCTGGGAAACCATTCGTGCGTCCTGCTTCGTCCTGTGGAGCACAGCACTGAACACCAGGCACACGTATGTGGCACACATTCATTGAGCCTTCATGTCAGACTGGAGTAGAAAAGCTGTGTCGTGACTGATGAGGGCACCCTTCAGAGATAGGAGGCGCAGCAGAGTCTTGCCGGGGGCCCCACTAGCAAAACCACTCCAGGAATCTTTCCCCGGAGCCTCAGGTAGTGAAGACCCAGCGAGTACCCCGGAGGCGGCTCCTTTGGAACCCTATTTTCTAAAAGCTCTGGAAAACCCATTCAAAGGGAATTGAAATCCCAAATGCCACTGAAAACATCTAAGAACTATGAGTAAGCACTTGGGATTGTTGGATGAAGGGAGCCTTCTAATCATGAAGCATTTTGATGATTAACAGAATTCTAAGCCAAGGCTTAAAGCCGGATACACACCATAATGGTTAAGCCAAATAACGCTTAATTATTTTGGCTTTCATTCCTGAGAAAGAAAGCGCACTGAAGTAGAAAGACAGTACATTTTTTTTTAAGTCCACGCATTTTTATTGGGTTAACATAAGTACTTACATGGCCTCTGATTTCCATGTTTTATAGTGTATCTGTCAGTAACCTAGCTAGAGATGGCTTTGTCCAGCCTCAAAAAGAGTATCCTTGCTATCCAGTGTTCCTTCTTCCTAGTTAATGCTCCCGTCTCCTTTAAATGTATCCTGTTGGTGCCTAAACTCTTCATCCTATGTGACAAATGTGTACTGAAGCCATGCGCCAGTCCCCGGAGGTGTAGTCTGACTTGCACGTCTAGTCGGCAGGTAAAAATGACAGATGTCCATTATATGTACATCACAGATGTGCCCACATCATATGGCCCAGATCACACAGTCCTAAGAGCAGAACCAGGACTCGGACCCCTTCTGTCTGATTCCAAAGCCCATACGAGACCAGGTTGCTCGCACACGCCAGTGAAAATAATCTACCCCCATGCATCCCACTGCTCAATTATAGGATGCAGACAATTAGAACCTAGCAAAGTATATAATAAGGCGCTAATTGCATGGAGTACAGAAAGCCCATCAGTTGAAATGACTTAGAGAAGGAAGAGACATTAACAGGCCAGAACTTCACAAGAACAGAGAGCTGGAGCTGAGCCCTGAAGGATTCGTCGGAAGTGACGGGAGAGACCTTCTGTCTCTGGTGTCTGCTCCAGGGACTCTACTGTAACTTTAATTGCAAACCAGCGTTGAATTTGAGGACAGAATAGGCAGATTTTCCTGGGCCTTAAAGGAACCTCTGAGACCACAGGACATAAATTATAGAGAATGGTAACAAGAAGAAAAACATTACCCTGTAATTTATTGACAAGGGAAGAAAAGCAAAAGGAGTCATTAAGGTTTAGATGCTCTAAGCCGGCCTCTGAGGTGCTCAGGACACAAGCGTCATGATGACAGACGGAAGTAACTCTGTGGCCACACAAAGAACTCCGTTCTGTGCTTTCCCAGGGGGTCCTAGAATTAAAACAGACCAAAGACATGAATAGGCTACTCAAGTGCATCTGGCCCAGTGCCCCTCGGTGTTGGTTATGGGAAATCTGAGGTCCAGGGAGATAAAGCCACAGCTAGTACTGAAAAGTCACAGGGAAACCGTTTCATTTAGTTTTCTGTTAGAATTTTCTTTGCTGAAATTCAATAGTGAGTTCAAGGACCCTTCAGGCATTGTCATTCTCTAACAATGCATGGTTTGAATGTTGTGTGTGTTTTCCCTTTATGGGATTTAGTCAAATAAAAACGCACACTGGCTTTGAAATAGCTCTGAGTAATGATGCCCACTTTCTAAATGTTGAGAGGTTTGTCATCAGAGATGTCCGTGTATTTCTTTAATTCAGGATCGGTCAACAGATTGCCACAGCAGTACTTACTGAGCATGTACTTTGTGTTCGGGTGTTAGAGACTCTCAATTTAATCCCAGCAGAGCCCTCTGTGGTAGGAATTATTTTCCCATTTTTGGATGAGACAGCTGGGCTAGACAGGTCAGCAACATGCTGAACATAACTTGTAAAGGCTGCAACGGGGATTTCTCTTTGTTCCCCAGCCACACTGGCTGAGACCATCCTGCCCTGAGTTTCTGTAATACAGACCTGATCTCTCAGACCATTTTGCCACATAATTCCTTCCTACCCTGCAGCCAAAGCTTGTTGGTTATAATAGACTCGCTATGCCTCCAGAAGGCCTCGCTGTTTCCTCTTTTGGTTTATAAATTGTCCTCTTTCCTAGAAGGCCCCCCTTCGTCCTTGCTCCCTCTGTCCCCATGCCCTTCCCACCTCTTTGGTCATGACATGGAGAGATGTGATGGCTGCTCCAGACACTGACTCTTCTCTCCTCCAAGACCCCTCCGTCTTCCAAGCCTGAGGGCTTGAACAACACAGGCTGGAATTCTCTGAAAAATTCCACTTCAGCAGGGAGCACTGTGATTTGTTTTCTCCCTAAAAACTTAAGCGTATGTAGGTGTGGCATATTTTATGTCAAGGAATCTGAGAACCAGACGGGATCAATGGACCACCCCTGTCTTGTGAGGGATTAGAAATCTGTGGGCAAATAGTTATTGCCTCAGGCTCACACAGCAATGCCAAAAGTGGGTTCTATCAAGTGGACCTCCCCCAGAGCAGTAAGTGGGTGGCCGTGGCATTGAGTGTGCAGGACTGCCCTTGGCTATATTAGAGGTCCTTATAAGAGGCAGCATGTGACAATTGTCATTGAGTCTGCTTCATCTCACTAGATCCCATCACGTCCCCATCTTGGTTTGGTTCCCCTAGGTACAGACCCTGAGCCAAGCAAATGCACCCTGAGTGCAAATGATTTGTTTGGCAGATGGCCTCAGGAAACCCCAGTAGTGGGGAGAGGAGGCACCCAGGACAGTTGTGTTATGGAGCCAGTGACTACTGTGTGCACCTGGGATTCCATCCTGGGAGGGACCCCTGGGAGTCAGGGTAGCACATAACTCAGAATTATCCAACAGAGGATCAAGGAAGCTGGCTCATTGGCCCTCCTTTTCATCATTAGTTGAGGGCTGCTTCAGCAGCTCTTGCAGGTCATTCCAGATCATTCCCAGTGAGAACAAAGCAACTGGGCATCACAGCACAGCACCTTCAGAGCAGCAAACTGAGTGTGGAAATAATGAAGAAGGGCACAGGCAGACTCAGCAACAGTCCCCAAGAAGATTCTCCGTCAGCAGTCAGAACCAGGAAAGCCGGGACACAGGGCGCGTGCGTGCGTGTGTGTGTGTGTGTGTGTGTGTGTTGGAATTACACACACTGATTTTGATGGCCCATCCTGCTTGCTTCTCAGTCTTGGCAATTTGGAAGCTCAGACCAATTTATAACCCCCCTCCAGCTATTGGACAAGACCTTACAGGAATGCAATCTTTGTACCAACTTTACCTTTTTATTTCCCTTCTCTTATCTATTTTCCTTCTGCCTCAGCTTTTTTTGGTATATATATTCTTATCCTATTTGTGCATGCCTTTAAAAGCTCCCCCTCCTGGGACGCCTGGGTGGCTCAGTCAGTTGAGCGTCCGACTTCAGCTCAGGTCATGATCTCACGGCTCGTGGGTTCGAGCCCCGCGTCGGGCTCTGTGCTGACAGCTCAGAGCCTGGAGCCTGCCTCCGATTCTGGGTCTCCTTGTCTCTCTCTCTCTCTGCCCTCTCCCACTCATGCTGTCTCTCTCTGTCTCTCAAAAATAAACATTAAAAAAAAAGCTCCCCCTCCTTGAATCCCTGTACTGGTATAAGTTGGGTACAAATAAATACAAAAACAGGCTACCCAGTTAAAAAAGACAAACCTGGGACTAGTCATAAGCACCTGCCAGGCTGTTTTACCCCAATGAGATTTTTTATCAGAGCTTCATGGTCTCCACATGAAGGTCCCGACTGCATGGGAGACCACAGAATTCTTGCCCCTGTGTCAGGTTTGTTGTGAGTCACCAGAGAACTGCAAGCAAAGGAAACTACATGTGTCTTCAAAGTGGCCACAGAAAGAGGATGTTCATCCTGCCCACAATGCTAAAAAATTGGATTCCTGAATCACATGGGTGATGTGATGAGAGGTCCCCAAAGGCCACATTGGAGCCCATGGTTCAAAGTTTTGCTGAGTCAGGGTATGGGACCCTATTCATACCATGGAAAATAAAAAAATAAATGAAGGCAAATACAGCAGAAGCAGCCTCCAGAACTTTTAATAGCTATTATTTGTACCTCTTTTTTAGGCTAATATTTAAAATATTTCCTCCTATGCATTTCTATTGATTAATATTTTTACTGCTTGTCCATACAGTACATAACAACTTTTCTTTGATGAGCATGTACTTTAAATAGGGAGAAAATAAAAAAACATTTCCTTTCATCTGAATATTCTTTAATCATGACATTTCCCCCAAATGTCTTGTTCTCTAAAAATAGACGTTTTGCTAGAAGCATCCAAGGTAAAATGTGGCCTGCCACTCAGAAATCTAAGATTTTGGTTGTTTTCTTTGCTGGTCAGAAGCCCTGAAGAAATGAAGATTCTGTCCTCTGATATTCATGGTTGTGAGTGAGACCCACACTGAGTATTTCTTTGCCATTTGGTTTCCTGTTTCAAGGAAAATGTTAAGCCAGATGTCACAGTGAAAACAAAGGAAGGAGGGAGGGAAGGAGGGAAGGAAGGAAGGGAGGGAGGGAGGGAAGAAGGAAGGAAAGAAGGAAGGAAGGAAGGAAAGAAGGAGGAGGGAGGGAGGGAAAGAAGGAAGGAAGGAAGGAAGGAAGGAAGGAAGGAAGGAAGGGGGAAAGGAAGGAATTCTAGGCTCTCGTGTGTTACAATAATCAGTAGTGTTAACTGAGCATCTCTCCAAGTTATTTATTTATGACTCCTTCATTCTAAAAGAGAATGTAAAATAACCTTTAAATGTTTAGTGGATGTAATATACAAACAAGATAACAAGTAAGGGAAGAAAATGGAGCAAAGGGAAAACTTGGGATGGGAGAAATACGAGGGATAAGGCTGGCATCTAAAATCCCTGCCATTAAGTCCTACTGAGGGGAGGTCAGAAATTTCTCCCTAGTCGTCAAAGCAGCCAAAGCAAAGAAGGAAACACAATCAAATATGTGACTCATAGGTTTAAAAAAGAAAGGTGATTCATTTGGGATGGGATATTGAAGGATGTATTTGCAAAGAATATATACAAAGAGGCTGACAGATATTAGCCCTTGAATTCAGAAAGTCCTTGAGTGCCACTATTCATTCAGACAAACAGTAATACTCAGGCCAAAAAGGTTAAGGGGATTAAGCACAAACTTTCAGTTGTAAAATAAATAAGTTGTGGGGATAAAGAGTACAGTATAGGAAATACAGTCAACACTGCAATAAGTTTTTAAAAAATTTTTTAACTTTTAAGTTTATCTGTTTATTTTGAGAGAGAGACAGCATGAGTGGGGAAGGGAGAGAGAGAGAACCCCAAGAAGCCTCTGCACTGACAGCACAGAGCCCGACGCAGGGCTCGAACTCACGAACCGTGAGATCCTGACCTGAGCCAAAGTCAGATGCTCAACCGACTGAGCCACCCAAGCACCCCAGGTTACTGTTATTTTTAGTGATAATAATAATAGCTATCCCCAGCTGAGTACCTATATGCCAAGCGCTCCCCTCCCCAATGCAACCATAGCACAAGAACTCTGTGCGTTCAGTACAACTGCTTATATTTGTAGTAGAATCGAGGGCTTACAAAAGACCTTCCGATTTGCCTTCTTACTCAACTACTCATAATAACTCGGTGAGATATTGGTCAGAAAGACATTATTTTTCCTCGAGGACAGCAAGGTCCTATAGCTAATAATCGATGGGCCTGGAATGTAAATTCAGATTTTCAGATACAGCTTTTCTGTTACTCCCTGATCTGGGGGGCAGAGCCAGGGTGATGGAAATATGGATATGTGGCTCTAGGATCTCAGGCTGAATTCACGTGAAGTATATACTCCAAAGCCCACTGTTGACTAGCTGTGTGGTGTTGGGCACGTCTCCTTTTTCTTTTTCTCAGAGCTGCAGTGTCTTCAGCTGGAAAATAAGGAGGTTGATGACTTCTCTGGGAAGATTCATTCCAGCTGCGACAGCCTGTTCATCTCTGGGTTTCCGTGGCTCCAGGCGGTTTCCCAGACTACACTCCAGAGTGTTCCTAGTCATTTTCACATTAGCAGTTGCTCTGCGGTAGCCTGGCTGGACCTCTGTGGGCCATTGAACCTTCGCCATTGTCCCAGCCTGCTTGGGGCCTGGGCTTGCGGGTTGCGCCTTCAGGCTGAAGGAAGACGGAACTCTTTTTGAGCTCCCGGTGTCCTACAGGCTATTTCCACAGTATTAGCAGTGTTTTCATGTTACTGATTGATACTTCATCAGATTCAAAGCGGAAAGTGATCCTGGCCTGGCCAAGAACTCAACTTTCCCCACCCCCCTTCCTTCTTAAGCCTCTTCTGAGCCCAGAGATCCCATGTACACGTCTTGGATTCTTCCAAGTTAGCCATGTCTCCGTGGAGGGCTTCCCTGGGGGGTAGAATCTTGTGTGTTAGCTTCCTGTGCCCAAATAAATAAACCCTGTCCTAAGCTTTAGGCTCCAGGTTTGTTTCTGGCATCCCTTTGCCTAAACGTTTCTGTATTGAATAAAACAGAAATGTTTAGCAAATCCCAAGAAATTCCTTATTTAATGGAAAAAAGAGATCCCTGAGCTTGTATTTCAAAATGTGATTTCCATGTTCCCATTGCATTAAGGCAAGTTTGCCTCACCAAATCCCCAGATGTCTGGTATGCTCTCTGAAAATGCCTATATTTAGCCCCTAGAATGCATTTGAGTACCTATTGTGGACAGGATTCTCCTCTGAGCCCTGTAGGAGACAGAGTCTCCGAATGAGACTCAAAGCCCACCCTATAATTTAGTTGTGAAGGTTGCATCAGAATCTGTAGGAAGTCTCAGCATATTAGCTTGCGGACAAGCTTTCTGCCCTGCATGAGGATATTTTATACTATGCAGTGCAGCACTTCTGTGTAGCTGTCTTTCCTTCCCTACGATGATGGAAGTTTCAGCTCTGTGATTGGCCGCAAACAGCTTATCTCACTAGCTAACTCCACATCGAGGACCTGCCTTGGCAATTTCTCTAGGAATTGTGTTTGCTTTCTTCCAGCATCTTCAAAGATTGGGTTTTTTCACTTGCTTCTTGTTTCTGCCAACCCTAAAGTGCTCTCCCTCCTGAAGTGTTTGTCTTTTATTATAAAAAGCAATTTGTTGTCATTGCTGAGAGAGTAGCAGAGAGATAGCAACAGAAAGAAATTGCAGAGGGAAATTTAGCAAAACAATAGAATCCCACCACAACCACTTACTGCTGTTAATATTTTGGATTTACAAAATCATGCTTGCCTGTAAGTTATTTATCCCGAATGCTTGCTAATTATAGGGATCTCCAGTTGGAGGATAGTGACTATGTTATATAGCGAGCAATATTTCTGAATCATCAAATACTCTTCAAAACCTTGATTGTTAACAGCTGTATAATATTCGGTTGTATGGATGAAGTGAAGAGTTATTTTAAACATTTTCCTCGTGGGGCGCCTGGGTGGCTCCGTTGGTTAAGTGACTGACTCTTGAGTTCGGCTCAGGTCATGAGATCTCACAGTTCATGGGTTCGAGCCCCGTATCTGTCAGTGCAGAGCCTGCTTGGGATTCTCTGTCTCCCTCACTCTCTCTGCCCCTCCCCTGTTCATGCTCCTCACTCTCTCTCTCGCTCTCTCTCTCTCTCTCTCTCTCTCAAAAATAAATAAATAAACATTCAAACACTTTCCTTGTGCTGGACCTGTAGATGGTTTCCACCTTTTTACTTCAAACCCACCTTTAAGGTTGTAGCTATACCATGGTGGCCACTTACAGAGTATCCAGATTATCATGCCTGGCACTGGCCTAGATCTGGGGGTAAAGAAAGAAAAGACGCCAGCTTGCCCCCACCCCCCTCCCCCCCAGGGAAGGGGGTAAGGAGCACTGACGCTGGGCATATGTCACATCTACTGATGTGATACTTACTATTAGGAACCATCCCCTCAGTATAATCTTTATTGTCTTCTAAGTGTGAAAAGTGGTCTCAGGAGGGGGGGTGGGGAGAAAGCTCCCCAAGAGAAGCTGACTCTTGAGTTATTTCTTGAAGAACAAAGTGACGCGGGTGAGGGATAGAAGGTTGGGAGAGGAAGGCAGAGGTCGTTCCAGGAGAGGCAAACAGTGCCAAGAAAGGGAGCTTGGCAGGACTGGGTATGTGCCGGGACTGAGCGTGGAATGCCCCTGAGGGTGTGACAGTGCTGCAGCTGGAAATGCCCACAGGAGACACGTCCAAAGAGGCTCTTGATGTCCCACCAAAGAGGAAACTTCATCCCAAAGACATAGTGAGGCCACCAAGTTTACACAGAGAGGCCTGCACTCAGCAGACATGCACTTCAGGGAAGTTGCGGGATCCCAGGAGGGAATGCAGAGGCTGGCAGCAGTGATAATAGAAAGGAGAGGTCCTACGAGAAAGACATATGGGAAGGGACATGGATGCGATTTACTGATTTGATTTGATTTTTAAAGTTTATTTATTTGTTTTGAGAGAGAGAGAGAGGGAGCACATGTGAATTGCAAAGGGGTAGAGAGAGAGGGGGGGAGAGGAAGAGAACCCCAAGCAGGTTCCACACCGTCAGTGCAGAGCCCAATGCGGGGCTCAAACTCACAAACCCCGAGATCATGACCTGAGCTGAAGTCGGATGCTTAACCGACTGAGCCACCCAGGCGCCTCCAATCTACTGATTTTAAAGCCAAGGACCCCAACAGACCTTCTTTTTTATCCCTGAGCAAAAACTAGAATGTGGTTTTTGAAAAAGTATTTGACTTAAGATCCAGTCAACCAATGAAATGTTTCTAGACCCTTCGGAACTCAGATCTCTGCTTTGTGAATTACATAGTTTTGGTTCTATTCAATGGGTCCCTTTTTCCCCGAAATACCACCTGTGAAATAAGTTAAACACCATACTGTTTTAATGTAAAAATATTTCCTCAAATCCACTGTATAAATTAATTACTCTTTCGGGAACAGGATAATCTAATTTCCCCTATACAATGTACTCCATTCACAGGCTTCACATTGCTGTAAGGGTAGGTGATGAATCAACTGTTTCTGAAGGATTATGAGCTATAATAAATGTCAATATGAGCTCTGATTGATTTCCTGCAACCTCACTCATCGTGACTTCATTGAGTAACTTAATACTAATTGTGTTGCTTCGATTGCCTTTGATTTTCACGGTATCCGTAGCACTAACTAGAGTACCTAGAGCAAGCAAGATGCCTAATAAATGTCTATTGAATAAAGGAGGATTTCCAGTCCTTCAAAAATGCTTCTTGGAGAAGTTTTAGAGAGGTCAGAGTGAACTGTGCGGTTCAGGGGGGCATGAACATATAAGAGGTGACATCACAACTCAGTCCTTGAGAAAGTAACACGGACTTGCTCTAACACACCACTTCCTCCCGGTGCCCTGGCACCTAGTACGCACTCCATGGGTGTCTGCTGCCCGACTAGCCTTGCCATCACCATGTCTGATGGTGAGCCAGTGCTCTTAGCTCAAGCCTGTGCCTTAGACAATAATGCAGCCTTTCACGTACGCAGCCTTTCTGGAGCGTCCACAGTATACCGGCACAATAGCAAACATTCATAGTGCTTCGCTAATTAAGTAAGCCGTGGTGGCTATGATGTCGGGATGTCAAAGCCCCATGCTTTTCTGCCCTGTGACCTTCCGCAGTCCCCTCTTGTCTCTGAGCCTCGGAGTGCAGTGCCCAGGTGAGGGTGATGAGCTGAGAGGCACCAGAGCAGAGGAAGAGGCGAAGCTCGACACAAGAATGTTAGGGAGAAAATCACCTGGCCGGGAGGATTGATGCAAGGTGAGGCAGGAAAGAGGGGCTGTAAAAATGACAGCCATTCACTATTGTCCTCGAGTGTAAAGGTCAGCCCGGGGGGGTTCTGCCAACCTGGGTCGCGCATGCTGACCTCAGCTGGGCTCACTCGTGCGTGTGTGGTCAGCCAGGAGGGGGCTGAGCTTAGAGAGCCTCACACTCACATCGTGCAATTGCCTGGCTATCCACCAACGTGACAAGGGTAAATGGACCAGGCCGTCATCCTCTACCAGGCTAGCCAGGCTTGTTCGTGTGACGGTGTTAGCATTCCAAGGTTGTGAGTGGCTACCTGCAGGACTTTCAAGAGGTAAAGAGATAGACTCCTTCTCTTCATGGGAGGGGCTACAAAGTCACAATGCCAGGGGCGCGGACACAGGGAAGCGTGAATAAGTGCAACCACGGTGATTGCCTAACGCTGATCTAGTCAGCCCATTTCTCTAGAGACCTTAGAAGATCTTCAGATCGAGCCAGACTGATTCCATACCTGAACTGTAGCGTTGTTGTATTATGTTGTGTTATACTTTTACTAATGGGGCTTTAGTGACACCATCAGCCATATGCAAGGAAAATTACAAAAACCTGGACTATATAGCTTCTTTTATTTATATTTATTTAATATTTCTTCCCAGTTTCTAGTTGAAGACATTGTCCATGTTAGGACATGTGGGAGAGATTCCTGTCTTCTCTCCGTACTAGGCACACTTGGGCTTTTCTAGAGCTGAGCTGGTTTTAAATCTTACAGATTTGTGGCTCAGGCAACTAATGAACTTTGCTCTTTAAGTTGTCTGCTCCAAAGCTCAAAACTGAATATGTGATCCACTATTAACAAATGCAAAGACCTTGTGACATATATTTTGGTGCTGATTTCACTTCCAAGTTCATATTACTGTTCCTTTCAATGTACCTCCTCCCTACTTACTTGTTTTATTTGATTGCATCGTGTATTTTTTGTAAGTTGAAAGTTTTGAATATAGTAGATGATAAATAAAATGAAAAGAATGAGTGAGCCAGCAGAGCGCCTTCATACACCCAGAAAGGTACTAAAAATCAGGGTGGGTTTTTAAAATCTATTTTTAATAAGTTGTATTGGAAGTCCTACACAGAGTCAAAAAAATTCATACCTGGAAATTACATCTTCTAGAAAGATTTTTTTTTTAGAATGCCTGCAGTTACCCTTCATACCACTAGATGACGCTCCTTCATTGTCATCTCTAGGGTGGCCCTGCAGAGAACTGAGGGACATTTCTGAATGGACCACTAAGGCATAAAACTTGTCTCTTTTAGGTAGGATTGGATGTGCAGATATTTGGCAACTGCATGAAGAAGGTTGAGGGGATGGTGTCCCTGTGTGGGCTGGCTGCTGCCTGCAAGATGCTTCCAGTCTAGGTCAGAGGTTCCTAAAGCCCTCCTAACCTCCATTTTCAGGGTGCCTGAACAATATGTGGAAACGAAGACCGTCATTGAAAGCTTTGCATGAAGCTAAATCTATTCACTGTTAAAAGTTCTTTTTGACTAGGGTATTCTGTCCTTTCTAGTTCGTTGGTGTTAAAAAGTCTCTTGGCAGGGGGGTGGGGGCACGTGGGTGGCCCATTCAGTTGAGTATCCAACTTCAGCTCAGGTCATGATCTCATGGTTCGTGAGTTCAAGTCCTACGTTGGGCTCTGTGCTGACAGCTCGAAGCCTGAAGCCTGCTTCAGATTCTGTGTCTCCTTCTCACTCTGCCCCTCCCCTTCTCGTTCATTCTCTCTCTCTCTCTCTGTCAAAAATAAGCAAACATTAAAAAAAAAAAAAAAGGAATAACAGTAAGAGTAGATGACGGGATGCCTGGGTGGCTCAGTTGGTTAAGCATCCAACTTTGGCTCAGGTCATGATCTCATGGTTTGTGAGTTTGAGCCCCACATTGGGACCTGCGCTGACAGTATGGAGCCTGCTTGGGATTCTCTTTCTCCCTCTCTGTCTGCCCCTCCCGCCCTCAGTCTTGCACACACACACGTGCTCTGTCTCTCAAAAGAAATAAACTTTTAAAAAAAGACTAGATGACAGATTCCCATTTTTTGTAAAAAAAAAAACACAAAAATTGATCTTAATTGATATTAAAAAGTGAACAGACTATAGAGCTTTCCAAGTTCTTTTTAGGAATTTTTGAATTACATCCTACAAAATCCAAAATTCTGAAACCTGTGGTTGAGTAAGAAAGGAAACCGATACAGAATTATTTAATATCATCCTTTTCACTACATTTGTATGTGTTGGGTCCTTAACAGAAAATCTGATCTCCTATCATTTACAGCCCAGCCATGTTTTTAAAAGGTTGTATTTAGCAAAATAGTCTAAAAGATAATCTCCTTCCTTCCCTCTCACTGGGAATTCTGAGTCCACCCGGTGAGAAAGATCAAAAGACGGAAGCAATCAGTTAAAAAGCCACTTCTGTCTTCGTTTTATTTTAAACCTGATGTTAAGGACACTTCCTCTTATACTGCACAGTAGACCCCAAAGTTCCATGTAAGGATGTTTTAGGACCCTTCCCAATGCCTTGTGGATCTATCTTTTCTCCTTCTTTCAGATAACAAGGTAACATGTTATCTTTTTTGCCTTGGCTGCCAGTAGTCTCAAATTCAGATTTTATACTCAACCAAAGCCACTTAAGATTGATATTTTCAGTTTCCTGGTTTCTTCTTCAATTTTTATCAACCTTACAATGTCTTTTATTATAACCCCTGCCAAAGCCTATATTGAAGTGCTATACAAATACTTTTAAACCTAAATAGAATTTTTTATATAATAAATGGGTTGGTTGGTTGTTTTTTTTTTGTTTTTGTTTTTTTTTTTTTTGGAAAGTACTGGATTGGTCAATATAAACTGCAAATAAATGCCCCAAGAGTATGTTCCAGGACTGTCCTAACAACAAAACAAACAAACAAACAAACAACAGAAACAAACAAAAAAACCCTTTAGTATCCTTTTATTCAAAATTATCACGTTTTTTAAAATTTTTTTTCAATGTTTATTCATTTTTGAGAGAGAGAGAGAGAGAGAGGCAGACACAGAATCCAAAGCAGGATCCAAGCTCTGAGCTGTCAGCACAGAGCCCAACACAGGGCTCGAACCCACCAACCGCGAGATCATGACCTGAGCTGAAGTCAGACACTTAACCGACTGAGCCACCCAGGTGCCCCAAAATCATCACATGTGTAAGCCTTGTTTCCTGGTCTAGAATGTACCCTGTTTGGGCAAGAAACTCTGTTTAATATGTTGTTTTAAATCCCTCAAGACCAGTGCTGGGACATAAGGAATGCTTGATGAATACATGCTGATTGACTAATTCACGGATTTGTGTGTTCTAGAGGAATCAGAAAAGCTTTTCTCGATGAGGTGCAAGGAAATGGACAGAAGGCAGCATGATCACCTAATCTGTGGCTTCTCAAATGTTAAACATGATGGCTAAGGTCTCTTAACGTTCTGGGACTTTACAGTCTTAGTTAAGGAGGAGTACAAGACGCTGTAGAAGGTGGTGAATGACAGTTGTCAGACACATGGAGGTAAAAACAAATGTGGTGTAGAGAAGCTTTCAAGATGGGGGCAATGCTTTGCAAACCGTAAAGTGCCATTATCATTATGCCTCTTCGGTTTACAACCATTTGGCTTTACTAAAACTTCTACTTTGGGCCCCCGATTTAGCCCTGAGGGGGCTGTCTTCGTATTTGTGAAAGCCAGTTTGGATTGGTACACCTCGTGAGCAGCTATGACCTCCAGGGGGCCATCTGGGCAGTGGTGCAGATGGCACCAACATCTGGCTCAGCAAGCCCCTTTCCAGACGGTCCCGATTTACTAGTTACAGCAAGGATGCCGTTCATTACGATGCCGGGTTTGCTCAACGAGCACCATGTCCTTTGCACTGTGTTCATTGATCTCTTTTGACTTACCGTTTCTTAAATTAAAGGTTGTATTATTTAAACTTGCAGTGCTTTGGAGCACCTGGGTGGCTCAGTCAGTTGAGCGTCCGACTTCGGCTCAGGTCATGATCTCGCAGTCCGTGAGTTCGAGCCCCGCCTCGGGCTCTGTGCCGGGCTCGGAGCCTGAAGCCTGTTTCAGATTCTGTGTCTCCCTCTCTCTCTGCCCCTCCCCCGCTCATGCTATGTCTCTCTCTCTCTCTCTGTCAAAAATAAATAAACATTAAAAAAAATTTTTTTAATTAAAAAAAAAATTGCAGTGCTTTGTACATGTTTTGTTGTTTTAGTCTCATCTTAAGTATTCAGGGGGTTATAGCCCAAGAACAGATAAACAGTTGTTTGTTAGACTAACTCATAACAAAAAAAGCACTTGGTTAAGTTCTATTACGACACTAATGTTTTCTAGTACAGTACTTAAGACCATTTTAGTGATAATGTGATTTAATTTCGGGCTCTGGATTGTGTTGACTTTTCTCTTATGAAATTAATGGCAATTATGTTTTCAGTTTAAGCTCATTCGCCCTTACAAATTGGGGATAAACTGAATTTAGGTAAGAGAATATTGCTCTGTTATTTCTTTTGGGTGTTCCGTAAGATCTGGCTCTTCACATGCACCCAGTACCTACTGTTAACGTGCTTGAGGCCAGCTGGCGTTTGAGAGAGCCGTACCTGGAGCTAGCTGTCCTTCTGAAAGGGGCCCCAAGTTTTTCCCATGGTGATCTGTCCATTGAAAGTCTGTGGAGGTCTTGATGACAAAAGGAATTAGAAATACCTTTAGGTAAACAAGTGCCCGGAAGAGAGAAAGCGTATGTGTGAAAAATAATAATTCAACCATCTGGTTTCATTTTCCGACCCTGAACGCAGTTCAGAACGTTTGTTATTTTATCCAAGTAATTTCACTCCAAAGAGACTGCTACTATACTCCTGGGTGATGATTCTCCTCTCCTCTGTTGTACCTGCCAACACATGGTGGATACCCCTCAGATTTGTTCCTTTATCTCTCCCTACCCTCAACCTTGGTTTTTATTTTCCATTCATAGCTTTTATGTATTTTAGAAAAATGTTTTTCATGTTTATTTATTTTTGACAGAGAGAGAGAGAGAGAGAGAGAGACGGAGCATGAGTGGGGGAGGGGCAGAGAGAGAGGGAGACACAGAATTGGAAGCAGGCTCCTGGCTCTGAGCTGTCAGCGCAGAGCCCGATGCGGGGCTCGAACTCATAAACTGTGATGTCATGACCTGAGATGAAGTCGGACGCTCCACCAACTGAGCCACCCAGGCGCCCGTCCATTCATAACTTTTAAAGTATCTGAGCCACCACGATTTGGAAGGTAGAACAGCAAGAGAGAGGCACCCATTTTACAGGCAGAGGAATGGAAAACCTAGCCAGCGGCTAAACCTGCCGGTTCTATGTATATTTCTAGTAGATTTCTATTGCTTTGTAACAAATTAGCACAGACTTAGCAGCCTAAAACAACACAGATGTACTATTTCATAGTTTCCCTATTATATACAGATACATGCGTATTACATGAATGGTATGTATTGTGTATTGATTGCATCATCATGTCTGTAGCTCAGAAGTCTGGACACGGCATGCCTAGGTTTTCTGCTCAGGGTGTCACTGGGCTGAAATCAAGGTGTCCCCCATGGCTGCCGTCCTCATACGGAGCCTGGAGTGATCATCCAAGCTCCCTGGTTGTTGGCAGAATTCATTTCTGAGGTCCCCGTTTCCTTGTTGGCTGTCAACTGGGGACCCTTGGGGCTCCCCCATTCCCTGCCACGAGACCTCTCCATCTTCCAGCCAGAAACAGCATGACAAATCCTTCTTATGCTTCAAATCTGCAACCAGCCAGAGAAAACTCTCTGCTTTTAAAAGGCTCGTGTGACTAGGTCAGGCCACTCAGATAATCTCTCTATCTTAAAGTCAGCCGTGCCATTTAACATGACCTAATCATGGTAGTAAAATCTATCACATGCTCAGGTAAGACTCTACCTACCACTCTGTTGTGTTTCCCTCATGGAGCTGTGTGCATCTCCTGAGGGAGGCTGCTTGTCACAACCGACAAGCATCATGTCCACTGCGGAGGTCTTGTGGAGGATGTGAAACGCACACCAGCCCTTCTCTGCCCCTTTACAGTTTGTAAAGCACTTCCACAGCTGAGATATCATTTCCCCTTAAAAAAAAAAAGTTCTACCATATTTTCATTTTATATGTTAGGAAACTAGAGCTCAAAGAGGTTAAAAGATCAAGATAACAACCCAGTGAGTTGGAGCTGGGACTTCGAACTCCAGGGCGAGCTCCTCTGGCTCTCAGACCAGAAGCTTTGCAGTGATGTAGCTCCGTTCTCAAGGATTTTGTCATCTTGGGGGCTCCTGGGTGGTACATTTGGTTAAGCGTCTGACTCTTGGTTTCGGCTCAGGTCATGATCTCACATTTCCAGCCCCGCAACTGGCTCTGTGCTGACAGGGCAGAGCCTGCTTGGGATTCTCTCTCTCCCTCTCCTTCTGCCCCTCCCCCCACTCATGCATGTTCTCTCTCTCTCTTTCAAAATAAATAAATAAACTTTAAAAAAAAGAATCTTGTCATTTGGAGACAAAGTGAGACACAGAAAGCAGTTGAAAATTAAAGAGTAAATATCATAATAGTGTTTTTAATACAGCTTAAGTTCTAGGGCAGTGTGGGGTAGGGGTAGCCTAGGGTCTTCGGCGGGGAGATGGGCACCGTTATGCAGGGGAGAGGGAGAAAGGGCAGGCAGGTGGAGCTGTGTAACAAAGGCAGGAACAAGCAAAGGATGTAGTGGGGCAAAGGGAAACCTGTCAAAGAGACCCAGGAATTTGCTGTGGGGTGTTAGACATTAGAGAACTCTTGTGTTTTTTAAGCTGGAGAGTGATTTAAAATATGTTTTAATGGGGAGTTGAAAGTTCACATAGCCCTCCATCCACTTGGCAATTCCACGCCTAGGTAGGTACCCTAGGCCCATTAAAAGTGCATGAAATCAATTTAGTGGGTTTTGACCTGCATTTAAAATATCGAATGGAATGTTTTATGTTAAAGGATGAGGACGCAGAAAGGATATTATTTCTGGAAAAAGCTCCACGTGTGTGTGTGTGTGTGTGTGTGTGTGTGTGTGGATATTTTATGTTTTGTCTAGTACACTGTGATATAAAAGATATTTCTTACTGGGGGCTGTGCTCAAAAGCGTTTGAAAACTATTGCCCAGAGAAACTCTCACATATGTATACTCACAGTCAAGTACAAAACTATTGCTAGCGGCACCATTTATAATTGTGAATAATTGGAAACACTTTCCACGTCCATCCTCGGGAGAATAGATCAGTAAGTTGAGGCTTACGCATGTAATGAAACACAGAGCAGCACTTCAAAATGTATCGTCATGAACAACAACAAAAAAATCAAAGATAAAGGACAAAGATGGTTTCTGAATTATGTATGTATAATATGATATAAACTTTAAAAATAAATTTTAAAAATATCATGATATAAACTTTAAAAATAAATTTTAAAAATATCATGATATAAACTTTAAAAATAAATTTTAAAAATATCATGATATAAAATGGGTGGCTCGGTCAGGCATCTGACTCTTGATTTCGGCTCAGGTCATGATCCCAGAGTCGTGGGATCGAGCCCTACGTCAGGCTCCGTGTTGAGTGTGGAGCCTGCTTAGGATTCTCTCCCTCTGCCTCTCCCCTGCTTGCATGCGTGCTCTGTCTCTCTAACGTAAAATTTAAAAAAAAAAAACTTTAAAAACATAAAATACAAAAAAAAACCATTATCTATGGTTCTGTAAATATTAATAGGTGTATAAGCCTATGCATGACAATAATAACACATAATCGAGGAGAGAGGTTGTGGCAGATGAAGGAGAGAAGAGGGTGGGATCAGGAGAAGGACATTGTGCTCTGTCTGGATGGTGGGAACACAAGAGTCTCTTGATTCGTCTGTAGGTGTGAGATAGTCCTCAGTGCATTTGTGTAGAACCGAATCAGAGGCTAATTTGTGAGCCAGCGCTGGGCGGAGACTGACTGGGAGACAGGCAGTGATGTAACCTGGAGGCAGTGTGGCCCTGGACCCGGCGTGGGGGCTGAGGACTGGCGACCCTTGTACAGTAGTGTGTAGAGGAGGAGTAAGAACGAGGTCTTGTATTATGGAAGGGCTTTTCAACATCGAAAAACCCTTTTATAGACATCTTCTCATCTTCTTGTCACAAAGTAGGCAGGACAGTCGTTTATTAACGTAAACCTCAGAAAACTGACACCGAGGCTGGCCTGAGGGGAGGCCGTACGGAGCGTGTGGCAAGGCAGGCACTTGAGTCGGGTCTGCCTGTGGCTTTGTCAGTCTTTCAAGACTGGTAACGTTGGCCCACCTTTGACCGAAGCCCAGGTGTCATTCTGTAAATCTCTGCTTCTCATGTGTGTGTGTCACAAACACGTGACCAGGTGCGAAAAGGATTTTTGATGTGGAGACATCTTCGGTTCTCGTGGAAGCAAGAATACTGCTGCAACCATCCTCTTGGATGACAACCAACCTCCATTGTCAAGGTGCAGGAGCGGGTCATCACCCGGGCTTCCCCGCTGGGCGTGTGGCACGTTCCATGTGTGACAGATGACGCCGAAACAGAGACTCTGAGGGCGAGCACCCGGGGTGGGGGGGTATGTGATGGCAGGGCATCAGGGATTGTCAGAGGGCAGGGACTGTCACTGGGGGAGGGAGACCTGGTGCAACCTTCGGCAGGAATGTTTGCAAGCAGCCCCTTTGTGGGGAGAGAGCTTGAGGCTCCAGCCAGATGTTTTCATTAGTAAAACACACACACACACACACACACACACACACACCCCAAAGCCAGGCATCTTCCATATACCAGGAACTAGCAAAAAAGTAGTTGTAATAAGAAGGCAAGTAAATGTGAATGGTGTTGGTCAGAAGTGGTTTCACTATATAAATCATGAAAGAAAAGACAAAAACAGGTGTGTGTGGACCTCATGTGTGATAGGCCCCGTGACAGGTTTTCGTGAACCTTATCTCAGATAATTTTCCCAACAGTCCTATGAAACGAGTGTTAATATCCTTCAGTTTAAAGAGAAAGAAAGGAGAGCTAAGGCATGCGTTTACTTGCCCAAGATTACTGGCTAGCAAGTGATATAGCTGGGATTTGAACTAGGGTTTTGCTTCAGAGCTTACAGTGTTTCCTCTGGGTCGTGCGGCAGTAAAACCTGAAAGAGCGGAGACCGTGCATTTATAAGCCAGCATGTGGTTACCTTGGGAAGAAGTAGGTTTGGGAGGACCAGGAATACTGGAAGAGGAAATTTAGATCTTTCGACAAGGAAGTCATTCAAGGCTCCTGAGCAGAGGATTGCCCAGGTGAACGCTCTGTTCTTGCCTGTTCCATCCAGCAGGGAAATGCCTGAGGGGCAAGAGCAGGAGGCTGTGGGGGTCCCGCAGAGCCCTCCCCCTGCCGCCGTAGGAACCATCTGAGCATGTGCACAACCACATGGCCCTGCTTATCCTGGGAGCCGAGCGGTTACATCTTTGTGGAGGAGCAGGGGGAGAAGCCATTTGCCTGGCATCACAAGGTGGAATTCAGAACACGTTTTCCTGCAGAAACCATGTCCTCCTTGAGGTCTGGGCTTTGGTTTGCAGAACATTGACAGAATCTCCTGTGGGCCGATTGGCTTTTCTGGGCACGTCTGAGGTCCCCACCACATTAGAATACACAGCTGGGGAGAGTTGAGGTCTGAAGCTCAAGTTCTTTCTGGCAGGAGTCAGATCAGATCTAGATCGAAGGAAACATAAGTGGAGGTTCTCTTCCTGGCCCCAGCCTTGTCCCTTAGCGTCATTGTGATAGAAAGAGCCCATAAGAAAGTTTCGTGGGTAGCCTTTTAAAACCACACTAAGTGGCTCGAGACAAAATAGTGGCACCAGCAGGGTGGGAATACCCCTCACACCTGCTCCTGCCCCTTCCCTGACACGCTATCCGGCCACACGCTCCCTTTCTGCCCTCTGTGGTTAGCTGGAAATTCTTATACCAAACCAGTGACTGTTAAAGGTCACCGAGGGAGGGGGGCCAGTGGAAGAGAGGGAAGGGGAAGGTGCTGTAGGTGGGAGGGACATGAGAAGGTGGTGAGGTGGGCAGCTGGAAGTGGACTCTGTCGGGTGCTGAGCACAGCAGTGTGGGGCTTGCCTGTCCCTGCCTGGTACCTCCCTCTGCACCCTCGGCCCTGAAGTGCAGGGACCCACCCGATTGCTGTTACCATTTGCTCCCGTCCATTCCTAACATCCAGTCCGTGGATCTCCTTCTACTTAGATTCTGCCCCTCTGTGAACCAGCCTCTGCCCTAGTCCAGGAGGAGCCAACCTGAGCCAGGTACGACCAGGCGATCCAGTCTTCCCCAACCAAAGAGGTTCCCATGCTGCCTCAGGTGGAGAGATCGTAGGCCTCCTCCTTGGAGTCTCAGTGGCGTCCCCAGCCTGGGCAGCAGACGTGTGAAGCTGATATCGCAGGTCATTAGCACCCTTGCTTTAACCCACTGCTGCGTCGTGTGATGTGCTGGAGTGTGAAGGACAATAAGATCTAGGCATGGTCTGCAAGAACTCGTAGTGGAAAGAGAGACGTAAACGGGGATGCACAAAGAGCTTAGGAACAGGTGAGGCAGTGGCTAGGTCTCTTTGGGAGGGAGGGGATTGGGGAAGCCTTCTCTGAAGAGGTGACTTCTGAGCTGGGCATTGGAGGTGGAGGAAGCATTTGCCAGCTGTATAGGGACACGGACAGTCCCAATGGTGGGAGTTAAGAGGGAGGGTGTGGTAGGAACGAGAAAAGTCTGTATTGCCAGAGCAGAGAGGACAGGAATCGGCTTGGTTCAGAAAGCTGGGTGATATGATTACCACACTAAAGGTATGGGCTTCTCTCTTTAATCACATCAGGATTGGAAGCTTGCACCCCGGATTAGTAACTCTGTGTAGATATTGGACAACGCTGGGAGGACACTAGAAGAACGGCCTGGAAGTCAGACAGTGTGAATCTTAAAAAGTTGCTTATATCCTAAGTGGTACGGTTAGAGCTTTGGAAGTTCAAAGTACCTAAAATTACATCTGCGTGTATGCAAGTCCAAGGGAAGCAGATAGCATCCTTTCCTGGTTATTGTATTTCCGCTTGTATTTCCATTGCAACTGTACTGCAATGGAGAACATTCCCCGTGAATTATTAGAGCAGAAGAATCCCCTCCCCTCATTGCCCCAAGATCTGCTAGTTCAGTACCCTCCTTTTAAAGATGGAAGGTACTCGGGTGCCTGGGCGGCTCAGTTGGTTGAGTGTCCGACTCTTGGTTTCAGCTCAAGTCATGATCTCACAGTGGTTCATGGGTTCGAGCCCCGCATTGAGTCCGGTGTCAAGCCCCACATCGGGCTTTGCATCAAGCCCTGCATCCGGCTCTGCGTAGGGCTCTGCGCTGACAGTGTGGAGCCTGCTTGGGATTCTCAATCTCTCCCTCTCTCTCTGCCCCTCCCCCACTTGTGCTTACTCTCTCTCTCTCTCTCTCTCTCTCTGTCTCTCTCTCTCTCTCTCTCTCTCCCCAACTCTGTCTCTCTCCATGTAAATAAATACACTTTAAAAAAAAAACACGGAAGGTAGTTATACCCATTCTGTAGATGAGGAAACCAAGACCCAAAGAGGCTAAGAAACTTGCCCAAGGTCAGTGTAAGTGGCAGAGAAAGGTTTGAGTCTGTGTTTGCATAACTGCACATGTTGTTTTCACTGAGAGAGACAGCACAGCTTTTTTGGGTGACTGTTTCAGCATCTTCTAACCCTCAAAGTAGGGACATGAGTCCTCTGTCCAACCTCATCACTACTTTCCTTTCCCAACAGAGATTCTGTTTAGAAATTTTTGTTTCTTAAATCACAACCAGAATGTCCTTGAGGTATTCCTTGTTTGTGTTTTCGTTTCTTGTAAGTATTCATTCCATCCTTTATTAAAAACACGTCTTTGACAAATCGCTGAGCGATGGTTAAAATGATGAGGTGACTTCTGTTTTGCTGACTGGTTTGAGGGGAGAGTGGCCTTTCACGAATGACACGGTGTGGGCCGCCCCTCTATGGGTAGATACCTAGTCAAAATCGCCGCCTTATTGTGGTCTTCTCTCTTTCTAATTCCTTTCTCCAAGTACAAACACAAGATAGTTATCCGAAGGTCCTTTTTCTTTAATGGAAAAAAGAACGCATTCTTCCACCACATTCCAGAAGTAGCCATTTGTTTCTCTCACCCAATAAATGCATCCAGTAGTCCACCTTCCAGAAGGTGCTGTGAAAGCTTATTGCTGAGAATTGTGTATTTTATAAACTGTGAATTGCCGTTCAGATGGTCCATAGTACCTACCTCAGGCTGGCTCTGTGGGAGCCAGCTAAGAAAACCAGTTCTATCTAGTTACTTCAGATTGAGACACTTGTGAGGACTCTGAATTCTAAAGGTTCCTGGGGCTGAAGAGGCCCAGGGGGACTCTTGTTTGGACAGTGCTATTCAGACTCAGTCTGGGCCACCTGTTAACGATGGGACCATTTTCTGCTCGTTTCCTGTGGCGCATGGTGGCATTAGAACCCTGCCTGCTGCCCAGCTGGGGAACCATGCTCTGTCTGGGGAGAGCTGCAGCGGAGGGGGTGGACGAATGGTGGGGGTTCGTTGGGCCCTGGGGTGACCCTGGCCCTCCTGGCTTGGAATGCTGTTGTTTAAGAGCTGCCGCCAGAGAGGGGGGTGGGGATGAAGGAAAGCGGCCAAGAAACATTGAAGCCACAAGCTTTAGGGAACAGGGCTGGGCGAGGCAAACAGGAACTATTGCTAAACCAAAATATTTGACTACATTTCACTTTTTTTCTTTCAGTCCAAATTCTTTGCTTGAAGGTTTAGCTTTGAAGTTGTTTCTTTTCTTAATGTTCCAACAATATTGTTCTTTTAATCTTGTTTTTGGGTGGAACATAGACTATTTAGATTATTCCTGAATTATAGCATCAAATTTCTCAGATTCCTGGCTATGCTTTCCATCATAGGCCTTCTTTGGTGCTACATAGAATCTCCGTTCTCAAATAGGCAAGAATGTGTAAAAACAACCTGGCTAAACACTGACAGTTTGGCTCTTTAGCATCTGGTATGCATTTTGCAAATTTCCAGAGGGTCGCCGAATAGACTACATATATTTAACATAGATGCCACTCTTTCCGACTTCTTAATACAGAATATTTATGCTAGTTCTTCCAGTAGACAACACAGACTATAAGAAGCATAATAAGAGAAGTCACTATAAGGATAACAAGATCTATAGAGAGAAGAGTTTTCAACAAAAAGCATGTTTACAGAGAATACATCTTTCATATTTCACTTGGAAGACCAAGATGAACATCTCACTGGTCAAACCACTGAGCTTTGAGGAATTATGCAAGTTTCTCTTGCATACTTTCCCCCCTAAGTCATTGGATGATACTTGTGGGTTTTTCACAAGCTCAGTGCTCCATGTAAGAGCGGCCTCTTCCATCCATGGCCTCCTTGAGTGGGAGAGCGGATCTCACTACCCAAACCCCAGGCAAAGCTTCTGAGCCCCCGGGGCTCTGCAGGGCATCTCACCAGGGAACAGCTCCAATGGGAGTGAGTTCAGGCACCCCCTTGAATTGCTTTTTTTCCCTCAGACATTTAGCGAGTGCCTGCTGTGAGCCAGGTCCTGTCCTGTAACCCAGCGTCCTCCAGATGAATAAATCATGATCTAGGCCTTCAAGGTGAACACTGGCCTAGCTGGGGAGAGGCAAGTGCTCGTTAGAACAATCGAAGCTGAGCAAAGAGAATGGCAAAAGACACGTAGGAAGGGCTGTGCCAGAGGGCGAAGTCATGGGGGTTAGCAAAGGTTCACAGAGCTGGTCGCTGTGGGGATAGTCCTTGAAGGACAGGTAAGAGTTGACCAGGTAGGTCAGTGATGAGGGCCTTCTAGGCCCAGGGAGTAAGAGCAAGAAGCAAGGGCAGAAGATATCCAGCCCATGATACAGCCCAAAATACTGGTTTGGCTGGTGGGCTGCATCAGGAGACTTGAGAGGTCAGCCAGGACACATCCCCAGGTCAAGAGTCTGACCTTTAATCCGTAGGCGTTGATGGGTGTTGAGAAGAGGAAGGCTGAAATGTGTGCATGACAAGTATAACAAACCAAGTGATTATTGTGAAGGCCGGGGTTTGACTGCAGGTTGAGGAGAGGGGTTGTTATTTTGTTGCGTCTGTTTCCCTCCTGCCCTGTGGCACTCACCCCTTCTCCTTTCCCCTGTGCTTTTGCTCGAGTTTTCCACTCATACCCAGGGAGCCAGGGGTCGTAACGGTAACTCAGATAGTCTTTTGAAGCCAGAACGACCGGGCCCATGAGTTTGCGTTCGAGAGAACCCCACCACCTGCTCTGAGGAGCACCATGCGACTCCTCGAAGGCGTCTCTATAGTCCATGTCGCGGCTAAACGAGTTGCTTATAGTCTTCAAGATGGCAGACGCCTCAGGCCAATGCCAAGAACAATATTTCCATCATTAAGCTCCCGAGCAGGAGAACAAACCTCCTTCATAAATTCTCAATTTAGTGCCAACGCACGATAGATTAGTTCCATTGAATGCTGCTTTTTTTTTGGGGGGGGGGGCTCCCTCCCTGCCAGCCAGGGAATTCAGGCAGGATCCAGAAAAGCCACAGTATTCTGAACAGGCTTCTGAAAGGACCATATTTTTAGCATACAGACTGAGGACAGGGCTTAGGCAAATTCTACCCTGCTTGTGCAGCTGTGTGAGGTGCAGGAACAGCCCTGGGTTCCAATGCCCTCTCACCTCTGAATAACCAAACAACCTGGGACAGCAACCATCTCACAGGATTGCTCGGTGCTTAGAGACAATGTAATGAACAGAGTTCTTCCCATTGCTCTCACGAGTTATTTTTTAAAGGTTGGTGAAGGTGTGTGGCACCCTTGTTAGGGGCAGCCTAGCTGAAATTCCGCCTCCCCCTCGTGACACCTTTTTCAACTCCTCAGACTCGCTCCAACCTTTTTACTTTCCCTGAATCCCACTTGTACTCAGAGTCAATATTTACAGTGGAGACCACTTGAAAACCTTCGCGAAACCCTTATTGATACGGGGTACGAGTGTTTATCTCATGTGGCTTAGTTTTGTCTCCCGAACTAAATTGTCAGTCTTTGATGTCAGGGACCACATTTCGTATTTCTTTGCAATCTGGGCCTCTGATTGGAGGCGAGCGTGGTGCACTGCTGGTTGCATGGCATGTACAAGATAAATACTTGATTGAAGCATTTGCTGAGGTTTTTTCCAACCGAGTGAAAATATGGATGCTTGTCCCTGGGGAGAGTCCAAGGCCTCCAGGCTGATGTCATATGCAGAGCCTGCTTTCTGTCAATACATTCCTTCACATCGTCACATGCTCACCAGACATGCACGAAGCCCCTGCTATGCCAGGCCCTTCTCATACGCATCATTATGTGCTCTCGTAGACCCTCAACTTGAGGCTCAGATCTTTGCAAACTGTTTACTGTTCTGATCAGATCTTCTTCACCTGTGTGGTCACAGAAATGCTGTGGAGTCTCTCAAGGCTAAGAAGGACCTAAAACCAGGAACGCTGCCCAAATCCTAATGCAGGGTGATTACACTCCATCGGTCTGGTGGCATGCACCCCCCTGCCCCCGGGCACGGTCCCGCTCCATTGGCTTCGTACAACCTGATGAAGAACATTTTTCAAGTAAGAACTGTTACATTCTGCCACTCAGCTGCTCTGGTGGACGCTGGCCGCAGGCCCGGAGGAATGTGTGTGCATTCAAGGGCAAATGTCGTCTCCCTGCATTGTGTGGCGAGGCTCCCTTTGTGCCTGAAGACTGGGAGCCACATAAAGCCCCAATGTCTTCCCCACAATGCACCCCAGTATGAGAAGGTCCTTTTTAGCAACTGAGCCACAAAGCTCACTGATACATACTTTGGCTCTCTGTTTTCCCCAAAGCTCTCCCGTCTCAAATTCTACAACATGCAGGCTTGGTTAGTGTCATCTTTCCGTTATGACTCCGTCTGGTGAAAACCTATTTAATTTCCCTTCTGAAGTGACTGATCTGAGCAGCAAAAGCTTATTTTTTTTTTTAAGACTAAAACAGCAATTAAGATTTTATAGCAATGTGGCCTTGGGAAAATACCGCTAATTAGCTACAGTCAGGTCTGTGGATTAGACAGTATTCTGTACGATATTGACACTCACACAGAAAGCTCTGTCTGGATTTCCAAGCTTTGCCCTCTTCCTGGAGTGCCTGTCGGCCAGCCTTCAAGTGGTCACATCTTATTAATTTCCATAGTACCTAGTACAGTGCCTAACACGAGGTACCTTCTAAATATTTGGGACATTGAGGTAGAAAAGGAATGATTGGGAATTATTTGAATGAATCATACTCCACCATTTTGCTTGCTTTGGTTTGGTTTTAGCTTTATTGAAATATTATTGAAATATAACATTGAGGGGCGCCTGGGTGGCTCGGTCAGTTAAGTGTCCGACTTCGGCTCAGGTCATGATCTCACGGTCCGTGAGTTCGGGCCCTGCGTCGGGCTCTGTGCTGACAGCTCAGAGCCTGGAGCATGTTTCACATTCTGTGTCTCCCTCTCTCTCTGCCCCTCCCCTGTTCATGCTCTGTCTCTCTCTGTCTCAAAAATAAATGAACGTTAAAAAAATTTTTTTAAATAAAAAAAGAAATATAACATTGAATTATTTTCAGGTGTATGACATTATGATTTGATATGTGTATATGCCAGAAAATGATTGCCACAATAAATTTAGTGAACATCCTTCACCTCACATAGTTACAACTGTGTGTGTGTACGATGAGAATGCCTAAGATCTACTCTCTTAGCAGCTTCCAGGCATACAACACAGTATTGTTAACTATCGTCACCATTCCGGAACTTTCTTATAACTGGAAGCATGTACCCATACTCAACCATTTTTAATGACCTCCACACCTGGTTCATCAGTATGTTGTCTGATGAGGAGGAGGAAGAAGAGGATGACACCTAAAATAGTAACAATGGCCATCACTGACTGAATGCTTACTGTATTCTAGACACTGTGATAATCACTTTACATATTATGGCCACCTTAATGATAAGGAAACTTGGTTTTAAAGAGAACAAATACCTTGCCCACAGTCTGAAAGGAGTAAATGACAGAAGCGAGATTTGGACAGAGCCCCATCTGGCTACAGAGTGGGATCCATTAACTATTGTGTTATGCTAAAGAGAGTCATTGAACAATTCCTACTGTGTGGGAGAGCAGGTTCTTTTATTCCCTCAAGGGTGGATGGGGGTGGTGGGTGGGAAGAATTGATGCATTTGTGAAGTCAGCCTAGAGTGAAAGCATTTCACAGCTAGAAAGCGCATTGTGGGTCGTCCACTCTTACCCCAGCCCCGGTGATTACCCCCCTGGCCTCCATGGTGCTTCCAGGACAGGGAATGGAGAACCGGGTGAATATTCCCAGGCTGCTGGACTTCGCGAGGCATTGTCTTAGGGCTGCCAAGGCTCTTTTCATGTTGGCTACTTTATAAATGACTATAATTACACCAGGCTTTGGTGGAAGACTTTGAGCCTAATAAAAATGTCAAACTCATTAAGAAGGTTTCCAAGACCAAATAAACTCTGAAGAGGGTGTAATCTTTGATGGCTCTAAATTTACGAATCCTAAGAACGTGGAAAAATATAGCTGCCATGTACAGGCTACTGAAATGTCACTATTTATTGCTTCAACGTCATCACGTAACGGAGGTTAGGGTGCAAGATCAGAAATTTCTCCCCAAAATACCGTAGCAATGTTTTTCTTTGTTGTGACAAAGCAGCTGTGTGTATGAGCAGCCCTGTATGTGTCACAAAGCAAAATCTAGAGTCAATACAAGTTTGACTAGCTTGGAGTTGTGGCCAGAATCTCACTATATTGGAAACGTTTCAAGTCAGGCTGAAAAGCCTGAAAAGGTTTTTTCTCCTGTCTCCATGGTAGCTGAGGAAAACCAGGGGATGAAAACAGACGTTACACCAGGGAAGGTTTCGCATTTAGGAGGTAGGATTTCAGCTGGATCTTAAATGTTGGGTTTGCAGAGGCAGGAATCTGGGAGACTGAAAGGAGCCAAGAGGTAAGAACAGAGGGCAAGGTGAGGACAGTGATAAAGAAGATAAGTTGGCTGCAGCTAAGGGTTTCATACTGAGGAATCTGAAGGAGCGAGAGAAATAATTACCGCACTATTAGTAACCGATTAAAGTCCTCTTAGATGCCAAATACTGAACTAGAAATTTTGCGAAAATTGCCTCCCCCGCCACGGCCATCTTAAAAAAGGCAAGTGCTATGCTTAGTGTGGAGTTCGTTAAAACTGAGGCTCGTGCAAATCCACAGAGACAGAAAGCAGATTGGTGGTTGACCGCATCTGAGAGAGAGGGGAATGGGGAGTGGCCGATAATGGGTATGGAGTTTCTTTTTGGCGTGGGGAAATGTTGTGGAATTAAGTCACGGTGATGGATGTACAACTTTGTGAATATACTACTGAATTGTAGACTTTAAAATGGTAAATGGTATGATTTGTAGGATATGATCATGCCTCAAAAAGAGGAGGCAGAAGCTGTGGCTTGAAGAGAGCAAGTGACATTCTCAAGGTCTGGAACCTGGAGGTCAGTCAGCAAACTGGGATCTGAAACCAGGCCTTCCTGGTTCCAAAGCTTGTGCCCTATCCCCCTAGATGGTGCTGCCTTCTGTCATTTCAGGACCCTGTGAAGGCACAACCATGAGGTTGGCCACAAACTTTTGATTAATGAGTAAAATGTATTTTTACGACAAATTCGATAATACTGTCTGACAGATACAGTGTAGAAGCTGTGGGTCGTGAGACAGATAGTAAAGTTTTGAGAAGGAGGTAACACACAAGATATTGGCTCTGAGGATAGCAAAACCAATTCTGGACCCCGTCTGACATCAGGATGAGGATCCTGCTATGCTGGCTCCGAGAACCCGGGGACAGCCTAGGCCTCGTGATGGGGTATTGTTGGAGCCTGCAGCTGGTGGGCTGTGACAGGTAAGGTCTTTGGGAGGGGCCTTACCCCAAAAGGTTTGAAATGCCCTCCCCTGTAATGGGGAAATTATAATTTGGTCAGTGAGTAGTGGTGTATTAGAGACTCAATCGTTATCAGAAACTTCTTCAGGCAATTTATAAGAGTCGGTTAGTGTGTGGGTCACCTGGGTGGCTCAGTTGATTGAGCATCTGACTTCAGCTCAGGTCATGATTTCCCATTCATGAGCTCAAGCCCTACATCGGGCTTACTACTATAAGCACAGAGCCTACTTCGGATCCTCTGCCCCCCTCTCTCTCTCTCTCTCTCTCTCTGCCCCTCCCCTTGCACTCTCTCTTTCTCTCTCTCAAAAAAAAAAAAGTGGGTTCGTATGAAGGTATCATGTGTCAGGGAGGCCAGCTGTAGCAATCCGGACATGAGCTGGGAAGATTGTAGTTCAAGGTTTTGGTAGTAGAAATGGAGAAGGGGAGTGAAGCAGGATAATATTTAGAAAACAAATGATAGCCTTTGCCACAGATGAAGGAGAGGGAACAGCCATAGTGGTAGAGAGCTCTACTAAGTTTCTCTCCTTTTTAGCTCCTGGTGTTATAGCCTAGAAGACTAGAAACTTGAAGGTGCTCAGGATGGGCATGAAATAGAAAGGAAGCGAAGATAAGAAAATAATTTGGGGACCTAATGAGTCTGAGGTAGTGACATAGGAACAAGTATCAAGAGGTCCTCAGCCTAGACACTTGCAGCCTTTCTTCTCTTCCTTCCACTTTACAAAGGCGAGATCTAAATGCTGTGCCAGTAGGAAATACAAAAGAGTAGTAACGCTGGCAAACCGGGGCATTTGTGTAATACTTTATAATTACAGATGACATTGATATCTTTTACTTGATTTATTGTGACAGTTTTATCATAATCCCTCCCCCATGGTGAATTTGCCCTGCGTGAACCTGCATAGTTGGATTTACCATGACATTCCAGTCAGCAGTTGGAGGATTTCAGATCCACTGTACTTAAATCCAAGAGATGACCTCAGCTGAGTGACATGGGGAGTCCAAGCAGAATCAGAAAGGCCCTGGATATTTGGATTCAAGATGAGACAGTCCCCCTGGTGCCTGGTGAAATGTATATTACCTGCATCAAATCAACAAGTGCCTCAGTCACACATATGGGGGCTCCAGAAAAGTTCTAGCAAGCAAAGGCTGGGAAATGTGTATGTATTATTCAGCGTTGATCATTTACTAATTTTATTTTATTTTATTTTATTTTATTTTATTTTATTTTACTTTATTTTATTTTATTTTATTTTATTTTATTTTATTTTATTTTAAATTCCAATATAGTTAACATACAATATAATACTAGTTTTAGGTGTACAATATAATGATTCAATAATTCTATACATCACCCAGTGCTCATCACAACAAAGTGCACTCCTTTTTTTAAAAAAAAATTTTTTTTAATGTTTATTTATTTTTGAGAGAGACAGAGACAGAATGCGAGTGGGTTAGGGACAGAGAGAGAGGGAGACACAGAATCCGAAGCAGGCTCCAGGCTCTGAGCTGTCAGCACAGAGCCCGACACAGGGCTCGAACTCATGAGCTGTGAGATCATGACCTGAGCCGAAGTCGGACACTCAACCGACTGAGCCACCCAGGCGCCCCAACAAAGTGCACTCCTTAATCCCATCACCTATTTAACCCATCCTCCCACTCCTCTCCCCTTGGTAACCATCAGTCTGTTCTCTGTGGTTAAAAGTCTGTTTCTTGGTTTCTCTCTCGCTATCGCTCTCTCTCTCTCTCTCTTTTTTTTTTTTTGCCCTTTGCTCATTTTTTATTTGTTTGTTTCTTAAATTCCACATACGAATGAAATCACATGATATTTGTCTTTGACTTATTTCAGTCATTTAGGGTGTATAAAATGTCAGTCGTAATATGCAAGGCAGAAGATAGTAGAAGCGTGTCTTTAAGTGCTGAAAAAAATTGTCAACCTTGATTCTACAAAAAATGAAAACTTTTTTTAGAAATGATGGCAGGATAAATATCATGAAGAAAAAAAAATAAAGCAAGAAAGGCTGGTAAGAAATGCATGGGGAATGGGGCCTCCGTTTTAAGCGGAATAGTCAAGGAAGATATTCCTGGGAAGGTGACAATTGTTGAAAGGTGAGAAGGAGGTGAAGGGTGACCCATGTAAACAAATGGGAAAAGAACATCCCCAGAAAGAGGTTATCACCAGTAGAGAGACCATGAGAAGGGTGCAAGTCTGACATGTATAAGAAACAGCAAAGAGACCAGTGTGGGTGGAGCCAAAGGATCAAAGAAGAGAAGCAATGGTCTCATGAAGTTGACAGGGGATCAGATCGTGTGAGGTACTGTAGGATGGATAAGTATATATCTTGTTTGCCTGGGACAAATCAAATGTATACGTATTGTCTTGATACTATTTTATTCTAACAGATGTCCTGGTGTGGAAGAGAAACTTAATGGTAACCCTAAGTATAGGTCATTAAAGACATTGCTCTTACACGCTTTGGGATAGGGGCCCCTGGAGGGTTTCAGCCAGAGATCTAGCTCTAACAGGATCATCTGACTATCTTGTGGAGAATGGATGACACGTGGGCAGAACAGAGGAAGGGACGCCAGTTAGTTAACCAAGTGAGAAGGGAGGGAATCTTGGGTCACAAGGTGGCAGTGGAGGATGAGAAGTGGCTGGATTCTGGAAGTCTTTTGAAGGAAGAATGGCCTACTGGACGTGGGGTGTGGAAAGAAGAGGTGAGTAGATGGTGACATCAAGGTTTTTGGCCTGAACAAATGGAAGGATAGAGTAGCCCACAGCTGAGATGGAGAAGATTCTGGAAGGAACAGACCTGGGAGGGAAGATCAGGGACTAGGGTTTGGATTGTGAAGTTGGCAGTGCCTTTTGGACACTGCAGTGGAGATACCAGAGAGTGAGCAGGTATGGAAGTCAGAGGTTCAGGGAGCGCTTCAGGCTGGAGATGTAAGTGTGGCATGTAATGCCAAGAGACTGGATGCACCTACCATGTGTAGATGGAGGAGAGAAGATGGTTGAAGGTCTGAGCCCTGGATGCTATGATGTGTGAGGGCAATGAAATGCCTAGGACAGCAAATAAGACTGAGAAGCCACAACCAGGGAGACAGAAATAAAACCAAGAGAGAGCACAGTGCCAGAGACCAACTGAAGAAGGTATTTCGAGGAGGTGGGGGAATCAGCTGTGTCAGGTGTTTTTGTTTGGTCAGGGAAGACAAGGACTCAGAATTGGCCATTAGATCTAGTCACGTGGCAGTCACTGATGACCGTGACAGTGGACATGTCTGTACACAGTGAGGGCAGAAGCCTGATGGCAGCAAGTCCAAGAGAAAGCACTAGCCTGTTTTTATGGGGCATTTTTTGGTTTTGTCTTTATTTTTGTTTTTCCTGAACCCTCTCTCACACTCTCCTAGGTCCTTGTGCAAAGCAAAAGACAAGGGAAATTTCTCCAAGAGACCTCTTCTATGTTTCATACATGGTTTTATGTATATAAAACATATGGTTTTCTATTGTTGGCACCTGGCTCCTTTTGGGGGTGGGGCATTTTGTGGGGGTGCAATAATTCATTTTATGTTCCTTGTCACTTAAGCTCTTGCGGCAAATGAATGCAATTCAGGGGACACAACCTCCAACGAGGAGACAGGGGAAACTGCACAAAGGAACAAGGCTTCCCAGAAGTAACACATTTCAAGTGGCGATTGTAAAATTCGGAGGTGAAATCTGAAAACATTCTGGAGGGGGGAGAAAAGGCAGGGCTAGGTGAGAGCTTGGCTTTGGGGGATAAATTAGAGCGAAAATCACCCAAGGCTTTTGGGGGAGCCAAAGACTGAGCAGTGCCATGGCAGAAATGTATTGGGAAGAAGAGGGGCCAGCTGAGGGCAACATGGTAAGTTCACTCTGGGACTGTTGCCAGAGATACAAATGGAGATGGTCTGTCACTGAGAACACAATGAGACCAGAGAGCCAGTGTGGCTACATGTGGATCCAGGAGTCCTGACTGGCAAGTGGCAGAGGAAGTCCTGTTTCATAGAAAAGGCAGATTTAGGAGCCATTGCAAAGGTGAAAGAAAGGCAGCTGTCTTGGGAATAAGTAGTAATGGGGAAGGTCAAAGACAGACAGTCCAGGGGCACCTGGGTGGCTCAGTTGGTTAAGCATCTGACTTCGGGTCAGGTCATGATCCCACCATCCTTGAGTTTGAGCCCCGCATCGGGATCTGTGCTGACAGTTCTGAGCTTGGAGCCTGCTTCGGATTCTGTGTCTCCCTCTCTCTTGGTTCCTCTCCTGCTCTCACTCTCTCTCTCTCTCTCTCTCTGTGTGTGTGTGTGTGTGTGTGTCTGTCTGTCTGTCTGTCTGTCTCTCTCTGCCTCTGTCTCTCTCTCAGAAATCTTTATTTAAAAATTTTTTTTAGGGGCGCCTGGGTGGCTCAGTTGGTTGAGCGTGCGACTTCGGCTCAGGTCATGATCTCACGGTTCATGAGTTCGAGCCCCGCATCGGGCTCTGTGCTGACAGCTCAGAGCCTGGAGCCTGCTTCAGCTTCTGTGCCTCCCTCTCTCTCTGCCCCTCCCCTGCTCATGCTCTGTCTCTCTCTGTCTCAAAAATAAATAAACATTAAAAAAATTTTTTAATAAACAAAATTTTTTTTAATTTAGATTTTTTTTAAGATTAAAAAAAATTTAGGGGCGCCTGGGTGGCACAGTCGGTTAAGCGTCCGACTTCAGCCAGGTCACGATCTCGCGGTCCATGAGTTCGAGCCCCGCGTCGGGCTCTGGGCTGATGGCTTGGAGCCTGGAGCCTGTTTTCGGTTCTGTGTCTCCCTCTCTCTCTGCCCCTCCCCCGTTCATGCTCTGTCTCTCTCTGTCCCAAAAATAAATAAAAAAACGTTGAAAAAAAATTTAAAAAAAAAAAAGATTAAAAAAAATTTAAAACAAAACAAAGACAGATGATCCAACTTGCAAGACAGCTCAGAGGTGAGGACAGATGGCATTTCTAAATGATAAGGACCTTGAGAGGAGACCAAAGGGAGATAAGGTGTTGGAATAATAGTAGTTCATTTGACTAACTGCTAAGACCCAAGTATCATGCCCAGCACCGAAGATTCAAAGGTGAGAAAGATATGGGACCTATATTTGATGTACTCCCCTCACTGTCATTTTGCTGAAGCAGAAGGGTGTCATCCTTACGGCACAGAGCATGATAAGTGGTGTAACTGGGTACTGAGGGGACAGACCTAACCAAACCCCGAGTCTCAGTGGAGCTTTACAGTTAAAGTCATGCTGAACAGGACTTAACTCAGTGTGGGTAGGAGAGACCTGCAAGATTTTCCAACAGGTGCGAACTCTAGGGTGTGTGGAGGAGTGTGAAAGGTCAGAGGAGGTGCAGGGAGTTGAGGTATGGAAGCACCTAGAGTCCAGATCACAGCTGGCACTGAGCTTAGCAGCGGCTTAGTAAACATACTAAGGGGGAGGAGAATAGGACTGATATCTATGCGTCTACATCGGTAACATGCCCTCAGTTAAGGGTTTCGTATTTTTAAGTTTAGTTGTGATTTTCCAACTTAAAAAAAAAAAAGTGCTCTTTGTAAAAAAAAAAAAAAAAAAAAAAATTGTAAAACACCAAAAATGGACTGAACACAATCCTCCATTGTTAGCGCCTTAATGTGCCTCTTCCTGATATTCTGTAATTTCTCTTCCATCCATTTATCACTGAACATTTTAAAGGGGATTTTATAAAGATTAAAAATTCTTTATAGACATCACAGTAAGTACTATCTAATACTCCATCACGTAAATATGCAATAACATATTTAGTCATTCCCCCCGGCACCATGCATCTGAGTCATTTCAGTTTTATGTCAATATAAATAAAGCTGTGATAAGCATCCTTGTATATAGGTCTTTGACCTTGTTTTAGATTATGCCTTTAGGATTGATTCCCATAATTGGAATGACCCGGTCAAAGGGCACAAGCATTTTAGGCCACCTGATCCCTGTTGCCAAATGGCTTTCCAAAAAATCCTTCCTTTTTTAAAAATTTTTTTACTTTTATTTTTTAGAGAGAGAGTGCAAAACAGGGGAGAGTGGTGGAGAGGGAGAGAGAGAGAGAGAGAGAGAGAGAGAGAATCTTAAGCAGGCTCCATGCTCAGCCCAACACAGGTCTCAATCCCACAACCCTGGGACCATGACCTGAGCCGAAATCAAGAGTCAGATGCTCAATTGACTGAACCACCCAGGCGCCCCTCCAAAAAGTCCTTCCCACCTCTGTTTCAGCTGGCAGCATTTCACCACATACTCTCCAAAAGTAGATGTTGTCATCAAAAATTTGCTATCACTTAATCCTTGTCATATTCTCACGAAATGAGCATTCTCCCCAATTTACAGATAAGGGAAATTGAAGCCCACAGGTTATGCTGCCAGCTCCACATCACATAGCTAATCAGGCACAGAGATAGAACCAGCACTAGGTCTGGCTCATCTGAGACCCACCTCACTCTCCCCGGGCAGGTAAGGGGCCCCGCTGGAGATTTTAAACCCAGAGAGTAGCATGGTGCCCGCGTCTTCCTGGCTGCTGTACCCAGTTGTGCCTTATATAGTGGTCATGAGGCTAAAGATTACCTACCAGTGACACGAGAGAACCCTTTCTTAACATGCTGCTTCTTGTTCTTCAGGCATTTAGGAGCTGAAGACTGATTACATGGAGAGAGGGAAAAAAAGGACAGAAAATGTAATGCGGGTTTTTAATGTTAATAAGTAACACCTATGTGAGTTCCTACAAGTAAGTTGACGAACAGGACCCGCGACAGTCATTCCTAAACGGTGTTGTATAGTTAATAATGGCAGAGGGGTCATTTCGCTAGGAACAAAGTTGAGCTGTTCTCAGCTCGGCCATATCTCTGATTCCTCCTGAATCTCTTCACCTTTTCAGGCCTTCAGGTCAGAGGTAACGCTCCTCCAGGTTCAGGGTCACCTCAGGATTTAACTCAGGCTGTGGCCAGCTTAGCCACGTGGATTTAATTGGGTCTCTCGAAAGACCCACCTTGGCCAGTAATCTCACTTCATCACACACGGGGAGTATAAGAAAAGTTACAATCAGAACTACCATGTATTGAGCGCTTACTGTATGCCAGGCACTTAGAGAAAATGAACTCCCTCCGGCATACTTGGGGCCCAATAAGCAAACCAAATGAAAGAAACACAGGCGCCCTTGCATGGAGTCCAAGAATGTCACTGGCAATAAAGAGGTGAAAACTGTTTGCAAAGGGGCTGAAATAATCTGTTTCAAGGCACGTGGAGTCACGCACATTCCTTCCCTAACTTAAAGAAGAGCACACTGCTGTTAAATAGGGGAAAGCATCAGACTGACAAGTAATTGGTAATGGTGACCCCGGGCATGTCTCAGAGGAAATGCATGCTGCAGAGAGGCAGAGCCTGGTGGTGGCAGTTTGCCCAGAGGGATGGGTCACCCCCACTGCAGGCCCATTCTCTTCCTCTTCTGCCCTCTCCCATCCTTCCCCCTTGGTTTTTCTTCATTGCTCCTGTCATTAAAACACCACGCTTCCTAAGTGCGTGTGAACTACAGAGCATTGAGAGACCAGCAGTCCTTGGGAAGGCGCTTAGGAAGGCACAAGGCAACGGTAATTTTTTTCACCATGTGGAAACGGGGCTCAAATTGGCAAAGGGACTGCCCTTTGAGAAACAGTCTGTCCTGCGGCTGGAGGGTGATTACTGTGGGAGTGAGGCTCCACTTAGCAGGGTGAGGTGTGCAGGATGCTTCTGGTTCTGGGAATTTACTAACACGTTCTGTGCTCAAGAATATACTCAGGTGATTTACATGCATTTCTATACATATTTCCTGGAATATACTTCTATGTTAATGGACTCTCCTTCTCCATGTTGTATAAAATGCTAGTCTTCTTAAAAATTTTAATTGATCTGTTAAATACGGTGTTATATTAGTTTCAGGTTACAGTCTAGTGACTCAACAATTCTGTACATTACTCAGTGCTCATCATGATAAGTGTACTCTTCATCTCCATCACCCATTTTGCCCATCCCCCTGCTCACCTCCTCTCTGGCTGGTTTTCTACAGTTCCCCGTAGTTAAGAGTCTATTTTCTGGTTTGTCTCTTTTTTCCTTTGATCATCTGTTTTGTTTCTTAAGTTCCACATATGAGTGAAATCATGTGGTATTTGTCTTTCTCTGACTGAATTATTTCGCTGAGCATAACACTCTCTAGATCCATCCATTGTGTTGCGAACGGCAAGATTTCATTCTTTTTTATGGCTGAGTAATATTCCAACATGCGTGTATGTGAAGGTGGGGGGGATATATACCACATCTTCTTTATCCATTCATCTATCCATGGATACTTGGGCTGTTCCCATAGTTCTCATAATCCATGACACTTGGCCAGTCTTCCTGCATCTTTGCCTGTGTAAGGCAAGGCAATACTTACCAGTCATTCCCCAAATATAAATTGGAAGGGGGCAGAGAGCATAGGGCAGACAGAACAGTTATGTCACGGGAGTAAGGCTAGAGAGGTGCCCTGGGTGGGTTGATGCGTATGTACGTATGCGTCCGCATGTTTATGTATATATGTGCATATGCATTTATACGTGTGCATGTGTGTGTGTGTACGTGTAGAGAGAGTGAAAGAGAAAGCTGGGGTGTGTGGAGGAGCACACGGATGAACAACACGCGGACCTCTGTGCTGAGCATACAACTACTTACGGAGGCCTTGGCAATTTGAAAAGTGCACTTAGACACCTTGAAAGGAAAAGCATCAGACGTCCGGCCAGGACTGTTGGGTCCAAGCCTCAGTCGTACTCCCTTACCACTTGTGCAGTCAGTAAATAGGCTAAGTAGGTAGTTCGTTCGAGTGGCTCGATGCCATCGCCCTTCTGTATTCCTTAGCCTTTCCGTCACTTAGTATTGCTGTGCTGATCTCCTGTTTTCTGCACCAGGTGTTTAGATGGCCCTGGGTTTTTCACTGGAAAAGAAGGAATTGCCATTTTCCTTCTGGAACTAGATTCAGGGTGGTCCAGGCCAGCCTTTTTCCATTTTGCTGTCCCCTACTTCCCAACACTTCCTGTGGAAGCTAACTCTCCTTCAGTATCCCCTGTGCCCAGCCATAGCGGAAAGTTAGCAGTTCTGTTTCTTCAGCGAGCATCCTACAGACACCTGCTTTGTGCTAAGCACTGGGAACTCTCAGGAGCTCACAGCATGGACGTAGGCGAGGCAGATCACTGACAGCTAACCATTCTGGTGTGACAGGGGCACCATCGATGTCATGTGCAGAGGAGAGAGAAAGAGGAACCCTGCCTGAGAAGGTCAGGGGAGCCTTCAGAGGAAATGACATTACATTTGAAACTTAAGGGGTGATTTTTGCTTGCCAGGCCAGTGAGGGCAATTGAGTCAGATCCTACAGCATGTTAGGGTGAAAGGACAGGGAATCGTCTGGAATGCCGGGATCCCTGGGGGCGCTGGAGGGGCACGTAAGTCGAGGAGTGGGATAGGGCTATTAATGAAGTTGGAAAATTAGGCAGGGGTCAGGTCTTGAAGGCTTTGAGCTGAGCAGACGTTGAGTGAGCATTCTTGGCCGAGTGTAGCTGCTGTACAGAGGCATTGAGTCCGTGGGTATTGTGTCGCATTTGTGGCGAAGATACGTGGGCCCCCAGGAGTGCTGGTCGTTTGAAAGGCAGCCCCTCTTAACTTGTTCTCTGGAAATGCACAGGCTTCAAGAAGGGAAACACTAGCTATATGGCCAGGGAGGGGCCAGAAGGTCGGAAGACCTTTGGAAAAGGGTCAGGAATGACCAATATCTTTGTGTTTCTGTCAGTGTCATTACTAAAGGAGGCTTAAAGCCTTTTGTAAAAGAGGTAATGAGGCTTTCTTTCCACAAGCCCCCAACCTGGTAAGTGTGCTCTTTAATCCCCATCTCCTACTTGCTACTTCCGCCATTTCCCACCCCCCTCGCTTCTGGTAGCCATGTTTGTTCTCTATAGCTAAGTCTGTTTCTCAGTTTGCCTCTCTCTCTCTCTCTTTTTTTCCTTTGCTCATTTGTTTTGTTTCTTAGATTCCACATATGAGTGAGATCATATGGTATCTGTCTTTCTCTGACTTATGTTGCTCGGCATTATACTCTAGCTCCATCCATGTCGTTACAAAGCCATGAGGCTTTCTGAGGTTGGATGAGCTCACAGTTTCAACTAACCATCCCCCAGTGGGGTTGATGCCAGAACTTCTTCTGCAGACTTCTCTGTAAGATGGCACCTTGACACGAAGAATTTCTGAAAATGGGTATTCCACAGAGAAAATAGTTGCATGGAGACGCAGGATCTGGAATTGAAAGGGCAGCCTGCAGGAAGCCAGAATGATGCCCCAGGCTCTGCAAGGTTGCTTGGATTATTAGCGTGTGAACCTGTGCAAGGTTTTACATGGCCGTTTTCTGGGCCAACACCCGTGAAAAGGGGTGGTTCCGTGGCTGCAGCTGTTGACAGAGAAAAGAGGGATATGCAGCTGCTTCAACTTTTGACACAGTGCTATGGGACGGGGATAGGAGGCCATTCAACTTCCTCTCTCATCACATCTGCTGTGCCTTCTGAATTCTACAATTGAAAAGGTCACCCTTAGAGAGAGGCCCCAGCTGTGAAACTATTTCCCAACAGAGTCAACAGAGCACTGATATGTTCCAAAGGCCCAATCCAGGCTTGTCCAGTGAGCTTAGAGCCAGGTAGACGATAGCTGTGGCTTTTCTGAAGTTTCCTTTCTGATTGTTGCTAAATGAATGCTATCGCCATCAGTGGGAAGGAGTTAGCAAACTCATAAATTATGCTTTTAGCAGTAATTCTGTCTTGAGGGCTATTGTTTATTTCATGAAGGCCTCTGTTAGTTGGTCGCATGAATAACCAAGGTGAAGCATTTGTGGAGTCTGCTTTCTTAGTGAAGAAGCATGGTGAAATTCACCTTGACTTGTTAGAAAAGCAAATGCACTTTTACTTGCAATGGCCGTAGTCACAGGCATGGCATTTGCATAAGCAGAGCTGCTGAAGAGCAGCCTTTCTTTCCCAAAGCGTGTTCCAGTACCTTCAGTCCTGTGAGAGTCCTGAACAAGAAGGGTTTTATATGTGAATAAATTCAAGAAATGCTGTGTATAATACACCCTTCTTAGACATTCATAAGGCCCTCTGGCATAGTAAAGACTCTAAGATAACTTACACTAAGGAAACCTGGTTGACTTTTTATAATTTAACATTTCCCAAACTTGTTGTCCATGGAGCCATTATTTTGGGGTTTTTTTTTCTTCCATTTTTAACATCTTTTAAAATCCTGCATATTCAGAACAACTTTAGGAAAGGCTGATTTGGAGAACTAAGACATAAGTAGGAATAGGATTTATTGACAAGGTTGGGCTAGTTCATCTTTAGCCAGAAGATGTATATGGAGACACATATATAAATGAGTCATAACCTCTCTCTCCAAACCTCTGCTCCTTATCTAGACCCTCTGGTTTTTATAATTCCCCACATCCACCCAAACAACACTGGCCTGACTGGATCAGTTTTTCCCTCTGCAACCTGTTTATGAACCTATGTCCACACTGACTGTTGTGCTCTGAAGGGTTCTTTTACCCACATGTGAGTTTAGGTGGTTTAGACCCCATCTAAACCACTAAATCTGTGCAGAATCTATGTACTCCAATAAACCAGTCCTGATTAGGTGAAATGGAGTATCACATTTGGGCCAAATTCCCAGCTGACCAATATACCTCCTTTTATGTGGGGTGTAAGTATAGCTCATCTGGGCTTCGAGTATGTGTAACCGATACCCATCTATGGTCTGACTGGGGGTTTGCTGCATGTAGACCAGACCATAAACTCACTGAATAAATAGACCCTTTTCCCCGTCTTCCCCATACTCCAGGGAATATTTATTAATGCAACTTAGGACCATAGAGGCCAGCTTCAGACATTGAAATTCTATGGTGAGGGCTGGACATCAGAATGATAAAGTAGAAATGCTTGTTCCCAAAACCCAGCTACTCTGCTAGATATTTTTCTCTTTGGCTAGATATTTTTCTTTCTCTGCTCCAGATAAAGCACTTCTTCCCAAAAGTGCTTGGGAAGAGCTCTATCCATCTCTTGGCATTTCTTTGCCACCATTTACTTCATTCTCTTACCCATCCCAGGCTGGGACCAGCCACCTTTACTCTCGAGGACACTGGTAACTGCCTGAGATTCGTATCTGATTGCCATTCTCACAGGGTTTTTTTCCCACCTCCTTGGAGAGTTCTTGAGAATTTTATTCTCCTGGCTGACAGGACGCTGAGTTCTCCAGGTCCTCGCACATTGTCCTCAAGTCAGCCCGTCCAGTCTCCATCTTCCACATGGAATGTTCCCATTCATTTATCTCATGTATTCCAGCTACCTGCTGGTTGTGATGCCACCTCCGATCCTTTGGGAATGCTGCAGGGGATAAACAAACAAGAAAACTGAGCCTGTTGCTTCCTCCAAATGTTGCTGTTTCTCTAAATGGAATCGTAGATTTCCCAAGACAATGGAACCTAAAACATCAGGATTAGCTTTGACTTCCCTGTCTCCCTGAACTCCTGTGACATTTGTGACTGTGTCATAAATTAGGAAGCACGAGGGCAGATCTGTAAAAGATCATTTATTTCTTTTGTACCCTGCTCAAATAAATGGAATTCATTTAACTCATTTTGCTTTTATGCTGTGAAGCTGCCTTGCTCTCTGATAGTCTCATACATTGCTTCAAGATGCTTCCTGGATTTCCTGATACGTGTCAGTGCAGTTCAGGCCAGACTTCCCCAGAATATGCCACTTTGGCATATTGATGATTTTGAATTAAAGTTACTTAAGAAAGAGCCAACACAAGAAGGACACTCTGACCCCCATGACCCCCTGAAAGCAGGAAATAAATCTCCCATGTGGATGGTTCCCTCCCTGCACCAGGAGAAGGAGAGACATCCTTATCACCAGAGATAGAGAATTAAGGACCTAGAAGGCTGTATAAACAAATCTTGTTACTTCTCCCCTAATTTACTACTCCAAGCCCAGACTTCCCTGTCTTGTCAATTCTTTACAAACTTATTGCTTCTTTGTCTAAAAAGTAAAGGTATAATAGGTGCCTGCGTTGGCACCTATTTGAGTCTTACAGACTTATGAGACTTACAGTCTTATAGTCTTAGGAGCTCCTATACATACGAAATTAAATTTGCTTTTCTCCTATTAATCTGCCTTATATCGATTGCATTATTAGATCAGCCAAAGAGCCTAGAATGGAAGAAGGGAAAAGCTTTCCTCCCCTACAGTATGCTTTATCATCTAAAATACATACATGTTTTATCAGAGTCTTCCTTTTACCTACAATTCTGGTAGCCATCTTGTGGTGAGTGGTCACGTCTGTTAAAGATTTTGTAAGCCTAGAACAGAGGTTAACTCACTGCCCGGTTCCTCCTTGTACTGGGTTTTTTAGAAGAAGAGCAGAGTAAGATTTGGTTCTGACTTCACAAAGGATCATCTCACTGGAAAGAAGAGTCGTAAATCTGAAATGTTTAAATAACGGTTTCTGAAAATATTTAATTACATCCAGAAATGCTTAGTTGGAAGACATACTTCAAGTATAGAAAGGAGGGAGAGAGGTCGGTGCTGGTTAGAGCATTGTGAAAGTTTCCTAAAAGAGATGGGATTTTGAGTGGAGAAGGAGAATATGTGTTTGAAGAGAACAGTAACTGGAGACTAGGAAATTCAGGGATTAGTTCTTCCTCCTTTTAAAATGGAAGGGAGGGAGGGATGCCCCTTCAGTGTGGATGACCATGTATTCCCTTAGCCACTTGTTCCTGGGCTGCTGGAACCTTCTATTCGCTCAGAGGACTCATTCTACTGCATAAAGTTTCCTGAGGGGTAAAGACTATGTCTCGTTCACTGCCATTCCCAGCTCTGGGCACAGCACCTGGCTCAGAATAGACACACAATACAAATGTGCCAGTTGAATGGGCCAAGATTAGAGACGGACCAATGTCTACATTTTCAGAATGAAGAAGGGTAAAATTTGGGAACTACAAACATATGACCTTGATAGTAGTTACCAAAAAAATAATAATAAATAAATATGTAAATAAATAAATAAAAATCTGGAACAGACTTACATGGCTGATTTGAAAAAAATCTGCAGTTCATCTAGAAATGAATTTGAACAGACCTTCATTAAAAACCACTAGTGCAATGAAAAGATTTTAAAAATGAGTCTAATTGTATATTGCATTAATAGAAATACAGTGTCGTGAGCAATCATGGTCCTTTTGTGTTTTGCTGGCCAGACCACAGTATGTTCTGCTCTGAGCAGTTCATTTTAAGAAGGGCTCTGATAAGGCCCTTCTCTGGGTCATAAGGCCCTGATAAGGTCCTAAGGACTCAGGACCAGTCATGACTGTCCCTGTCCAATAAGCAGTTGAGAGAGCTGGAATGGTTTCACCTGGGGAATCATCAGCGGAGGTAGGCAGGAGGAAGCAACAACGCCACCTTCAAAGTTCTGGAAAATGGATGTAGATCTCTCCTCTGCTCCTCATAACGGCACAATGGGTGAAAGTCATACAGAGCCCAACTTCAAACACCAGAATTTTGCTGCCTCCAGCTACAGAGAGCTCCCTTCCCTGCAAATGTTCCACAGCAGTGGCCGGCTGACCTGTTCAGGGAAGCTGCTGCCAATGAATTCTGCATTGGGCAAGAGATTTGAACTGGGTGGTCTTCAACTCCAAGGACCCGTGACGGTCCCACTTCATTCATCATGAATAGGATTGACTCTCTTCAAGAAACCTTGCCAAACGAGGGCCACTACGCAGCAAAGCCCCTTGGAGGCTCCATTCATTGTTTTCCAGGTCAACCGCTCAGAGTGACCCAAGCCTATCATAGGGATTCCAAAGAGGTTAGCCATTAACTAAGTAATGTACTACCTGTCACCAGGGGGTGACCAATCTCTAATTACTTCTAATTATTAGAAGATAATTTGTAAGTCAGAGAATTGATTTACATTGCATCGTATGATATCATGGCAAATGTCGGCAGAAGTTTATCGCAATAAATCAGCTAACTATAAACTCCAGTCTGAGATGTCCTGAATTCCTCAAATTCCTTATTTCGTATTCCTCTCCTCCGGTTGTTTTTTAGAACATTGACTTCTTCTACTTTGTAAAATAAAATCAGATACCAGCCAGAAATAAATTAGTGGCAGTACATGAAATTAGACTATACTAAAATTAGACTATAATAATTTTTCTTAAATTATTTTCGTTTAAAATTTCTCCACCATCATTTAGACTTAATTTCTATTTCTGTCAGTAATTTCTCGTTCCAGCCCCTTTTCTTCTTCTCCCTGTCCTTCGTTTCCTTTCATCTCCTTTTCCTCTAAGAATTTAAATTTTTTAAACTTTCCCAGGACTCAATTAACATCACTTAAAAACACTTTTGTGGGACCAGAGAAGTTTCGGAGCTGCTGCGTTTAATACTCAGCCGAACCCTGGAAACCAAATCTGTAGCCAAACATTTGGTCCTGGTTTAGAGGCAGCAGTCGAAAAGGGGAATTGATATGCAGGTGTGGCGCAAAGCGGGTCTTAAAAATACAGATGTTATTACCTCTGGGCCCTAGGGACCTGGAACAAAATGCGGCGAGCCACCCCCAGAGGTGAAACAATGGTCATAAAACGGTTTCTCCATCCACGAGTTTTGCTGAGCTGTCTCTTCACCACACTTAGTGACTACTTAATAATACCGATAGCTCTTTCAGCTAAATTGCTAACATTTAGGGAGCAAGGTTATGTAAAACAACACTGAATTATGAGAACAATTTTCCAGTTAGCTCTGACATTTATTTCTGTTTATCTTTTCCCTCAAAGGAGCCATTTACCAGTTCCTACCCGGCTGGCATGAGCCGATGTCCACAGACCCCAAACAATCAGCACACAGCTCTGAACAACAAGGGTCCTTATTTTCCATCTCTGGTCCTAGCCCAAAGCTTGGAAACACATTCAGTCATGGAAAGATCTAAAACCAAGAAGTACCGAAAGTGGTCTTTTGAAGAAAATTATGATGCTCGTTTAACCCCACTTAAATTTTCATGGAACTTCTCTCTTAGCCTAGTGCTGTTGGAGGCAGTTTTATTTAAATGTAGAAACAGCGTGTATTGATAAGCGCAATTTAAAGACAGAGGCGCATTCTAGTAAAACTGAAAATGCACACACCATAAAAGCAAGCAATTCTACTTCTAGGTATATACTTTAGGGCAATTCTCCCACATGTGCACACTTAACAACAGTTAAAATGAATAAACTAGATGCATATGTGTCCACACGGATAGATTTCAAGAACACGGAATGAAGAAAACAAGCTGCTAAAGACACTGTCACCACCATGCAGATTTTTAAATAGAACACAAAACATACAGTGTATGAGCAGGGATACCTCAGCTTCAGAGAGGTAGGAGGTGGGAGAGGAGAGGAGATGGGGGTAGGGAGGGATATCAAAGCCTCTTCAATAGTATCGATAATGTTGTGCTTCCCTAAATATATATATACACGTATATACGTATATATATATATATATATACACGCGTATATACGTATATACGCCTATATATATACATGTATATATATGTATATATATACGTGTATATATATGCATATATATATACGTGTATATATATATGCATATATTAGATATATATGTATATATACGTATATGTATAATATGTAATATATATAATTACATAGCAAATTAAATTTATATATATGTATATATATCAAATTTTTAAAAAATTTAGTGAGTGCTTGGGTATTATTTTCTATACTTTTCTACAGCTTTACATGTTCTACAAATTAAAAATAAAGCCCAAACTAGGATTTAAACAAGAAGGATGGACAAGTGCTATCAAGCACTCAAGAGGGTCTCTCTCCAAACCCAGCAGAGCAGGGATAGTTGGCGTCTGGGCAAATAAGCCGAGACCCCAGTCTTTGGAGAGGACAGAGGTAGGAGGAGAGTTATGCTCAAACCAATTTATTCTTATCTCTTTCAGCAGCCTGCTCCCAAGACTCCATAAATGCTTCTTGTTTAATGACTTCACTTCCTGGTCACGTTCCACTCACCTGGCACAGATGTTTTATTCCTACTTGGTGATAATATAAGTCGAAATTTCCATTGCTCCTATTTATTCTGTTACTCTGGGCTCAAGTTACCTCTTCTGTCTGTACATTATTTTCAAATGTATAGAACCAAACAGGACATATAAGCGAATGGCACAACCGGCTGTCTATATCACATAGAAATTTACTAAGTGGAAAAAGATATCGACACATGGAAGGAGGTCCGTCTGACCCTAACAGTTCATTTTCCCAACTCAGTTGGAAATTCCAGCTCGTTTTTCCAAATTCAGATTGGAAATCCTGACCAAGGGATGAGGTTCTCTAAATGTTACTTAATATTACTTCTGTTTAGCTGGTATCTATTCAGCATCTTCTCTATCAAGAGTGACCAGCCTATAAGACTAGAACTACACAGAGCTCTTGAGAAATTCATGTGCAATTCCCAGGAGTCACCTTGAAGAAGAACATTGGATGCACTGCACGTTGTATTGGTGCTGAGGTTCAGGACCTTTGAGAGTCCTGAGAGGGAGGCACTGAGGAAACAAACCAGTGTTTGGGGTTGGACAAGTGGGGCTTGAGATCCCAGCTCTGCCACTTTACCACCTGTCAGGCCTTGGCGAAGTGGCCTAACATCTCTGATCTTCTGTTTCCTCATCCAGAAAGTGAGGTTAGCAATTCCTACCTTATGGAGTTGTTAAGGGACATCAGTAATGTAAATTGCTCACTGCGGTGTCTGACATACTGTTAGTGTTTGAAAGCATAATTGCAGCCTCCCCTTCCTTGTCCCTGACACAAGACGCAGGTAGAGCTATGTGAATGCCACACTTACCTGTAAAGACACGTGATTTGCATACAATGCTTTAATATAACAAGCATGGTGGTCCAGCTTTGGTCAGATTGGCATATCAGGTTTTACCTGGGGGCTGTAACTATCCCTGTGCCTTTTACGAAACAAAGGTCATCTTCTTGCATGATGATTTGTCATCAGGAGGACATCAGGATTAGCTCAGTGTTCTAGCCAAATAACTCCGCGAAAGCAATCCTAGCGATGATTGTGGTATCAAACGAACACAGATCTATGGATTCTGCGTGTAACCTTGTTGAAGGCCTGAGAAGTGAAACTTTAGGTGGACAAATTCAGACATTTGTATGTGTCGTGCCATCCCTCCAGCTGGGACTCTGTGCCCTAGTGACCCCGTTACTGGTGGGGGCACATGGTAGCCCTTAGGTGGAATGAGGGTTGAGAAGGTTAACAAGCAGGGTCCCTGGGTGGCTCAGTCGGTAAGCGTCTGACTTCGGCTCAGGTCATGATCTTGCGGTTTGTGAGTTCGAGTCCTGCGTTGGGCTCTGTACTGACAGCTCAGAGGCTGGAGCCTGCTTCAGATTCTGTGTCTCCCTCTCTCTCTGCCCCTCCCCCACTCACACTCTGTCTCTCTCTCACAAATAAATAAACATTAAAAGAAAAAAAAAAGAAAAGGTTAACAAGCAGTGAGGTCCATGGTCTGGAAGTCCAGCTTGCTTCCAGTCTCCCTATCAGCTACCCACCGTGGTGTCAGCTTGGGCAAATAACCTCCTGGCTCTAAATCTCTTGGTCTTTAAGGATAGAGAATGCAGGATGTTAGACTAGATGATTTCTGGAACACTTTTCCTGCAGTGTCCTGCATGTTTGTGATTTCTTGTTCTTTCCAAGTATGATTAAACACTAAAACGACCATGTGTTATATTCTAAAATGCACATTTTTTTCATATTTTAACATCTAGGATGTCAGGATATGTAATTTAAAATTGATGGTAATTTAGAAGGTGAAAGATTTATGTGATCTGAAGAGAAACCAGAGTATTCAACTGATGGCAGTTTAGATTGCTGTGAAATACGGTACTAAATGTGGGAGAAGTACTCATAATAAGTGCTATTTTGTCAAGAGTTTCCACAGGAAAAACTGAAAATTGTTGTCAAAATATTGACTGAAAATGAGAGTGTACAACCCGTGTAACTTCAGTAGAGATTGTCAACAGAAAACAACCCAGGAGCTGCTAGGACAGCTGTCCCACAGGAGGGATTTGTTTGGGTGTCCCTGAAGGTCCCTTTCAGCCCTGAGATTCTCTGGTTCACTAACTTTATTTCAGTTGTTTGGTTGGTTATTTTGAGTACTTGTTATGTAACTATAGAACATATTAGATATAAAATACCTATTAAGTAATTACATGTGAATTTCCATGGTGATGTTTAAGTTCCTGATATTCTGATCAGCTGAGTGTTATAATCATCACATATTGATTATTTTCAAATACGTTTGGACACCAAAATGATAGTGAAAATAATTCTGTATTTGTTGATGGCTTAAAAACATTTTTACATTCTTACAGAAACTCAAAGGTCATTTGCTATGAGCATCGCGTCATATAACAAAAGATATTTATTCTTTCTACTCTAGATAACTGGAACTTCCATGTTAATTGTTACCCTAGTAATAGAGGAGATCTTACTTGATTATAACTGCTAGTGATTTTTGGTTGCTCTTGAGTTTGTCTGCATAAAAAAAAACCCCATTAGTTACTTATGGAAGACTTGTTGCTTCATTTACCAAGCCTTCATAATGATCACAACACGTGTTGTCTGTAGTCAGTCTCTCACTGTGACTCAGCGTGGCTGAGAACTGAAGCGATTTTGAACTCGACTGTCCCAAGAATGCGGCCCAGGGGTGTGGTGCAGCCGATCTTGGAGGAGCTGCTTAAAAAGTGACTCCCAATGCCAGAATCTGGGATCATTTATCCAAAAGGAGGTATTTGAGGGCTGGGTTTGATTTCTGGGTTTCCCTAATTGACAGTAGAAGTCTCAGTTTATCGCATGTGCCACGAATTTGTTAGTCTAAAGGAATTAATCAAAATGCTGTTTCTATAAACATTTTTATTGATTCATCATTTCTGAAATCATGCAGTTTATGAGTTGGTCCTATTTTGGGTCATAGCAATTACTTACAAAAGCTGCTAGATAGTTTCTGTCAAGCTTAATTAAACCTTCTCTGCTGGGAGACTTTTTAAAGAGTTTGTGAACTGTTGACTGTTGATACCGTGTTCCAGATATTACTCATAAAATGGAATCTCTACCAGTAAAAATAACTCAGAGGCATCAAACTTCCAAATCTGGAAGCCAGTCGACTCCTTGTAGACAAATTCCATATGTCTTATTACCTCATCGCAGCTCAGCATTTGGTCTTGTGTATTCTTTATAGGTGGGAGTCTTTTCTAAATCTTGTTTTGTTTTGTTTTGTTTTGTTGAGATGTCCACTCTATTTTTTACTGTCATCCTTTTGTAAATTTTAATGATGTGAAATGTACCTAAGGACCAACGGAACCCTCAGAATAGCAGCCTTTGTAGGAGTTCCTGATAAAGAGTTTATCAAGACAGTTTTTGACCCAATTATGAAACCAGAGGAAAACCCCGAACTTTAAGGATGTCTTTAACTACTCAGTATTGGAAGCGTGGAAGAATGTTAGGGTACGTGACGGCTCAGGACAGGAGTAGCTAGGGACTTAAATTGAAAGGCAGTTTGATTGAGGGGGTCCACTCTGAACTACACAGGGTTTGGCTTGATTAAAAAATCATACATGAGAGGAATTGGAATGATGGTTGGATGACCATAGCAGTGCCAGTTGAGGAAGGTCGTGGTAATCAGGAGCCCCTGAAGAATTTCAAATGGAGAATTGGTATAATGAAAGCAAATAATGAAGGAAATAATTCAGTAGCATTGGATAGAAGTGGAAGGAAGAAGGAAGGATAAGGAAAACTGAGGTGCAGGAAAACCAGTTTCTATTATAACAGCAAGAAGCAAGGTGGTGGTTGAACAATGTAACAATGAAGGTCATCGGACATAACCAGACATAACACTAGTGTTGTGCCATTAATAACTACAGCTACCATTCATTGAAGGCTTATTTTGTACCAGGCATTGTTGCTAGGTGATTTACAAAGATTACTTCACTTAAGCGTCACAACCACCTTACGAGATGAGAACTATCATTGATCCCATTTTGCAGATGAAGGAACTGAAACTTAGAAAAATTAAATGATTTCCCCTAAGTAGTTGGTAGAGTGAGAATCTTGACCTGAATTCCCTGATACCTGAACCCATGCTATAAGAGAAGGACATTAGAACCATTTGGAGGGTAGAAATGAGGACTAGCCAATATTTATTTTGCATTGGTCTTGCTATTACAACATCTTAAGTAGTTAAGACCCAGCATTTTAAGAGTTTAACAGCCAACCAGAGAATCCTACAACATGAATCAGAGAGACATCATAGGTTGGGTCCCCAGGAAATAGGCTTTGGCATTTGGGTGCAGGAGGCTTACTGGAGAGAGTACTTGGGAACAACATCTACCAGAGGTGAGGGATGCAGGAATGGGCAGATAGAACAGAGGCTTCAACTGATCTTATAGGGGGTTCTAGAGCTAGACTGGCCCTTCAGATTGTCCCGATAAGGCAAGGGGGCCAGGCCTCTATGCTTCTTCATCAAGCAGTCAGTAGATGCTGGCTACCCCTGGAAGGGAGGATCACCTTTGAACAAAGCAACTTCCTTCTACGGATGACAGGTCTTGGGTAGGGACCCAGCTATGAGTCCCCAGCCTCAGCCCTGAAGGGAATCTGGACAATATACCACAGCAGCCACTACAACAAAACATAAGAACATATTATATTTTTTTAATTATCTGCCCTTCAGTATAGTATGTAAACACCTTAAGTCACATTTTTAGGGAATACTCCCTTTTAGAGTACTTTTTGGTGGAAAGGAGACACCCAATAAATCTGTCAGTACATTTCTTTGCCATGGAGTGATGTGGCCTTAGTTCTAGCTGAAAATTATCAATATGGGAGGCATTTGGTGCGTGTGTGTTTTAATTGAAACACTGTGTTTTGGACCCATTTGGTGTTAATGTGTAAATCCAATACTGCTTTCACACCTGCCCTCTTTTTTATGATGCCTTGTTCATAAAAGAAGTCTAGTCTGGATTTCTTGCTTCAAACTGAGGAAAAGGCATGGTCAACATTGGCCAGGAATCCAACTCATACAGTGTCATGAAGTCATCCTTCAAGTCCATCAGAAAGACCTCACCAGGCTTGCCTGCAGAGAGGAGGTGTGTGGACAATACCATGTGCTAGAGTCACCTAGGAAACACTCCATTATACCGCTGCTGATCTTGATAAGTATTAGATACATGCACACAAAATACATGCATACATGGACTTCACCTCCCTAAAGAATCTGATATCTGGTGGCTGGAGAGGGATCCAGGCGTACTTTTTTTTTTTTTAATTTTTTTTTTTAACGTTTATTTATTTTTGAGACAGAGAGAGACAGAGCATGAATGGTGGAAGGGCAAGGAAAGAGGGAGACACAGAATCGGAAGCAGGCTGCAGGCTCTGAGCCATCAGCCCAGAGCCCGACGCGGGGCTCGAACTCACGGACCGCGAGATCATGACCCGGGTGAAGTCGGACGCTTAACCGACTGAGCCACCCAGGCGCCCCCCAGGCGTACTTATTTTTTAACAGCCTAGGAGATTCACCAGAGTTGGAGAACCCTTTATAGTGTGCCAGTGGAGACCTTTGATAAATCAGTATATTCTATGGGAGTCTTTGGGGATGAGACCACCTGTTGGGTGTGCTGGGGCTCTTCAATAGGCTAAATCTCAGAAAGAAAGATCTTAGAGGAACTGGGAACTATCATCTGGAAATAAGAAAGAAGGTAAAGAGTTGTTTGAAAACTCTGCACTCAAATAAAAGACAAGGATAAAAGGTCACAGAATTAGGAACGAAAGACCTGGATAGGTGTTATGAAAAACCATGAAGATTCGTAGATCTTCTGTAACTTCCTCTCATTTACATTCATTACCTTACCCATTACCCTTAAATGAAGATGATCCTTGTGTTTACCTTGATGGATAGCAAATAAATGGGAGCACACAAGCAGGGATCTTATTCATTCATGTAACGGCCTTAATTGAGCAGTTACTGTATTCCAAGTACTGTGCAAACGTTAGCAGGGCAGAAACAGGAAGGGAGCTCACAGCCGAAGGGGCTGGAAACTGACACAAGATAGAGCACTAAGGTAGAAAGAGGCACAGGGGCTCAGATAGTAGATAAACATCATTTGCAAACAATGGCAGTCTTGTCACATCTTTTCCAATCCTTATATTTCTTATTTCTTTTCTGTGGGTTATTGCAGTGGCCAGGACCCCCATATCTTATTGAAGAGAAGCGATAATTGTCGGCATCTTTGTCTTCTCCCAGACCCTAAAGAGAATGTCTCGATTTTCTCTTTTGAGAGTGATATTTTCTCTGGGAAGATTTGGTAGATTACCATTTCCAGGTTCAGGAAGCACCTTTCTTCGTTTTTCTAGAAACGTTTGATCTTAAATACGAATTGGATTTTCACAAATGCTTTATTTAAATTGCATCTTTTGAGGGGCGCCTGGGTGGCGCAGTCGGTTAAGCGTCCGACTTCAGCCAGGTCACGATCTCGCGGTCCGTGAGTTCGAGCCCCGCGTCGGGCTCTGGGCTGATGGCTCAGAGCCTGGAGCCTGTTTCCGATTCTGTGTCTCCCTCTCTCTCTGCCCCTCCCCCGTTTATGCTCTGTCTCTCTCTGTCCCAAAAATAAATAAACGTTGAAAATAAATAAATAAATAAATAAATTGCATCTTTTGAGGGGCTCAATTAAGCATCCAACTCTTGGTCTCAGCTAAGGTCATGCCCTCATAGTTCATAAGATTGAGCCCCACATCATGCAGAGTCTACTTGGGATTCTGTCTCTCTCTCAAGATAAATAAATACACTTAATAAAGAAAATAAATTACATCTTTTGAAGTGCCTGTATGATTTTTTTTCTTTAGTGCCAGTGATGGAATAAATACATTGATAGATTTACCAAATTTTGTGTCATCCTTACATTCTGGGATAAAATCATCTGATTACAACTATTACCATTTTAATTCACTACTGGATTCCATTAGCTAGTATTTTATTCAAGATTGTGCATATTAAAGTAGGGAACATAGGCTTAGTATTTTATCTTCTTTCATTGTTCTTATCCAGCTTTGGAATCAAGGATGTACTAAGGTCATCAAATGAAATGGGAAGCTTTCATTCTTTTTCTATACTCAGGAATGACTTATAAAGTGGAAATTACCTGTTCCTTGAACATTTGGTAGAATTTACCCATAAAATCATCTAGGCCTAGTGCTTTGGGGCGGGGTGGGGGGGGGGGCAGAGGGAGATTCCTTTATTACTGTATCAGTTTAGTTAGTGGCCATTGGTCTAGATAAGTCTTGTTTCTTGTGTGTTGGTCTTGGGACCCATTTTATTTAGGTGCTCATGGGAGAAAAGGAAGGTGTCCACCTGGGTGTTACAGGAGGAGGAATTGTGCCCCAAGAGCTTATACAAGAACAAAGAGCCAGAGGACTATTAGAATACACTGTCAGTGTAAAGGGGACTTAAATGCCCCTCCTCTGACCAGTGTGTCCTCCTTGTCCTAAGAAGGGGGCCTCAAGAGGCAAAATACTTAGCCCATGTGGGTTTGTGCAGACTGAGAACTCTCTGACATCTTTATCTGTGACTGGGGCTGATAGTCCTTCCTCCTGGCATTGACCTTTTCTGGATCATTGACTTGGGCCTCAGGCAGCAGAGGACCAGCTAAGACTCAAACAACCCCTCAGGGAGAGTCTGAGTTTGCATGTAAACCCTTCACTAGCTAAGAAATAGTAGCTTGTAGGACATGTATATATCAAATAGCCAGTGTCTGGCCTTCAGAGGAGCTTGACCAGGGTTGTGAGGGTCCAGAAATCTCATGTGAGCACTGCCTGTTGGAGCTGGGCAGGAAAGGATGGTCAGGGGCATGACAAATGTCCTCTGATATTTGAAGAATCCCCATGGAGCGGGCCAGGTCATAGACTGTTTCCAGTGTACTATGTGGTACCAGAAGGTAGGGGGAAACGGATTTGAGTTCAGAGTAAGGAGAGATGTTTCCAGTTGTGCTGTGAGTCCTCCATTGCTGGAAAAGTTTATGTGGAGGTTTCAAGCAGAGCATCTCCTGGGGCAAGGCAGGAATTCAATTTTGAAAATGAAGTTGAAATTTCAAGCGAGGGTTGCTAGCAGCCTGTGCACGCAAAGAGGCGTTTTAGAAAGGGTCACGTGTGGAACATTCCCTGGACTCTTCCATATTCCAGATTCTGCACTGGATAGTTTTATACCCACAGCCTCCTTCATGCTTCCTAACAACCCGCGCAGTACTTATCCCCATACTAAATATGAAGACACCAGGGATCCAAAAAATTAGTTTGTTTGAAGTTGCCCAGCACCTAAGGAATAGAACCAGGATTTGAACCAAGGTCCATCAAGGCTGAGCCCATTTGGACAGAGACCAGGGTTGCTCCCATTTTGGGTGCGCAGACAGGAGTCTCCTGGAAAGCTTGTCAAAATGCACATTCTGTTTCAGGGGGTCTCATGTGGGGCGTGAGGTTCTGCATGTAACAAGCAGAACCGGGTAATGCTGATGCTGCTGGTCTATAGGAGGCACTGAGTATTGCGGGTATAGATGATCTTGATAAAGTTGTTCAGGAGTGGGCTGACACGTGGATTTGACGACTCTATTTCCCAGGTACGAAGAGCAAAAGAAAGAGGGAGATGTTCCCTGGTGTCAGTGCATGTCTACCTACGGGGCCAGCAGTGACAGAAATAGGGTCGGTCATCCCATCGTTCAACTAATATTTATTGAGCGCCCACAGTGAGGCGCTTGAAATGCAAAGATAAACAAGGCACTTTTATAACCCAGTGGAGTGAGCCCAAACCAAAACGGTTATCATGGGGTTTGGTTACGTGTCTACCTCGCAGTTTTCCTGGCCCAAACCCTTGAAATACCCTGACTTTTCTCACTCTGTCAGCCGCTATGTCCAATCTGTCACCAGGTTGGCTCACTATGAATAAACAATGTAGCAGAATTGCCAGAAAACTAATGGAGGCTCTGTCTGCATGAATAGACGTGTCCTGAACCAGCTCTCTCTGCCCGGTCAGCCCACAGCTGGATGACTGGCTTCAGATCTCTGGGACCTATCTCAGCGGGAACGGTGACAAACTGGGCCACATCCAGGGGGCAGCAGCCAGACAGGGGAGGAGACCTGAACCATGTCATATCGAGCCCTGTTGAAGGAACTGCGTTGATCTTGCCTCCAGACGGAGAGCCCGAGGGACGCTGAGGGCCTTCCCCAGCTGTCCCTCCGCCTCTGAGCCCCTTCCGTTGTCCTCCCAGAGATGACTCCTGTCTTGTAGGCCACACTCAGACATCACTCCCCCTGACTAGCCAAGCTAAAGCGGCCTCCCCAAGTACTCTCACCACTCGTCCGGGTTTTCATTCCTTCTTAGCTCTTGTCACCTGTGTGGTTGTACCTCCTTTTTGTCTTTCTTTGTGACAGCAGTTTGAGAAGCTCAGCTCTAGATGATTTGATACGTAAGAAGATTCTCAGGACCTCCCAGTCATTCCTTCGTGACATTCTTCCTTGGGCTTGCCTTTTCCTCGTCCAGCCCCCGCCCCACCTCACATTCCACACCGAGACTGGGGTGTCAGCCTCTCTGTAAGCTTCTCTTTGTTTGTTTACCTCCCCGGGCCCCAAGCAAATCCATGCTGTCTGCAGCTGCTAGAGGGTTCTTCATGTGCACTTCCCTCACTCGGGGTACGTCGCGTCCATTGTCAGCTCCCAGGAGCCTGCTTCCTTGAGTTGCCCTGCCTGCGTGACAGGTGACGGCTGGGCTCTGGGACCCTTCTTGGCGCCTTGGCGCCCCCAAGCCGACACGGTCATGCTCCCCTGTGTGCCCCGTGAGGGGCCGCCATCTCCCCTGGGCAGCTCCCTCCCTGCCGCTTTACGTTGGAATCTCTCGATAAAAGCGGGAACACCTTCCAAGCACCCAACTTAGGTCTTTGTGCTCTGGCTCTCAGTCACTTTCTTACTTTTCTGAAAAACGTGTTGCTGTCTGACCACATTTTAAAGTCCCGCACCAACCCCCCCCCCAAAAAAAAGAGAACAAACAGACAAAACAAAACAAAACAAAACCCTTTAATCACTGCTCGCCGAACTGGCCCTTCAGACAAGCGCTTCTGAGGCACATGGATATTTCCAGGGAGGAGCAGGGGTGCAGAATTGGCACGGCGTTCCGCTCTGGCTGTCACGGCACAGCCTTTGATCTTTAATTAGAGCCATTCTAGCCAAGGCCCAGTACACTCTGAAAACACACTTTGTGATTAAAAAATGTGCAGAACATCAGCCAAAACATTTGTTTATGTTTTACCCCCAATTTCAGGGTTCTTGTTTCTTGTCATGCTTTCCTTGAGAACTTTCCTCACAGAATTAAAGAGGTGTGAGCACTCTAGCATGACTCTGTGCAGTAGAAACACAAAGCGTGGTTCCCTCCCCTGAGGACGGAGTAAGGTTTCTTCCCACCTTTCAGGCACAGAGTCCATAAGGAGATGGCAAAAAATTGAAAAATTGAAAAATTAAAAAAAAAAACACCAACTCCCCCTTTCCTGTAGTGTTTCCAGAACAGTAATAACAGCCAAGCTGTCCAGGAAAGAAGGAGCCTCACAAAGAATGAGACCTTCCAAACGGGGCCTCCCGCGGCCCTGGGGATCCCCTCCGAGGCGCGAGGGCGTTTGAATGTGCTAGTGTGTGTCACCAGTTCTGAGAACAGGGTTTCTCAACAGTGGCACTGTTCACATTTTGGACCAATAATTTTGGCGGGGGGGGGGGGGGGGCTCTCCTGTGCAATGTAGTACGTTTGGCGGCCTCCCCGGCCTCCACATGCCAGATGTCAATAGTACTCTCCCCCTGCCTCCACCAGTTACAACCAAAAATGTCTCCACACGTTTCCAAATGTCCCCACGGGAGAGCATTATCAGCCCCGCGAGGTGTTCAACGAGTTGCAGTGGCCAAGCCCGGGCCAGACCAAGCCAGTCAGAGAGTCTTGAGGATAAGGACAGGAATCGGTAGCTTCTAAAGGCCCCCCAAGTGACTCTAAAATACACCCAGGGTTAAGAGAGAGAGAGCTTTGTAAGGAGGGACTGTTTCATGACCTCCATCGAAGGGGTGAAAGGCACTGTGGCCCTGGGACATCTCAATCTCATTGATGTCTTTAACGGGGGAGTCAGGCAGAAAAGGCCAAGAACGGACAAACAACCAGCCTGAGTCTGAGATGGCTTGTGTCTCCCTTAGTGGCTGCTGGAACCTTTAGACGTGCTGGGGAGGGCTGGCGCAGCCGGTAAGGCCCCACAGCCGGCTGGGAGAGGAGGGATCATAAAGGATAGAAGGGGTCCTGGAGATTTTACAAAGGAAAAGTAGGCTGAGACTTTGAGGCCTATGGGAAGAGGGAAAGAGAGGCCAGGAGGAGAAGCAGCCCTGGGGCGGACAAGTCAGTCCTTCTTGGCCTCTTGGCTCTAGTCCACCAAAGGTCGGGCAATAGCTTCAGCAGCGTTGGCTTAGGGGTCTCGTAATGTCCCTCCACTTTCCCCTGTGGTACAGGAATCCTCTGCTAAAGGGGTAAGAAAAGCAATGGGCTGCTTTAATGTCAGACTTTTAGCATAGGCTTCAGTTCAGGATGCTATCATCCTGCCTAACATCCCAAGCTAGAAAGTCTCCAATCATTTTGCATTCTGATTTCGAGTACAGCAGGGAGATTAAAGACGTGAACTTTTTTTTTTTTTTAATGAAAACAGAGAAGGAGGCAAACCAGAAGAGACTCTTAAATGCAGAGAACAAACTGAGGGTTGCTGGAGGAAGGACAGGCTAAATGGATGATGGACATTAAGGAGGGCACTTGTGATGAGCACTGGGTGTTATATGTAAGTGATGAATCACTGGGTTCTACTCCTGAAGCCAATACTATCCTATATGTTACCTGACTTGAATTTAAGTAAATAAAATTTTTTTAAAAAGGCATGAGCTTTAGGAGCGACTAAGAGTCGTATTCGATTCTTGACCCCGTGCGTGTCTTACTAGCTGAGAGACCTTAGAGAAATAACCTGTTTGACCACCCTTGGCCTCAGTTTTCCCATCTGTAAAATGGGGTAATAATCATGCCTCTCTCATAGAGCTGGAAGAAGAATTAGATTGAAATAATCCATGAAAAGCATTGAGTGCAGGGCTCACTAAATATTAGCTGCTGTCCTTATTTATTCTGTGGCCCCGAAATCTAGTGGGTCAAGAAGTCCTGTTACCTAGTCCTTGGAAATATCGTTTGGAAATATGCCCCCCTCCAGTCCATCTCTGTTGGTATGGCCTGAGTCGTGTGCCTCTGGGCACCCCTTCTGGCGGGTCTACCTTCCTCTGCCACCCAGCTAACCTCTCTCAGGAGTCACGAGGCTCATGTGACTCCTGATTAAAATTTCCAGGGGTTCTTTGCCACCAACGGGGTGAGTTCCAAAAGCCATATGGCCAGAACTTACTTCTTTGGCCACCCTGTGGTTTCCCAGTGTTTCAGAATTGTTAGTTTTGGTTCCCACGACCAGAGAGTGTTGACTGACTTCCCTTGCTTGTGTTTTAAATGTCTGCGTGTTTTCAAGTCACTCTAAGTATTAGTTGAATGAACTCCCCTGTCCACAGTTTATATATCTTGGCCTGAAGTGTTGCACATTTTTTTCCTGTTATGTTTTAAATACAAAGTTTTGTTTTCCCAGCAAGTACTGTAAGTGATTTGGAAACATTGCCTGGTCCTGATTAATTTCTTTTTTTGCATCTCATGTAGGGTCTTGTTTATTTGTATTAATAAGAAGACTATACAAACAGCTTACATGTGAAATTCTCTCCTGTGGGCACGGAGGCCGATGACAAAAGCTGGTTCGCGAGTGGGAGGGAATTGAAACCTGGGTTCTTTCAGCTCTTGTCCAAGCCTCATGCTGCACCAGGTCTCCCCGTTACTGCAACAGACATTTCACGCCACATCTCCCCGGTTTGGCAGTTACCTGACAGCTTGCTCTTTTCTTTGGGGGTCAAGATAAGACAGGAAAGGAAAGAGGACTTAAGGAAGAAAAGCAACTAAAAGACAAACTTCTTCAAACTCAAACTCTTTGGAACCCCTGGGTGTGTGTGGACTCTCATCAGGAAAAGACTTCCAGGAATATTTTGCTTCATTGCCCCAAAAGTTGGACTCTTGAGGTTCATGTTCTGAGGCAGGTGTACAAATGACAAGCCCCACCTGTGAGAATGATTCCCCCTGAGGGTGAAGACAGGTGTGGCTGGAGAAACATGGTGACTTGAAATCAAGACCAGTATTTCTCTTGGGGTGCCTGGGTGACTCAGTCAGTTAAGCATGCGACTCTTGATTTCGGCTCAGGTCATGATCTCATGGTTCGTGAGTTCCAGCCCTGCGTTGGGCTCTGTGCTGACAGTGTGGAGCCTGCTTGGGATTCTCTCTCCTCCCTCTCTCTCTCTGCCCCTCCCCTGGTCTCCCTCTCCCTCTCTTATTCTCTCTCTGTCTCTCAAAATAAATAAACATTAAAAAAAAAATAACAGTATTTGTCTTGAAGGGACAAATTTTGATTTCTTGAGCATGACAACTCACCCGGGTATTGGTATAGAGTTTTAATATATGTCTTCCTATTAGTTCGGTTTCCTGCTAGATTATAATGATCAACAATCGTGAACTTATTTGTCTATTTCCCTCCATAGACTGGGAGGCAAATGAAGAGAGAGGAAAGGCAGCACAGCACAATGCTTAAGGATGTGGTACTTAGGCACCAGATAAGCCTGATTTCAGTCCTGCCTCTGTGCTCAGCAGCTCCCCAGCGGGGGGGGAAAGTTGTCTGATTGCGTTCTCACTCAAAATTCAGTTTTGTCGTCTGTCAGATGAAAGAATAATAGTAGCCACAGCGCTCGGTTGTTCCGGGGACTAAGTGGGATCACATAAGTAAAGCACCTAGCAGAGTGCGTGGCCTGCCCGACCCAGCTCAGCCAGCAGGGATGGGGATGGCTTCTAGAAGTTCTTTGAGAGCATGGACTCTTCTGTCTGCATCGCCAGCGTCTAGATCAGTATCTAGAAATGAAAGTGTCTGAAATGAATCAATGAACATCATGACCACATGTTCAGGTCTTTGCTGTCTTCATTATAAGTATTCAGATAAGTATGAGCATGTCTGCGACCCATTGGCACATTGGTGCTTTGGCCACAACTGGATAAGTGGCATTTTTTTTTTTCAAATTCTTAAATATTTATTTATTTTTGAGATAGAGAAAGACAGAATGTAAGAGGCAAAGGGCAGAGAGAGAGGGAGACACAGAATCAGAAGAAGGCTCCAGGCTCCGAGCTGTCAGCACAGAGCCCGATGCAGGGCTCGAACTCACAAACCGTGAGATCGTGACCTTGGCCGAAGTCAGATGCTTAACCAACTGAGCCTCCCAGGCGCCCCACAAGTGACATTTTTAAATCCCCATAGGATTCGAAAGAAGGAGTCTCTTTGGGGGAATAATTCACACAGCAAATGTGAGCAGAGAACAGTCACTTGGAGACTGACCAGTCACTTTGAGTCACTGAGACTGAAGGGTTGGGAAGACCAAGTTGGGGAAGGATGGGTCAGAACTGAGGGGAAAAGAAACTAGCCTCAGAGGCGAAGGGCAGAGTTTCTTGAAGGAGGTAATGCTCCCCTGTGGCCACGGTAGCAGCAAGTTCCAGGGGAAGACCACTCCATGCACATTGCACAAACACCTAGGTGGGCACTCTGTTGTATTATAGTTGTATCACGACATAGTTCGTTTTCCTCTGTTTTGATTAGTAGCGATCTAAGAGCCTCTGCACACACCACAAATGAGAACTCCATTCTAATGGCTGGCAGCTGGGCTGTGGTTTGCTCACCATTGTTTGCACACAAAAGCCTGATCCCATTAAGATGGTCAGATATTTCCTGCCGTTGCATGGCCTCGTGCTCACAAACATGTGATGCTATTTAAAGCCTCTTGTCTGCAAATATGCTTTGGTCACATTTGTGCAGGGTCCATTAATTAAGGCCAGATTTGAAGCTCTCACAGCTGTCACTTCTATTAACTGAGTGCAGGGAATGTAGGACTTTATTTTTCCAGGAGATAATTTGGACATCGGAGAAAAACCAAGAGATCCTCGAATCCCTGTGGCACTTACCTTGACTTCCAGGCTTCTAATGAAAAAGCTTCTTAGACAAAAAGGGATACAAAGACCCTTTCACAGAAACCATCAACACTCTCTGCCAAGCAGATTTATAGGGTGGGAACACACACACAAACACGCACGCACACACACACACACACACACACACACACGCTTTATTTGAGGCACCCTGGAAAATGAAAAGCTCTCTGGGAAAAGTAATCATGTGAGAAGATGGTCTGATGATAACAGCTCGGTTTTCTGTGAAAGCAAAAATGGACCCAATTTACAAACGTGACTTTGCTAGAAGGCTGAAAGACTTGTCTATTTTCTCTTATATCTACCTTTTTCTGAAGGAAACACATCATGGATTGATTGGAACACATGATCTTCTGGTTACCAAATGCTTTAGTCAATAGAGAATTGAAAGCATACTATACAGAGATTGCCAGTTATTAGAGAAATAAATTCTTTCCCAGCAGTGTGATTTGGAGCAGGAGCGTGATGGCGGAGGTGATACTGAAAATAATCACAATCGTGATATTAATGAAGTTAATGTTTTTAGGTGCTTTACATGTGGCGTTTTAAATGTATGAATTTTCACGCAGGAACTCATTTGACTCTATAAAATAGGTGCTATTATATGCCCATTTTGCAGATAAGGCACCCAAGGCGTTACCAGCTTAAGGAATTTGCCTAAGGTCACCCTGCTGGGGAAGGGCAGGGTCAGAACTCGGATCTCAGTGAGGTCTGTCTCCCCTGAAGTTCCCACCTTCTGTTATCCTGGTTCAGTGGAAGGGTATGGGCTTTGCACACAGACCAGGGTTTCATCCATGTCTGTTGGGTGACCTTCGACAAACTGCTTGACTTTTCTGAACCTCAGTTCTTCAACTGAAGCAAAATGGCGAAAAATAATGGCTGCCTCGGGGCAGTATAAAGATTCAGTGAAATTGCGGAAGAATAGACTCCAGAGGTACTCAACAAATGTCAGTTCCTCCACCTCCTCCGTTTCGTTTCATTCCAGTTACTTCTTTGTCCCATCACTGGACTGAAGCTCCCACCATCTCCTGCTACATTATCCCTGAATTCTTGGCTTTCTCTTGGCTCTTCGTCACGGAGCCCAACACAAAGACATTTCTCTTTGCTTAGCTCTTCCTAGCAATCCTACAGCTGTGCCTTCCATCCCCTGACCCCAGCTGGTCCCCCAGGAATCAGGAGCTCCCACCTCTCTGAGAGTCCCATGACATGACTGAACGAAGGAGGGCCTGGGAGGGAGAAACTGCGGGCTTGATTGCTGGCCCAGCTCTCCCTTCTAATCAGGGATTTCTCACCTGTAAGCAGCTTCCTCAGAGGAGAGCTCTGAGCCACAGCGATTTTCTCCCTCAAAACTGCTTTCCAGATTTAGATTTTATTCCTTGAGAAACTTAGGCATTCCTGCCTTAGTATCTTTTCTGACTCTCCTGGAGGATGAGTGAAAAAGACAAGAGACAATAATTAACAGAATGCTTTTCAAATATAACCCCGGGACTTTAGCTGGAAAACACAAACACATAAAGGACTCCTTAAGACAGAGGTCTTTTGAATTAGGGGTTCAGGTGAGAAAGGCAGCCACTGAGTTTACCGATGGCAAAAGAATAAATAGAAAACTCTGAGGGCGAACCGCGCTCTTGTGAGAGCACCTGCTATTAGGACGTAGAAGGGGGTCCGTGGAGTCACTGCTATTTTCAAGTCTGCTGAACTCTTTGTAACTGTTGTTTACAGATTTTTAATCTCTCATTTACTTCCAAAACACATTTGAAATTTTAGATGAAAACTGAAACCCTTTTATGAACAAATTCTTTAAAAAGTTTCACTTTCAGAAAACATCTTGAGCTGTATGCATTGGGAAAGTGCAGTCAAGAACCGAGCCTTTGGAAGCCCACACTTAGCAGACAAGTTAAGGCGAGGAAGGAAGGAGAACATGGAAGGCCAAGGTGGCCACTGTCATGGAACGCAGAGGCAGAGAGTAATTCAAGAGGCGAGGCGTGAGCAACGCCCTTGTGAACAATTAAGAACTGAGCCGACCCCATTTGTTTCAGAGAAAGTAAAGTCATTAGTATTGAGGGAGAAAATCTCCATAACCTGGTAAGGTCACCATCCATGGAGGTCAACCTCCATGGCCAAAGGGTAAGGAGACATGATAGTCCGAAAATCGGTGCTTATTTGAGATGCTTTGTGGTGACACGACATCAAGCTTGGGGCTGTGGTGAAGGTCAAGATCCTCAGTAATCCTGACCGCCGTTTGCAGGACATACTCTTATGTACCATCATGTTGCACGCATAGTAAACAGGGTGGACAAAGGAATGCAGAATTCTCCAGGTTGTATTTTCAGAAGATTGAAGGCCATTTAGATACTTACGGGCCTCTGTTTCACTCTGACTTTGCGTGATACATAAAAGTTGGGATAAAATGGGCTGTAGATACCCCACAGGGACTTTTGTGGGGCTTTCCAAACTATATCCCGTAACCCAGAAGCACCAAGTTAGAGGTCAGTTGTGAACCCTTGAAGACTAACATGATACACGAAAATAATGAAGTGTGCATGAGATTGGCAAGTAGCCTTCTGTATCTGTTAGCAGTTTGTCTTTTCTATACAATGAAGAAAAAAATCTTTTAAAACAATTCCAACTACTCAGTTTAAAACTTTATTATTCTCCTAGTCGCAACACTTTTCCTTTAAGATATATTGATGCAGCCATAGTACACTTTTATTCAGGCCTTACGAAGAAAGGATTCAGAAGATAGTTTGACTACGGCAGATATTAGAAATTCATCTGATCTAGTCTTTGTCACCTAGCATGAAATTCTACATAATGTTTTGGCTGTAGGTTTAGGAATGTAACCGGAAGTTCTGTATCAGTCGGAATAGTCTGTGTTATACCTGACTGACAATGACAAAATAGCAGTGGCTTCAAACAGATTCCTTTTTCTTTCTGGTCCTTAAAGGGCCAGAAGGGATTCTACTCATCACAGCCCCTCAAATCCAGGTTGGCATTGGCTCCAACATCTTGGGCAGCGGCAATCTCACCCAAAGTCCCCAACACTTGCTGTGGCAGAGGAAGAAAGGGTGAAGAGTTTGAGCACCAGCAGTTAAATGCTTCAGCCTGGAAGTGACAGGTGCCACTCCCGTTCACATCCCATTGACCTTGCCTAGGCACATTGTCACACCTAACTCCAGAGGGGAAACGGCAGTCCTCCATTTACTTAGAAGTACAAAGAACCAGATACTGAGAAACATTAGTAGTGCTGAACAGAAGTTTGTCCTACCATTCCCTTTGCCTAAGAAGAGAAGATAAGCACTTTGATCAACTTTGTAAGCTGTACTTTTGAAGTAATTTCTGGTGGCTTGCCGTGAGGGCTTACCTCAGGAGTGACACTCACTTAAGCTAGGAGAGCATCTCATTGATTTAAACACCACATTTATGGGGTGCCTGGGTGGCTCAGTCGGTTAAGCGTCCGACTTCAGCTCAGGTCACGATCTCACAGTCCATGAGTTCGAGCCCCACGTCGGGCTCTGGGCTGATGGCTCAGAGCCTGGAGCCTGTTTCCGATTCTGTGTCTCCCTCTCTCTCTGCCCCTCCTCCGTTCATGCTCTGTCTCTCTCTGTCTCAAAAATAAATAAACATTAAAAAAAATTTTTAAAAAATAAACACCACATTTATAATATAGATCCAAAAGGCACTAAACCACAGAATTCCACTCCACCAGGCTCTAATCTCTTCATTCTTCAAATGTGACATTCTCTGAACTGGAATGGAAGCCCAGCCATAGCCATGGAATTCTCCCTAATTCAAGAATTGTTATCACTTCATATGTGCTAGTTTTAGAAGGAATGTAGTGTTGACTTTTATGTGTTCTTGATCCACACACTTAGATGTAACTTTGATACAAGGCACATGATGTTAGAGTTTACATATCGTAAACAATTTGCTATTGAACTGTTAATCAACAAAGAATTATGATCGTTATTTTGTGGCTCTGTGCCACCCTGACCCATTGCCCATATATCCCTGGGGAGTCTCATCTGCTAAATTCTTGTAGGATGGTCTGAGCCAACTATGAGTAACCTATTTAGCAAAAAGACCAAGCCAGAAAAATTTGAAAATGTGTTCAGGTTCATTTTTTTCTTATTCAAAATAAAATTTACTTTGGCTTCACGAGGAATAATACATCTTACAATGTATATATTACTGACTTGTTTCAGTGGGAACAGGTCAAGAAAGAAATGATACTGTTTTTTAGCCACCAAACAGTAGTATTGTGGGCATGTTTGAAAACCGGTACCAAAGGCACCTTTCCAATCCAGTGTAGTAAAGAGAGGGGCAGACAGTGGCAAAGCCTACAGGAGGGCCGAGGGTCACCCAGGGGTTGCCCAGGATAAGGCTGATTTCCATGATGTAAGTTGAGGTCACTCAACTAGGTCACTCCATTCGACATTTAGACATTTTTAAAATTTGATTTCTTCTCATTTCATTTGAATCTAAAAATCCATTCTTTATTTTACAAATAAAATTCTGCCGTGAAGCCATCTGTAAAGTCGTTAGCCATTGCTGCTGCCCAGTTCGTTCACCAGATTCTCTTTCACCGACCATATGGCCAGTCTCGTTTGTTTTTCTCATGGATGTTGTCCCCCTGGCTAGTGCCGTTTCTGATGTCTGTAAAGGAATGGGTCTGTGCTAGGCACATGCTAGGTGTTCAGTTAATCTTTCATTAATGCCGTAACTCATTTGATGATTTAAATCTTTCCGTATCCCTCCATCCTCAGTCAACTCTGTCTGTTAACACTGAACATAGCTGACATTTATTGAGTGCCTGTTATGTTCCAGGCACAGTGCTAAACCCTTTACACTGATTATAACATTCAACCCTCACAGCATTCTGGTGAGACAAGCATTTGCCGGGATTCCATTTGGGGATCAGTAAATGCAGTAGTTCCTCTGTACAATCCCCCTGCTTGTCCCAGCCCATTCTCTTGGGACCACAGAAAGGAAGTGTCTCTTCAGTCTGACAGAGCCACCAATATTTGGGGCCATCGTCATGTCTGTCTGCTTTTCTGTCTGTTAAAAGCCCAGACCCTTATGCTGTTGTTAACAACAGTCACAAACTTATTGATACTTTGATAAATATTTTCCTTTTGTGGCTTACGTTACTGTAATTTTTCTTACTTGAGCACCTTTCCTAACATCACACAGCCAGTGAGTGGCGAATAGAACTGTAGTCCCAGGCGAGCATGATTCCAAAGACAGAGTTTCTAATTATTACTCAGTATCAGTGCTACTTAATGGTGATTTGATCTTTTTTAACAGAATAGAATTCCTTATGTCACCTGTTTAATAAAAGAGCAAAAAAGGCAAATACCTTATCATAGAAAGCAGATTCATGAAAGGGGTATTTTCAAGCCACTGTTTTCTCAGGAAAACCAAATGCTAGAAACGTATTTTTTATATGTGCACAACAGTTAGTTATTCCGGATCATTTAGCTTTAGAGCTGGAAACCCATGGCTTTCCTTGCACCAGGGTCTCATCCTACAGTCCTGACAAAGAGGGATAATGTGGAGGAAAAAACCTGTTTTAGGCAAATACATCAAATCAAATGGAAAATATTAAAAAGGAAGTGACACAGACCAGTGTCCAGAGGTCTCCAGAGATCAGAACAGGGAACAGTAGTGGACAGTACACAGAGAGGTTTCCAGTGGCTGGAAGGGAGGATTCGTTACAAGTTAGAGCCTTTCAGGGATGAATGAAAGCTTCCCCAGCAGGTGAGGAGCTCCCTGACACTGGGAGAAGCTCAAACAAAGCCAGGTAGACAAGGCTCTTGCCAAGAAGGGAAATGTTTTACAAAGTCAGGGTTACCAGGCACCCGTGAAGTCATGGGAGATGCAGTGAGCGTTGACAATAGTCCAGGTTCTGGGCTGGGACTGCCCAGGTTCCATCCCTGCTTGACAGCCCGTTCATCATGGACCATTTCCTCAACCTCCCTGTGCCTTGATTTTCTCATCTCTAAAATGAGAATAATACTATCATCTACCTCTTGGGGTTCTGGGAAGACTATAGTCTATAGTCTTTGCTTTTTAGCAGAAATGCTCTTTTTTCCCAAAGAAAGTGGCATGAGTGGTTCCAATACATAAAACCCAAATTTTGCAAAAAACCCACCGTGTTTTATTAGCATAAATCAATTTTTAATTAAAACATTAACATCTAACTGGCAATTAGTGAGCATGTAGCTATTTTGTTGAATAGACAATTTAGCCCAGGGGATATGGAAAATGGTTTAGATACCCGAGCATCCAATTTATTTTTGAATTTTGTTTCTGTCTACAACTCTTGAGGAGTCCTTGGTTAAGGCAGACAACAAATTGCAAATTTCAGATGGGTAATCTCTTTTACAGTAAGAATGGAAGCAGTTTGTCCCAAGGGCTGCATAAAAATAAGTCCATACAGTGCATTCAGTGTTATTAGATGTAAACCACAGTTGAGGATGGTGTTTCTCTAGCTCTTCCTATTTTAAAAATGTGTTGTAAAAATGATTAAAACCTTAAAATAGCTTGAAAACCACTGACCTATCTCATCCAGCAAACACATTTTATAAGTTCAGTTAGTCCTGTGACCTGTCCAGGGTCTACACAGGGAACACCAGTTCCTAGGCTGATGCTGGTGTGGAACGTGACCCCAACAGAACTTCCTGTGACCTTGCTTAGACCACGTGACTTCTGTGGTTTCTTCTACTCGAAGATTCTGTGGTTCCAGCATTCTGTACGTGGCAGGAATACTTGCCAATATGCCTGATTGTACTATGATGAGCCTCTTCCCCATCTTACTAGTTGGGCCATTTTATTCTTCTCTCTATGACAGAAATCTGTTATGAAAAATTTCAAAGTTAGATTTTCTGAAAAGGATTGATGACCTTTGTTTCAAATCCAGTTTAGTGATGTTTGAGAAAATTAGAGAACTGCGGTCTTCTACAGCAAAGAGAGTGAGTGTTTTTTGCTAACACTCATTGGTAACTGTAAGGTCCAAATCTATAAGGAAATTCAAATTTGATTTTCATGGCCAGCTAGATCAATGCCCTATGCACCCTTCCCCCCTTGTGTGTGTTCTGCTCCCTGACATTTTAGCTTCCATCAAAAAAACCTGGTTCAATTTATTGTTGACTTTGAGCCACAGCAGAGAGGAAGACAAACATCCTCACCTAAGCTAATGACGTGGTTTTCCAGCCATTCTAAGAAGCAAATAAATCATTTTGCTAGTTCCTATTTCAATAGCTTTGTGTTAACCATGTCACCATTACCAACTTACTTGAGGCAAGGATTTTCCAGTCTTCAAGTAGACGCTTGCTCAAGCAGTCCAATTCACTCCTTATCTCAGGGTTAATGCCTTGGCTAACTCACAGAACCCAAAGGAGGCATTAACAACTCAAAATCAGTGTTCTGCATGAACACCTATTGAGCTATAGGTTTATAGCCTTCCTCTGCTCAAGATCTCCAGAAGTTTCTTTATCTTAAAGGGCTGTTTCCTATCATTTAAAAACACAACTTGAAAAAATTGAAGTTTTACAGTGATTTCTTCACAACCCTCAAACCCATATAGGAGGCAGTCTCAAAAAGGGGGACCTTAGATTTCAAAAGGGATTGAAAATCCCCAGGATCACCAGGATGAATCACATAAACCCAAAGGAAAGGTGGTCTTGGAGAAACCATGACCTATATGCTCATGGCTCCCTTTCTGCTCATCAAAGAACTTTCTGGAGACTGAGACTGAGCGAACCTCACAGGAAACAGAAGCTGTCCAAAGGATTTAATGTCCCAGACCCTTGGGTCTGCGCTGGATTGAAAGCCTCCATCGTATCCTTTTGTTAGAACAGGAAAAAGTGGTTGGGAGAATTTTTAGCCCCAAGGCTTCTGGCAGCACACAGAGTCAATGGACAAGAGAGGACTCAATGCTTCTGGGGAACTGGAGCTTTCTGTGAGTGTGAAGGGGAAGTCCAAGATGATATTCAGATACTCCTTTCCATGAAATGTCAGGGAAGAGCAAACTCTCCAAAGCCACCTTTCCCTCTAGCACCTGTCAACCCCAGGTTGCTTGTCTTCATTCAGTGGACATTCGCCTTTGTGGTCACCGTGTTCACCCACTTCCAGAGCTGTTCACACCCCCTTCTCCTACAGCCCCTGCTCCTCGCCTGTCAGCATGTACGGTTCACCACTGTAGTCCCTGTCTCATCACTGTGCTAACCTCACCTGTTTGGCCTCCACCTTATCACCCTGCTTCTGAGTTCTTGAGCTCCATAGATACGGTCTCTATCCTGATGCCTGGCTATGTGACCTTAGGTGAGTCACTTAACTTCCCTCTTTCCTCCTCTGTTAAAATGGTAGTAAATATTTTCACCCTAAGAGAGCCTTAACAAGCACCAGTTTCCTTTCTTTCTATTGCTTTTCTTGGTGCTCATAAGAACCTCTGTAGACCTCTCTGAGTCATGAGAGCACACCTTTCTCATAGCACCCAGGGAGTCCCATCAACTGTCAAAAGTGAATTTTTTGACTTTTTGACTTTGGCTCCGGCTTTCTTTTAACTAGGGTTTATTTTACTGTGCCAGAGAAATGCTTTTCTTTTTACTTCCATATTTGCTGCCATTCCACATTCTTTAAAGTACATGCAGGCCGTTCTCTCACTAAATAACATTCCAAGGAGGCTATTGTTTAAGCTCAGAATGAGTATCATTTGTATTTCATTGAATGTGCCCTGTATGTTATCTTTAACTTGACTTTAAATAAAACATAACATGTATTGGGTACCTTCCATGTGTCAGATGCTTTTTGCAAACTTTATCTCCCTTTAGCCTCACAAAACCAACCCGATAAATTAGAATACATTATTAATGATTAGTGTTGCTAATTAACATGTACTGTCACTTTAACAAAGTACTGTTGCTGTTGAAACAGAAGGAGGCTGGATCTTTTTCAAAAGCCCACTTTCACTCAGTTTTCTGGCACCTGGGGTAGAGTTTTTCTTGGGCTGCTCCAGCCCCAGGCTCTCCTTTCCACCTGGAATCAGGGACTCAAATAGAGGCATAATGCCTGGGAGGAAATAATCAGCTTGTTTAAGTGACAGCTGACATCAGGAAGCCTTTTGAGCCTGAAGAATGACATGATGACAGCAGTATCTCGAGAAGATAAATTTCACAGCCACATGCAGGATAGATTACCTGAAACCACAGCTTTAGCCTTTCTTAGGCTGACGCATCTGGGGGGCGTGATTTAAAAGCTCATAAATACGATCTGTTTAAGGAAGGGGCTGGTGAAAATGAAGAATTTCAAGGTTCCACAAAAGAAGGTGAAGAATCAGTATTTATCTAACTGGTTTGCATGTCCTAAATATTTACATATACAAGAGCATGTTGTTCACGTGGTCACTTGGAAGCCATGTATCACATCTGCCCTTGCCTTACCTTTTGGTTTAAAGTTGCAAGAGGAGGGAACTTCTCTGCAAGCATGAGAATTATTCATCTGGCTGCCACCTGAATTATTGTTATGGAACACATTGAGTTTGACAGATAACCCTGTTCTTAGCCATCCTTCAAAAGAAGCATGAAGGAGCCTTCATGTTTAAATATTTCAGCCAAATTTCTTCCTTCAGAGCATGCATAGAATACAATGTCTTCATTTCCTAATGAAATGAATATTCATATTGGATGCATCGATGGTTAGAAGGGAGACTAAGAAGGTATCCTTATTTGGTTTCTTGGCCATTCTAGTACCAAGGAACAAACTCTTGGATTGAATAACGTTATCTTCTGTGGAGATAACTTTGTGGATGATGCTTTTCCTTGAGTCATAAATATTTCCCAGCTTGGTAAACCAATAGTTTCCATTCCCAGGAAGACACGTGAGAAAAATAGTTACTATCTCAATGAATAATTTTGCACTGAGGAATTTGCTGTAAAAGAAAGGGTAGTGTGATAGATGTTCCCGACTCTGGGTGAATGCACACTGAATGATTGGAAAGAGGCAACATGGGAGAGCAGGAGAAGAAAGAGAAGCTACCGGAGACGTGGAATCAATTGTTAGTCCTTGTGAAAGAGCAGGCAACAGACTACAGGTAGGGCCCCCTTGGAAGGGTCTTAGGGAAAGCCAGAGAGCAGCCCCCAGTGATAGAGGCAATAAGAAGGAATTATCGCTATTTGATTTCTTCGTCATTCTAGCCATTGGTATATGTGACCCAGCGCCACAGGCCCTGTCCTTACAAGAAAGGTTTCCATTGGACTAGGAGACTATGCAACCAGCAGAGGAAAGAGAGCCTGGGCATTAGAGACAGAAAGCCTTTTCATTCGAACCCTCTATCACACCTCTGTGTGACCTTGTCTTCTCTGAGCTTCAGTGAAATAGGGATAGTCAAGATCATTAAACAGGCTACCATGTAGAAGATGCCTCGCGAGTGGTGAGTGCTCTCTTCGTAATCGCTGTCACTTATAACATGGGGCTCCCTACTGCCTGCCTCCCTGCAAACTGCTTGCACCCCTACCTGCATCTGTTTTCCACCCACAATTCCCATAAGACTGGGCTCCAACATGCCCAAGCTGTAAGCTCCGTCCCTTGCTCTCTTTCTAAAATGAACATAATCCCTTTACAGTTCTTGAGGTTTTTCATAGCTGGTCTTTAACACAAGCCAGGAAAGACTAATAAAAGGAAACACATTTAAAAAAAAAAAAATAGAGGGATAACCAAGTTATAAGAAAATCTCTGAAAATCTTGATCACCGTTGTCCCAGAATGCCATGGAAAGGCAAATGATCGTAGCAGTTAACCTATTACAGCTGTGGCTTCAAACCCCGCCTGAGACTCGTGTGTAAATAGAAGTGAGGTTTCAGTGGACAGTGCAAACAGACCAGGCTTCCCTGTGAATGTAGAAATGTGTGTGCCTTATGTGAGAGAAAGGATGCCTGCACGTGCCCAGGGACATCACTGAAGTGGGGCACACACGCCCTCAAGAAGGAAAACGTACTGACGTTTTTCCAGCCCCTACTACAAGCCTGTTCTGAACGAGGTGCCTTCATCTGCATGTTCTCAGTGAATCGTCACAAAAGACTTGACGATTATACCTTCATGGCTTTGTTTAAGGCTCAGAAAAATGATGTCACTTGCAGGTATAGAGCGCATTGGGGATGCTCTTAGGCAAACAAACCTGTATGTGTCTAGAAGAAAAGACTTTTGGAGATGGGGAACATAGACATTTTCATCCCAGGTTATGGAAATGGAAAGAATGGCAGCTTCAAGGAATCTAAACCAGGAACTCTAAAGGCAGGGAAATAGGCATAAAGCAGGTGTAGAACTTCAATAAATATGTGGGAGGGCCAGGAACGGAGAGAGGCTTAAATGTCCGCAAGTGAGCTCCAGATGCAAGGTCAGTCATCAGTGGTCCTCCTACCCACTCAGGGCTTCTCATCAGCCCTCCACCATCTCCTAGCTTCTCTCCTACTCCTCTTCCTTGCCCCTTTCTTCTCTCTCCAGCCCTGGAAGCGAAACCAGACTCCTCCTATTTAGCTGTATCTCAGTATGGCCATTGTCTCTTGTTGCCTTGGTTTCTGCTGACCCCAGGCCTCAGGGTCCCACCCCCACCCCCAAGCAGTTTATCCAAGATTTACACACTGACAGTTTGTTAAAAGGAGTTGCTATTCTGGCTGGTAGATAAAAGCATCCTCGTGTGGTTATGGGGACATAATAAGCGCAAAGAAAAGAAGATGGACCATTTGAGGTGACAACCAAAAGGGTAATAGTAACCAAAAGGGTAATAGTGTTGCGCTGTCTTTGTTTTGCCTGGACGGGGCGTTGGCTGTCACTTGGGGGTTGGTGTGCACCTTGAGAAAAGTAGAAAGAGCATGAAGTAAACAAAAAGTGATCCAAAAGCCAAATAATCCCAGATTGCACAGGAATCGCCTAAGGATGCTACTCAAACACAGATTCCAATTCAGGTAAGCCTGGGATGGGGGCCATGATTTGTAACAAGTTCTCAGATGATCCTAGGCTGCCAGTACACGGACCACACTTTGAGTGACAAGTAACAACGGTCTAGAAAGGATCAACTAATGTTTATTACTCTTGATTTTTTTTTTTTTAATTAAGACAGAGGAGGAAAAAAATAAACTTTGGAAGGATTTCCATCCAGACAGCTCCAATGAAAATGTTTACGGTGCTAGAAGAAAGTTCCAATGAAAGAGAGAGAATTAATATGACTGAATCCAATGAGGAAACCAATGACCACCAAGATGTACACCTCAATCCTTGCTCTAAGATGATTCCTTCAAAGGCCTGCCTCCCCCTCTCCCCCCAAGTAAGGCTTCTGCCCGAAACAGGCAACACTGCTGTTCTCCCAGGACCTAGAAGTCTCCCCTACTCTACCTTTAATGGAGCATCCTTCTTCGGTCCATAGGGCATTACTTCAGTGTAGCTTGGTGTGACTTTGCCCTTCATTCTAATTCCCTCTCCCCATCCAGGCCCCCCTTACCTCTGCGCCCATCCAAATGTAGCTGTCTTTGTGCTTCTCAGCCTCTAGTCTCCCCACGTCTCCCGAATGCCTATGTCTGCTAAGCATCTCCTGAAAACCGTGTTTCCGTGTGCTGTTGCCTGACTCCACAGCCCTGGGACTCATGCCCCCTAATGTTCAGTATAGCCAGCCTTTTCCCTCTTCATCTCCCCACCCCAACCAACTAACCAGCCAGTCTTCTCAGCCATCCCTGGACATCCAAAAAGCCCATTAACTCCCAAAGTTTAACACATTTACACAGATTTCTAAGCATTTTCCTTGAACAATGCGAAAGTAAAAGGCCTGATTAGTTCACTCACATTTTTAAATGCTCCACAAAAATGTTTGGGAAAGTGAAAGTCGTATCTTAACAACAGTAAATATGCAATCCGCCTGAGTTGCTGAGCCCACCCTTCTGGTGTTCCCCAACTATCATTCTTTAAATGTTTAACCACGTTTTCCTGTCCCTAAACTAGCTGCTTAGGTGAGTACCCTTTTACGAAGGCCTGTAGGTGCCATCTTGTGGAGAAAAATGCAAACAGGCACGTTTGGAGAGAAGCTGTGTGTCAAGGAAAGGAAAGAATGTAAGCATGAGTCTCCCTTATTGCCTTCTGGTGGGTCACTGGATTCACCCACAGTCCTCTGAGGGCCTTCTGGTTGGACCCACACCTGCAGACTCAGGCTGTCTGAGCCCAGGAGGGGCCGTGTAAATGAGGCCAAGGTGCAAACAGCCTCCATCCTGGGGCACATTCGTCAACCCAACTCACGGTTGTCTTTTTGCTAATACTTGCTTCCAGAACTTCACCGTATAGAATATAGACTGTGTCTTCTCCTTTCTGCAGGAAACTTCCTAGTCCTGACCCCTCGGCTGCTAAAACCACAGCACCTAACAGACCTCTCCCACATGGTATGAGCCCCTCCTGGGGCCCTATAGAGTTTCCAAACAATCCGACCAAGTATTTTAAACAGAATTCTCTTTAAATTTTTTTAACTGTATTTATTTTTGAGAGAGAATGTGAGTGAGCATGAATGGGGTAGGGGCAGAGAAAGAGGGAAGGTGAGAGAACTCCAAGCAGTCTCTGCACTGTCAGCGTAGAGCCCAACACAGGGGCTTGATCTTGAGATCAAGAGTCAGATGCTTAACCAACTGAGCCACCCAGGTGCCCCAAAACAGAATTCTCTTTCAATAGAGAATTCACCAGAGAGCCTTACATTTTAAGAGTAAAATGGAGGTCCAGAGGTTTCTACGATTCTATACAAATATATATATACCTTATTTTATAATAAAGCGGTCATCATTGTCATAATTCATTCATGCCCCCTCCCCCCATTTTAAGCCATCGGGGAGGAAAACCATGAAAGTAAAGCATGGGAATTTGAGGGTTTGGAATATCCCCCCTCTCCAGGGAGAGACGACCCTGGTGGCAAGGAGGGTGGTAATTCTCTTACGGCGTGACAAACGTTTCCCTCTCGGGGCTTCTTTCATCAGATTTGTAAGCATTGTTGCAGTTGACCTTCATCCAATTTTATCCTACAAGAGTGCCAGCATTTTCTTCCAGTTAAGTCGCTTGGTAAGGTGCTATTCTCTAATGAAATAGGATGAGGTACTGAAAAGCGACAACCATGAGCTTGATTAAAACCAGATCGCTAGTTTCACAACTGTCTTCGTTAGGGAAGCCAAAATACCTTTCATCCCGTGGACCATTTCTTCTCTTCAAATGAATGACATTGTCAGTTTGTTTCCCATCGGTTCCTGTTTCCAATTTAATTTTGTCTACGTATAGAAAATTCCTCTGACTTGAGACATGGCAGGATTCCTCACATCAGGGCTGTAACTCCTTTTTTTTCCCAGAAACATTTTAGCACCAGAAGATACCTTAGAGATGATCCAGTTAAGAGAGAAAATTGGTCCTGTAGTTTTGATCTCCTGATGCCTCAGCCAGCTGCTCTTTCATTCAACAAACGCTTACTAAGTGCCTACTGTATACTAGGCACTGTGTTCTTTCTGGAACATAATCTTGTCCGGACTGAAGTTAGACCAAATGGCAAGCTTAAAGAGCCCTAGCCTACTGGTTGGTTGATGGTGATGAGGAAATGTTGTTGTTGTTGTTGTCGTTGTTGTTGTTGTTCTAACTGGATAATTAAGTATTCTCTGCTCATTAGTTTCTCTGACATTGACAGAGTGCTGTTTTTGCACTTTCTTGGAGCTGCCGTTGTTCTAATGCTTTCTGGGGGACCTGTCATGTTCGTCTCTGGTATCCCATGAGCTGAAGATTACGCTACAGCAGTGATTCTCAATTGGAGGTCATTTGGGGACATTTGGCAACATCTAGATACATTTTCATTTGTCGTACTGAGGAGAGGGTGTCACATGTCACCAACCATCCTACAGGGCAGAAGGGAGCCCCCACAACCAGGAACCATCTGGCCCAAAATGTCCCTAGAGCCATGATTGAGAAACCATGGCCGTGAGCAAGAAGGTAAGGAAGTGACGTGCTGAACTTCCAAACCCGGCCTCATTTTATATATTGGAGTTCAGCATTTCTGCATGAGGTTTTGTTTAAAAAGTATGTGGGTTTTTTTTCCTTAAAAAACTCTTGTTGAAGACTACTGAGGTAGAAGATGACAACTCTTTGCCTTATGTTTTAGGGTTGAAACATATTGGAACGAGTCAAGTGGGCAGCGTATAGAAAGCAGGTGAGGGCAATCAGAGGTTTATCTGGAAGCCTCAGCCTGAGCCTCAGTCTTGCCCTCCCACCAGTATATACTATGTTGAATGACGGGATCACATCTGCCGTCTAGTTTAGTCCAGAGGTTGGCATTTTTTCTGTAAAGCACAGACCACAAATATCTTGGGTGCTGTGGACCATACTATCTCTGTCGCAACTACTCAACCCCACTGTTACAGCACAAAAGCAGCCTAGACAGTAGGCAAGCAAATGGGCGTGTTTGTGTTCCAGTAAATCTCTGTTTACAAAAATGGGTCATGGGCCAGATTTGGCCTGCGAACTGTCATTTGCCAACCCTGATGTAGACCGTAAGAACTGTGTGTGTTTTATCTTCATGTCTCCCTGCCTAACACCCTATTGGCACATAGTAGGGGTTGCCTCAGAAAATATTTCCTGAACTATGTTGAGGGCCAATCACATAGGTGCAAGTACGAGCAGATTTTAATGAGAATAATGGCTGGAAAAAGATCCATCCAGTATTTCCTAGAGAATTTCTATATGTTGTTTCACTGTTTTCCTGTGTTGGACATTCAGGACTCTTCCGATTGTTTCTTATTAATAATAATGGCTGTGATGAGTTCCTTCCTACAGAAAGTGTTCGCCTCATTTATCATTTCCTTGGCATAAATCCCTAGAAGAAGAAATAGGATCAAACAGTATATATTGCTAAATTGCTTTCCAGGAAGGTGGTATCGATGTGCATTCCTAACGTAATCAGAGGGAGGGATTTATCATTATGCAAAGGATTTCTTTCAACAGAATGTCATGAATAGAAGTTTTGGCATCCATATGTATTTCCACGAATTAGCTTACTGCAAACAAAAGCAAATTGGTGTTAGCTACTAATCATTTTAATAATAACGTTCTCCCACACTGTTGTGACAGCGTGATGATTAAGGCGCGTTGTGCTATCTGTCCGTGTCATCTAGCCAACCAGTGGAGGTTACCCTATCGGGTGTGTTTATTGAGCACACATAGAAACATCTGCTTCCCATTAGGGCATCAGAAGCTCCCCTATCTGCACGCCAGGCACCAGCCTGCCCTGCCGTGATGTACAGAGGCCTCCTCCCTGTGAACTCCACCACCAGATATGTCATCCAGATCGCTCATTTCCCTCAGGAAACTTCATTTGGGTTAATTTCGGCACACAACTGGGGGCAATTCTTGAGCAATTTCTTCTGTGACGGCTTGCGACGCGTAAAATTCTCCTACAACATGTTGCCAAACTCACTGGAAGAATACTAAGGGTATTTGTCCAGTTGTCCAGTTGTCTTTGTCACAGCAAGAAATGTCTCTTCTGAACTGCGGTACATGGTGAGAAAAAAAACATGAAATAAAGGTGGATCAAGGAGCAGATGTTCATCCTGTCCGTTTTCACGAGGTGCTGTTGGCGCGGTAAGGGTGAAGGGGCCCAGCAACGTGCCTTACCTTTACGGTGAACGCTGGCCTTTCCTCAGCTCTTTGGATGTCTCTGACTCTCTCCAAATGAGGAAGAGAGTATCTGTGACTGAGAAGGAATAGAGAGCATTGTAGAAATAGGAGTGGGTCTGTGGTTATACGATGGTGGAATTTACTTCAAAGTGGATGGATTCCAGATGAAACCAGTATATGAGGACCGTAATTAACAAAACCCATGCTGCCAGGCACCTTCTTGTTTACCTGCTTAGGTCCTCCCAACATTGCCGTCGGGTAGACACCGTACCAACCCCAGCCACAGAAAAAGAACCAGAGGCTCAGAATGGCTAACTGGTACGTCCAAAGATCAGCGCTCCTAAGAGGCAGAGCCAACACAAAACCCGGGTCCACAGACTCCAGTGCCCTTTTTTTTTTTTTTTAAGCACCTAGTGATAGCACTTTGGTAGCGCCTCTGAGTTTGGAAACAGAGACCAGTGCATTAAGTCATCCCCATCAGAGACCAGCTGACCAGCTTCCTAAAGTGCAAGCCAGAATTCAGGCCCAATTCACTTGTGGGCATTGTCCCCTGAAAGACCCGGAGGGTGGTGGAGATGTTTTCAGCGCTGAGCCCAGAAGGAAGTGACCATGAAGCCCTGAGGAAACAGGATGTCACCTGTAGTTCTTGGCGTCTCTTGTGTGGCTACACGCTTCACCGAAGCCAACCTGTAGGCCATTTGGACGTCTGGCAGGAGAAAAGGTTACAACCTTCCCTCCCATTTCTAGATTCCTGCAGAGTGGCTGTGCTACATAGGAAATCTGGCATGTGGGGGTGGCATTCATGGGACTGTGGAGAACATCTCAATGTAATATCTGTTTCACAAGATAAAATGGCATTTAGTCTGTGTCTGTTGTTGTCTGAAGCCCACTGTGGCTGTGTAATTTGTAATTTTCTTGTTGGTCCTCCCGCTCTAATTGGGCTGGGGGCTAAGGATTCATGTGATGTCTTTCCTTGTCTTTGGAGGCTCTCATTCATCCTTGAAATGTCCCCTACACCCCATTTATTTTTTTTTTTCTTAATTTTTTTTTATTCTTTTTTTTTCTTTTTTTTTTTTTAATTTTTTTTTTCAACGTTTATTTATTTTTGGGACAGAGAGAGACACAGCATGAACGGGGGAGGGGCAGAGAGAGAGGGAGACACAGAATTGGAAACAGGCTCCAGGCTCTGAGCCATCAGCCCAGAGCCCGACGTGGGGCTCGAACTCACGGACCGCGAGATCGTGACCTGGCTGAAGTCGGACGCTTAACCGACTGCGCCACCCAGGCGCCCCTGAAGTCGGACTCTTAACCGACTGCGTCACCCAGGCGCCCCCCCTACACCCCATTTAGAAGAGAGAGACGGGCTAGGCTGCCTGTTCTCCTCACTCCGGGACCCTCTCCACAACACCAAAGTTATCGTCTGAGAAACAAATCTGAGCATGGCCCTCCCTTTCTCGACACCCAGGGGTTGCTTGTTGATGCCATCGGATAAAATTCTAATTCTTCATCCTGGCAAACAAGATTCTTAAACCATTCAGCTGAATTCTCCAGCCTGATTTCATGCCTCCCAGCAACCCTACACTTGAGCCGTGTTGTTCTGTGAACATGCTTTCCTACCCCTCTGCCTTTGTATGAAGTGCTCCCTTTACTGGAATCCCCCGTGAGGAGGAGCTCAGTCTGGGACAAACTGGGCCCAGGGACGGCAGAAATGGAAAGGGAGGAGAGTGGGATTTTGCTGGACAGGGCAAGGACTGTGTGCTGACCGACATTTCTATCCATCGTCCCCATCAGTGACAATCAGAGGCATGTCCTTAATTTGGTTGGAATCTTGCTTTGGCAATGTGGCATTTTGCTTGTTTCTTTTTTTTCTTTTCTCAAAGCAAAGGAGAACCCAAGGGGTCAGAGATGGAAATCATGCATGGAAAACATTTTCCTTATTTTTCTGCTAAAATGTGCATGGGGCAGGGGCAAGAAATATTTGAGGGAGGAGAAATACACAGCAAACATGGCGTTTTGAGAGGTTAATTGGATGTGGATGAACATATTGAGATGATGTTCTGTTATTGTCAGAAATAATGTTTTACAGAGAAGCTATTTGTGAAGAGAGACCAGTTATTATTGATGGACTAATGTGCACTCAGGAATATGGAAGTAATAATGCAGAGGTACAGTGTCTACAGAAAGATGTCAATCAAACGTGAGGTTGGAGGGGACAGCCTGAAAACCTTCTGATTTGACTCTGCATATAGGATTTGACCTGTAGGGCCCATATGAACAGACCCAGGGTTATTTCACAAAATCACAAGTGGATTTTGAATGGTTTGCCGACCACTTTGCCCCCCTCGGATGGGGTCTGATGATTGCTCTTTAGAATTCAAAGAACCAACACAAGCCTGTGATTCCGCAAACATGTGTCTCGAGTTTTAGAGTACCATTCTGATTTCAAGTACCGTTCCCTATCCCCATAACCCAGTGAATGAGCCCTGTCATCACAGCGCTTCATTGTCCAGCTGTCATCTGCTCACTTCCATCTGCCCATAGAAATGTGACAGAATTCTTTGCTCCAACCACATGCCCACATCTTAGATGCAGGAAGCATGATCATGAGCCCCGGAAGTAGGAAAAGACTGTATAAAGGTAATGATCTTGCACTTTGTCCCAAGTGCAAAATAAAATGGCCCCAACAGAAACATGAACAGGGAGGGGAAAGATAAAGCAAAAGAAATCTTTGAGTCATGGGAAGATCATCGTCTAGCTCGCTGGTGTCTCTGGCCTTTGCCTCCTTCCCCGCTCTCCCCCAGGAAAAATGCTCTGGGGGAGCCAAGCCAAATCCTGCTGCTCAACTCTTCAGAGCCACAGTGACCAGCAGAGACCCAGATCTCGACCAATTTGACCTAATGGCCTAAGACGCTAAGCCTGGAAGTACCACTTCTCAGGGTACTTTGCTAAGCATTTATACGGTCTGTCATTTAGAACACAAGACTTGGGGACAAACCCCAATTTTCGGTGCAATACTTATCATGGAGCCAAAGAACTTTGTATAGAAATCCCAGATGATCTCTCCCCTCTGAGTCCCATAGGGGGATGGATGTGCAGGACAACTTCACTGTCCAGCCAGTATAAATAAGTGACCGGCCCCCACACCCTCCCTGTTCCTTCTCTCTGCGTAATTTTCTCCTTATAATTTGCCACCACCAAGAGTACTGTTTGATTTGCTTGTCTTGTCTACTGTCTGGGGCCTGCACCCCGCCCCTAGAGTGTACATTTCATACATTTCTTGCCCAGAGTCGGTGCTTTGTGACTATCCATCGAGTGCGGGAAGAATGAACTTGCTCACCTGCAGGGGCTGAATGGGGGCAGGAGGGAGGTCGGTTCGAGACCCAGTAATAGATCTTCCATCACCCCCTGGCCCCGTCTCCCCTCGCACTCCTGTTACATGCTACAAGAGTCTTTTGTTTTCTACCTCTCCACAGAGCATTGGCTGTGACGACTACTTAGGCTCTGACAAAGTTGTGGACAAATGCGGGGTGTGTGGAGGCGATAACACAGGCTGTCAGGTTGTGTCAGGCGTGTTCAAGCATGCCCTCACGAGCCTGGGCTACCACCGAGTTGTCGAGATTCCCCAAGGAGCCACCAAAATCAACATCACCGAGATGTACAAGAGCAACAACTATTTGGGTAAGCTTGGTCTTTTTCCGGAGGAAACCCTCTGTCACTACCAGATGATTCGTTCCTTCCCAGGATCGTGACACAGCAGTGTCCAGAGGTCCGTAGACACGTAGAAGGTGCCACTGGGGCACGCCAAAGCACCGCTTGGCCTCCCCCTTGAAATGAGAAGCGTGGGTGGAGAAAATTTTAAAAGTCCTTGCAAATAAATATTTAATACCTACACATTTAAGCCAGCCTTTGTTCCTTCCAAGAGCAACATGGTTATGAAACAGGTGATGGGCTAAATGGTTTCTCTGAGATGGGGGAGGCTCTATAAAAAGCCAGGGTATGTGCCAGTCTGTTCTGTTGGGAGTTCAAGGTGGCCAGGGGCCATTGATGACCCTGTCTGGAGCTTCGTTCCCTACAAGTCTAAAGTAAAACCATTTTTTCTCTTCTTTCTGCTTCATCTGCCTGAGGCAGGAGGATGTGTAGAGCATGTGTGTATCTTCTTAACAGCTGCAGTCATTTTGGTCCATGTCGTCAATATCAAGAAGCCGTTTTAACCCATTGTCCTGCTGAAAGTTAGATCTTTGTTGATACTTCCTCCTGGGTTTCTGGCTGATTGCATTTTACACAAAGCCAATCAGGCCATACAAATTAATTTTTACCAATTTTAGGTAAGCATGTGCAGATTAACCAACAAAATAACACAAGGAAAGCAATTCCTGAAAGTCATTTCGTGAAGGCAATATTCATTTTCATTTTTTAATTATGTCTTTCACTTAAATGGCACAGACACTATGTGCCAGGCACCATTCTTAGTGTTTTGCCTCTGCTAAATTATTGAACCCTCTCAACGACCCTAGGGATAGGAGCAGTTCCTATCCCCGTTTTATAGATAAGGAAATGAGCACAGAGAGATTATGTAACTTGCCCACATCACCCAGCAAGGATGAGGTAGAGCTGAGATTCGAACCCAGGCAGTCTATCTCCAAGCATAGCAGTCTATCAAGATATAATACCCATGAGCAGTTCTCAGAGTTCTTCTAGTACACCATTGGCCATGCAGCAGTCAGTGGTTGCAGCAGTTGAGAGAGGTGGTTAATTTTGCAAATCTCAAGTACCAGGAACACCCCCGAAGATAAATCCAGACCCGACAACTCCAAATGCCACAGCTCTTCTCCCTGCACCCAGGAAAATGCAACTGAAATTAGCTTCACCTGGATTTACTGGCAGGAGGAGGAAGGAATGGCAGGTGAGACCCTGAGACAAGTCCAGTTAAAGTGGAGAGCTGACCCATTGGCTCTGGCAAGCCCAGGAGCCACCAAAGTGACAATAAGCCCAGTTTTCCCAATGAGTGGTTTGTGTGTTATTTTTAGTTGTGAGAAGAGGGTCCTTGTGTGTGTTTACTCCTTTTTTTTTTTTTTTGAATATTAGAACATCACATCTCCATAAACATCCCATCTTCTAGAGTGGAAAATGTTCTTCAGGGGATTAGTTGAAGCGTCATTGGGTACAAGTGCACCAGAAAACAATGCCACTTTTCACGAGCGTTGTGTTGTTTTTAGTAAATTCTCATTGCTCAAATTAGTCCTGTTCGGGAAACAGTTTTTAAGTTGTGCCCTCTGAAGAGAAAACCCTGGGTGAATATCCACTGGATGTCTGAATGGAAACTGCTCTCGGAGCCTCAGTGTTTGCATCTAGAGTATGGGAAGAAGAATTTTGACCTTGTACGTTTTCAGGACAATTAATGGCGCCACAGATATTCAGAACCCAGCAGAACCCTATCACTTACTAGCCACTGACCAATGTTCGTTCCCTTTCCTTTGTCTCCGAGACCTTTTTGGTACCTCAGAGCTTCGTGGAATCAAAATTCCCTCTCCCGCTAAAAAAGTCTCAATGCAAGGGTGATGATTCAGAAAGTCAAATTCAACCTTGTATGCCCAGAGAGCAGTTGGGTACATGAGAAATCCAGAGTCCTTTGCCAATATTATAGGATGGCATGTGGGCAAAGGAGGGAGAATGGAAACAGAAGAACAGGCCACAGAGAAAGGAGGTTCCAGAGGTGATGAATGGGACCTGCTGTCTGCAGCACTGAAACTACGTGCAATGCTTTTTTTTTTCCTCCTTTTTTCTTATGTTTATTGACATGTAATTCATGTATCGTGAAATTCAACCTTTTATTTATTTATTTTTTAATTTTTTTTCAACATTTATTTATTTTTGGGACAGAGAGAGACAGAGCATGAACGGGGGAGGGGCAGAGAGAGAGGGAGACACAGAATCGGAAACAGGCTCCAGGCTCTGAGCCATCAGCCCAGAGCCCGACGCGGGGCTCGAACTCACGGACCGCGAGATCGTGACCTGGTTGAAGTCGGACGCTTAACCGACTGCGCCACCCAGGCGCCTCGAAATTCAACCTTTTAAAATGTACAGTGGTTCGGATGGTATTTTTCTGATCACAAGTATTCTCTTTAGCTATCCCACCTATCCTGCTAAATCTCCTATTCTGTCAGGCCTGTATAGTTTAAAAGTTAAATTGCATGGGATTGCCTGAGATTGTGTAGAAGCCTTTAGAACACAGGTGTCTCTAGCTATTTTTGAACTGTTCAACGACTGTGTTTTACATTACACATTTTCAAACACTTAAACGTTTTTTGAAGAGATATGTGGTGGGTTTCTCTACAATTTTCCAGGTAGTGGTGAAGGTTTTGGTTTTCTTACTGTGTAATTCCTGGCTAGGAAAACTATTTTGTGTAAAAATGTGACTTGATGCACAAAATTGATTTGGCTGTTCATGTACAGCTGTTCTGTAGAATTGGCAATAGAGAGGGAAGGAATAGTTCAAATTTGTGTCATTGCTTTCAAACCATGCACAGCTTTTCAAAGTTTTTCAGTTGCCCTGTTTCTCAGAATTACCTTTAGTTATTTGTGATGCAAATCAAACTTTTCCTTGTGAAACACTTGGTGTTTTTTAATGACTAACTCTCCAAACTTGATAGAAACGGAAAATAGCTTTCTATGAAAACAGAAGGACTTATATTATTACTGCTGGAAAAGATGGTCTTATCACCTCATTTTAAAAGGTTTTTAATTTTAAAACCCTTAATACGTAAGTGCCTTTTCTAGGCCAGTCGCTTAGTTAATGATAACAGTCGTGCTATATGTATGGTAAGTACCAGAGTCTCCAAGCATTTTGATGTACGTGGCCTTCTGATTTTTAAAATTGGGCATTCTTTACTTTGCTTGCTTCGAGAAAGATCTAGAATTACTGAAGATGCAATGATAGAGTGAGGATGTGAAAATTGAAATTTAAAAATCAAAACTACAGGGGCTCCTGGGTGGCGCAGTCGGTTAAGCGTCCGACTTCAGCCAGGTCACGATCTCGCGGTCCGCGAGTTCGAGCCCCGCGTCGGGCTCAGAGCCTGGAGCCTGTTTCCGATTCTGTGTCTCCCTCTCTCTCTGCCCCTCGCCCGTTCATGCTCTGTCTCTCTCTGTCCCAAAAATAAATAAAAACGTTGAAAAAAAAATTTAAAAAAAAATCAAAACTACATATGCGGAAGAAGGAGGCATACATCCCCCAAATCTTGGCTAATATGTAAATAGTAATGGTGCATTCAACCAGACGCTGAGTTTATGGCTGAATTTGGTGCATTCAACCAGACGCTGAGTTTGGTTTTTTCCATCAAGAACTGGACCTGCTAGGGGCACCCGGGTGGCTCAGTCAGCTGAGCATCCAACTTCGGCTCAGGTCATGATCTCACAGTCCATGAGTTCGAGCCCCGCGTCGGGCTCTGCTCTGACAGCCCGGAGCTTGGAACCTGCTTCAGGTTCTGTGTCGCCCTCTCTCTATGTCCTCCCCTGCTCATTCTCTGTCTCTCTGTCTCTCTGTCTCTCTCTCTCTCTCTTTCAAAAATAAATAAACACTAAAATAAATTAAAAATAAAAAAAAAAAGAGCTGGTCCTGCTAGGATGCAGACTCCGAAGGCCAGAGCTCTAGCCCTGGTCCTGCCATAACCCACAGGGGACAGACCCACCTGGAGCTGGGGCAACAGGCCAGCTCAGCACTTCGTGACGCCCACTATTTCCCTGGGCAAAGCTGGAGAAACTGTGACCTTTAATGATACACAGATTTCAGGAGATAGACCCTTTGTCTCATTTTAGATTGGAAACCAATGAATTTCTGCAGAACTGAGCTCCACTTTTATTTTTAAGTTTATTTATTTCTTTTGAGATATAGAGAGGAGGGAGGGAGGAGCAGAGAGAGGGGGAGAGAGAATCCCAAGCAAGCGCAAAGCCTGATGTGGGGCTCAGATTCTCAAACTGTGAGATCATGACCTGAGCTGAAACCAAGAGTCGGACACTTAACCAACTGAGCTACCCAGGCGTCCCAAGCTCCATTTTTTACTGTTTATTTGAATTTGTCCACATGCTCCAAAATATACACTATTTGGTGCATTATAGATTCCTAGATGATAGATATAGATAGATAGATAGATAGATAGATAGATAGATAGATAGATATCTTTTTTTTTAATGGAAAAGGCTTTGGAATCCATGGATCTGCTAAAGGCAATCTATTGTGCTTTTGCATGAGAGTTATTCTGAACCCTGCTCTGTGGAAATAAAAAGTTAAACCTAATTTTATTAAAATGATTGACATTTTATATTACTTACCTCTTCCTTAGTAATAAGATGTTGTAAAACTATTCTACCTGAAATATCAAAGTTTGGCTAGTGCAGCTAGCTCGGCTTACTAATGTCATTATGTAACAGTTCAGAAATCAGACATAAAAGCATACCAAGCAAAATTGATTCTACAGGACGTGTTCTACCTGCCAACATGCTACATGTCATAGAGCCTGAGACTTGGAAGAAATTTGTTAAAGGTCTGTAAGCTTCAAAAAGTAAATTGGCAATACCTTTACTTTTAGGCATGGTTTCTTAAAAGTTTTAAACAATAATAATAATCGCCAGCATTTAAAACATCAAGTATCATGGATCGTCTGTCGGTTGCAAACCTTTCATTTCTTAGCTGAGCTGCTCTCTATATGGGAAAGGTTGGAGTATTTAAATAACAGAATGTCTTACATCCGTATGATAGTTAATCCCAAAGATCTGTCACATGCATTGTAAAAATTTTGAACAATACAGATGAGATACTGGGTCCGCTGCCTTCAGGTGTAAGACACATAAATGTGTAAGACACATAAATGACCACCCTTACCAGCTCGGTGTGTATCAGTCCTTTGTGGAAGTACAAAAAAAAATATATCTTCTAAAAGTGGTGTTATTATGCATACTTTCTGCAATTTGCTTTTTTATTCTAGTATTATTTCATGATACCTTTTCATATTACTACATAAAGCTAATTCATTATTTTCTGAGTGCAGAGTATTCCATACAACAGAGGTAACGTAATCTAGTTCAGCAGTTCCCTATTGAGGGATGTTTAAATTGTCTCATTTTCTAATATTGCAAATAATACATTTGATTTGTGGTTCAAGATGGCAGACTGAGTACATGAGGGTTCTTTTGCCTCCTTCCTCCCAAGATTCCATCAAAATGATACGAAAGGAATAAGACAGGATATAACCTACAACCACCAAGAAAAGAAGAGGGGGGGGGCATCTGTGAAATGATTTTAACAAATTTCTGGAACACATTTCTGAAAGCAGATGGAAGAATGTTCTCTAATAGAGCAGAGGAAATCATAGCCTTGGTAGCTGAGGGGATAATAATGAGGAGGGGCAGCCCGTATGCAGAGCCCAGCAGCCTCCGGGTCTGAGGGCAGCAGATAAAATGGAGGGTGGGAGAAGAGAATGGAACTGAAAAATTGAGGAATATATGAACGGGCACCCCACCCCCACCCCCCGGCACGCACATTCAGAATGCTGGCCTCAACCTCCTCATCCAAAAGCTGATGGGAACGAGAACGTGGCTGTGAGGATTGGTGCCCCCAAGACCTCAGTAACCATTGTGGAATTGGAGGAAGAAGCAAGTGAATGACCGGTGCCCCATTTTTTTCACCCTCTAAAATTTGGCCTGTTGACAAGCTCTGCCAATGTGTACAGAATTCTCAAGCAGCCTTCCCATTGCTTTCATCTTAAACATCAATAGACAATAACATAAGTGGACAACCAAGGATCAGTAGACATTTTTTTAAGCCTAGACCATGAAAGAAAAGCCAAGATATATAACTTAAAAGTTGTTTCTAGAAGAAAAAGAGCAAATTCTTGGAGAAGAAAACTTAAATAAAGGTCTTCTTACAAGTAATGCTTCCATGAATATCCTAATAGGTATATCCTTTCATACTTATGTAAATATTTCTGTAGGATAGATTCCTAGAAATAGAATTTGTAGGTCAAATGGAATGAACACTGAGAGAGAAAGTAAGATTCCTCTACAAAGTGGTTGTACCAATTTGTACCCCCACCAAAAGTGCCTTTCTCCAAACCTGGACCAACACAAAATATTGTGAATGTACTTATTAACTTTTACTATATCTTTTTTATTTGCATTTTCCTGACCACTCATTTATATTGTGATTTGTACTCCTATGAATATTCTATTTTTAAATTGTGTTTGTGGTTTTCTTACTGGTTTTAAGAACTCATATAAATTATGGATAGTACCCATCTTCTGCTCATATACATATCAGTCTTTATCTTGTGTTTCAACTGTGCTTATCATATCTATTATTCTGAGGAGAAAAATTTTAATCTTTTTTTTGTCAAACATGTCAATAATTTTTTTTTTTATGGCTTGTGGGGTTGGTTTTACTTAGGAAGACTTGCCCACCTCCCACATTATAAAATTAGTCCCTAGTATTTTCTTCTATTATTCTTATACTCATTTTGTATATTTAAATACTGATTTGTGTAAATTAATTTTTGTGTGTGGTGTGAGGTAGGGTTGTCACAATGCTATTTATTAAATTTTCCCCACTCATTTGAAATGCCACCTCTACCATATATTAAATTCAAATATATGTAGGTATTCTTGTGGATTCTTGATTCAAGTCCACTGATCTATTTGTCTCTTCCTGTTTTGGTACCATATCGTTTTCATTACTGTAGTTTTAGGTATTATTCTTTTGTAGGTCAACTTTCTTCTCTCTCTCTAATTCCCTACCCAAACACTTTGCTCTTTTCCTAAATTTCCTTGAGTATTTTTGTACATTTTTTCTACATATACTTCAAAATTGTCAAAATCCATAAAACTTCTGCTTCTCAAGTGAGATTGCAATGAATTTATGGACTAATTTGAAGAATAAAAGAAATGGCTTCATAACATTGACTTTTTTTTTTAATGTTTGTTTATTTGTAAGAGAGACAGAGAGACAGAGCTTGAGCGGGGGAGGAGCAGAGAGAGAGGGAGACTCAGAATCCGAAGCAGGCTCCAGGCTCTGAGCTGTCAGCACAGAGCCCCACGTGGGGCTCAAACCCACGAACTGCGAGATCATGCCCTGAGCCGAAGTCAGATGCTTAACCAACTAAGCCACCAGGCGCCCCTAATGTTGACTCTTTTGAGTCAGGAGTATAGCATATCTTCCCATTTTGTGTTCTTTCATAAAATTTCTTTATCTAGAGTTTGCATAGGTTTTATTAGGTTTATTCCTAGGTATTTTATAGTTTTTGCTAATATAGTATAAGATCTTTTCACTGTATTTCTAGTTAGTCATGCCAGCATGTATCAAATCATGTATTTATTTTCTACCTGGACATCTTGCTAGACTCCTTTAACAATTCTAATAGTTTTTCACTTATTTAACATGGATTTTTCTAGGTGGAAAATCTTGACATCTATAGATAATAATAATGTTATCTTCTAATGCATATTCTACCTCTTATTATTCACTTGTCTTGTGGTACTTAACAGCTTAAACCTCTAAAAAATTTTGGACTAATCCAGAAGTTTGGAATAATAATGTCAGTGGGTTTTGTTTTGTTTTGTTTTTGTCTTGTTCCAACATTGGGAATGCTTCTAATAGACGTTTGCAGAGTTCTCTGATATGTAACTTTTATCAGACTAAGGAGTTTTCTTTCTGTAACCAGCTTTTAACAATTTTTATTAGAACCTGCTCTTGTTTTCTCTTTTCCCCAGTGTCTGATTATTCTTATTTCTCAATTTATATTTATGAAGTTCGTGGATATTTTCTTATTAAGTGGATTTCCTCCAGTTACTGCAGTGGCTCCCCCAAATTCACTTATTGAAATCCTAACCCCCAAGGTGGGGGTTTTAGGAGATGTGGCCTTTGGGTGGTGAGTAGGTCATGAGAGCAAAGCCCTCATGAATGGGATTAGCATCCTTATAAAAGAGGCCCCAGAGAGATCCCTGACCCCTTCTGCCATGAGAGGTTATAGGGAAAAGACAGCCATCTAGGAAGCAGAATCCTTTGTCTTACACTTCCTAGCCTCCAGAGCTGTGAGAAGTAAATCTCTGTTGTTTACAGGCCACCTGGTCTGTGGTATTTTGTTATAGCAGCTCCAGTGGACTAAGTGACTTAAATCTGTCTCTACAACAGGCCGTTCCTTCAAATGGAGCAGAGGCACTCTGGTGTCAGCGTGCTGTCTGACAGGCCTCCTCTGAGTGTGTATCGGCAGGGGGCAGACAAGGAGTAGACAGACAACCAATGTCTCTTGGAGAGATGCAAGGATTCAATAGGATAATAAACATGAACCATCAACCTTTAACCTACCTTATACCAAGTCTCAAGTTTTCCTTATAATGGCTCAACAGGAAACAGCCTTCTCTTCCACCCCACTGCTAGAGGCTTCCAGGATTATCTAAGCTCGAGTATAACATTTTGTATCTTTCTTCTTAGACATCCAAAGCCTACCTGATCTCACTTGATTGCTCTAGCTGTGTCCCCATAGCTTCTGTGTCCATGTCTCTCTGGTTCCTTTTCCCCACAAAGAGGGAAACGAATGGATGTGTGTGTTCCGTCTCTCCCCTGTGCTGACCTCATTCTAACCAGAAAATGGCTTCTCTGAGGTCCACATCTGTAACCATGGGCTTACCCCTCCCGCCCCGGACTACATCCTGCGCTCTGAGTGCATTTTTCTGCTCTGCTCCTGTCCACTTTCCAGTTCTTGGCTTTGTCTTCCATGTATAGCCCACCACTGCCCACTGAAACTGCCCTTTGCAGAGCCACCATTCCACCTGGGATGCTCCTGGACAAGTTCCTTAACCTTTCTGAGATTCCCTTTACTCACAGGTTAATTAGGAAAACAATTGTAGTTTCACAGAGCTGTTGACTTTAAGTGAGATGTAGGTAAAACACCTACCATCTTAAAGGTATTCAAAAACTATTTGTTCCCTAATCTTTCTAGATCAGTGGTTCTCATCCTGGATGCACACTGGAATCCTAGGAGGTATGCTGTCTGAGGCCTATTTGAAATATGCCAATGGCTGGCTCTTACCTCCCAATTTAATTGGCCTGGGGCACAGCTTGGGTATCAGAATTTTTAAGTTCCCTAGGTGATTCCCATGTCCTTGCAGGCTAAAAGACCTGTTCCGTGTTACACTGGATCTCAGCTAGGAGCTGTTCTGTTCCCCCAATCCAAAGAGAGGCCAGGGGTGCTGCTGAACATCTTACAATGCACAGGACAGCCCCTACACAAAGAACTGTCCAGCCCCGAATGTCAGCGGTGCTGAGAGGAGAACCCCTGGCCTGTGTGCTCACCCAGATCCCTTTGGGGCTAAAGTTTCATGGGTCAGTTATTTAAGAATGATGTCTAAATAATAATAATAAATGTCAAAGGTGCTACTGGGATGACAATTCTACCTACCAGTAAGTTTGCATTGATCAACTCACTATGAATTCTTAGTTTCCAATCTAAGCCCCTTCCTTCCATCTCCCTTCAATATTTCACCCAGTCTGTTGGCCATGGGCCCCTGAGTTGCATGCAACCCCAGCAACAGAAATCCCGGCTTAGAGCACCTTCCTGCGGGCTGTCTTTCCGGCATTCAGAACCCTTGCTTGCTTTCTTAATACATGGCAAAAGAATAAAAGACCAAGAAAAGGAACAGCAAAGAGTTAGATTTTTCCTGAAGTCCCGTAAGACCTTGATTGTATCTCCAGTTTGGCACTTGCCATGTTTTACTGTAATTTATGCATGTGTTCTCCTCAGTTAGTCTGTGTACTCTTTGAAGACATTCCAGCCTTAGACATTCCTTCTCTCAAGTACCCTTTGTGTGCTTACAACCGTGCTGAGTGGTGACATACAGAAATCAAGGTTCTCCTGAGACTACACATGTGCTGTGCAGCCTGTTTTAGGGGCCTGTGCTCAGACATCGTTAGCCTACCTTCATCACGAGACCTCCTTCGTGGCACTTGAGTCCTATGTTTCGCTCCTAGGCTGTTGGAATCCTGGGGCCACCTTCTTTGTGTCACACAGCACTTACACAACTGGAGAAGGGGGGGTGGGGTGTTGTATCAGCACCTGCATTTATAGCTGAGGACGCTGAGCCCAGCGTGGTTGAGGGACCTGCCGAGGTGAACAATTTATGAGTGGCTGAGTCAGGCATTGTCCCTGCTCGTGGCCTTTGGCAAGAAAAATGTGGCCAGGGGATGAGACGTAGGGGAGAAACTGTGCCTTCTCCCTTCCCCCCAGCAGTAGAAGAAAGATATATTCCAACTCCATGCAGCCTTTTTGTCCCCTCCACACTGTTCCGTGCCTCCCCCCACTACTACCTCCTGCTTGATGAAAGTCATCAGGCCTGCCCTCACCAAGAGCCCACGGGCTAGGTTGCCATAATTATGCCTTAGTCACTAGACTTTCACCATCTGCCTTAGCAGAGCTCTTCTGAAACCAGCATCTAAAAGAACAGCCACCTCTTAAAAAGAGTAGAATATTTTGGAGACATGAAACATCGCGGTTTTCTTTCTTCTTTTTAAATTGTAGTAAAGCATATATAACATACAACTTTTCGCTTTAATGATTTTTAAACATTTAATTGGGCGACGTTGAATACATTCATGCTACTGGCAACTATCACCACTATCCATTTCCAGAACGGTTTCATCATCCCAAAAGCTGTACCTAAGAAACCATAATGCCCCATTCCCCCCTATCCTAAATCCCTGGTAACCTCTCCTCTCCTTTCTGTCTCATGAATTTGCCTATTCTAGGCACCTCATACAAGTGGCATCATACAATAATTGTCCTTCTGTGTCTGGATTATTTCTCTTAGCATAAGGTTCTCAAGGTCCATCCATGTTGGATGGCGTCAGAAACTTGTACCTTTTATGTATAATATCACATTTTGTTTATCCACTCATCTGTTCATGGATGGTTGGGTTATTCCCACCTTTTGGCTATTGTGTACAGGTAACTGTGTGAGTCCCTGCTCTCAGTTCTTTGGGGTATATACCCCGGAGCGGAATTGCTGGGTCGTACGATAATTCTGTGTTTAACTTTTGAGGAACTTCCAGACTGCTTTCCACAGTGGCAGCACCATTTTCTGTCCCCACCAGCCATGCACACGGGTTCCAGCTTCTCCACATCCTTGCCAACACATCAAGCGTGTCTTTAAGAGTATTTAAGCAGATGGTAAGACATGCCTCTGTGGTCTGCGTCCGGGCATAAGAACAAGATGCTGAGACAGGCTTGTGACCCTCCTCGGTTACCTTCTGCACGTAATGGCAGCCCCGGGAGACGGTCAGACGGCAAACACCACGTCATGGCTGGATGTTCCTCGGTAGTGACGGCATGAAAAGGCTGTCACCGAGTGTTTGAGTTTTGTTATGTGGACTCAGCTCTGACCTTTTCTTCAGCAGCAAGCATTTATGATTCCTGTCCAAAACCAAATCTTTGCAAACAAAGATCCTGTGCAATCTTGCTGTGATTTGGGAAGACGCTGTTGTTGGTTTTAGCCCTCCTGGACTTCATTTTGCATCACACCCTTCCACCTGGCGTCTGACAGCTCGCATCCGTTTGATTTCGAAAGGCTCTGATGTCCTCGTGTCTGTTTACGTGGACTTTCTTTTCACTTCTGCAGTCACTCTGCCTTGAAAAGCTTTCAGATACGGTGGAATAAGATGAAATCAACTGCCCCTTATGCTCATTATTGTTTCTCATCTTCTGCTTTTTAGGTAGCACCTAGTTGCCTGGAAATGTAAGCGTGAGTGTGCCTGTTTGTACTCAGATTTGCCTTTTGTTTTATGGGGAATAGTTAAGCTGTGATTGGGTTTTTTTTTTTTTTTCCTTCTAATTGCATCATCTGTCGCAGACATATGCGGAGCACCCACACCTGCTTTTCTGTACCTAATGGGATGCTTTCCTCAAATGCAGGAAACAGCTGCTGAGTGGGGGCTGGGTCTTGGATTTTTATGGAAGTGATTTGACAGCCCTGTCCCTGTAGGGAGAATAGGATTCTCTCCCAGCCCACTCTGGGCAGCAACAGCTCTGGAGAAGATCGTCTGCAGGGCTGTTAATCGCTCCCAGGTCTCCTACCTGGATCGGGGCAATAACTCAGAACCCATTGTCTGTGAGTCTGGCGTGGATAATGTCGTCCCAAATCTCCCCATTCCCTAACCCACTTGGAAGTGCCGCTAAGCCTTCCCTCTCTGAATCAAAGTCTGGCTTTCTGCTGTGTGTTAGATCGCTGAGCCTCCACGTTAAGGAATTAAGACAAGATAAGGAAGACATATCTAAGGTTTTAAACAACCTTTATTCAATATATGACTCAAAGTGAAGGGATGCTGAGAAAAACAGTAACCTTGAGGCTTTCTTGCCCAGGAGCTCCAGGCCACCCATCCTGGCCGCTCCAGGTTCATACCATCTTTTGGAATGTCCCTTCTCTTCTCTTGAGGGTTAGAGCTTCGGAAATGGGAAATCTGCCTTCCGGGACCGTCCCCTCCTCTCTCCGGGTCTCGCCTTCCCACAGGAGAAGCTGAACATCTTTTTTCCCTTTTGTCACTAAGCAGATCTCCAGTGAGAGCTGCTCTTCCTTTTGCTAACAAATCCCTGAAGGGGTGGGCTTTGAAGGCAAGCCTCTTTCCTCCCTCCCCTCCGGGTTGCCCCTACTACCTCTCCTCCAGCTGTTTCAACCAGGCATCAACAGCTCTTAGAAGAACTTTCCACCTCTCCTAATCCTGCTCTACCCTTTTCCCAAGGCAGACACTTGGATTCAAAATCATACAAAGGCCAGTATGAAAAAGATCTCCTGCTTCTGTCTGAGTTCTAAGTCAATATTCATGTCCTTCCTTGGAAAAGAAACTTTCACATAGGCCCCCCAGCCTCCCACCGCATCCTCTTTGGTGGCCTGGCAGTCACACTTATATTTATTGTGCTTTGGGAGCCTAATTTACTGATCTCCTCAATCAGTAAAACTAGTAGTTATATAATCTGATTAGGTCAAACACTGCTCTTTATCTGACTCAATACTCCTGCAAAATAGTTAAAACATTTCAGCAAGTATCTATAAGCACCTACTGTGTGCAGTGCATTGCAGAGGCATAAAGTTGAACGGTGCACGGCCCCTGCCCCACAGGCATTTGTAAGCCATTTGAGAATCCTTTGATGATTTTGGTAAGAGACCCAGCAGTATGGGAGTACAAAGGATGGAGAAATCATTTCTAACAGTATACTCTGAGGAGCATGAGGAGGTGGTGTTTAAACTGGGCTTTTAGAGCAGGGGTTTGCAACCTGCTTTTAGAAAGAGCCACCTAGTAAATATTCTAGGCTTCACGGGCCATTTGGTCATGACTGCGTCTACTCTGCTGTCCTAGTGAAGAAAGCACCATGGGCAGTATGTGAATGAATGGGTGTGGCTGTGCTCCAGTGAAACTTGATTTACAAAAAAATGGCAGTCACCAAGTTCGACCCCCATGCCGTAGTTGGCCAACCCCTGTTTTATAGGATGGATAAGATTTTATCAGAAAAAAATAGGAGAAAGAATATTCCAGTCCAAAGGAGCCACATGAGCCACAGAGAAGGAGGAAATGTGAGGCATGTCTGAACATGGCATCTTATAAGAAAGTGAGGGCAGCCTTGACTTTTAAGGCTACAGCTAGCTATAGGATAAGGCTATGGAAGACCTTTCATTCCAAACTCCATCCTTCGGATGGATCTTTGGGCAGTAGTCAGCCACTGAAGATGCTGGACAGGAGGAATGTTGCAACAGGATCATACCTCTGCTCTAAAGACAGCAGTAGGGAAGGAGAGGAATTGCAGAGCGACTGTTCTAGAAAGGCCAGGTCTATACCAAGAGTCTGATGACAGGAAATGATGGATAAACAAAGATATCAGTATATCAGTGGGCTCGGTGATTCCAAACTGAGCCTTGCTTAAAAACCAGAATTTAAGTACGTTTCTTTAATCCCGGAGTGTAGGCTAAGCATCTTATATATCTTATTAAACATACAACACATCAAAGTATTGCTGGATCACAGAATGATAAAGTACACTTGGCATTTTGAGCTGCTCTGAAGCAAATGAAAGTAGAGGAGACAGAGGAGTTACTTTCAGGAGTTGGAAATGTAAGTGACCAATCCGATTTTAAAAGACAAAGGTTGGGGGTGGGTAGATAATATGCAAATGAGTTGTATTTGAGAGAAGCTAAGTTTCTTCCCTCTTCTCTGATAGAGCATTCTGGAAACCTAGCTCAGTCTCATTGTCCTTGTTGGTGAGTTCTGGGGACACCAGAGCTCAGTGGTCATCTCGACCTTCACCTGTGGCAATGACCTAATCCACACAGCAATTTCTCATCGGGCAGCAGAGAACCTACCCCCGTCCTTCATCAATGCTTTGTTTAAATTGAATTTTCAATGATCCCCAACACATCCTATGTCTAATGAGCTCCCAGAATTGCTGGGAAGACCAATATCAGCCCTTAAGGTAACTTTTTATTAATATGGTAGAAATTTGTACATCAAAGAAAAAGGATCTAATCCATAGACTTAAGTTTTCTTCTAAATAAATACTCCACGTTGCGGTTAGCCTCTTCTTTACTTACAAAATGTGAGTGGCTAAAACTAACCTGGAATTTTAAGAAAAATCAGTAGTCACCAGTTTGACTGGCAAAAGTGCCCAGCGTACATTCTCAAAATCTCAAACAATTCAACAGAAGCAGGATTGTGTAAGTCGTACAATGTAACTTTCTGGCTCTGTGGCCTCCAGTCAATTACTTGACCTCTCCATATATTATTTTCTTTATCTATAAAATGAACTGACAATAATACTTATAGGGTCGTTGAGAGGGTTAAATAAGATACTACTGGTAAAGCACTTAGCACGGTGACTGGTACGAAAAACTTACTCAATGAGTATTAGTAGTAGTAGTAGTATTATACTAATTAGTATACTTATTAGTAATAAGTATTATTATTACTATTTTTATGGTTGTTACCATTACATAGACTAGTCCAGGATTGCGCGGTTATAGAGCCACATATATGTGCTTTGAGGTTTTGTCTGGACAATAAATACCTTTACAAAAGCAAAAGACTTTTTTCTAACCATATCAAGCCAGTAGGAAAATCAAAGTTTTTTAGCACATGCTTTTATAACTGATAGTGAACTAGAACTAGAGAAGAGGTGTTTGGCTTGTATCCAGTCACTGGGGTGTCCCCTAACTCGACTCACTGGCTTGAGGTGTTCCCAACATGTTCGTAGATGCAGTCAGAAGTTGACCAATGCTCGTATATAAGGTCTGGCCAAAGAACAAGGACTGGGCTTTTAGACAGTCTACTTTTAATGTGAATACTAACTTTCTGTTCTGTAATGCATCGGATTCTTTAAAATGTTCAGCTGACAGCACACCTTGATGGCTCAGTCAGTTAAGTGTCTGAGTCTGGCTCAGGTCATGATTTCATGGTTTGTGGGTTCAAGCCCCACAGTGGGCTCTGTGCTGACAGTATGGAGCCTGCTTGGGAGTCTCTCTTTCTCTCAATCTCTCTCTCTCTCTCTCTCTCTCTCTCTCTCTCTCTCCCTCTCTGTCCCTCCTCCACTCTTTTCTCTCTCAAAATAAATACATAAACTTTAAAAAATATATATGTTAAAGGGGCACCTGGGTGGCTCAGTCGGTTAAGCATCTGACTCCGGCTCAGGTAATGATCTCACAGTTCGTGAGTTCCAGCCCCACGTCAGGCTCTTTATCGACAGCTCGGCGCCTGGAGCCTGCTTCGGATTCTGTGTCTCCTGCTCTCTCTGTCCCTCCCCTGCTCATGCTGTGTGCCTCTCTCTCAAAAATAAAAGTAAACATTAACAATAATTTTTAAGTGTATTAAAAAAATAAAATGTCCAGCTGCGTCTCAGAGACCCACAGAACAATTTCAGCTGTGAATGCGTGAGAGCCAAAGACACAGACCCTCAGGGTTGCTCAGCATAGGGACAGACCATGATACAGATAGCTCCTGGACAGGATGGAGACCTTTCAACCCAAGGTCTTTATCGGTCTCCTTAATTGATTACAATGAAATAAGTTTAACTTATCATCATAGAACTTTATCTCCTCTTCTGAAAGCACGAGTGAAAAAGAAATGCTTGTTTAAGTGCAGAAAACCTAATCTCTGACCAAAGCAATCAACTGGGGTAACACTTACTCATTTCACTTACTTCGAAAAAATAAGCTTTTTGTTGACGAATGAAGTATAACACATAGAGAAAAGCCCTCGGTCCAAAATTGTACAGCTTTGCTGAATTTTCACGAAGTGAACGCCCTCCCATAACTAATACCCAGGTCAAGAAATGGGACTTTGTTGACATTCCAGGGGCCCCTTAGAGTGTCCACCTCTCAGTCACTAATCTGCCCCACCCCCAAAAGGAACCACTACCCTGGTAACACCATAGATTAGTTTTGCCTGTTTCTAAAAAAAACCTTACATAAATGGTATATAACACTATGTGCACTCTTTTGTATGTGGCTTTATTTAGGGTGGGGGGATTGCTGAACATTGTTACGAGTGTAGCATAAAATGAGAATAAAGATTTGCCCCTGATATTGAGCCAATTTTCTAACCTCATTTGTTGAATAGTTTGTTTATTTAACACCGGAAAGTTAGAATGTGCTAGGTCCTCCTATTTGTCCTAGATCAATTCTGTAACTGTTCTGTTCCATTTATCTGTCATGTAATTTCTACGCCACTATTTGACCATTGCAGTCTTAAGATGTGCTTTAATATTTGGCAGGGCAAGTTACCCTTTTTTGCTTCTTTTTAATAATGTTTTAGACAACCTAGCAGGTTTCTATTCCAGGTCAGTTTTGGAACCATCTTGTCACATTCAAGGGGAAAAAAAATCCTATTAGCGTTTTCAGGTGAGATTGTGTTAAATCCACTGGGTAAGCACGTATTGAGCACTTGCTGTCTGCCGGGCTCTGCTCCAGGCACTGATAACACCACAGAGAACAAAGGCACACTCACCTTTGTTGATTTACATTCTAGTCCGGGAGACTAAAGTCAAGAGAACAAAAAGATAATTTCGGGTGGGGATTTGTGCTGTCAAGAAAATAAAACTGGGACAAAGGTGAACACGAGACCAGCTGGAGAAGCAGGGTGCTACTCGAGTTAGGTGGTCAGAGAAGGTCTCTCACACTGAAATTGGCACCTACAGAATGCCGGGAGATCTGTAAATCTATAAATTTTAGATCTCTAAATCAGTTTGGGAGGACTAGTTAAACAATAAAATAGTTAAAATCATTAAAACATCCAGGCCAGGAACATAGCATTTATTTCCACTTATTCAAATACTTCATATCTGCCAGTAAAATTTTGATGTTTTTCATGTAGAGTTTCTGTATTAGTTGTGAAGATTGGTCTTAAGTATTTACTTGTGTTTTGTTGTGGGATGATGATGATAATGATGATGATGATGGAGACTGAAATACGTTTCTAGTTTATTTTCAAAATTATTATCCGTCTCCAGAAAAGTTACAGATTTCTTACATTTATCACTATCTGGCCACTTCGTTGAACTTTTATTAATTCTGAGTATTAGCAATTGATTCTCATGATTTTATGATTTTATGATATGATTATATCGTGTGGAAATAATGGTAATGTTGCCTCTTTTCTTCCTATAGTCATGCCTCTGATTTCTTTTTCGTGACACATTACCAAAAGTTTACCCACACTTTTAAAACTATTTTAAATGAGTGATAGCAGACATCTTTAATCTTCCTCTGATTTTATTGTGAATACCTCTCATTTTCACTATCAAGAAAGATAGATGTGTGTTCAATAAATATTTTGAGTGTCTTTATGATTACACGCTTATTATTGGATTAAGAAAGTCTGTTTCTAATTTGATAAATGTTTTTACCAGGGTGACTTTTCAATGTCATTTTGGCATCTATTTAAATTATTTTTTCCTAAAAATTTCCGATATTAAATCATCCTTACATTCCTGGAATACAGCCTTCCAAGACAACCTGCTTCGTCTTGCTCAGTGGTTCTTTTAATGTTTTGTTGAATTCAGTGTGCTGGTACCTTACTTAGGATTTTTTAAATCTTTATTCATCACCGAGATTGGCCTGTTGCTTTCTTTTGTACTACATCTCTGAAGCTTAGGTTAGGTTAGCTTTCCAATTTTTACATGCTCTGGAAAAGTTTATATCATTACCTAGTCCTTTAGATTTTGATGGAAACTCACCAATAAAAAACATCTGGCCCTAGAATCTTTTTGGAAGAAATTATTTTTGGTAACTTTATTTTTTTTTTTTTAAATTTTTTTTCAACGTTTTTATTTATTTTTGGGACAGAGAGAGACAGAGCATGAACGGGGGAGGGGCAGAGAGAGAGGGAGACACAGAATTGGAAACAGGCTCCAGGCTCCGAGCCATCAGCCCAGAGCCTGACGCGGGGCTCGAACTCACGGAGCGCGAGATCGTGACCTGGCTGAAGTCGGACGTTTAACCGACTGCGCCACCCAGGTGCCCCATATTTTTGGTAACTTTAAAAAATTCTTCTGTGGTTACTAGTCTGTCATGTTTTCTTGTTCATCTTAGGTCAGTTTGATAATTTTTTTAATGTATCTTTTTTCATGGAGAGTTTCAAATGTCATAGTATAGAGTTACATGTAAAATTCACTTATAATTTAAATGTCCTGATGCTTTGTTATATTTTAGTTGTAATGTCATCTGTTTCAGTTTTATTGCTTTTTTCAAAGTTGCTTATTAAAAAGGTACAGGGGCACCTGGGTGGCTCAGTCAGTTAAGCATACAGCTTCGGCTGAGGTCGTGATCTCACGGTTCATGGGTTTGAGCCCTGCATCGGGCTCCACGCTGGCAGTATAGAGCCTGCTTGGGATTCTCTCTCCCTCTCTCTGTGCCCCTGCCCACCTCACACTTTCTTTCTCAAAATAAATAAAATTTAAAATAAATGAATAAATAAATAGGTACAGACCTCCAGTTATAAAATAAGTCATGAGGATGGAATGCACAGAGTGGCAACTATAGTTAACAATACTGTATTTCAGGGGCGCCTGGGTGGCTCAGTCGGTTAAGCGTCCGACTTCAGCTCACGTCGCGATCTCGCGATCCGTGAGTTCGAGCCCCGTGTCGGGCTCTGGGCTGATGGCTCAGAGCCTGGAGCCTGCTTCGCATTCTGTGTCTCCCTCTCTCTCTGCCCCTCCCCCATTCATGCTCTGTCTCTCTCTGTCTCAAACAAAAATAAATAAAACGTTAAAAATTTTTTTTTAAAAAAAATACTGTATTTCATATAGAGAATAAATCTTAAAAGTTCTCATCACAAGAAAAAAATTTTGTAACTGTGCATGGTGACAGATGTGAATTAGTCTTACTGTGGTGATCATTTTGCAATATATACAAATATTTAGTCATTATGTTGTACCTCTGAAACTAACATAATAAAATATTATGTATACCTTGCTTTTAAACATGGGTCCAGTCGTAATCTTCAATTCAAAACAAAAACTGTTGTGAGGAACCAGTTCTCAGTTTCTAATGCAAGTATTTTTTTTCATTCAGAAACTAAGATGTCTACCTTGATTGCAATTTTTTAAAAAATACAAGGATTGATAGCTTTGACCACATCTCATAAATTCAGTATGCACCCATTTTCTTTTGATTTTGTCAGTCAGTAATTCTCAGATGTTTTGATCTCAGGACCCCTTCACACACTTAAAATTATCAAAGACCCCAAAGAACCTTTGTGTGTATGAGTTGTAGGTATTGATACTTCTAGTCTTCAAAACTTAAACTGAACTTCAAAAATTATGTCTCGATTCATTTTAAAAATGAATGTTTTTGAAAAGTATTTCCCAAGGCCGAGAGAAATTTGAGAAGAGAGGCATTATGTTACAATTTTGCAAATCTCTTTTACTATCTGGCTTAAAAGAAGACTGCTGGAGTCTCATGACTGCTTCTGTGCTCAGTCCATTATGACGTGTTTTGGCTGAAGCACGTGAATGAAATCTGGCTTCATAGAGATACGTAGTTGGAAACTCTTTTCAGACAATTGTGGATCTTTTTTTTTTTGATACTATGCCAGACTAGAAAAGTGGTAGCTTCTTAAAGATTCATTGCAGTGTTGAATCCGAAACCATATCAATAACCTGCTTATGCCCTTGACATTCATGAAAGAGTGAGAGGGGATAAAAGGGCAAATAACATGTTAGTGGTATTATGTAAGTAGACATGATATCACAGACCCCCTGGGAGGGTCTCAGCGACCACACTTTGAGAAACGCTATTCTAAACAAATGGAGTATATATAATTTTTAAAAGCGTTTTATTGTGAAATAATGTTATATTTACAGACGAATTGGAAGGTAATACAGCTCCCATATACCCTTGACCCTGCCTCCCTAATGGTAGCTTTTTTTAATGTGGTAAAATATCTATAAAGTAAAATTGTCATTGTAACCATTTTAAGGTACAGTCCGGTGACATTAAGTGTGGTCACGTCATTGTGCAACAGCCACCACCATCCGGGTCTAATACTTCTCTCATCTTCCAAAACTGAAACTCCCTATCCATTAGGTATAATCTCGATTTACTTCTTACTCCAAATTATTTAAGGCGTTTATTTGTATGTGTAAGGGTTACATTTGTGCTGTCTATCTCTGATTTTATTGCTTTGGAGAAGGTGATCTGCATAATTTCAGGAGTTGGAGTGCGTAAAAACAGTAGGAAAACTGTTCTCCTTCTCTGTACTGATTGAATCAGAGCTGTAGGGTTTGTACCAAACCAAGAAGGTGACAGCCGACCCTCTACATCAGAGCGCCTTTGTCTTGAGATGGCCAGAGGGCTCTTCCTTCATCACTTCATCAGTACTTGTCTTTCTGTATAAACCGTGAAACCAGCACACGATGGGGACAGAGAGAGCGACGATGGTGGTCTTTTAACCCACGAACACCGCGCAACTAAGCTCAGGTTGGAAGGACAGAGGAAGGAAAAATCCCTGGAGCCATGCTTGCTAGAAAGTGAAATTGTATTTTTGGCGGTGGTGGTGGTGGTGATGATGGTGATAGTGAGGATGTTGGTGTGGGTGGTAGCGACAGTGATATGAATTCCATTGTTTCACTCTGTGCAGAAAAAAGCGGCATTAGGGTAAGGGGAAGATTCCTAGCACCGCTACACTACATTTTTGTCTGTGAAAGCCAGAGAGTAAATATTTTTAAGCTTTGCACACCGTATGGTCTCTGCCACAGGTACTCAACTCTGCTGTTGCAGGTTAGAAGCAGTGATAGGTTTCCCATAAAACATCATTTATGAAAACGGACAGCAAGCCAAATTTGGCCCAGTGGGCTCTCATTTGCCAACCTGCTCTACACTAATGCCTGGTACAGCTGAAAACTTAGCTACAAGTTAGGAGTATCTCATTCTTCACCTTCAGCTGATCATCTTAAAGGAAAATTCTGCCAGCACCCAGATGAACCAAGGCAACAGACAATCGCAGACACTGCTTATCAACAAGTACCAAAACTGGGCTCATTCCTCATTCCAGCATTTGGTTGAGAAAGTTTCGTAGTCAATTCTAAGCATACGGGTAGAAGGAGAGCGACCACTAGGGAACAAAAATTAAGCTGCCAACATCTTAGATGTTCGTTTTCTTTAATTGTTTGTCCTTTAGGACTGTTTCTTTTTTAATTTTTTTAAGTTTATTTATTTATTCTAATTTTGAAACTTTATATCCAAGTTAGCATATAGTGCAACAGTGATTTCAGGGCTAGATTTCTTAATGCCCCTTACCTGTTTGGCCCATCCCCCCTCCCACAACCCCGCCAGTAACCCTCTGTTTGTTCTCCATATTTAAGAGTCTCTTCTGTTTTGTCCCCTCCCTATTTTTATATTATTTTTGCTTCCCTTGTGTTCATCTATTCTGTGTCTTGAAGTCTTCATATGAGTGAAGTCATATGATATTTGTCTTTCTCTGACTAATTTCGCTTGGCATAATACCCTCTAGTTCCATCCATGTAGTTGCAAATGGCAAGATTTCATTCTTTTTGATTGCCGAGTCATACTCCATTGTATATATGTACCACATCTTCTTTATCCATTCATCCATCAATGGACACTTGGGCTCTTTCCATACTTTGGCTATTGTTGATAGTGCTGCTATAAACATTGGGGTGCATGTGTCCCCTTTGAAACAGCACACCCGTATCCCTTGGGTAAATGCCTGGTAGTGCAATCGCTGGGTCATAGGGTAGTTCTATTTTTAGTTTTTTGAGGAACCTCCATACTGTTTTCCAGAGTGGCTGCACCAGTTTGCATTCCCACCAGCAACGCAAAAGAGATCCTCTTTCTCCGCATCCTCGCCAACATCTGTTGTTGCCTGAGTTGTTAATGTTAGCCATTCTGACAGGTGTGAGGTCGTATCTCACTGTGGTTTTGATTTGTATTTCCTGGATGATGAGTGATGTTGAGCGTTTTTTCATGTGTCGGTTGGCCATCTGGATGTCTTCTTTGGAGAAGTGTCTATTCCAGTCTTTTGCCCATTTCTTCACTGGATTATTTGTTTTGGGGGGAGTTGAGTTTGATAAATTCTTTATAGATTTTGAATTCTAACCCTTTATCTGATATGTCGTTTGCAAATATCTTCTCCCATTCTGTCGGTTGCCTTTTAGTTTTGCTGATTGTTTCCTTCACTGTGCAGAAGCTTTTTATCTTGATGAGGTCCCAATAGTTCATTGTTGCTTTTGTTTCCCTTGCCTCTGGAGACGTGTTGAGTAAGAAATTGCTGCGGCTCTTTAGGACTATTTAGTTTACCTCTTACTGTCGTTATGTTCTGCTGTTCTATTTTTTTTTTATTTGAGAGAGAGAGAGAGAGAGAGAGAGAGCACATGCGACTTGGGGAGAGGGACAGGGGTAGAAAGAGAAAGAGAGAAAGAGAATCTCAAGCAGGTTCCACGGCCAGCACGGAGCCCAACACAGGGTGCGATCCCATGACCCTGGGATCATGACCTGAGCCCAAATCAAGAGTCAGACCTCAACTGACTGAGCCACCCAGGCGCCCCTATTCTGCTGTTTTAAATAAGAACTTTATTTTATATGAAAAAATTATGCTGATCTACCTTAATTTTTCAAAATTCTGGGGTCTTGCCTGTTTGGACCAGGAGGCCATAACCAGGGCAATATTGCTTCCTGCTTCCTCCTGACAGCACTTTCTATTTTTAGGAAAAGGCCATCAGAGAAAAATGAATCACCACTTAAAGGACAGAGCTCACAAATTAACCTTAATGAACATCTTAGAAATTCATCTGTATCAACCATCAGTCAGTCAAAAATATTTGAGTGCCTGTATGCAGATTACACTTACACATTCATTCATTCATTAGACATTTATTGAGTCTCTTAGGAGCTAAGTCTGCTTTAGGCGACAGTTATGACTTCAGTTATAGCTTCTTGTAAATGTCTGTTTTGTTCACATGTGTTCATACATATTCTATGTAATAATTTCTTCTACCTTCCCTTTTAATAATAGAAGCTCCTTGAGTGAAAGTCTGCATTTCCCCTTTTCTTCATGAATCTCCAGAGTTCCCAGCTGCTGGGAAGCCTTTAGAATCCAGCCTTCTATCTTAAGCCCCATCCAGAATTCTTCCCCTAAGTTCCCCATAGTACCCAAAGGTTGCAAAGACCATTTTCCTTTCTGCCTTTAAGGGTTTGTGTAGAATTACCAGGACCCAGACTTCACCCTAAAGATGCGTGTTATCTACTACATGCTCAAATGAAGTAATCCTGAGGTAATACCTGAATCGTGTCCTAACTTTTAGAGACTCCATATTGCATTTGATTCATAAAACTGAAAGTAAAATGCTAATGTGTAAAAAAGGTTATTCCAGGTAATAAAATCTGTTCCCAGCCTTTCATAATCAGTTCCAGCCCCATCGACAAGCTTATTAGCTGAAATAATGGAGGGAAAGAGGGAAATGAAAACCTTTATAATTAAAAAGAATAACGCTTTTCTATTAAGTTACCTGTTTAATACTCTTAGTTGTTTTTTTTTTTCTTTCCGTGAGCTGCCTGTAATTTTTAAAAACCTACCTTCGAGGGCAAAATGTGAACATCTTGGAATAATCACCCCCTGTCCGTTATTTATTTATTTTTAGTCATTCACTCTGACATTTCCATTTCCAGTGGTGACAGATGTTCCAGAACCACATGCATCTGGTGATTCTGGAGAGCAGGGTCCTTTAACTGCCATCTCCCCATCCCGGCCAGCCCATGAGATAGCGCACATGAAAGTCTTTTGTCCATCGGTGGGTGACTGGCCAGGGCCAGGGGCCATACACCCTGAAGCTCTGCCCATAAGGACGTGCAGAGACCTTCATTTTAATTCCTCCTCACTGGGATTCTGATAAACAAGTGTCTGAAACGACCAAAAAAGTAATAGTAATCCTCCTCCTACAGGAAGTTTCTATAAAGTGCTTTTAACTCTCACAAAGTGTTTATCCCTTTGGGATCCTCAAGTGGATGTGTAGAGTCAGACCATGGAGGGATTTTGGTGCTGGCACGGACTTCCTGCTCTGGACGCCACCACCCGGTTCCTTGGGGTGCTGGGGAGCGCTGGGCTTCCAGAAGCAGCATCCATGAAGGGGCAGCGGAGAGAGCCCCAGAAGTGGAGCCTCAGGCGGTCTTGGAATTCTGCATCCATCCCTGGGCGGCTCTGTGATCTCGGGCACGTTACTTGAACTCTGTGACTCTCCTTCTCCTCACATGGGAATGGGAGAAGAGGCGAGTTTTAAATGAGCTGTTATATAACTCTAGGTGCTGTCATAAAATCAGTGAGCCAGGACAGAGAGCCAAGGGCATCCAGGCTTCACTCCCAGCCAGATAGGCGTGTGGGGCCTGGGTGCCAGGAGACCGGGCTGCCCACCTAGTGCTGAGTGCCTGAGGACAAGCTAGGTACCTGGGGCAAGTCTCCCTGCCTCACCTCAGTGTGCTCCTCCATAAAGTGGAGCAGGTATTCTAGCACCCACATTGAGGTCATGGGGACTAAGAAGAGGGTGCGGGTGGGAGTGTTCACACCTCATCTGGAGAGGACTCTCCAGGTGCTGCTGCTCTCCATTGGGTTATGAGTCTAGAATCCTGTCTGGAGCTGTTTGGACCCTGCTCCCCCATGCCCACCTTTCATGAGCACAAACAGAGGCAGAGAGCTGACTTCCTCCTGAGGCTGCCTCTTTAACCATGACCAGCCCTCAGTGTGCAACCAAAACCTGCCTCTTTAACCCTCCCACTGGTGATCCGTAAAATGGGATAAATGCCCAAGCCGCTCTCCAGTTAAGGTTTTTTTATGCCAATTGAATCAGATTCAGTTAAGCACTGAAGTCAATCTTTAAGAGAAAAATAAAGAGAAAAATAAATCAAAAGGTCAGCCATAGGGAAATTTGCAGAAGGGCTCTCTCCTTACCCTTTGTCTTGGCCCTGGTGACGTAAATGAAGCTTCGTGATGGGTGGATAATACATGCATGTCTCTTTTTCTGTCCCTTTATTTTTTTTAATTGAAGTACAGTTGACACACAGTGTTACATTAGTTTCAGGCGTAGATTCAGTAAGTCTCTCCATTATGCTATGTAACCACCTGTCACCATGCAATGCTACTACAATACCACTGACTTACATTCCCTATGCATAAATTTCATCCCTATGACTTTTTCACCATATAACTGGAGGCCCGTATCTCCCACTCCCCTTCACCCATTTTGCCCAACCCCACAACCATCAGTTTGTTCTCTGTATGTATGGATCTGTTTCCACTTTGGTTTTGTTTTTAGAGTCCACGTATGTATGAAATCATATGGTACTTGTCTTTCTTTGTCTGACTTACTTCAGTACCCTGTAGGCCCCTCCATGTTGTTGCAGATGGCAAGATCTTGTTCTCTTTTTTTTGGCTGAGTAATATTCCATAGTGTGTGTGTGTGTGTGTGTGTGTGCATGCCACATCTTCTTTATCCATTCATCTATCAGTGGATACTCAGGTTGCTTCCATATCTTGACTATTGTAAATAATGCTGCAGTGAACATAGAGGTATATATATATCTTCAAATTAAGTGTTTTCATTTTCTCTGGATAAATACCCAGTAGTGGAATTACTGGATGATTTTGTATTTCTATGTTTAATATTTGAGGAACCTCCATACTGTTTTCCATAGTGGTCACACCAATTTATAGTCCCACCAACAGTGCATGAGGGTTCCTTTTTCTCCATATCCTCACCTTGTCCTTTCTTGTCTTTTTGATTCTAGCTATTCTGACTGGTGTGAACTGGTAACTGATTCCGGTTTTGATTTACATTCCCCTAATGATGAGTGATGATGAGCATCTTTTCACGTGTCTGTTGAGCATCTCTGTCATCTTTGGAAAAATGTCTATTCAGGTCCTGCCTGTTTTTAATTGAATTATTTGGGGTTTTTTGGTGCTGAGTTGTATCAGTTGTTTAATATTTTGGATATGAACCCCTTAATGGATATATCATGTACGAATATCTTCTCCCATTCAGTAGGTCGCCTTTTCGTTTTGCTCCTCTTTTCCTTCGCTGCGCAGAAGCTTTTTATTGTGGTGTAGGCCCTAAAGTTTATTTTTGCTTTTGTTTCTCTTGCCTCAGGAGACATATCTAGAAAAATGTTGGTAAGGCCAATGCCAAAGATATTACCACCTATGTCTTATTCTAGGATTTTAATGGTTTCACGTCTCACACATAGGTGTTTAATCCATTTTGATTTTATTTTTGCATGTGGTGTAAGAAAGTGGCCCAGTTTCATTCTTTTGTGTGTGGCTGTGTCCAGTTTTCCCAACATCATTTATCAAAGGGACTGTCTTGTCCCCATTGTATATTCTTGCCTCCTTTGTCATATATTAATTGACTACATACGTGTGAGTTTATTTCTGGGCTCTCTATTTTGTTCTACTCATCTTTGTGTCTGTTTTTGTGCCAGTACCCTACTGTTTTGATCACTGTGGCTTTGTAACATATCGTGAAGTCTGGAATTGTGATACCTCCAGCTTTGTTCTTTCTCAGGATTGCTTTGGCTATTCAGGAGAATGTCCCATTCTTAAGACCACTTGGCAGAACTGTCCTCTTTGGCATTGCTGGCTCCCTCTCTGGGATGTGGTTCAGTAGTTCAGAATCCTTGCTGAAGATCTGGGTCTTTATGGAGCTATAGTTCATGCTCTTCACCTGCTGGGATGATGCTAGAATCTATGTTTATAGACTTTCACAAAGTTGCCTAGCAGGATGGAGCCAGGGGTCAGTGAACATGCCAGGGACAGACATGGGGACCTGAGGGCCACCATCACCCAGCCTCAAGTAAGATTGTGAGAGTCATATTGATAATCCCCCCAAAGATGCCCCCACCTATTCCCTGGAACCCATGTACCTGGTAGGTTACTTGGCAAATGGGCATTGAAGTTGCAGATGGGATTAAAAATTTTAATAAGCTCTGTGACAAGATTACCCAGGTGGGTCGATGTAACCACAAGGTCCTTGTAAGAAGAGGAAGGCAGACAAGTTGGAGTCACAGATTTGAAGGTGCTTCACTGCTGGCTTTGATGATGGAAGGAAGGGCCCCGAGCCAAGGAGTGCAAGGAATGTGGCTCTAGAAACTGGAAAAGACAAGGAAATAGGTTATCCCCTAGACCTTCCATAAAGAAGCACCTGCCAACACCTTGATTTTAATCCAATGAGACCCATTTCAGACTTCTGACCCCCCTCCCCCACAGAAGGGCAAGGTAAAAAATGTGTGATGCTTTAAGCCACTGAGTTTATAGTGATTTGTTACAACAGCAGTAGGAAACTAACACACTCCCCTTCCTTGATTATCATCTGAACCCACTTCCCACTGTGGGAGTGTCATTCTTTTTTTTTTTTTTTTAATTTTTTTTTCAACATTTATTTATTTTTGGGGGGGACAGAGAGAGACAGAGCATGAACGGGGGAGGGGCAGAGAGAGAGGGAGACACAGAATCGGAAACAGGCTGCAGGCTCTGAGCCATCAGCCCAGAGCCTGACGCGGGGCTCGAACTCACGGACCACGAGATCGTGACCTGGCTGAAGTCGGACGCTTAACCGACTGCGCCACCCGGGCGCCCCGTGGGAGTGTCATTCTTTACAGTCGCCTGGCTAAAGACTGAGACTGCCAAGGTGTTAATTCGTCATTAAGAGGCAGCTTGTCTGGAAAGAAAGGAGCACAGACATTGAATCCGGGCAGAGCTGGATGAGTTCCAGTGTCATCACTCCCTGGCTGCCCAGCCTTATTCCAATTACTTCATCTCTCTGACCTTTATTATCCTCATCTATAAAATGGGTATCACGTAAGAATGAAACTGCATCGGGCACTCATAGTGAAGTACCTGGCACCTCGTGGGCTCTCAACACATGACCTCATCTACTCCTGAGGCCTTCAAGCATGCCTTCTTCTCCTTCCCTCCCCTGGAAGAGTGTCTATACTAGGGTGTGGGAAATTGACATTCTCTTCCCTGTCTAGCGCTGGGTAGCCTTGCTCTGGGGGTTCCTAGTGACAGCACCGCAGGTTATTGGACCACCAGTTGGACCCAGGGCAGCTGGACAGTCCCTTCTCCAAGGGCAGTGAACACATGAAATCTTGGCAGTGCACGTACCCAGGAAGGTCAGAACCAAACAAGGATCGAGATTCCCAAAGAACATGCCGTCCAGGTGAAAACCTAAGCAAGGGCAGGTGGTGGTGTGCTTGGGCTGGGACCTCTCCACGAGGGGTAACAAAATCGCAACAAAATTCCGGCTGGGACCTTCACCCAAAGTAACACGGTGCGTTCTCTTTTCAAGTGACCAGGGCCTCAGTAAAGTCAGTTTCCCATATAATTTGTTTAAAAGTAACAAAATACCGGGACATTGATATATACAAATGAGTGTTCCAGAACATCCAGGCACAAACTGATAAATGACACGTGGATCTATGTGCACGTATAAGGGAACATTTGAGTCTAATTTTTATTTTTCCATTATTCTAAATGGAATGGCTGCTCTGGGTTTTGAGAATTACAGAGATTATGAGGTCATCTTACTGGAAATATACTCCCAGGCCATCCTTCAGAACACTTCAGAACTTTTTTTTTTCCTTTTTTACTTTGCTGGATGCCAAGGAGATTTAGGTAGACAAAAGCTGCACTTGATAACGGGACCCGTATTCTTCCACTGGATTTTTTTTTTTCACTCACTGCGTTGTGAGACTTAGCTCTTCAGTATGTGGGGAGCTACTAGCAAGCTGGAGGTCAGGAGCCGGCCATGGTGAGCTCAGCTCAGCAGTCAGAGCCAATCTCTCTAGCTGGCCCCCTCCGCCTCCTCTGTGCCTGGGGGATCGGACCCGGAGATCTGAGTTCATGTGCAGCTCTGACATCTGAGGGTATCTTAGAGAAGCAGCAGGAGAAAGTGGGGGGAGACAAGTAATACTCAGTAGCTGCAGACCAGGTTCATTGGCTCAGCTCCCAGCAGTAAGAAACCCTGCTAAATCCTGGTATCTGGAGGGACTCACTTCCAGTGAAGAAGACACTTTGGAAACGCTAACCCGGGTGACATTTCATATTTAAATCTACCTTTTGGGGCGCCTGGGTGGCTCAGTCGGTTGAGCGGCTGACTTTGGCTCAGGTCACGATCTCACGGTCCGTGAGTTCGAGCCCCGCGTCGGGCTCTGTGCTGACAGCTCGGAGCCTGGAGCCTGTTTCCGATTCTGTGTCTCCCTCTCTTTGACCCTCCCTCGTTCATGCTCTGTCTCTCTCTGTCTCAAAAATAAATAAACATTAAAAAAAAAATTTTTAATATTAAAAAAAAAATAAATCTACCTTTTAAGTGGTTGAGTAAACTTTATTTCCAAGTCCATACCCTGGAATTATAATTCCCAAAACCTCCAACTGGGCAAAGAAGAAACGTTTAAGGAAGAGAGGGCAGTTTCCTAAACCAATAATGAGAGGGAATTCCAACATTGCTTTTGAAGCGACACAAAAGTGTCAGATTTCTTGCTGTGGTTCTAGATGTTTGGTCATAGGTTCGTTTAGAGACTGGATCAATCCTGCTGTTAACCCAAGGTTGATTTCAGGATGGCATGGTGGAGGAAAATACAGCCTATGGGAGAGGAAAAGCAAGAACCCACCCCCCTCTTAGTAGCCAGGCAATTTCTCATCGCTATCGAAGATGTGGAAGGCCAGAAAAATCCCTTAGTGGGAAGCATTGTGGGACGATCCATACATCCATACCTGCTTTCTGGTGGTGCAGCAGCCAAGGAGGTCCAAGTCCCGTGATCTGTCTCCTTGGGTCCGCTGGCAACAAACAATCTTGAATTGATGGGGGACGGGGAGGAACACGGCAGGTGTCAAGCTTGGGACTCTGCGCGGAGACGCAGGCAAAGACCTTTCAGATGAAGGCTGACCCTTTGGTGAAGACCATCTGGGAGAGGCTGTCCCTTAGGCGTCCTCATTAGAAAAGCCATCCGCCACTGAATGGATTTTCACTTATGTCCTCGTGACTTTATTCTTCTTGTGCTGTCACGGCAATTCATCCAGTTCCGAATGTTTCCATTTCTCCTCTTGCACTTTTTCTTTACTTTATACTTCCCCCGACGGTACGGATTTCAGTCTGGTCAACTTTTCATCGGTGGCCTCCACATCACGGTTCCTGAGGACTTTCGACAGAGGCCTGGAGCCCTGTAAGCATAACTTTAAGTTATCTTATTTTCTTTCAACGTGGTTAAGCTTTTCCAGAATTATACCTTTTCCTTCGATTTATTCAACAAGTTTCCTCACAACTCTTCTTTTTCTCTGTTTAATTGACATTTCTGTTGAAGTAATTGTGGATTCACATTCAGTCAGGAGATATGCTACAAGTGGTATTTCAGTTTTTAACAGACTGAAAACTTTTGCTCCCAAACAAGAGTCATTAAAACCAGACAAATGGATGGGTCTAACGATAGCTGCATTCTCGTGTCCCAAGGAAACACGCATATGCCCTGGTCTTGCGTTTTCAGGACCTGCTGCCGTAACTACCTATTATCAGAACTACGGTTTGTCAGGAGAAGCCCAACTCAGAGCAGCCCCTAGTGTTGAAGACCACCCCAGTAGACCCCCACAAGACCACAACAAAACATGCAGAACACCCCATGGCATCCACATAGAGTGTGCGTGCACCTGGCGGCCAGGAGAGCCCAAAAGTGGAGGGTTGGGGGGGAGGGGGCGGGCAGAGAGGTATATTAAGGAGCTGGTGTGTGTGTAATTGCCACCCTCATCTCTTAATTTAAACTTTTCCTTCTTGGGACGCCTGGGTGGCTCAGTCGTTTGAGCATCAGGCTCTTGATTTTGGCTCAGGTCATGATCCCAGGGTCATGAGATCGAGCCCTATGTGGGGTTCCGGGCTGAGTGGAGACTCTTCAGATTTTCTCTCTCTCTTCCTGCCCCTCTCCCCTGCTCTCTCTCTCTCTAAAATAAATTAAAATTTTTTTAACAGTTAAACTTTTCCTTCTGTACCTCTTGTCTTCATAACTTCCTTCCTGTCCCCCCAAATCCCACAGAACAAGTACAGAACCTAGTGAGTTATTGTAAGGTAAAGAACTAAAGTCTGCCAGTGACTAGAAGTCCCTCCACATGCCCTGTCCCAATCTCTGCTCCCTCACTCCCTCTCCTAACTTGTATAGAAGTCACTTCCCTGTATTTATTCACAATTTTATTGCTCAAGTGTGCATCCCTGAACCTTATGGTTTAGTCTTGCCCATTTTTTAAATTTTTTAATGTTTGCTTATTTTTGAGAGAGAGAGAGAGAGGGAGAGAGAATGAGTGGGGGAGGGGCAGAGAGAGAGGGAGACACAGAATCCGAAACAGGGTCCACGCTCCAAGCTGTCAACACAGAGCCTGACGCAGGGCTCAAACTCATGAACTGTGAGATCATGACCTAAACTGAAGTCAGATGCTTAACTGAGCTACCCAGGTTCTCCTAGTCTTGCCCATTTTTATTTAGATCCTGTAAGCATCTCTTCGTGTACAGATTCTCTCTTCTGTATATGTGCTGTTGGGGACCCAGGGTGTTTGATTGTCATGATTCCCATAGTGGTGAGTTTTGCTGATTGCCCAGTCACGGTGCAGTTTAAAATGTTCCTCTATACTCTGCATTCTGCCACTTGGCAGCCGGATCGAAGGTTAGGTTAGAGTCAGGTTCAGGGCCGTGAGTGAGATGCTGCTCCTATGTTGGTATATCTCTAGCTGATCAAGCTCAGCAAAGAGGCTGGCAAACTGTAGCTTCTCCCCTTCATAACTCTCCTCGAAGCCCCCTCTTGTGTCTGTTGCCCATCCTTGCCTTTCCAGGAGAGGGACCCACCTGGACATGCCCCAACAGAACGCAGACCATAGCTCAGTAAAGGCAGAGGACCCTCTCCCAGTGGGAAGGAGGCCCCTCTTCTGCTATCTCTACCACTGTGCCTGGGCCCTCTCATGAAGGGAGAGGTGCTGGGGACCACAACAGAGGCTGGTGAGAGGTGTTCTGACTCCCACCCTGTCTGGAGAGTCACAGTCCCCACGTCTAAGAACTGCACCCACTGGGTCCAGTACATGTGCTGCTTTCTTCTTCCTTCACAAAGAGGGAGAATGGCTTTGGATCCAAGTTCAAATCCCAGCTTCACGCCTTAGTAGCTCTGTGACCTTGAGCAAGTTACTTTGTCTATCTGTTATGGTGGTTGGATAATTACATGAGTTAATTCACAGAAAGCATTTAGGATATGCCTGGCACATAGTAAGTCCTCAATAAATGGTAGGTAGCTTTACTGCTATTATATAAGTAGCTGGTCTATTGAAACAGTTCTTTTATGGTAGCTATTATATTTTTTTGTTTATTTCTTTTGACATAGAGAGTGAGAGAGGGGCAGAGAGAGAGAGAGAGAGAGAAAGAATCCCAAGCAGGTTCCACACTGACAGCACAGAGCCTGACTCAGGGCTCAGTCTCACAAACCATGAGATCATGACCTGAGCCAAAATCAAGAGTTGGATGCTTAACCAACTGAGCCACCCAGGTGCCCTGGTGGCTATTATCATTAAAAAAAAAGAACATGGGGACTTCCAGGTAGCTGAATATAATGGAAGCACCTAGGTGCCCACCTCCCTGTTGCTGAGCGTGGAGCCTGCTTGGGATTCTCTCTCTCTCCCTCTGCCCCTTTCCCCCACTCTCATGTGCTCTCTCAAAATAGAATAGAATAAGATAGAACAGAATGGAAAAGAATAGAATAAAATAAAATAGTGTTAGACTGAAAGATAGTATTTTCGATAGATGGCAAAGGGCTCATGACTAATATCCTTAATATTGGTGAAAGCTCCTACAATTCACTACGAAAAGATAAAACAACCCAATGCAAAACCGGTAAATGATACAAACAGGTGATCTCCAGAGGGAAAAACGCCAACGATCAAAAACCGTACGAAAAGATATCTAGCCCCATTAGCAGTCAGAAGAATGCAAAGTGCCACAGTACAATTTTTGCAGATTGCAGACATTTTAAACACAGTGTAGTAGACGAGGCCAAACTAGTGGGTAACTCTCGAGTGTGTAACACCACAGCGTGCAAGCCTTTGACTTAGTGGTTCCACTGCTGGCTACCCTATTAAAATATTCCTTTAAGATTACAAAGAAAGACCTGAGCAAGAATGTCTACTGCAATGAGTTTCATAAGCTGAAAAAATTAAATGCAGTCTAACCACCCAACAGAAGGAAAGTGATTAAATGTTATATTTCCATCCTCTGAGACACTCTGCAGCCATTAAAAATACCGGAGTCACTCTACATTCCATGACATGAAATGAAGATCCTTGAAAGGATGCTGGGCTTAAAAAAAAAAAAAAAAAAAAGTTATAACGGGGTCCCATTTTTGTATTAAAAAATGTGCTGTATGAAATTATACATGATTTTATATAGGTCTGTGTCTGCACATGCACAGAAAGGTCTGGAAGGTTATGCACCAAGCTGTTACATTTGGTTATCCTCATGGAGTGAAGTGAGATTGGGGCTAATGGGAGGAGTGAGAACATTGGCTTCTTACTTTTAAGATGCTTAATTTTGTTTTAATGAATAATTACTTGTGGGATTTTTTTTTAATCAAATTATTCTGATGAAAAACACATGGAAAATAAAACTGCCAGAGGTAACACTCATGTACAGCCGATAAATCAAATCTGAAAAGCATCTTCGGACCAGGTGCGCCCCGCCAGGCCTCCTCCCCGTCTGAGGTATTCTGAACTGACAGTCTTCTCGAACTCGGCTGGCTGTGGCTTTCCTCCCAGGGTCAGGCTTTCCCAAGGGACTGCTTCACCCGATATTCACGGTTCTTGACTGAGGGAGCTGCCTCACCCATGGCTTTCCAGCACCTCTGTTAACTGCAGCCTGTCACAGGCCCAAGGAAAAGGCAGAAGGAGCCCGCCAGTAAGTCTCTGGAGGGCAACGTCATATATAAACTCTTAGTTAATGGATCCATTTCATCCTTTCAAATTCATTATTTTAATTAAATTTAATCTTGAAGGGAAATTTTCACTTAAAGGGACATGGGAGATCTTTTAGTTCAATCCTAACACTTTATGGATGAGGAATCAGAGGTCCAGGGAAGGAGCATTAGTAAATGGTATCAAGGGGTGCCAGGGTGGCTCCGCGGGTTAAGCATCTGATTTCTGCCCAGGTCGTGATCTCATGGTTCGTGAGTTCAAGCCCTGTGTCGGGCTCTCTGCTGTCAACCCAGAGCCTGCTTTGGATCCTCTGTCTCCCTTTCTCTCTGCCCCTTCCCACTTGCTCTCTCTCTCAAAAATAAATGAACATTAAAAAAAAAAATAAGTTGTGTTAAATTCAAGACCCTGAATTTGGCGACTCAGCCTTGTAAGTTTCCTGGTTCTTAGGCGAGCCGACTCCTGCCTGTCTGCTACCCTCTGAGAACATTACTGCCCCCCTCCTGCCTGTCTACCTCCAAAAAGGTAACCATAGTCACCTCTCTTCAGGAGAACAGAAGTCATCAGCCAGACCTCTTGTCATTTCTTCAAACCAAGTTCTTCGGACCAGGGGCCTTTGTATAGACTATTCCCTCTTTCTGGGATGCACTTCCCTGCTCTTCACAAGGCAGGCTCCTCCTGACAGAGGCCTTCCTTGACCACTGCATGTGAACTAGACCTGCCCTCTCAACAACCCTTAACCATCCAGGAAAACAGACTCCGAGTCTCCCTTGTGCCGTCACGGCACAGGGCACATCGTAGGTGCTCAGAAAGAGCCTAAGTGAATGAATGAGCAAGCCTGATACCCATTTGGAAAGGTTTCTGGCTCCTGCTCTTATGGGATTGTCTCCTCATGTAGTCCAGGAAAAGTGTATTATAATTTGATTTTTTGGGGGAAGTGAAAAGTGATGATACAGCCTTATTATTTTAATTTGAAGGTCTACAAGGGAGATTGAACAAGCTTCGATGAGCTGTGTCCTTTGCTCAGCTCTCCATTGACACCTGACTGTTTGACTCAATCATTCCTGGGTGGTGACCTGAGTCTGCAGGGAGTGCGACTGTGTGTAACCTGAGGCACGTGGCAGAGGGAAGGGATGGAGGTCTTAAGTAGCACAAGGGACAGGGTCCCCAGGGCTTGTGCTCTGACAGATGCCTAAAGCCAGTCCTGCCTTTTGACCTCTTGCTGGTCTTTCCACGGAAGACAGCTCAATTGGGCCTGCAGTGTAGACGGATGGCACAAGAGAAGTGTGTCTGAAGTCAGGGCAGGTCCTCAGCCTCAGGTCAAGTGTCTACTGCCTGGGGCATGAGGGGTTGGAGAAGCTGTAATTCTAGAGTCGTTCCTTCATTTCTTCCTTGTCAGTACTGTCTTCGGCCCTCTCTGGTGAGGGGCAAGGATCTTGGCAAATTTTAGCCAATTTTTTTTTTTTAAAGTAAGCTCCATACCCAACCCGGGATTTGAACTCAGAACCCTGAGATCAAAACCAGAGCTGAGATCAAGTTTTGGATGCCAACTGAGCCACCCAGGCACCCCAAATTTTAGCCAAAATTATTTAATGAAAATTTTTAAAAGTTTTTAACATAATTTAAAGTGATTTCACCCTTAAAAGCATGGTTCTCGGGGCGCCCTGGGTGGCTCAGTTGGTTAAGCATCAGATTTCGGCTCAGGTCATGATCTCGCGGTCCGTGGGTTCGAGCGCCGCGTTGGGCTCTGTGCTGACAGCTCGGAGCCTGGAGCCTGTTTCAGATTCTGTGTCTCCCTCTCTCTCTGACCCTCCCCCATTCATGCTGCCTCTCCCTGTCTCAAAAATAAATAAACGTTAAAAAAAAAAAATTAAGGGGCACCTGGGTGGCTCAGTCGGTTAAGCGGCCGACTTCGGCCCAGGTCATGATCTCTCCGTCCGTGCGTTCGAGGCCCGCATCGGGCTCTGTGCTGACAGCTCAGAGCCTGAAGCCTGTTTCAGATTCTGTGTCTCCCTCTCTCTCTGAGCCTCCCCTGTTCATGCTGTCTCTCCCTGTCTCAAAAATAAATAAACGTTAAAAAAAAAAAAAAAAAAAAAAAAAAAAACCACGGTTCTCTTACCGTGAAATTGCCAAGCGACAAGATGAAGGTAGTGCATAAGTTTAAATCAAATGATATCATTGGGAGCTAAGTATTTAGTTATTCTGCATTTATCCAGCAACCATTATGAACCAGGTACTGGACTCTGGAGATCCAAAGGCTGCTCGAGACAGCCCCTACGTGCCATGACTTACGTGATGGAACCGGGAGAAGCACGATGTAGTAGTAAATAAAAGTCACAAGAGCGCTGGGCCCCAAACCTGGCTTTGAACCCAGACCCCAATGCCTGTTAGTTATTAGCTTCTTACTCCAAGAGAAGCTCCGAGTGAGAAGTGGATAGTGATGCCATCTTCGTGGGCTCTAAGTTAAAGAGCCTGGCCTGGGTATAAAATGTCTACTTTGGGTCTTCAAAGAAGAAAGAAAGCAGTGATCGGTAGAGTAATCGTCAGTGGGGGGGGGGGGGGGGGGGCGGGCAGGGGGAGACACGGAGGAACATGGGTCAAGCCTTGAAGGAAGGGGAGAATTTGGAAGGGAAAAGCAGAAGCCGAAGAGTGCAGGTAGTCAGTCCTAAAGCCACTGAAGGGCAGTCAGGATGCTGGCAGGACAGGTGAGTGAAGGCTCCTGCTGGGAAGGAGCAGGGCCAGAAGGGTGGGTGCCCATCCTCTTTACGTTTCTGGTAAGACGTTGCTGCCCTAGAGATGTTTCCCAGCTCCTTGTACATTAACATCCCGAGCAGCAGCCAGGCCGGCCCAGTCCTCATTCTAGCTCTCAGGGCAGGCCGGCTACTCCAGCCTTATTTCAGGACAGCAGCCAGAAAAAAAAAAAATTAGAAGCTATTGTGGGTTTTCTCCAAGGGAAAGGATTCTGTACTCATTCATATCTTTACTTAACGACTATTTCATGGTCGCCTACTATACACAAGAAGGATTTAAAGTAGAAAACACTAGACATTCTCCTTTCCCTTCCAAGAGCATGTGCTCAGTTAATCTAATGAGGGAGATAAGAAGTAATCAGTGATAAATTCCCTAAAGGAAATATATAATAAAGTGTTACAGGAATCCAGAGAGGGAGATGTTACTTCTAGTTGAGACGGGGCAGGGAGGGAGTCAGAGAAGGCTTTGGAAGGAGACAGCAGCTGCCATGGATCTTGAAAGAGAAGTAGGTTGCGGACATGTAGACATGACGAGGAATTTCATCCAGAGAATCGCAAAGCTTTAAGATTGTCTTTCTAACCCCTTATCTTGCATGTGGGGAGTCTGAGCCCCAGGCTAGCTTAGTAGGCCCAGGCAGCTTCTGTCCACACAAGGGGCAGGCCTTCCAGACAGAGCAGAGTGTAGCAGGGGCCTGGAGGTGTGAGAGTTCTGGATGCATGTGGTAGAATAAGTTTCGCAGTTTGCTCAGAACATAGGATTTCATAATTGATTAGATACCAGGGCTAAAGGAAAAGCTGGGGGGAAATGAAGGGGTCCAGCCCATGACTGGGAGGACACCTGGGCCAGGACAGGGAGGAAGCAGGCCTGGGAGAAAAAATGGTGTGTGTGATTTGAGACGTGTTGAACTGAAGCCTTCGTGAAATATACCAGAGAAAGTTCTAGCAGGCCATGGAAAACCAGGTGCTGGAGTTCAGGAAGGAGATCAGGACCAAAGATAGACATTGGGAGTCATCTCTTCAGAGTGGAGAGTTGGGCCTGCCCAAGGGATGGAATGGAGGGCAAGTGGAAGCTGACCAAAGACTATATAGCAACAGCACCCTTTGGAGAGCAGGAGGCAGAGGAGGACCTGAGGCGTGGTCAGAGGTAGGCAGGGGTCAGGGGATACGAAACCCCAGAGGTGAGGGATGGGAGAGGTTCCACAGGGAGCAGTCTCTGTCCTAGCACAAAGGGTTAACACGCTGCAAACATGACACACAGCTGGATCCAGCAACTAGAACATTACCCCTGACCTTGGCAGGTGCAAGGCAGCCAGAGTCAATGTTATTTAGGAAATTTGACAGTGAAGAGGAGGAGAGAGATTAAGGGGTGCCAGGGCTGAGGCAAGATGTGGTTTTCTTTCCTTTTTTAAGGCTAGGGTAGACTTAAACATGTTTCCTGGAAGATGGAGAGAGCTAGCAGAGAGAGGGAGAGATAAGAGATGGAAGGGAGAAAGAAGGCCTGGTGGAGGGCGGAAGGAGGCAGGAGGGATTAAGGTCAAGAACATGACCTGTTGACATTTGGAATTAAAGTCTCTGAGCTGCGGTGGGAGGGAGAGGCTGGAGAGTCACACAGGGGTGAGCACCGAAGCCCCACCGATCAATTCGGTCGTGCAGAAAGAAAATCAGAGGACTGAGGCCGGAACCTTGGGAAAGGCTCAAAGTTCAAGGTCAAATAGGCACCAAGGAGGGGACAGCTGGAAAACATCGTCGTGGTGTCCAGAGGCACAAACAAGTCAGTCAGTGGTACCCAGCCCTGAAGACAGAGCTGAAGGAGGATGACCAACAAGGATGACGTTTGCTTTTGAGTGAAGTTAGAATGGTTTAAAGCTCAAGTCCATAGCAGTATATGAAATGCATGATTTCTCTGCTTACACTGGACTTCCACTTCCAAATATTATAATTAAACCAATATGTGACTAGTGAAGACATCAAAAGAACAAGGTCATTATTAATTCGAGAACCAAGGCAGCTAATCACTTTATTCCTTTACGTCATTTCTTCATTTATCTGCATCCTCGATAACAAACGTTCCCGTAGCTCGGAGATAACGTTCCTGGATTTAAAACTTCAGTTTTGTTTTTTCCTCCCTCAGGGTCTTACTTCTTATCTCTTGGGTCCTTTTGAAATGGGCAGTTATCAGATCAACCTTTAGCTCGCTAGCCTTGGGTTGAATAGGTAATTTCCCCCCTTGAATCATAGGCTTGTAAGAATTCGAGCCAAAATTCCAGGCTGGCTTTAAGCAATAAATACTGTAATTAACTTCTAACCAGGCAAGCTAACATTTTGCTTGGAGAAAGCATCGTTTTCTCAAACAAATGCCTTTCACATAAAAACAATTCCGTGCCCTCTTTTTCCAGCAGGATACTTCTCAGTGCTTGGAAATAACCAGTGTCATCTAAGACTATGTTCTCAGAGATGTTTAAAACCCCGTTTTCTCTGGTTTTCAACTTCTGCCATAGAAGCTGCCCTATCTTCTAGGGGCATATTATTTCTAACAGAATTAACAGAGTTCCCTTTCAACTAACTGTGCAGGAAGTTCTGCAGTAGCCCCCTAAGCCTGTTAGATGTGACTTCTGTCCTGCCCAACAGACAGGACAGAAATGGAGGCCACGTTGGGAAGGACATCTAAGGCAGGTTGGGATAGACATCTGTGACTGAATGTTACCAGTGGCACACCAAGGCAGGAAAGGAGGGACAGTGGAAGTCCTCCCACCCACAGAGGGCAGCATTTCATCATGGTAATGATAAACAGCATCAACTTCTAGATGCTTTCATTGCATTGCCATTTTTAAATCAAATCCTGGGGCGCCTGGGTGGCGCAGTCGGTTAAGCGTCCGACTTCAGCCAGGTCACGATCTCGCGGTCCGTGAGTTCGAGCCCCGCGTCAGGCTCTGGGCTGATGGCTCAGAGCCTGGAGCCTGTTTCCAATTCTGTGTCTCCCTCTCTCTCTGCCCCTCCCCCATTCATGCTCTGTCTCTCTCTGTCCCAAAAATAAATAAACGTTAAAAAAAAAATTTTTTTTTTAATCAAATCCTCTACAGACAATGCACATTCTTACTGCCTGCACCTGGGACAGACCTTGCCCACTGCCCAGCTAACGGATGTCCCACTGTCTTTAGTCCAATCAATGAAATAGGTAAAATTAAGACCCAGAGTTGGGTCAGTAGTGTGAGTTTGAAAGGAGAAAGTCCTGGGACACCTGGGTGGCTCAGTCGGTTAAGCATCCGACTTCGGCTCAGGTCATGATCTCGCGGTTCGTGAGTTCGAGCCCCGCGTCGGGCTCTATGCTGACAGCTCAGAGCCTGGAGCCTGTTTCAGATTCTGTGTCTCCCTCTCTCTCTCTCTGACCCTCCCCCGTTCATGCTGTCTCTCCCTGTCTCAAAAATAAATAAACTTAAAAAAAAAAATTTTTTTTTAAATAAAAAAGAAAGGAGAAAGTCCTGAGAATATTCAAATAGCGACAAGAAAACCAAAGTCCTGAGTAGGAGCTGAGCCCGAAACTAAAAGGGTATATAGTGAAAGTGTCAGTTGCTGGAAGAGATTTTAAGTCCCAGGGCAAAGGTGAGTCAGGAACCAAAAGAATGAAGCATCACACGTATATACAGGAAGTAATGCATCATGAGATGGATTATGAATTTTTGCCACACAGTTTGCAACTCTCTGGCCTGGTCTGGTTTTTGTTGGGGGCGGGGGGGGAAGGCGGGGAGCGAATTTTTTTTTATATCTGGTGCTGGTTTTGGTTCAGCCATGCATATGGCTGTCTTTCTCCAAGGAGGTTTTTAAGCCACCACGTAATTTCTGTCAGCATTTGGAGCGAGGGGTATGTTAATGTTGCCTGAAACCTGGCCTTATTTTCTCAGCGCTGTGGCAGGGACCCTTGTCCTGTGGTTATGCTGCTGCACACTCATGGTGCAGAGAGCGTGGGTGGCCCTGGAACGCTGCCACGCCAAGCAGCAGCGATACCGGAGGCGAACATTCCATGAGGTCCTGTTCCTGGCCTGCCGTGGACTGTGAGGTTGCATGGGAGTGTGGCCTGGTGTACAGATTGCTGACTGTGGAAGCAGGCGTTTTGCATGACACCCTCCGCCCCCACCCCGGCTCTGCGACTTACTAACCTCATGGTTTGGTAGTTTGGGGTCTGTCTCTTTGTGGGACAACCACCTCACTTACCTGAACAGTAGAACTGGAATAAGGGCAGCTGAGGGGGAGGAGTGATTGAAATGAGGTGTGTGAACTCACTTTGTGAACTGTAAAAGGCTGCGAGATGTATTTCCTCACTTAGCTGCAGGCTCTGCTAATTTGGTTTTGGGGCTATCCTCAGGCCATGGTCAGTAACTAATAGTTCATGTGGATATGCGAGGTGAGAGAAAGGAGCTTAGCAGCAGCATCTTCGTAAAAAAAGGCTCTTTATATGGGGCGCCTGGGGGGCGCAGTCGCTTAAGCGTCCGACTTCAGCCAGGTCACGATCTCGCGGTCCGTGAGTTCGAGCCCCCCGTCGGGCTCTGGGCTGATGGCTCAGAGCCTGGAGCCTGTTTCCGATTCTGTGTCTCCCTCTCTCTCTGCCCCTCGCCTGTTCATGTTCTGTCTCTCTCTGTCCCAAAAATAAAAAAAAAAATTTTTTTAAAAAGGCTCTTTATCAAATCACCCAGGTGCTGGGGCTACGTAGGCAACGCAGGAATCCAAGTCGAGTATGGAGGAGGGATATCTGGTTCTACTCCTGTGTGATGATCGGATCCATCCCAGCCTATCCCATTCCAGGGAGGCACCTCACTAAGAGATACGTGGAACAGCCAGATAACATGTTGCAGCAGGAGTCCGGAAGATGGCTCTGGTGACAGGTGTCTTCCAGGAGAGGGTGGGGACACACACACAGGTACAGGTCTCAGCTCGTCTGAGGCAGTGTTTCCTGAACTTTGCTGCAAATGAGAATCACCTAGGAAACGTTTAAATCTCCCATTACCAAGGCTGCACTCCAAACCAATTAAATCAGAGGCTCTGGGAGTGGGGCCCAGGCATGAGTATTTTCAAAAACTCTTCGGGGGATTGCAGTGGGCAGCCAAGTTCACCAAGCGGTGGTGGACAGAAGGGCTGAGAACGTCCGAACCAAGCACAGAAGAGGTGAGCTATTAGAGATGTGGAGATTCCCTGCTCAGACCCAGGCTGGGTGTCACATGGTGGTGATGAGCTCAAGCCTTCCATGGCTGGCTAAAGTAGACAAACCTCAAATTCCCTTCCATCCTGAGAGGCTGCTGGGTCCAGGGTCTGAGGTGAAGGTTTTCAAATTCCTTTTACAGTTCCAAGGAACTATTTGTCCAAATGAAATAAAATATTCAAAATAAACAAAAGAGGAAGGAAGTGGATTCCCCACGACCCCATCCACCTACCCAAGTCCATTTGACCCCTGAGAAGACTTCATGGAAATCTGGGAACTTAAAGAAAATCTCTAGGACTCCAGGGAACACACACAATTTTTAAAAACCACAAATTTAAGGGAAGGGAAATAGGACTTCCACAGAAATGAAATTTGCATTCAGCCATCTGTAGCTGGAATCCTGATTATTGTGATGGCTAGAAAGCAGATTCCAAAGGGAGGAGAGCCAACGTAAATGACCACGGACCTAAATTAGTTGTTAGCTGGGAACATGAGGGGCATCAGCCAGTGTGTGGTTAATGCAGTGCCTTGGAAGCTAGACCCAGATCTTTCTGCTTATTATCTTGGTGCCACACATAAGATGTAAGAGGCACTTCCTCCAGCCCACCGAGGTGTTTCCAAAAGGAGGAATGCTTAAACAGTATTTGTTGGAAGTTCTCAAGCTTTGCATTGTGCAGACTCTAGTTTCTGTACCAAAGCTAGAACTTACGTGTGAACGGCAAAGCGCAGCCTAGTAGAAGGGAAAGGGATAGGAGATGGGGGTAAAGGGGTGGAGTCCTGGTTCTGCTATCATTCAACTGTACACATGCAGACAAGTCACCTAACTTATCCATTTCCTCCTCTCTAAAATGGAACTCATAATACCTGCTACCTATTGCGGAGTGTGACATTAAAAAAAAAAAAGCCAAGGTCATATCCTTTTAAGTTGTGTAAAATATGCACAATTGTTCAAAGCAAAAACTGTAACATTGGAAGGATCTCATTGTATGTAGATGTAATACCTATGGCGCATATAACATAAATAGGAGAGCATAAAAGGACCTATATGCTTTCAAGAACTGTACAATTTATTTTACTTGAAGTGGTAAATATTTACTTTAAGTACACTGTGACAGATGAGGCTTGTATATTATAATCCCTAGACAACAACTAAAAAATAGCACGAGATGCGACCAGTCAATAGATAAATTATATGGAAATCTAAAAATTATTCAAATCCGAAAGAAGGAAGGAAAAGGGCGGACAGAAGAACAAAAGAAAACAAAAACAAAAACAAAACCCAGAGGAAACAAATAGAACACTAATAAAATGATAGAGCTAAATCCAACCAATAATTATGTTAAATGTAGATAGCCTAAAATACCAAATAATGATAAATATTGTCCAATTGGATTTTTAGCAAAACACCAAATGCTATCTACAGAAACTTACTCTAACTGTAATGATATAAGTAGACTAAAAGTAAAGGTATATATATATATACACATATATATATGTATATATACATATATATATGCATATATATATGTGTATATATATATGTATATATATGTGTGTATATATATATGTGTGTATATATATATGTGTGTATATATATGTGTGTATATATATATATATATATGTGCCATGGAAATACTAATCAAAAGAAAGTGAAAGCAGAGGTGGCAATACCAACATTACACAAAGTAGACTTAAGTGCGAGGAAAAATGACCAGAGATAAGGTGGGAAAGTACATAATAATGAAAGGGAAAATGGCCAGGAAAACATAATAGTATTAGATGCATATGCACCTAAACAAAAGCCCCCAAACACATGAAGCAAAAACTGATAGCACTAAAAGGAGAAACAGACAATTCCATAATTGTACTCAGAGACTTCAGCATTCCTCTCAAGATAATTAATAGAATAAGTAGATATCTTGGCCTCATTGCATCTATATAATACTTCATCTAACATCAGCAGAAACACACTTTCTTTCCAAGTACACATGGAACAATCACCAAGATAAACCATATTCTGGGCCACGAAACAGACTTTAACAAATTTAGTGCAATTGTCATCATATAAAATGTGCTTTTTTTGACCATTATAGAATTTAACTAGAAATTAGTTACAAAGAGATCTGTACATTTCCCAAATACCTGAAGTAAACAACGCATAGAAATGAAACACCACAAGTCTCATGTGAACCTAGAAAATAATTTGAACTGAATGAAAGTGAAAACACAACGTGTCAAAATTGTCTATTGCACATAATTTACAATACAATCTGAAAGCAGAATTAATAAGATTAAATATAGAACAAGGATGCTTAAGTTTTGCCCAGGGATTTCCATCTGTTTGCATCACATTGTTTATATCAAGCTTGTGTCCCATTTTTCACGTAGAAATAAATTTTTAGGCTATCTTAAATAAGAATATGCTTACGTGCAAGGTGTGCGTGAGTACACATGCGTGTACTCACACACTCACACAGGTGTTCAGAGAGTGTAGATTGAATGTCATTTCCCTGATGCTTACTGCTGTTCATGTCTCAAGTTAACCCAACCTCTAGAGCAGTGCTCTTCCAACTTGAGGTTGCAATAGAATCACCTGGACACCTTGCTTCCAGAGATTCTAATTCAGGCGGTCTGTGGTGGGCGTGAGCATTTTCATTTCTAACAAATTCCCAGCTGATGTTGATGCTGATGCTGCTGGGCCGGGGATCGTGCTTTGGAAACCACGCTCTAGACCTGTGCCACCGAAACTGGACTCTGTCTTCGCTTGGTGCTCGATACCCCAAGCACAATGACACTTAACCAAATGGGGTTAATTCCATTCTGAGCTCTCTGCTGCATTCCTTAACCCAATTTGGAAGTGAAATTAAAGCAGAGAAGTAAAAAAATCGACTGTATTCTTGGAATCTGAACCGAGTGACTACTTCCAGGAAGAAGGAACAAAACTATCACCCCCCCCCCCCCGCAGGAGAAGTGTTGAAAAGTAAGAAAGGTAAGGAAGCAATTAGAGAGACACAGATGAAGAATGGCTTAAGTTGATCATTCTTGATGTTTGCTGATGGGTACATGAGATTTTATTGTACTGCTTTGTTTATTTTTAATCTGTTTGACATTTCCACTTTTTTAAACAAAGTGCTTTTTTTAAGAGAGTCTCCTGAGAATGTAAAGTAGAGGGGCCCAGCAAAAGATGAACGTGTGCGTGCTAGAGGAGAACGTAAATGCTATTTTCAAATTCTCAAGATGGCTGGAGAACAACCCACTTCACCAGGGCCTCTTAGACTTTCTCTTTAAGCCCCTACTAGCCTAGGAAATGCTTTCTAGAGACTAGGGAGTGGCCCAGTGTTGTTCTACTGCAAGTCCAAATTTCTTTGAAATTTTGCGTTTTATCTGCCAAATGTGAACATACATCGGAATGTTAGTTTCATCGAGAGATCATGTTTTAAATTATTATCATCATGGGAAAATGTTTCCTTGGGCACCTACTCAACTCATGGATGGACAAGCTGCCATCATTAGATACGTAACCCTTAGAACCCCAGACGCACAAGTGGTTCAGTCTTAGAGTAAGTATCACATGAAAGAATCATGCTCAACAGTCAAAATAATTAAGCAGGAGTTTCTTTCCATACGTTTGCTCTCCAAGGACATTAAAACTGATATACAGTCACTGCTCTGAGTTCTCATACTCAAAAACCATACCAATGTTTCTTTGTTTCTGTACAATAAAACCCTTAGACTAAATTAGTATCTAAGTACATCCTGTGTTCTTTAGATTAACTTCTTTTGCCATTACCAGTTCTCTACTTAGGGATGAATTAGTGCCACCATCCTGGAACCCTTGGCAACAATGCCATCAGATCAGCTGTTGGGAATTTCTCTTGCATTCTTGAATCTTTTCATTGGATTCAAGTCATGCTTGAACCTTCCTATTTTTGGTCACCAACTCTTTTATTGAAGTATAGTTAACATACAATGTTATTATATTAGTTTCAGGTGTACAATATAATGATGCAACATTTCTATACATTACTCAGTGCTCCTCATAAGCGTAGTCGCCATCTGTCACCATGCAAAGCTATTGTACGCACTATGTGTCACCATACAGTATTATTGACTGTATTCCCTATGCTGTACTTTTCATCTCTATGACTTATCTTTATAATTAGAAGTTTATACCTCTTAGTCCCCATTATCTGTTTCACCCATCCTCCCACCCACCTCTCCTCTGGCAACCACCAGTTTGTTCTCCGTATTTAAGATTCTGGTTTTTTATTTGTCTCTTTGTTTCTTTGTTTCTTTGTTCATTTGTTTAATAGGTTCCACATGTAATTGAAATCACACGGTATTTGTCTTTCTCAGTCTGACTTATTTCACTTAGTGTACTACTGTCTAGATCCATCTAGCAGTTGCAGATGGCAAGATCTCATTCTTTTTTATGGCTGAGTAATATTCCATTGTGTGCATATACATATATATGTGTGTGTGTGTGTGTGTATTTATTTATTTATCCATTCATCTATCCTTGGAAACTTGGACTGCTACTATATCTGGGCTGTTGTAAATAATACTGCAATAAACATGGGGGGGTACACGTATCTTTTAAATTAGTGTTTTTGTTTTCTTTTGCTTTCTACCCAGTAGTGGAGTGACTGGATCATACGGTATTTCTATTTTTAATTCTGTAAAGACCCTATTTCTAAATAAGATCACACTCACAGGTTCTGGGTGGACATGAGTTTTGGGCAGACGCTGTGCATTGTCTATGTGGCTGTGCAAATGTGAAGCATGTCCACCTGCCCAGTAGTATTCATTACATTCTTCTCTTTGTTCCTAGGGTACTTTCTGTTTTATAGAGTGTGTGTGTGTGTGTGTGTGTGTGTGTGTGTGTGTGCACGCGCATGCACATGTGCTTGTGCTGTCGTTGCATTTCTTTGTTGTGGTTTTAGGGGGGAAGGTTATTTTGCAGTCGAGTGACCAGTGCTGTAAATCCTAGCGGCCTGCTGTTAGACTGGTGCCAGGCCAGCGGGCGGGCTAGCATCCTACATACACAGCACCATCCACCTGACTGCCGTGGCCTTCCTCCCTCAGACCAAGCTGGTTCCACCCCTCACTGCACATGCAGATGCTCCTTTGTTGTGTGTTATGATCACCCACGCGGAATCCTAATGTAGGATCCTAATGCAACTCCGTGAGGTCACCGCAGATGTTCCTTAGTGAGAACTTTTGGGGCAAAGCTGACCAGAGGACCAGGAGGCAGGAAAAGCTGGGTTCTAATCTCACCTCGGAAGAATTATTTTTCAGACAGCTCCAGTGTTCCCCGTCTGTGCCAGGGGGAGGATGCATTCTTGCAAACACGTTACTGCCTTTTACCAACATACGTGGGCCCTGATAAAATGCTTCTCTTCTTGCTATTGATAGGGGTGCTGTCTTTAAAAATAGACCTTCTTGGCTTGGGCATTTGGTCAACAAATACTCATTGAGTTTTCTCTAAGTGCCAGCTCTCGGCTGACACTATGGACCATAAAAAGAAATTTAATAACCAGTCCCCACAGGACTCGGAGATCGGCTACGTAAACTGACATAGGTGCATACCACAGAATATTATGCAGCAGTTAGAAAGCAATGACAGTCATTACAGAAACAAAGGTAGATTTTAAAAGCAAAGGGTTATTGGAAACACCGTAATGTTTTCATGAATTATGCATACACATATATGTCACGTTAGTGTAGATTCTTGCTGGGGCTGGCAGGGTGACGGCAATGGGAATCCAGCATGAAGGGAAAAACAAAATAAGGCAAGAGAAGTAAGCCATGTGAAGCAAAAGTGTCATGAGCTGCAGAGTCTGATTAATTCAACCTTCTGCTCCTGAAGTTAAAAAAAATCTTGCAGAGTTGAGAATCAGCGTTTGGAGTAGTAAAACGGGGGTGCCTGGGTGGCTCAGTTGGTTAAGCATCCAACTCTTGGTTTTGGCTCAGGTCATGATCTCACGGTCTGTGAGTTCGAGCCCCGCGTCAGGCTCTGTGCTGACAGCTCGGAGCCTGGAGCCTGCTTCAGATTCTGTGTCTCCCTCTCTCTCTGCCCTTCCCCTGTTCATACTCTGTCTCTGTCTCAAAAATAAATAAACATTAAAAAAAATAATAAAATAAATAAATAAATAAGACAGCAATGGATTAAGTCTCAGAAAACAGGGCATAGACACAAAGAGTAGGGTTAAGAGGTTGGAGAGAGGAAATAGCAACACTCGAATGGGAACTTCAGGATGAGCAGGGGGCTGCTAGCCATACTCAGCAACATCAGAGGGTCTTTTTGTCAGGTATAAATAAGACAGGGCACAACTGAATTTTTTTTTTTTAAAGCAGACATACAAATTACTGGTATTTCCCACATTTGATTGAATGCAGACAAGGGGGTCTGTGAAGTGGTTACAGATAGGGGCAAATCATACAAGATCTTGACTGTGAATCGGGGGGGGGGCTGGGCTTTATCCTTTAGGTTGGAAATTTAGAGACGGTGGGGAGACTGGAGGAAAGGGGCTCTACCAAGGCACCTCTAGAGTAGCATGCAGGGAGATCCTTGACTCTCTGCTGTGGTCCAGCTATGGGGCAAACAGAGAATGAGACAGGAGGCCGCTGAGCAGGAGAGGGAAGGAGGGGCCCAAAGGGGAAGCAAAGGGGATGATACCCCTGATGAGCAATCAGCTAACAGGAAGACAGCTAGGAAAGAGCAGAAGATGGTTGCCAAAACTTGAATCTGAGTAATGGGAGAATAATGTTTTCAATGGAGGGGTTAGGAAGCAGGATCATTTAGGATGACAAAGATACTGGGTTTATCCGTAGATAAACTGAGCTATGGTGAACATTCCTGGAATTCAGTTCTAAAGGAAGGTCCTAAACATGGTGCTTCCCTGCTCCTGGGAGTAGACAGTGGAGCCGAGAAGGGGAATGTGGCCCTGAGACCCCTGGGCAGACCCCAGGGGCAGACCTGCTGCCCCCTGGGGGTGGGAAGAGGCATGATAGGTACTCAGGAAATGTGGTGTGAATGAACTCTGGGACTTCTTATTCAACAGCCAGTGTTATCTCCAGCACCAGATGGCAACTGTCACTACTGATCTAAATCCTTCCATGGCTCCCCAGTGCCCACAACCCAGCCCCACAGTCTGCCCAAAGTCGCCCCTCCCCACCTCATGTCCAAGGGCACTCCTTGCACACCCACTCCACTCTAGCCCCTAGCACCCCAGGATGCCCCTGCTGTAGCACCCCCACACTGTCCCCCACCCCTCCAAGGTCAGGCCCGTTCCTGTCCCTGCCTTTGTCCATGCCTTTCTCTGTCCCCAGATGCCCTTCCCCTGTCCTCTGACTGGTGAACTCCTCACCATGCCAATTCCTGCTCATATGTCACCTCCTCTCCTAAATTCTCTACACTCCCAAGGAAATTTTGACAGCCTCTCAGTTCACATGTATCAGCACGTGTCCGAGCTCCCGAAACTGTCGGCTGTATTAGCTTTATAACCCCCACCCCCAGTGCTTTGCCCAGTTTATTTTCTTACTTAAACCATAGGCGGAATCTATTTCATACATTATTTGAGACCTAAAAACACATAAAGTTTATTTATAGTTAGTAAGTATCAAAGGAAATCTGGAGTCAAAATAAATCAAATGTTAATACTTTAAAGAACAAGAATTCACCTTACTTACTATAATTTAGCAATGAAAGAAGAACAAAGACTTGGCATTTCCCTTTATTCAACCTGTGATCATAGAGTGCCAGAGAGAGCCAGCCTTCTTTCTCTCATACTCTGATTTTCAGTCCAACTGTGTTACATCATGTTCTAGAAAATCACACAGGCTCAATTCTTTCCAAAATGCCAAAGCAAATCTGAACTGAAAAATTACTGGGTGATATGTGCCTATAGCTGCTTAACAGAAACTGTAATTTGGATACTATATTAAGCTGGACCTGGATCCTACCTAAAAAGAAATATTTGTGCTTCTTTTTTTTTTTTTTTACAGCATTTTTATGCATCACTGCGTGTATTTACCATTTTGGTCAGGAGGCAGGGAGGGCATTTTTGAGATTGGAATTCTTAAACAGGAATATTCAGACACAAATAGGACTTTAAGGAGTTTCCAAGAATCTCTTATCTCAACTCCAAGGTTAAAATATGATAGATCAGAAGAATACAGCTCATAATTTACTTCTATTCAACAAGCATTTATTAAGTGCCACCCAAGCACCAAGTAGTGGGCAAAAATGTATATGTCACAGTATCTGTTTTGAAAGCACTCACCTTCTAGCAAAAGGCAGGGACATAAACTTAATAATAGAAACCAGCCATGACATACATGTTTGTCTAGATGCTACTTCCTTCTGTCCCCATCAGATCTGGACTCTCAGCTTTATTCGTACTCAAATCCTAAAACGTATTCGGAACCACCTTCAGCCTTTGGCAGTTTTGTGGGGCATCACAGTGACAGGGTGGCAGGATTTTGTGGGAGCTGTGCACACGGCCTTCCTTTAGCATATTTATACCTGGCAGTAGAAATTCAAAGCATGTCAAAGAATGCTGGGGCTTTGACCCAATTTCTTGTTTGATTATACACGTTGTTTTCCCTTAATCAAATTTCTAGCTATTATCTCCTAAAAGGTAGCTTGAAGCTTTTGAAAAGTAGATGGGGTCATCAAGATTAAGTAATACCAGTAATGCTTGTTGCTAGTAGCATGTTTCTGCTGCTTCTTTTTTTTTTTTTAATTTTTTCATGTTTATTTATTTATTTTGCGAGAGCATGAGCAGGGAAGTGGCAAAGAGAGAGGGAGAGAGAGAATCCCAAGCAGGCTCCCCGCAGTCAGCACGGAGCCCAACATGAGGCTCGATCCCACGAACTGTGAGATCATGACCTGAGCCAAAATCAAAAGATGGACACTTGGGGTGCCTGGGTGGCTCAGTCGGTTAAGCGTCCGACTTCTGCTCAGGTCATGATCTCACGGTCCGTGAGTTCGAGCCCCGCGTCGGGCTCTGTGCTGACTGCTCAGAGCCTGGAGCATGTTTCAGATTCCGTGTCTCCCTCTCTCTCTGACCCTCCCCCGTTCATGCTCTGTCTCTCTCTGTCTCAAAAGTAAATAAACATTAAAAAAAAAATTAAAAAAAAAGATGGACACTTAACTGACTGAACCACCAGGTGCCCCATGTCTCTGCCTCTTAGCCTTCTTGACAGACAGAGCCAGGAGGTATATGCATGTATATGTACAGATGCATACACACACATAAAAATGTGTGCACACACAAGTACATATAAACACGCACGTACATAATTTCAAGATCATGAATTTACACTATCTGAAAGTGAAATCCATCCCACAGTGTTCTGTCTGGCCTTCTCCCATTCCATATCTATGTCTCCTTCTCCACAACGAGATCCCTGGCTTCCAACAGCAACTCTAGGGTACTCACTTTGGAAAAATGTTTGGCAGTACAAACTCTCATTAAACATACATGGGCCCGTGATCCAGAAATTCTACTTCTGGGGACATCTCCCAACAGAAATGAGGACTTATGTCCAGCAAAAGCATACACAAATGTCTATAGCAGCTTTACCTATAAGAGCCAAAAACTAGAAACAACCCCCAGACCAGTCAATAATGGAAAAAGCAAATAAATTGTGGCATATTCATATAATACTAAGTTGCTGTGGAAACGAATGAACTGCTGATAAATGCAGCAGTTTGGATGAATCTCATGGACATGATGTTAAGTAAAAGATGTCCAGCACAAAAGAATAGTATTCCATTTACTCAAAATACAAAAACGAGCAAAATTAATGGTGCTAGAGGGCAGAGTAGTGATAACCCTGGAGGCTTGTGGGGACAGAGCAGGAAGGGAGCCTTATGGGGGTCTGGAATGGTCTATATCTTTATTTGGGTTGTAGTAACACAGTTGTAATACCAAGATAAGAAGTCATCGGGCTATAAACATAGAATTTAAATACTTTGCTCTATGAATTATATCCTAATTTTTAAAAAAATTGATACAGCTACCAGTTGGGTTGCTGGAAATTCGCTCAACTGAAATGAATTAATCAAACAAATCTCACATGTGTTCAAGAAATGACGACTGCATCAGAGCTTAATCATCTGCCTGGCAGCTACTGCTTTTCTGTTGTAAGACGCATGCCATGTCCATAATGTAAGAATGGGGAGAATCGTGCATCCTAGGATTTAACAACACAGTGTGTAGGCTTATCCGGTGTCTTGAGATAATTTTTGATTGTTGAGCTGAATTGGACTCTGTTCTACACCGTACCCCACCCAGGGCCAGTCATCGCTCAAACCCGTCATGGCCTATGCCTTGTAAATAAAGTCACATGAATCTAGGTGCCCTCTAGGATCAAATAATGATAACGAAATCCCTGGAAAGGTTGGCGCTGGGAATCCTCAATGCCCACAGACGGGGAGGGCGGGTGTCGTGGTGACAGCTTCACTGGTAGGGTGGAATACAGCCACAACCTCCAGACTGGCCCTTTGTCCTCCCTGTTCTCAGCGTCTGCCCTGTTGTCCAGGCAAAGCCAGATATGAGACATGAAACCATTCCTGCCTTGATCGAGAAGCTTTCCCTGTTAATCAGGACTCGAAAATAAGAGATGGTTATAATAAAAATTAAAATATAATAAAGTAAGGGTGGTTTTCCAACTTTCAACATACCACAACCACCTGGAGGGCTTGTGAAACCCATATGCTGGACCCCACCCCAGAGCCTGGGGTTCAGCCAGTCTGAAGCTACACCTCTAACCAGCTTCCAAGGGGGTGCTGGTGCTGCTGGTCCAAGGACCACACTTTGAGAACTACCGGTAGAATGGAAAGAATATGAAATCAGAGCATCAAAGCTCAAGTCCTGAACTCCACTAATAATCTATGACTTTGAGCAAACAACTTAATCTCTCTGAGCCTCTTTCCTCTTCTGTGTAACAAAGGTACTATGTGTCCTGTTTGCCTTATGCAACTGGCTTTGGTATTACGTGAATTCCTTTCTGTTTTGAAAACCGTAAATCATTAGACCAGAAGGTCTTCAATTCTTTGTGCCGGGGACTCCCTTCTCAGATCCCCTCTCAGACCACTGATTTTAAATCCATAAAATAAGATACAGAAGACTACAGCGGAAACCAATTGCACTGAAATATAATTATCAAAATATTTTTAGAAAAAGACTTGCTTCTCAGTAATTTTTAGTAGCATGGGCGTCTTTAAGATAGGAGATCTCACGGGGAGTCTAATCATCACTGTCGTTGCAGGATAGTGATAGGTTTTTAAACAATATTTCAGACTACCTGTAACATCTGTAATGTCCTATGAATGCATAGGTGATTTCTAGTGGTGACAAAGTCCCCAGAGAAACTGCTAATTCCATTAGGATACAGCGCACAAAGTACTGCTGATACTGTTAGGATTGGCGGCTGAATTTATCATAGAAGGAAAGCTACACTTAGGATGTAACTGACCCTTCCAAGGTGGTAGTGCGAGGTGAGTAGGTGTGTTCCGTTTTCAGGATATCCAGATGAGCAAGCATATTCTGAGACTCACTTGGGTTTGTGCCCACACGTGAGCTTCCGTGGAAGCCCATAGACTAGGGCGACGATGGCAGGGCCGCAGACCTCCACGAGGCGGCCGGTGATGTCTGACCCTTTCGTCCTTGCTCCTGGTCTGCCACTTCCCAGACAGCTTCTTAGAACTGCCGAAACATCGAGAAGCTTGGAACTTTATTAGGAGGAACTCCGTTCTCATTTCCCAAAGGGAGAAACACGACAAGCTCGCAGTGATCTGTTGGCTGTCAGGAGGCCACCTTTCTTGGGACGCAGGGCCTGGCATTTCGGCCGGCGGCAGCAGGCGTTAAGATTGTGGGATAAAGTGCCTGAGAAGCAGGGCTTAGTTCTATAAGCGATTCCTATGTGAATCTTGGAGAAGGGCTTTGTTGGCGCAGATAGTTTAGGCCAGACGTAGATGCCCAGAGTTGGCAGCTAAAACGAACGAAAGGCGTATGTCAAACGAGAGTGGAGGTTTCCCCTTATTGACACAGTTGCGACAAGCTTCGCCAAAGCTTGACCTTCCATGAACACACCCGCTAGCGAGAGCCGTGAGTCACCTGCACCTTTTTGTGGGGTAGTTCTGGACACCCTTACGCAGCCCTGGAACTGCTTACAGGCACGTAAATTGTGGGTGCAGCTGCTTTCAATATGCAAGCCCAGGTGGGACTAGTTCTGGAACCGTTTCAGAAGCTAACCTGTGGGCATATGGAATCAGGCCCATGTCTGCCAAAAACCTCACATGGCTTTTTTTAATGCTTTGCTATTATATGGTGAAAGATTCACCTAAACCCGGAGAGCAGGGGCAGGGGTAACAGTAGTAGATGGTAAAAAGATTTGGGGTCCCCATGTTTTAGTTCCTGGGAAACCCTCACAGTTCCCTCCTACGCGGTATTTCAGATGGTTTTTTAATGGACTTTTTGGTTTCCAGATAACAACCTCTTCTACGATATTGCCATTAAGAGCAATAAAACCTTAGCCAGAACCTACATCAGTTCTGAGCTTTGGATGCTCTGAATGAGATTTTAAGAAGAACCAGTAAAAAGGGGGAAAATATGTATATCCCTCGGGAGTATTTCTGCTTGTACCATGTCCCTTAAATTAACTGAAAAATGTTGAAGCTTTAAAGAAGGTAATATACACATATGGTAAAACAAATTCTAAATGGTAATAAAAAGATATAAAATGGGAAATAAATGTTTCCCTTCTCATCTCCCATCCCAACCTAAACCCTTGTTCCTGTCCCCAAATGTTAACAGTTTTATGACTTTCTCTGAAAAGCTTTATGCATGGGCATATGTGTTTTATGTGTATGCCTTTTTTTAAAAGTATATACAAATGAGATCATACCAAACACACTACGTTGCATTTTGTTTCATTTAAACAAAACAGACGGCTTGGTCAGTTAAGCATTCAACTTCAGCTGAGGTCATGATCTCGTAGTTCATGAGTTCGAGCCCCACTTTGCTGACAGCTCAAAGCCTGGAGCCTGCTTCAGAGTCTGCGTCTCCCTCTCTCTCTGCCCCTCCCCGACTCATGCTCTGTCTGCCTCTCAAAAATAAAACAAACATTTAAAAAGTTTAAATAGGGGCGCCTGGGTGGCGCAGTCGGTTAAGCGTCTGACTTCAGCCAGGTCACGATCTCGCGGTCCGTGAGTTCGAGCCCCGCGTCAGGCTCTGGGCTGATGGCTCAGAGCCTGGAGCCTGTTTCCGATTCTGTGTCTCCCTCTCTCTCTGCCCCTCCCCCATTCATGCTCTGTCTCTCTCTGTCCCAAAAATAAATAAACGTTGAAAAAAAAAATTTTTTTTTAAGTTTAAATAAAAATTTATCACGGAGTTCTTCTCATACCCACACACACAGACCTGTCTCGTTTTTACGGTCACCTAGCATCCCACTGCATGGACATTCAGTATGACAAATTATGTAAATAATCCTCTACTGAGGATTGAGGTATTTAGGTTGTTTGGGGGTTTTCTCTATTTAAAAAAATCTGCAGAGAATATCCTTGTTACAAACGCTTTTGTGTCCTTATAAAAGTATATCCCTCAAAGTAGTTTCATGCGAGTACAATTCTTGGGCCAAGTGTGTAGGCACTTAAAGTTTTAGCAATGTAACCAAACTGCCCTCCACTATGGTTGAGTTGGCTTACATTCCCACCAACAATGTTATGGATGCCTGCTCACTCGCACACCTACCAATTCCGGCAATAGTAAAGGTTTTCAAACATTTGCCATTCTGGTGGGTCAAGAATATCCCATCGTGGTTTTGATTTGCATTTCTTAAATTACAAGTAAGGCAGAGCAGCTTTTCATTTGCTTATGAAATATCGGGACTTGGTTTTCTTTAAATTGCCTGTTGATCATTCGTTGCCTATCTTTCTTTTGAGCTGGTGCCTTTCTCTGCTGTCCAGCTTTGCCTTGAGCAAATATGAATTCCTACTAGGTGGTAAGCTCTCTGCTGATCGCTAGACCTGTAACAGTGAGGAAACACCTTTTGGAGCCGGCAGTGTTCCGGGAGACAAATGTTAGTCCAGTCAGACTCTGAACGGATGTATGTACAGAGTTCAGTGCCTTGGATGAGAGGCTTTCGCATCTCGTAGAACATGTGAAAGAAAAGACAGACCTGACTGGGGGTTGGGGAAGAGCTGACATCTAAAGAACAAATTGGATTTGGGGTTCAGAGAAACACTTCTAGAAGAAGGAACAGATTGTGGAGGGAACATGAGGTATTAGATGAGCTAAAAGAAGGCCAGGGAGCAGAGCACAGAGAGAAAAATAAAAGTGGTGCACAATGAAGCTAGACCACATCACCGTGGACCACGTCACCCATTAAGGATTAAGGGCTTCTTCCCTGACAGAAATAGAAAGCCACTGAAGGATGTTGAGCCGTAGTTGATGGTCAGATCTGCATTCTGAAGAGATTACTCTGGCTGAGAAGAAGGGAAATTAGGTAGACCAATTAGAAGGTTTTGAGTTAGTCTGGATGAGATCTGGTGGTAGTCTTGCCCTGGATAATGGCAGTGGACATGGAGAGAAATAGATGGGTTCAAGAAATATGGAGGAGGTCAAGTAAAATTTGATGATGGATTGGATACAGGAGAGGAGGAAGGGAGAGTTGTCCAGGGTAATTCCTCCATTTCTAATGAAGCGGATGGTAGTACCACTTACTGACAGAGAAAATGCTGGAAGAGGTCAAGGGCGAGTTCAGACATCTGAGGGCAGCTGTCAAGTAGGCAGTTAGAGAAAGAAGTCTGGATTGGAAACAGAAATTTGGAAACCAGCGGAATACAGTAATTAAAGCCATGGCATCGGTGTACTTGCCCATGAAAGTATGGCACCCAAATCAGGTCTACTCTTAATCCTCAAGGAATGCTAATATTCATTAGCTGAGTAGAGAAAGATGACACAGAAATGAAAGAACAGATGAGCAGCCTAAGAACCAGAGGACGGCAAGCTGAGTGTGGTGTCCCAGACCAAGAATGTTTCCAATAGGATGGAAAGGCCAGTAGGACCGAATGCTGCTGCAACATCTAGCAAGGGGAGGCCTAGAACATGCCCATTGGATTTAGCAACATGGAGGTCCTGGTGACATTAATTATAATTGTTTCAGTGGCATAGTGGGGGCAGGAGTCAGGTTGGAGATGTTGAGAAGTGAATGGCAAGTGAGGAAATGGAGAGGCAATATGGACCACTTTCAAGTGTGGTTTTTGAGAGAAAACAGCTCTAAACTTATTCTTCCTTAGTCTCTACTCTTGACCTTCTTTGCCACTCAGTAAGCTGAATTGATTTTATAATTTGGTATTCGGTGTTCCACAGGTGTGGTCTCCCTGTAGCCATGGCCACCAGCCAACCGGGGATGGAGTGTGCCGGGTGGGGAGAATGGGGGTATACCCACCTCTAAACAGGAGGTTCTGCCACCCCTTGGAGCAGCCTGACTCTGCTGGACCCAAGAGACCCACTGTAGAAACGCTGCTGAAAATGTGTTTAAGAAGCAAAGAGTCCTTGGGGCGCCTGCGTGGCTCAGTCGGTTAAGCAGCCGACTTCGGCTCAGGTCATGATCTCACCGTCTGTGAGTTCGAGCCCTGCGTCGGGCTCTGTGCTGACAGCTCAGAGCCTGGAGCCTGTTTCAGATTCTGTGTCTCCCTCTCTCTGATCCTCCCCCGTTCATGCTCTGTGTCTCTCTGTCTCAAAAATAAATAAACGTTAAAAAAAAAATTAAAAAAAAAAAAGAAGCAAAGAGTCCTTATATTTTTGAGACACCTCCTGAAAAATATAAGGGTAAAGGGGGTCCGGGATTTGCAGAGGGAAACAGGATAAGCCATGAGTTGATAATTATTGATGCTGGGTGATGGGTATACGGTTTATTACACTGTTCTCACTGCTTTTGTTTCTATATAAATTTTTCCATAATACATTGTACAAAATTAAATTTAGTAAGTCTGTGAAAGTGAGGGTGCAGAGATCCAGTGACCATCACAGGCCCACTGTGTATATGACACTTACCACGGGGCCTCCTTTCAACCCAATCCACCATTGGCTTCTGAGTGTCAAGGTGTCAGATGCCCTAAGGGAGGAAAGTCAGCTCTCACATGCTGTCCTTTGTCCTCTCATAAACACAAGCACCTTGTTCCTTGCCACTCTCCTCCTCTCTTACCTCCCCTCCTGAGCACAGACACAGTTTTGTCACTTCTCACCTTCGCCAACTTGAACAAGTTCCCTCCCATCCCTGATCAACGCTCTGACGGGGACATGCGCCTGCCTAGCTGTGTCATGAGGATTAATTTTAACCGTGTATGTGGGAGGGTCAGCATGGCTCCCAGCCTCAAAAGCCCACAGAGGTCAGGAAGGTCATACAAATGAATGAAGGTGATCAGGTGGGAGAGAATCGTGTGACCCTCTTGACCTATCTTTAGTTTTGTCACTTTTAGTAGACACACAAGTCGAAAGAATTATAAGCAAGTTTCTATTTCCGTAAGACAAATAACAATGCGGGCATGATCATATAAATGGAATAAATAACCCATAGCCGTCAATAAATGGACAGTACACTGAGACTCAGCCTCAGTGTGGGGGAGTATTAGGGAGTGGGGCGTTAGGACAAAGCAGAGCACACAAACCCCATCTAACGGGCGGTCCTCCTCAGCTCCAGCTGGTTCCTGCCATGACAGATTGTAGAGCCAATGGTAACATGTCTTCTTGTGTTACAAGAGAAGCTAGAAGCTACAGAACCCAAATTGAATTTGGGTTCAATTATTTCAAAACAAAACAAAACACTATGACGGCCAAACTAAGCCTATCTGTGGGCCAAAATCAGCTCACGGGCTGCCAATGTGCAACCTCTCACCTAGATAATGGGATATACTACGGTTTCCCTCCCCATCCTTTTCTCTTCTTCCTCTAACTTTCCCCACCCCCCTCTCTATTTCCACATTCTTCTCTCCTGACTACTCTTGCCCCTCTTTTCTATCCTAAGTTCAAGGGGTGGAAGGCATTGAATGGGTTGAAGAAGTGAACCAAGAAGTTGAAGAAACCCGAAGGGATGTGATCTAGATGCCTCACCTCCCTCAAGGCCTAGATCAGTGCCTAGCACATAGTGGGTCCTAATGGAACACTTGACGTGGAGTCACTTCACTTTCTTGTGCATACCCTGCCCTTACCCGAGGAATCATCTCGTTTTTCTCAACAGCTTTGCGAAGTCGTTCTGGCCGCTCCATCATCAACGGGAACTGGGCAATTGACCGGCCAGGAAAATACGAAGGCGGAGGGACCATGTTCACCTACAAGCGTCCAAATGAGATTTCGAGCACCGCTGGAGAATCCTTTTTGGCCGAAGGCCCCACTAATGAGATCTTGGATGTCTATGTGAGTTTGGATGTTTCTGGACTGTTTGAATTTTGCATCTTGCTTCTTCTAAGTCCCACCCTGAGTGCAAATAAGCAACAGATCATTGCCTGTGCTCAATAAAACCATTTGAGCTGAGCCTTTGAGGTGCCTAAATGCTTGGCGTTCACCTCTACCATTCACCTCTGAATGTACCTAGCTCATAGAAACCTTAAACTCTGCCAGATGCTTATTACCCTCAGAGTTTATTGACCCCCTAAAACCATTTTTACTTGTTGAACCAAATCAGAGGCAAAACATACCCTTTATTTCATGAGCATTGGCTCCGCTCCCGGCACTTTTTTCCTAATGCTAATTTGGCATGTTTTCTTTTTATGGCAAAAGAAAGCAAATGCCCAAGGCAAGACAAGACCGCTCAAGTTCCCAGCCCTCTTCAAATTCTATGAAAGCAAAGGAAGAAACGAGAACTGCAGAGTACTCCAGACGATGTGCAATAAAGCTTGAAGGAACAATACAGACGTTTACTACAAGTTCCTTGCCTTACAGAAGACACAATTCGGGATTTATTTTACAAGAAACTAAATTAGTAGGTTGCCCAAGAGTATAAAATGGTCCTTATTTTTCAAAGAAACCACTAAAATCCAGTCTTCTTAAAATGCTCAGGAAATAAAAAAGGTGACAAGACATAAAACTCAAATCAGGTTTTGATAAAGAGGAGCTCAGCCACAGACCTGTACTCTCTTCCCATCTCTAAAGCCATGCTAATCTACATGCTATTTGCTGTCTTAGGATTCTATAAATACTCGTTCTCCAGCTGTACAGTTACATGTTCATTCCTGTTGGGCCTAGTGGCTCATAGACTAGAAACTATAAAAGAAGCCTTGTTATAGTTAATTTTGAATATTTTTTTTTAAGACTGTCCAGTTGGTTGTTGGGCTCTGGGTAAGTTTCCAATGGCATCAGGGGTAAAAACCCAGGTTGTTAAAGGCCCGGTGTGGGTGGTCTGGGATTCGGTGGCCAACAATAATTTCATAAATGGGACAGGGTTTGCACTGGCAGAATGCTCATGCAGAAGAGGCATGGGGGAGGCAGGGAGGGTTTCCAGCCTCAGACCCACTGTTAAAAGAGAAACGAGAGAATTAGGGGTAGATGGTGGGAAACAGAGGTCACCCCACTTCCCCCCTTGGGGCTCTGTGCTCACCACCATGGTTCCTGGGTGTAGGGAGGTCAGTGGTTCTCATGTCTGCCTTCCCACGGGTGATTGTAGAATGGAGGCCCCTTTTCACATGTAGGAAGAAGGTAAGGGATGATGGCGGGCAGAATGGACACTTTCATGAACAAAACAGGTCCCACCATGCAGGAGTGACTTGGAGACGCTTGTGGCTTAAAGATTCCAAGAGATAGCTGTGATTCTAACCTCTTGCTCCAGATGAAGAAATCAAAAACCGTGAGACCATGGGACTTGCTCTAGGGTATACAACTGGCCAACAGGAGAGCCCCTTTATAAAGCAGTAGGGACAGTGTCTCCTTGCCTGGCTTGTATTTACACTGAGGATTCCCATTCTGCTGCTCCATTTAGCCCAGCGCCCTGCCCCTCGCCAGGAAGGCCATAGGCACAAAGGACTCTGTGTTCCAAAGCCAATAGGGAGGGATTTTTTCTGCAAAGGCCTGCTGATTGATTTTGTGGTTTTTGTCCCAGATGGTGTTTAATTCCTGACTTCTGCTGCTTCCTGCTTGATATCCTGCTTTTGTCATTGGTTCCTGAGAGAACAGGAACCAGGGAGACTTACTTGCCTTACACCTGTTTTCCTGCCCCCCCCCCGCCCCCCCAACTCTCTGTGGCTCTGGAGCTTTCCATGGATGAGAGGGGATGAGATCCAGAGCGTGAACGAGGGAGAGGGTGGGGCAGACCTTTCCTGAGCCAGCCTCATGGCCAGATAGGGTTCTTTGAAGTAACCTCAGGGATGCCAGGCTGGCTCTGCCCAAGGCGGCTGGCTCTTCTTTGCATGATTTTCTCTCGCCACCTAGTGTTCAAATGTGTTCCCCTGTAGCGTAGACATGGCTGTCTGGGCTATTTTGAGAGCACTGAGCACAAACTAAGCTATGGTATAAGATGGTTGAGAGCCAACAGAAAGGTTCTTCTACCACTGGTCCCATCTTCCTATTTGGAATGTATAAAATCTTGACTTTCCCCCTAGTTTTCTTCCAAGTTCTTCATTCTTCAAAAGCAAAGAACAAAAAACAATCCAGGAAGAGCTTTCATTTAATCTGCCACAGGTTCACTAATATGATTAGATCTGAATCAACCCACTCATTAATAGATAGTGCCATTTATACCACGGAAACTTGGCCCACAGGCAAGGTGTGTGTGACAGTGCAGTGACATTGACCTTTGTGTTGTCAGATGATACACCAGCAGCCTAATCCTGGAGTCCACTATGAGTACGTCATCATGGGGACCAACGCCATCAGCCCCCAGGTGCCTCCTCACAGGAGACCAGGTAAAATCTCTTGTGTTTCTGCCAAGCATGCCTGCTATTTCCTTCTAAAGCCCCCCTGTCTCTTCCTGTGCATCTCCCTTGTGTCTCTCAGTCAACATGGAGAAAACCCATGGGCACGCACTTGATATCAGAGAATGCTTTACTATTTGTCTGAGCCTTTGCTGATGAGTGTGTCTCATTCACTTGATTCAAAAATGAGGTGGACATCCTGAATCTATCTTTCCAGTTCGACATTTGGAAGCACCTCGTATTAGGTTCCTACAGCTGCCCTAACAAATTTTTGCAAACTTAGTTACTCAGAACCACACAAATTTGCTATCACATGGTTCAGGAGGTCAGAGTCTGTCCAAAACGGGTCTTGCTGGGCGGGAACCAAGGTGTCGGTGGGCCATGCTCCTATGGGAGGCCCTAGGGGGCTCTGTCGCCCTGCCCTTTCCACGTCAAGAGGCCTCCTGAACTCCTTGCTTCTGGGCCCCCGCATCTTCAAAGCCAGCTGAGTAGCACCTTCGGATCTTGGGCTCCGACCCCATTTTTCCATCATCACATCTCCGTCTCTGACTCTCGTCCTCCTGCCTCTTGCTCGTGAGCATGCAAATGATAACATCGGGCCCATCCAGACAATCCAAGACAAGTCTCCATCCCCAAATCTTTAACTTCCTCACATCTGCAAAGTCCCTTTTACCATACATGGTAACATATTCACAGGTTCCAGGGATTAGGATGCAAACATCTTCAGAGGGCCATTATTCTTGTCTACTTCATGCCTTTTCTCTTGGTCCCCTTTGCTTCCGTCAACACTGCTTTGACTTATAAGAAATGAATAATGAGTTCACGCCTAGCTGTCTACCTCTTTCCCGTGGGCTTTGCTGATAGACACAGCAGGCAGCCCTCTGACTCCACAGATATTTCTTTACCAAATGATAATGGAGCCCACCACCCAAACGGAGACTTTCTTTTCCATCTTTTGAACGGGAAGGTCTGCATAAATATTAATGGTATCATCACCCACACACTGAGTCCTTGCTCTGTGCCAGATACTGCTGAGCCCTTCACACAGATTAACTCATCACATTATCACAATAGTGCTCAGAGGAAGGTGCTATTATTAGCCTCATTTTAAAAGTAAGGAAATGGAAGCTTAGATTGACTTATTTGCCCCGGTCTCACAGGGACCTCAGGCCAGCCTGTGTGACTACGTAACTGTTACGCTTCTTTGAGTTACCTGGTCTGACAACTGTCCTGGGAAGTGAGGGCACAGGAGGCCCGGCCCACCATCCTTCTCCAGCCCACCAGATGGATAACCGGGTTATCGGATTGTCACAGGTCAGGCAGAAACCACCTGGCTGCATGGAGACAACAGGGTGTGTGCCCAGCCTATGGGGTGCCCGTGTTGTCCAAACAGCAAATCAGCACAGCAGGAACGACACATAGTCTGAGAAACCAAGTGCGGATGGCAGAATATTGAGGTTACTGAGGTCTGATGCTGATCGATAAGGCGATTGGACAGACTACTTGAAATCATATAAGGTGATGATGACTGATAACAAGCCTGATGAGTCTCAGCTGATCGGTAGCATAGGATTGATGACCTGGGACAGGCAGGCCCAGAAGGAGTCAGTTGTAGAAAGTTGGTGAGGAGGGGCATTCTGGGAGTCGGCTTTACCCTCCATGAACTCAAATTCAGCTCTGCTGGTTTCTGCTGGCTTGCTTCAGACAAGTCAGGAACTCTCTGAGCACATCTCCAGTCTACAAAATGGTGAGGGGGAAAAAACCCTACACTCCCAGGATTTTTTTGGAGGCGACAGGCAGTGGAAAAGGATTGAATATCAGGTATCCATCCCGGCACGGTGCCCAGTGTATGCGAGGTACGCAAATGATTTTAAAATGTTTTTGTCTGGTAGCATTTTAGTCTCACTTATGGCGGGATGACTAGTCTTGATTCTGTTGATTTAAACTGCATATAATTTAAGCCATGAAGTATTTTAAGTAGCCAACTAAATAAGAAATACGGGTGAAGGGTGGGAGAGCCCTAAGTTTTAACCGGATTCTACAGTAACTCTGGGATCTGCCTCCTTAGTTTGTATCGAACTTGAACAATATTCGGTCAAAATAGAAATATATAAAGTAAGATACAAGTGCTCCATAACTGGCCAAACTTGGAAGCAACCAAGATATCCTTCGTTAGGCGAATGGATGAATAAGCTGTCTGGTACCTCCAGACAGTGGAATGTTATTCAGCACAAAAAGAAATGAGCTGTCAAGCCATGAAAAGACGTGGAAGAAAGGTCAGTGCGCATTATTAAAGTGAAAGAAGCCGATCTGAAAAGCCTCCACGCTGCATGATTCCAACCATACGACATTCTGAAAAAGGCAAAACTATGAGGACGTTAAACAGGTTCCCAGGGGGCAAGGGGAGGGAGGGACGAATAGGCAGACAGAAGATTTTGAGGGCAGTGACACTATTCTCAATGCTACCGTAATGGTGGGTGCATAGCACTACACATTTGTCGAAACCCATAAATTGTACGTCACCAGACTGAGCCCTGATGTAAACCATGGGCTTTGGGTGACAATAGTGTGTCGATGCAGGTTCATGGATGGCAACAGCTGTCCCATTCTGGTGCAGGATGTTGATGGGGGAGGCTGTGCGTGTGTGGGGCCAGGGAGGATATGGAACCTTTCCACTTAATTTTGCTGTGACCCTAAAACTGCTCTAAAAAAAAGAATAAGGTCTATGAAAAAAAAAAGAAAAGGTAATATGCCCCGACCTCATCCCTCCCACCCCATCCCAAGAGGGGATATCTCTTTACAACTTGGTGGGATTCCACACAGCCCTTTCCTGTGCACATAGAAACACGCTTACAGCCACTTGGAACCTTTGCCTGCAATCCAAGTGTACAAGGGACATTGCATGCTGGGCTTTTCCAGAAGTCTAACTGAGATCTCACCTCAACTGCAAACCTATTTGAAACTTGTAGAAAATTCGATCTCAGTCCATATGGGGGCCCCCCACACACCCCCGATAGGAGTGAAGGTCACCATGAGTAAGGTCTGCGGTGCTCAGGAAGCCCCAGCCCCCTGACTCCACCCTCTCCTCGCCTTGGAAATACTTCTCCCTCTCCCTGTGTCTCTCAAAAAATGCTCTCCACCTTTCCCTCCTTTCTTTTCCTCTTTTCCCTCGACTAGCTGGGTATCTGGGCCTCCTTATCCTTCCTGAGAACTCAGGCTTTCACTGTAGGAAGGAAGAGCTGTTGACTTTCAGCAGCTTGTACTCTCTCTCCTGCAAAACTCCGAGGCCAGAAAACCTAAGGGCTTGGCCACTTGGACTGGGAGAGGAGGAGGAACAGACGCAAGGGGCAGAAAGCAGATTTAATCTCCAGAGGTGTCCAGCCACACCTCAGCATGTATGTGTATGCAGGCTAAACTCTGCCGTGCTTTTTCCTCTCGTCAAACAACAGATCGGTCATCTTTCCATATCACAACGTGTATTTTCTCCGTTTTTTTTTTTTTGTTCCATTCTTTTTTTTTAAATTTTTTTTTTCAACGTTTATTTATTTTTGAGACAGAGAGAGACAGAGCATGAACGGGGGAGGGGCAGAGAGAGAGGGAGACACAGAATCCGAAACAGGCTCCAGGCTCCGAGCCGTCAGCCCAGAGCCCGACACGGGGCTCGAACTCCCGGACCGCGAGATCGTGACCTGGCTGAAGTCGGACGCTTAACCGACTGCACCACCCAGGCGCCCCTTTGTTCCATTCTTAAAAAAAAAAAAAAATCGGTCATCTTTCCATATCACAACATACGGTCATCTTTCCATATCACAACATATATTTTCTCCGTTTTTTTTGTTGTTGTTGTTCCATTCTTAAAAAAAAAAAAAAAAAAGGTAACCTAGCATCCATTCATGGCTGTAGCCTGATGGTTTTTAACCAGGACCCTGGTGGACACTTAAATCCACTCCACTGTTGGGCTATTTCAAATAACGCTTTACTGGCCATGGTTGTACATGCAGCTTTATGCGAAAGAATGGGAATATTTGCACGATGAAGGTCCTAGAAACTGAATCACTAGGTCAGGAGGCACGTGCGTGTAAAACAAGGGTGGATGTGACCAAATTGCCCTCCAAAAATTTGTGGCTATCTACCCTCCCCTTCCCCGGTGTATTTCCCTGTACTTTCCATGAGGGGTTTAGGGATCTTAGGGTCTCCAAAGTTTCTGATACTTACTGTCAGGCTAATAACGTTGTGGCGGTAGTTTTTGTTTTTCCCATGTGGTTCTTTCACTATGAGTGAAGTTGAGCGTTGTTGTGTGACTTTTGGGCTGTTTGTATTTCTTTTTGCGTGACTTGCCTCTTCCTGGCCCTTGCCTGCTTCTCCTCCTGAGACATCCGTCTTTCTCTTATTCGCTTTTAATAATGGTTTGGATATTAGGGAAATGAGCGTCTGCATGTTTTAAACACGCGTGTTGTGAATTAGAAACGGTGGCATTCTGCATAATTTCTGATGTTGAAGGGATCTCCTCCGTGGGACTCAGTGTCCAGACCGATCTCTCTTCTGTGTGTGCACCTGCCTCTCCTAGGGGAGCCCTTCAACGGCCAGCTGGTAACGGATGGGAGGAGCCAGGAGGAGCGAGAAGAGAAAGAGAGGACCGAGGAGAAGGAAGGAGATGGTGGGGCGCCTGAAGTATTCACCTCAGGATCAGCGCAGGCCTTCCCAGTCAGGCATCCCGATGGATTTTCTCCCCATCGACCGGACGATTTGGTGCCGGCGGCACCGCAGTCCCCACGGCGAAGCCGGGACCACAACTGGAAGCAGCTCGGGACCACAGAATGCTCAACGAGTTGTGGGAAAGGTGAGCTCGAGTGTGGGCCAGGAGGGTGTCCGCAGATCCCTGCCCCCCCGCCCCCGCCACCCGGTGAGGAACGCGTAGCTGGGCTCGAGGCACGCGGCAAACCCTCCCCTCCTTGAGCTTGACTGTGGGATTGGTCACTGGAGTGACACTGTGTTGAGGCTCCCCAAGACCCCCCCCCAAGCCTGATGATCCCCAAGAAGGACATGCAAGACTCAGAGAAGCTGCCAGGCTTGCAACTTTTACAGTGAGAAGATACAGAGGGGCATCGTCAGAGGGAAAACGCGTGTGTGGCCAGGTCCAGGAGAAACCAGGGGCCAGCTTCCAGGTGTCCCATCCCAAGACAGTTGCATATGGATGCACTGAATTCTCCCAGCAATGAGGGGTGACCGCAGGAGCCAAGTAATGCCAACCGGAGAAGCCCCTCGAGCTTTGGTGTCCAGGGGGCTTATTGTGGCTCAGTCGCATCGGCACGTAGCCCCCACATTACCGACATTGGCACCCAGAAGTCAAACTGAGAGACAGGACATGGCCCGAGACCTCAGGCACAGAAAAACAGGCACTCACCCGAATCGCATTGTTGGCATAAACTCTCTTGTCACACTGATACAGCGTGGTCCCAAGACATAGAGAAACACCCCTGTCAGCCGGATATTCCACGGGCTCAAGGGGCCGGTCCTGAAGATGGGCCTTTCTTTGGAGTGTGCAGGGTCTGAGCACCCTGAGTTAACCCTCTCCTGCATGCCACACTCATTAATGGCCACAGAATGTGCTCACAAAGTGTAAGGTCACACAAATACCAGACAAAACTCATTCTCACATCTGAGATTCCAGAAAAAAGCATGCTGACTGGGCTTGAGGTGTTAGCTGGCTTTCAGGCTCACCAGCACTCACAGCTCTCTCCTTTCTGTAAAATCCTCATCCTGTATCATCCTGTTATCCCGACCCCGTCGGCTGAGACCCCAGGGACAAGCCTGCAGCCCAACGTCGCCAGCTCTGTGGACTCCTGGCAGGAAGGGAGACCGCACACCAGAGAGCACACGGGGCATCTCCCTAAACCAAAGAAAAGAGAAGAGTTACAGGACTGGGGAGAAGAGTGGATGGTGTGCAGGTGAAATTTACGTAAAGCTGGTCGTGATAGGCTCAAAACAAAGCGTGGCTGTGTGCGAGCGGGTCAGTATCAGTCTCGGTCTGAACTGTGAAGGCGATCCAGGGCCCTGTTTTCTGGAAAGCCCCAAAGCTAAGGTAGATGTGGAATGTGGTGTCCAGAAACCCCTTCTCAAACCTGTGGCACCTGGTTGGAAATGGATGCTGTTTCCCAGTTTCAAGGTGGCCTAGATCCCCAGGGCAAGGATTTGCCTGTGACCATCCAGGAACTGTTTTCCAGGGATACCAAATGCATAGTAATAGCCTTCTGTTTGTAATGAAGTCCTATTGGTGACCCTGGAAGAGCTGTGCTTTGAGGGGAGGTTACCACAGAAACGGGGAGGCTGTATCTCAGAAAGTTTCTGCGGACAGGAAACTGACACAGTGAGAATATTGGTTTGGGGACATTTTTTTTTTTTTTTCTTTTCTTCAAGAGGCTTGTACCTGAAGGCACAAAATCCGGAAACTTTGACAGAATTTGTGCATGGAAAAGCCTTTCGCCACCGCCTCAAAGCCTTTATCTTTTTCCCAAGCACGTTGGCTTAGTGGCTTTTGAGAATGGGATTTGGGTGTTCTTCACGGGAGCTGGAGCTCCTCCCTCCTGGAACCCCACCAGTCCCATGATGATCGACAACCGGAGAACTGATTTATGGGGCTGGTATTGTGCAGGTTTTATCGTGCTTTTACTTAGTTGATGTGCAAAGAACATGGACTGGAGATTCGCCGGGCTAAGCTCTTTTTCAAGCTCTGTGAGGAAAAATGAAATGCCTATAGAATGTGTCTTAACAGAGGCAGAAAGCTAGAGATGATTACACATTAAGGCCAAAACCACTTTAGTGAGGACCCAGCCATGAATCTGAAGAGGTGAGCAGTACAAAATGCAGGTGACGTAGGAACTCAGGGTCCAAATGTGTTCTTACCAAATACTCTGTAGTTAGTGGTATGGTACCCACTAGAGGAACTGCTTACATTTGCGCTAGGTAAAAATGAGGGAAAGTTATAAAAATAAAAATTGTTGTCATGTGGTTTTATATCAAGGATGGCACGTATGGGAGATTCTCTTCCCTTTCACGTCCGTAAAGATCGCCTGGCCCAGCCTTTCCAGGAGGGTGAGATGTAGCCTTGTCCAGAGACCTTTCGGTTTTGCCTTGGGGACTTAATAGGATAAGGACATAGCTTTGCCATTTGCCAGCTGCCCCTTCATGCTGCTCACACGGTCCTGTGTTCACTGAATAGATGCCACTTACCCTGGTGGTCATTCAACAGGTCTCTTATCTGCTCTCTACCAGGCATGATGGAGGGACCCCATCTCCAAAGATTCTGGTTATCGTCCCCCCAGCCAACCCCAGTCTGTGTGATCCGCACGGAGATAAAAAATCTGCCTCCCTGATTATTCTCTGGTATGGAGCCAGCAAACTGTTTAGACCTGCTGATTGAGCACAGCTACATCTCCTCTGGGAAGCCCTTCCCAATTCTGCAAGGTCCCACTTATTCCATGGGACCTCCCGGCAATTCGGGACACATTTTTGTCCCAGCTCCGTGTGGCCTAGCGGACCCTCCGCATGTACACACACTTTGCGTTGCCTGCACCTGGGATCGTACCAAGCACGCACGGGGGCACCCCTCAGGTGATTCTTGAATTAACGAATATATTGTCACCACATCTCAAGTGGGGTGTAGACAGCTTTTAGAAAGCGTGTGAGAGTGGCTTTTACATCTTCATTATATCTTAGATACGCAAGGCTAGTGTTGCCTTACTTGTGTTTTATCCGTAGCTGAAAGAGCGTGGATTTATGTATTCGAAACTGAAGACTCTTTTTCTCTAGATTTCCATATTATCTTGTTTAACGTCCTTAATAGAGTCTTTCTCTTTTGCATTGTGGACCCACACACACATACACACACGTCATCTGCCCCTCGGATGCCCGGGATGACGTGTGCATTCTCTTCTTTACCCTGATAAACAGCACGGCTTGTCCAGTCAAAGAGACACGGAAGACGTGCCTCGGAAATCAAACAAGAGCAGAGATGTACTGTCCCCCACCCCCACAACTTGTACTCCCAGCCCCTTTGCTCTCCCTCGTGACAAATGGCAGCAGCCGGGGGTGCCCCTCCCTTGGCTCCCTGGAAGGTTTGCTCCCGGCAGCAGTGGCCACACCTGCAGGACAGACGAGGCAGCGTGGATGCGGCAGTGTTTTGCTCAGCAGTAGTGACAGATGTGCTGGGACCAGGACCTTCTGAGCCTACTGGTGCCGCCCAGCTCTTTTATGCACAACACAAATCCACGCCCCCTGCAACCTCACCACTTGTCCCTACACAGACCTCCTCCAGTCCTGGTGGAGCTCACCAGACCACACGTTTCCACAGGTTTCATGTGAAAACCTCCCTTTTGGGGAAATGCTTTCAGCATCACGATATCACCATCACAGAGAGGGGCCCCGCCCCGAGCATCCCACATGGCTTGTACTCCATCCAGCATTTTGCCCAGACCTCTGGTCAAAATTTTGGCTTGGCCCCATTGATTCCTAAGGTACCAAGACTAGGGTGATTTAATTTTTTTCTTGCTCCGTATTTTGTCCCTCTCTCCACAGTGCCTTGCCGGCCTCTATATACTGTCCCCTGAATTCACTGACTTGCCTCAGTTGCTCATTTTGGATTACCTGCGGCACCGTCCCCTCCTCCAGGATAACAGAGTCCTGTTTTGATCAACACACACAACACAAAACCCAACTAAAACGATCCCGGATTTTCCCTGCTGCCTGAAGCCCAGCCAGCACCTGACCTCACCACCCCATTCTTGCTTGCCAGCAATTAGAGGCATAATTGAATGGCACGCTGTACAGTGAAGAGATGGCCAGGTGCCATTTTGAGTGACAGTCCCCCTCTCTGCGGAGATCAACAAAGAAAGAAACCATTGTGGTCACTGGAGTCACTAGAGCTCTGGTGCTTTCTCACCATCAGAGAGAGAGCCTCTGAACCCAGGTCCTCGACTGAACACGGGAGCTGCATGGTGGACAAGCGCTCTGTAAAGGCCGTAAGGGGTTGGGGAAGGCAGGCAGTGGCCATGTGCTAACAGCCCTAAGCAGAACCCATCTCTCCGAGGCACAGAGCATTCCTATGGTTACCTGCATCCTTCTAGCTGAAGATATTAAATTGCCCCCTCATTTGCGTGCCGTGGGGTTGGAATAGTTACTTTTGCTTTGCAGTTCACAAACTTGCTAGCAGAAAAGTTAGACCCACATGGTCCGAAGGGATAAATAATAAGATTTTTACTTAATCCCTTAATGGCTGGGTCCCAAATGGATACCCTGCAAGGCGTGAATGGAATCTTATTCATCTTTGTGAAGTGAGCATGATGTGCTTCATGTTCGTTGAACTTAATTAAAAATCTCTTCTTAAAGGAAGCAGGTATGTCACTAGACAAAACTCAATTCCACAAAAATTGTTTGCTTCCTATTAATTAAATTAATTTAAGGGAAAAGTCAGCACTGCTTTTTTACTGAGCTAACAATTATACTTAATTGAGACATGATTTTAAATAATGGTCTCAAGGAAGAGCCGCATTAGAAATTTTTACTAGCAGAGTGGTTTTGAAACACATGACCATTTCAGATTCAAAACTGTCTTACAAACTGTCGAGTTTCTTACGAGAACTTCCCTCTGGCTCGGTCATCACACAAGATCAGCTGAAACAAGCATTGACACACTTTTCACGGCTGATGAAATATTGGGGCCTTTATGTTAAAAGTTATCCCTCCAGTTTCAATTAAATTGTAGCAAGTTGGAAGTTCAGAAACTCTGAACGCCTGGCCAGTTAGCAACAGAGCTAAGACAGAGCTGTAGAATAAGTGATAGTGTTCTGCCCAGCAGGAATTGTGTAGTGGCCTCGACTGGGGGGTTGGCTGTGGGGACAGGCAATTATTTGTGAAGAAGCATCTTATTTTTCAGACCGTTGCTTGGCCTGATGACATTTCTCTTTGTACACCTTCACTAGTAATACTCCAGGGCTGCCACCAGGGAGCAGCAGAGAGAGGAAGGCAGAATTGAAAGGGATTTTTTTGAAAGCGACAGATCTCACTTAACAAATTCTGACCTTCTCTCCAAGACAGATTTAGCCACATGAAGCCAGTGAAACTCAGCTATGTATTTAACACAAAACAACAGGGGCGTCTGGGTGGCTCCGTCGGTTGAGCGTCTGGCTCCTGGTTGCAGCTCGGGTCATGATCTCACAGTTTGTGACTCTGAGCCCCAAGTCTGGCTCCTCAGTGACAGTGCAGATGCCACTTGGAATTCTCTCTCTGCCTCTCCCTTTCTCTCTCTCTCTCAAAATAAATAAAAACTTTTTTTAAAAAGTGTTTAAAACAGGGGCGCCTGGGTGGCGCAGTCGGTTAAGCGTCCGACTTCAGCCAGGTCACGATCTCGCGGTCCGTGAGTTCGAGCCCCGCGTCGGGCTCTGGGCTGATGGCTCAGAGCCTGGAGCCTGTTACCGATTCTGTGTCTCCCTCTCTCTCTGCCCCTCCCCTGTTCATGCTGTGTCTCTCTCTGTCCCCAAAATAAATAAAACGTTGAAAAAAAAAGTGTTCAAAACAAAACAACAACAACAAAAACCCCGAGGAAGTTAGTATGATTTTTTGTAGCAAAGTAATAAAAACAAATATTAGATCTCTGATAAGTAGCCACTCAGCATTTTTATTGAGCAGCTGTTATTCTGCTACGTACTGGGATTACAGGGATGGACAAGAATGAGTTCTGTCTCTGAGAAGCTCACTGTCTCATGGGAAGCAGACATCCACTCAAATACCTAAAAATACCATTGGATCAGTACTTTATTCGGGGAATGTGTGAGATGCTTTACAAAGGGGAAGCCAGCTGCTCCTCTAGCCTCTCTTAAATCTTCCTACTTCTCTGCTTCAGCCTGCCTCTTCATCATACAGGCACAGGTTCAGCTGCCTGGACGGCCCCCTCCCTCCAAGACACATGTGCACACAGCTGCCCAAACCCAACCGTTCTCTAGGATCCAGCTGGGGCTTCTGGGACCCTTTCTCTGTGATGTCTCCAGAAAACCTGCAAACGGTTATTGCTAGTGCTCACAATCTCTCTCCTGCCTAGTGCTATCTTGAACTGTTACGAAAACTATTTTTGCCTGCCTCTAGCAGCCGTGTCCGCAAAGAGATCGTAAGCTCTCCGAGGGCAGTGACTATTCCTACCCTTCTTTGCACCCACAGTGCCTGGTGGCCCGTGTGTGTGCATATGGATTGTTCCGTTTCTGTGGCCTCTCTTCATCGGTACCTGGGTATCTCTGTGCATCTCCACCATTCAAGTGTGCAGGATGGTCCCTCAGAAGTTCTTCTTGTGTTTGCAGGATCGCAGTTCCCGATTTTTCGCTGTGTACACAGAAACACCCACGAAGAGGTTCCCGAGAGCTACTGTGACTCCAGCATGAAGCCGACCCCCGAGGAGGAACCCTGCAACATCTTCCCTTGCCCAGCCTTGTAAGATGGCCTCTCGGTGCAGGTGGCCTTTTGTCGGGTCACTTCTGCTTGCTCGTGCATAGGGCCTCAGTCGCAGAACAATCCGGTTTTTAAATCTGTGTACATCTGATTTAGGAACATGAGACTTGGTCTGTGCATAAGCTGCAGTCTGTTCAACACGCGCACCTGTCTCGGGATGCACACAGTTAACTTGCAGCCCTGACCAGCCAGCTTTTGGTAATCAGGAGCCATTACGTTTTAGCCCGGTGAGGAAAGGAGAGAGGGAAGCAGAGAATTACAGTCCAGCGTGGTCAGTGTGGTAGGTGAGCTGTGTACACAGAATAACGCGAGTCACAAAGACAGCAGCCAGGAGGAGTCGGGTAGAGTCTCAGGAGAGGTCGGGGCTGGCTATTGAATGATAAATAGGACACTTGCAGAAGGAAGGACAGGGGAAGGGCCCTAAGAAGGGTCCAAACGTAATCTTCAAAGTAACAGATACATTCTCATAGGTAATGAGCATGCGCCCATGTCTTATTTAACTGAATGACAAAGCAGGGGGACAGGAGAGGATTGTGAAACTGACGAGTAACTAGAAAAAAAAAAAAAAAAAAAGAATACTGGAAAAAGATTTCTAAGTTCCAAAGTGGGTTACTTTCCTTTACGGAGCCCAATGGCCCTTGGGCCGACCATTAAGAATGCTCTAGGACGAGCCTCACCCGGAAGGATTCTGACGGTTCCTTGCAGGCTGGCTCGGGCGGGGTCTGACTGTCTTCCTGCGGACCGACGCTGACCCGTCCCTGTCGCTCTCTGTCATTCCCGAGCTAGCTGGGACATCGGAGAGTGGTCTGAGTGCAGCAAGACCTGCGGCCTGGGCATGCAGCATCGCCAGGTTCTGTGCCGCCAGGTGTATGCCAACCGCAGCCTGACGGTGCAGCCCTACCGCTGCCAGCACCTGGAGAAGCCCGAGACCACCAGCACCTGCCAGCTCAAGATCTGCAGCGAGTGGCAGATCCGGACAGACTGGACCTCGGTATGCGGGGCGGGGCGGGGCGCCGCTCCAGAGCTCCCCCTGCAGCGCTCACTGCCTCCCCACCCCCACCCCGCCGCCCCGCCCCCACCCCGAGACCTATCAGGACAGCCCTGAGGTCTCCTGGAGGGAACCCGTCCCGAGTGGTTCCAGAAGCACTTTTGTGCAACCCACAGAATAGACCGATGGCTTGGGAGAGTGTTCCAGCCACCCACGGCCAACCTGAAGGGTGAACCCACGCGAGTCACGTGCATACACGTCTCATCGCTCTCGCGTGTCATGAGAAGCCAGGTCCTTCCCGTCTTGCGCCCCTGTTTTACAGATGACAGAACTGAGGCCCAGAGCAGCAGAGTAGGCAGGACATCCGAGAAGGTCTTAGGGAAAAAACTTGTGAAGTGTTCAGGGCTGGGATCCCCCTCCCCTCGGACAGCACTGCGTGGCGGGGGAGGGGGAAAGGGGAACTCAGCCACACAGTGGGTCCCCTGCTCAGGTGGCAGGTGACCAGGATGAGGGCACCACAGCTAGAGAGGCCCCCGGAGGTAACACCACCCATTCCGCTGACGTGATCTTGCTGTGTTTTAGTGCTCAGTGCCCTGTGGGGTGGGACAGAGGACTCGTGACGTGAAGTGTGTGAGCAACATCGGGGACGTGGTTGATGATGAGGAGTGCAACATGAAGCTGCGACCCAACGACATTGAGAATTGCGACATGGGGCCCTGCGCGAAGAGCTGGTTCCTCACCGAGTGGGGGGAAAGGGTGAGCATGGCGGCCGCACACTGGGTTCTGGAGCCGGGCCCAGGGGTCCACGTGTTACCGGGCGCCCCAACACCACCAAGACAAATCGCCCGCGAGAAATTACTAGACTTACTAGAAACCATGAGACTTACTACAAATTACTAGACTTACTAGAAATCACTAGGATTACTAAAAATTACGTGGGTAATTTCTGACTTTGGGGAAAAGGCCCAGAGACAACCTCTCGCAGGCTTTCTATCCTTATAGGAAGACCGAGGGGCTCCAAGAGGGAGCACTGGGTGTGAAAGAATATTAGTTCTCCTTTGCACCCCAATGAATATTAAATAGTGAATTTACTATTGGATTTCTAACCATCCCAGAACTCCTTTGTGTTCAGAGTAAAGTGGGCAAATTTAGTGCACAAGCAGATGAATAAAAAGAATGACGCTGGGCTTTCATTTTTCTGTAGGGAAGACTTTTTAAAATAATGTTGGATGGGGGCACCTGGGTGGCTCAGTCGGTTAAGCATCTGACTCCGTTTCAGCTCAGGTCATGATCTCACGGTTTTGTGAGTTCAAGCCCCACATCCGGCTGTGCACTGACAGCTAGGAGCCTGCTTGGGTTTCTGTCTCTCTCTCTCTCTCTCTCTCTCTCTCTCTCTTCCTCTCTCTCTGTCCCTCCCCTACTCACGTTGTCTCTGTCTCTCTCAAAATAAATAAATAAACTTGAAAAAAAAATTTTTAATAACGTTAGATGAAAATAATTTTTGTCAAATATACATAAAACCTTCAGCTAAAATATCGGTGTCCTATAATATAAAAGTTTATGATACAAACACAGAATTTATGATACCAATTTAAGTTATGAAACAAAGGAACAAAATAGCTTGAAGTCTGGAGCACTTAAACCCTTTTAATCCTTAATCCATTGTATGTAACCTCATGAAGAATATGCAGTGCTCAAGGTAATAAGTTCTTCTATGAATATCCAATGACTTGTATGTCCAAACAGACTAGAAACTTAGAAATTTTTCTGAAGGTTCACATTCCCTAGAGCAAACGAAAGTTTCAGAATGCTTGTGTAAAGGCTAAAATAGCTGAAATTATTTTCTCAGGAAATGCTTCATCTTGATCAATCATTATTCTAGAATGCAAAGAAAATTATTTACAGAAAACTATGTAATTAATAATAGGATATATGCAAAGATAGGCAATGCAAGACAACTGAGTTTCTAATGCATTTCAAATATTTAATCTAAAATATTTAATCATCGTTCCTTTTTTAATGTTCACTTATTTGTTTTGAGAGAGAGAAAGAGAAAGCACCACCCAGGCGCCCCTTAATCAAAGTTCTTATATGACTACACACTTAATAACTTACCTCCACTTAATAAAATAGTAAAAATGCCATTTTCTGCTTTTTTAATGTGCATTTGCCAACATTTTCTCTCACAGAGTTTTTCACTTAAATTATATGGATTTCCAGGGCATCTGGGTGGCTCAGTCAGCAGAGCATCTGACTCTTGATTTCACCTCAAGCCATGATCTCAAGGTTTGTGGGATTGAGCCCCATGTCGGGCTCTTCACGGACAGTGTGGAGCCTGCTTGGGATTCTCTCTCTCCCTCTCTCTCTGCCCCTCCCCCGCTCACACATGTGGGCTCTCTCTCTCTCTCAAAAATAAATAAACTTTAAAAAAAATAATATGTATTTCCAATTAAAGAGCTAATGTAGTTATGGACAAAAAATAATAACATTCGCTTTTTCTGGTCATACAGTAACATATACTATTATAAAAAATATGAAAAAAATCAGAAAAGTATACCAATAATCTCTTCACTAGCAGATAATAATTTAAGAGTTGTAAGCTTAAAAAAAAGCTACTGTCAAGCTTTTTCCTACTCATACATACCTTACATACATAGCTTTTTTTTTTTTTTTCAGAGAGAGAGAGAAAGAAGATGCAAGCAGGGGAGAGGGGAAAAAAGAGAGAATTTTCTTTTTTGAGAGAGAGAGAAAGAGAGAGAGAGAGAGAGAGAGAGAGAGAATCTTAAGCAGGTTCCACGCTCAGCATAGAGCTCGACACAGGGCTCAGTCTCACAGCCGTGAGATCATGACCTGAACGGAAATCAAGAGTCAGAAGCTTAACCAACTGAGCCACCCAGGCACCCTCTATACATAAATCTTTTGTACTCATTCATATTTGAAGGATACAAATCATAATACTACATATGTATAATTTGGTAGCCTTCCTTTTTCACGTATGTATTAATTATAAACATGTTGATGGCATTAGAAACCTTTGAAGCATGACTTTTAATTAGACTCAGCTATTGTTTGTCTACTATAACTGAATCGACCCCTATTCTTTATTTCCCCTCCAAAAAAGACTTGTAAATTTCCCTCTAATGTAAATTTACTTTGCATTTTAACATAAGTACTTGATGGATCTAACTCGTGCCTTAAAATTCTAAATGGAGGAAGGGGTGACCACTTCATTCTTCTGTTAGAACTTTTTTGTTCTTTTTTGAAAAGATGTTTTAAGCCATGTGAGTTTAGTCCTGTGTTGTAAGAAATTTGGTTTATCTACCCCTAGAACGTGTCATTATTCCTGAATGTTTGTGCTTGGAGTAGATGAGTGGGAAGGGGGTGCAGGTGGCTTTAGGGAAAGTGCACTGGCTGTGGTATCACTTCCCCCAAGGGCTTATTTCTCATTATACCTTGAGCAAGCTGCTCTCTGACCCTCAGTTTCCTCATTGGTAACGTTGCTGAATGAGCATTAAGAGGTAACATATTCGAAACCATGACCTAGATGAGACTGGGACCTTGGAGTGGGTTTTTGAGTCACGACTTAGCCTCACAAAAAGGGTCAGACCCCAGGAATGACCAGCTGGTGGCAGTCTTTCACATGTGAGTAGTGGCTTTGTCTCACAATCAACCCTGTTGAGCTGTAGTCTCAACCACGCAATTTTTTTTGCAACTGGAAGAAACATGTGTTGAGCACTTAATAATGCCAGGCATGAATGAGATCCAGCTTCCATTTAATTAGCTCAAGTGGGAGAGATTAGAGAAAGTGTGACTGAAGTTTACAAACACTTAAAGGACCCAGAACACATCCTATTGCCCGATTGCAAATAAAGTTAATTAATCTCTACCTGATTGAATTGAGGTTGTAAACTCACATCTGAATCTTCTCTTAAACTTCCAGGGATATATAGTTTTTCTGACTCACTGACTCACCTTAAAAATATCCTTGCAGCTCCTTTTAATTGAGGGTGGACCTTATGAGACATCGGCATCATTGACTTTTTAATTCAAAAAGTAAACTTTAGTGACAAGTTTAAACACACGTGCAATATTTAGTCACAACAGAAAAAAAATTGGGGGGAGGCCCCTGGGTGGCTCAGTCGGTTGAGCGTCCGACTTCAGCTCAGGTCGTGACCTCACGGTTCATGGGTTCGAGCCCCACATTGGGCTCTGTGCTGACAGCTCGGAGCCTGGAGCCTGCTTCAGATTCTGTGTCTCGCTCTCTCTCTGCCCCTCCCCTGCTCACGCTCTGTCTCTCTCTGTCTCTCAATAATAAATAAACGTTTAAAAAAAATTTTTTTTTAACTTTTTTAAGTCCACCACCCTCATATCTTAAGGATATTTTCCAAGAGAAGAAACAAAACATTGAGCTTTTTGTTACTTAGTTACAGAAGATGATACAGGAACCTGAAGTTCAGGAATAGCCATTATGGCCTCTTAGTCCCTCAAGCCTTAGCATTTCGGCTGTAGCTGGAGAGAGAGGACAGTCCTCACCACAGGGCTGTTTAGGCATTTCATGATGCCTCTCAGTGTTTTATCAGCCCAGAGGTTCAGTTAGGAGTCAGGTCCTTTTCTGACTACCAAGAGGATCTGGCCCTTTTAGGCACATCCTTCAGGGACAGTGAGTGGGTGTGTTTCGGTGCCTCAAGTTGAAGGGTAGTCTGTGCTTCCTGGTAGGGATCCATGATTCCCCCTGATTCCTGCTGAGAGACTTCCTGAGCCAGGTTTGGGGTGGGTAGCTACTTTCAAGTTGAAATGTGCTTTTCGCTGCGGTTGTATGCTAAAGTCAAGCTCCTCTACACGGTTCATCCCTGTAATGTTCTCTCATTGGGTACTTGGCTCGACCCGTAACATTCTTCTTTTAAATTAAGCACATGGGGGTCTGAGGACATTTTCCCAGATGCGTGTATATGACTTGGTTTGGAAAGCAGAAATTAAGTTAGTAGGGCAAATGGAAACTACATAGAAAGAAATATTCTTAGGGTTTGAAACAGGAAGATAACTTAGATTCAATTCACCTTGTATTCTTCAGGAAGATTTAACTATCTTGAGTGTTTGAGGCTAAGAAAGAGACCAGATAATATACAGCTGAAACAAACAAACAAATAAAAAAACCCCTTTAGCCTAGAATATTCCAATTACTCTAAGAAAAGATTTTCTTTTTTGTAAAAAGGACTGACTCATTAGCTCAAATTCCCAGTAACAGTGCAGATAGGGTATAAGTCATGCAAAGCATTTGTGAGCCTGTAGGAGAGGCTCTTTTCCTCTACCCTCTTGAGTTCTGCAATGGAGGCCTGCAAATTAAACTAACAAAAGCCAGATTAACAAGAGAAAAGCCAACAAATTTTATTTAATGTTAATTTTTTTTTTACATGGCACAGGGAGCTTAATAAGAAAGAAGTGAAAATCCCAAAGAAGCAGTTAGACGTGAGGGCTTATATACCATTTTAACAAAGAGTGGTAAATTTTGAAGAAGTGACTAGACCAAGGAAAGGCGTTGGGGCTTCCAGGACAGTAAATTGTAGGAAAGTGGCTGAGAAATATATGGGAGAATCTAATGGAAGATAAGAGTTATTTTAGTTAAGTTTGTCTGTATATGGGGGAAACTAATGGAGGGTTAGAGTTATTTTAGTAAAGTTTGTCTACATTCCTCTTGGCATTAGCTCCGCAATGGCAGTTATAAAAATGTTCTCTTTAGGTCACCTGGGTGGCTCAGTCGATTGGGTGTTGACTTTTGGTTTCGGCTCAGGATCATGAGATCGAGCCCCTCGTTGGGCCCCACATTGGGCATAGAGACTGGCTAAGACTTTTTCTCTCCCTCTGTCTCTGTACCCTCCCTCAAAAACAAAAAATGTTTTCTTCCTGGTTCTAGGCCGAAATTTCTCACAGGAAACTTATGCACTGCTTTTAGGCAGGAAGGGGGAAGGCAGAGAGCCCTTCCTGGATCTGATGTTTCTCAATCACCTTCAATTAAAAATAGGTCAAAGCAGCATATTTTGGGGTGGCATATTCTAATCCCCTTCAAGCTACAAAGAGTTTCCTCCCTGAGGAGTCAGGCCCAGCCCAGCAGTGGTCATATAAATGTTTGATTATTCATCCTGGGCTGTGATTTTGCAAGACTAGACAGCAATGTACAAAAAAAGAAAATGAAAATTTTGATAAGGAAACAGGGTTGTATTTTTTTCTTTCCTCAAATTTTTTCTAAATCACATCGCTTTTGCTTCTTTTCTTAAAACAGTAACATTAGTGAAACAAATTTCCCTTCTGTTTTTAAGGGAAGACCCAGCAGAAACCGTTAGAACAGGCTTTGGTTGAGCTCTGAAGGGCCACTTTCCGGGTTGGAAGGTGCTGGTTACAGAAGAGAAATGAGCAAGGAAGGACCCAACTCTGTATTCATTTCTTCAACTGATATTCATGGATTTGCCCATAAGTTAGGTGCTGACCTGAGAAGGAACTAAAGATGATTCCATAGTCCTTTCCTTCACTGAGCCTACTTCTATAAAGGAAAGAATAAAGCAAAGTAGGACATAAGTAACAGTAGAGAAAGGCGGTAGAATGCAGAGTGCCTTGAGAATCCTGAGGCTGGAAAGAGAGTATTGAATCAGCCAATGCAGGGAGTTTTCACTGGCATCTGAGCTGAGCCTTAACAGATTTTGGTGTGTCCTGGGGAAGGGGAAGAGCGCTCTAGGTAGATAGAAGGAACAGCATGGCCAAGGTCCAGTGAGCCCTTCATGCGATGGCGAATGGAGGACCCTGGCTCTGTCCAGCATGAGGTGTGTGGGATAGAATAATGGTGAGTTAGCCTAGAAGACTGAGGTTGGCTGAGGTTGACTGAGGTCATCTTCTAGGAAAGCTTTGATGTCAGGTGGGGAAATCCATGCTGGAATGGGATGGCATCAGGGGGACTTTCAGCATGGCAGTCCCAACACCTGGAAGCCCAACAAATTAGAAAGGGTGATGAGGCTGAGTAACAGGCTGTGACCACAGTCCAGGGGAAGAACATTAGTAGTGCTGGGAGCCATGGGCAGAAAGGAACACGACAGGAAAAAATGTGGTCAAACCAGAATCTGTGAGACCTGATGGTTGGCTAGATGTTGGAAGCAAGAACTCAGAAGAACAGTCAACTTTTGAATCCTGGTAGAAATTTGAGCACAACTTGGAAAACCAAGAGTAGCAATGGGGTTGGTGGTGAAGGCAGGGTTCCATTATTTTACATGCTGGACATGAGGTATCTGGGGAACACTCAAAGAGGTCCAGAAAATGTCTGCATGTACAGGATGAGAAGCAAAATAAGGCAGCATTCCAAAGTATTTCAAGACAGATGGAGAACGCTCTTTGAGCTTTAGGGTATGGCTCAGGAATGTGTTTACTAGGCACTAGATGAGAACAGTGTGATTATAGGAGACAAATCACTGGTGGTTCTGTGGCTGTAAGTGAAGACCTTGCCTCAGTTTCTCTATTTTAGAGTGGAGATATAGGACTTGACTCTTTAAAGCCCCTTATACCATTTTTTGGACATCTGCTGTACGCAGAGCACATCATTCGTTACCTGTCCTATGCCAGCTGTCCAGGTGAGTATGCCAAACACGTGAGGGGCTGGGTCACTTGCCCCAGGCCACCCAGCTAGTAGACATATTAACATCGATGTGTCTGGTTCCCGGGCCAAGCTCTCCCTCTATACCAAGCTGTCTCCTAACACTGTCACAGCTGTGGCCTTCAGGGACTTAATAGCAGGCGGCAACGATGAGGTGACAGACTTCACTTCCCCAGTCTCCCCAGACTAGCCCAATGTCGGCTACCAGCAGGTAGACAGAGGCCCAAGTGTTCATGCTCTCATTCTTCTGCTACTGGATATGTTTTCAAAAGCAAAAGCCAAGACAGGCAGTCTGACAAGTGTGTAAGCATATGAATCGCAATAGTGGGACAGGATATTTGGAAAGAAGACTGTCCCAGAAAATCTAAGATGGGGGGGCGGGGTTGCCGTACTGGTACACCATAATGGAGTAGGCTATGCGGGAAAAGTGATCAGAGACTCCGAAGGGAAAGAGTTGGTAGGGAAATGAGATGTTCAGTTCTCCTTCACATCATTTGAAAGTGGTTTCCGAGCCTGTAGGGGTGTCCCCTCTAATGGAACTATCTCCTGTCTCTCAGTGCTCAGCGGAGTGTGGGGCTGGAGTGCGGACACGCTCAGTGGTGTGCATGACCAACCACGTCAGCAGCCTGCCCCTGGAGGGCTGTGGGAACAACCGGCCAGCGGAGGCCACCCCGTGTGACAATGGGCCCTGCACGGGCAAGGTGGAATGGTTTGCGGGGAGCTGGAGCCAGGTGAGTGGCCAGAACTGGCTGTGTTTGTCTGTCTCTGGTAAGAGCGTCCGTAGCAGAGGGGTCAGGAACCAGGAATGGGAGTAGCCCAGGCATCCTGGGCTTGAATCCCAGCAGTGCTGCCCGTGACCCTGGAGAGGCTACTTATGCTCTTGGAGCTGCATTCAGTCAACAGTGTTTCTTGAGCTCCTACTATGTGCTCTTCTAAGCACATGAATTACATCAATGAACAGAACAAATATCCCCGCCCTCAGGAGAGTATGGTCTAGCATGGTTTCTTTGTCTATAAAATGCTGCTAATGACCGCACTGTATGAGATTATTTTCAGAAGAAATGAAGAAGGAAATGTATATAAAGAATGCAGTGCATTTGCTTGCCATACAACACATACACTCTACATCATAGCTGCCGCTGCCATTATTATCGTCAGTAAAGCCAGTTTTGTCTGTATTTCTGTATTTGAGTGTCAGAAGCACAAATAGATAAGGTCCAGCAATACTACCTGTGGGGATATATGCAAAGGAAGCAAAATCAGTGTCTCGAAGAGATACCTGCACCTTTGTGTTCGTAGAAGCATTATACACCGTAGCCAACATCTGGAAATAACCTAAGTGTCTGTTGAGACGTGGATGGGTAAAGAAGATGTAATACATATAACTGATGTAGTATAGATATTATTCAACCATAAAAAAGAAGGAAATCCTGCCCTTTGTTGCAACACAGGTAGACCTGAAGGACATCAAATAGGCCAGACAGAGAAAGACAGTGCATGGTGTCACTCACATGTGGGATCTGAAAAAAAACCTGGAACTTGGAGAAACAGCAGAACGGTGGCTGCCGGGGCCTGGGGGTGGGGGTGGAGTGGGGAAGATAGAGAAAGGTGGGTAAAACAGACAGACTTTCAATTGTAAGATAAAAAAAGTTCTGAGGATCTAACGTATAACACGATGAGGATAATGATAATACCGTATTGTCAAAATTTGCTAAGAGGATACAATATACGTGTTCTCACACACAAAAGAGAGAAATATGGGAGGCGATGGAGGTTGATTAACTTGACTGTGGGAATCCTTTCACAATGCATATGTACATCAAACCATCATGAGTACATTTTAAATATATTACAATTGTTGTCAATTATGTCTCAATAACAGGAGAAAATAGAAGCTCATGTAGAAAAAGTTGAGGCTGTTCCTTATAAAGAACAGATAATACCAAATACTTTAAGAAAGCAACTGAAATGATCAATTGATTTTTCCCCCCTCAGTGTTCCAGAATTGAACACAGACTCCCTAAGAAAATGTGGAAAAAAGATCATTCCTTCTTACTGCCCCATTATGATTAACATTAGTACTTTGAGTTCTTGGGCCCCTAAGCATTTGGCTCTCAGGGCTGGCTGGTTCTCCAAGGCGTTTTTGGCTGGTGATCATGATTTATACATTATCAGGACCTCTGGCTCCATATAGAATTGTATTTCTTTTAAGTATCCTTAAAAACAGACCCTGAAAAAATGGACTGCCCCGTCCTTGTAAGCTGATACAACCCCCTTGGAAAGCAGTTTGGCAATAAAAGTCAAGAACCATAAAAATGTTCATTTGCCTTAACCAGTCACTCTGCTTCTGGGGATTCTTTTTAAGAAAATAATTACCAGAAGGGGGGCAAAAAAGGCATTTTTGACAGAGGTGTTCATGACAGCAGGGCACGTAGGGATATTATGGTATATCACAACTCATTAGACTATCATGTAACAACAACAGTGATAATTAGGGAGACGTAGAAAGCACACATGATATAGTGGCAAGTGAAAACCAGAATATGAAAATACATGAATGTCATCTCAGCCGCTTCAAAGAATGGGGTTTTAGACGAACAACAGGGGGAAATGTTTTCTTCTCGAGTTTCCTTTCATGTTTTTATAACACAAACTGTAAAATATAGAAAATTCAGAAAGAAAGAGAATCCAAGTACTTCCAGTGCTACCCGAGTGGGCGTCAGAGGCAGATAACACCTGATAACTGACCCCAGCCCTATTTCCCTGTAGTTCTTCTGACTCGGGGCAGTCAGCTTAACCTCTGTGGGCCTGTTTCCCCATCCAAACATGAGGATAAGAATACCAGCTAGTAAATAGTAGTTCCCTTCTCCCCATGGTTATGATTTTGTCTGCCGGCTATTTCTGTGTCATTATTGATAGCAAAACACTTAGGGCGTGGGACCTGAATCCCAAAGATAATTCAGAAGGAGCTGCATTACACAATGCACCCACAGAAACCGAGGCAACGGGAAGAGCCCTATGGGAAATTGTAACAGCCCTCACATGGTGAGGATGAGCAGTACAATTCAACTCGAATGTCTACCAATCTCCCAAGACGAGAGGGGAGCAGGACTCAGGGTCCTTTTTCCTGGCAGGCCTCCTGTTGACTCCTGACCTACTCAGAGAACTGAGAGTGATGTGAATCTGGGTGAAGGCAGTGTTTGTTTCTGCCAGGATTAGAAACAGAATTTATTGCCCTGTTGTCCAAAAGGGTCAGGACATGACTGAATGTGACAAGGTTTTCGTTCTGGATTTATGAGGATGTTGGAGTCTGGGGGCACCTCCATACCCTGGGAATCTGATGTTGTCCCCAGAGAAAATGAAGTAGAGCATGCTTATTTATTGAAACTAAAATAAAAATAAATGTTGCTTCCATCCATGTGGTTTGAACGATAGTTGCATCTGGAACACCCCACTAGCCTGGTCACAGTGAATTGTCCAGGGTGGACGTGTAACCCAAGCCAAGCCAAGCAGAGTTTTTCTCTGGGACTTTTAGTGTGGGCTTTGGGGGAAGAGACTACCTGGGAAGTCGTGAGCACGGGTGCTAGCAGCGGCCTTGTTGAGGCTTGTGGAGAAAGCCAATCCAAGAGAAGGAGACCTGTCAAGCTTAAGGAGTCTCTTTTCTACCTGCAGCCAAAGTAGCCCAACTCCTACTCAGGGTATTCCACCAGTATCTAGATCAGTGCCTAGACGGATCACAGATGTTTCCTATCTTCCCCACCAGTTCTGGGTTTACTTCACCTGTACATTGTCTTTGTTCTGGGGGGTCTTTCACAGTCTCTAGCCATTGAGAGCAGCCCTCTTGTCTGCCTATCTGTCTGGATTTCACTGGCATCTTGAGCAGATATCTCCATTCTCATCTGGTCTCGGATCAGTGATCCACCAATGTACAACTGCAGGAATTCTTCAGGTGTACAAACACACATAATCGCTCCCACTGCTCAGTGGAAAGTAGTTATCCCTGTTAAATACCACTTGCTCTTCTAGGCTTTTCTCCATGAATTATATTTTACCTGATATTTGCATTACTGTCATTTCTCGTTGTCGAATTTCACCTAGTGCATTTTTGTCATCTTCTTATGTACTTTTCCAAGGTATGCGTTTTGTAGGCAAGACTTTATTTTTACCCAGTCTGCAAGTCTCTGTAGTTTTGGTTTGGTTTGGTTTGGTTTGGTTTGGGGTTGTTTTTAATGTTTATTTATTTTAAGAAATAACAAGAGGGAGTGGGGGAGGGGCAGGAAGAGAGAGAATCCCAAGCAGGCTCCATGCTGACAGTGGATCTCACAGTGAGATCACAACCTAAGCTGAAACCGTCAGACACTTAACCAGCTGAGCCACCTAAGCACCCCAAGCAAGTCTCTGTTTTTTTAAGAGTTAAAATTTAACCATTCACATTTATTGCAATCAATTATATGTTTGGACTTTCCCCTGCCATCTTAACTTGTGTTTCCTGTTTAGGTTATTGCCATGCTTTCTGGGTCTGTTTCTTCTTAACTTTCTGCACATTTTCATGGATTAGGTTTCTCTAATTCCATTTTTCCCTCTAACATTTTGGAAGCTATAAATTCTATTTTTATTCATTTCGTAATAACATTCAAATATTTAGCAGTTTTAAAGTTTTATGTTTCTATCTGTGTTATCCTACATCTTCCCCCAAAAGAAAACAGAAACCTTAAGTCCTCATTTATTTATCTCCACTTTCTCAATCCACAATAGCTCCCAAAAGATCTTGAGATCATCTGGATCCAGCTCCATATTAATGTTAACTAATTTTATAGAAAATACTGAAAATCGAGAAAATTTAGGTTTAAAAATAGCTTTCTCCCACCCAAAGGTTATCTTCTTATTGAGATATAATTCACATACCATAAAACTCACCCTTTAAAAAAATTTGTTTAATGTGGATTTATTTTTGAGACAGAGAGACAGAGCATGAGCGGGGGAGGGGCAGAGAGAAAGGGAGACACAGAATCCGAAGCAGGCTCCAGGCTGTGAGCTGTCAGCACAGACCTGACGTGGGGCTCGAAATCACCAACTGCAAGATCATGACCTGAGCCGAAGTCTGACGCCCAACTGACCGAGCCACCCAGGCGCCCCAGAATTCACCCTTTTAAAAGTATACAATTCAGTGGTTTTTAGTATATCCACAAAACTGTACAGCCACCACCACCGTCTGATTCCAGAACATCTTCATCATCCCTGGAAACCATTATTAACAACAGCTTTTGCCAACTTCTGCTTTATGTCCTTGCTGGTGTGTCTTCTTCCAGGTTCTTTTTTATCTGGTTAGAGACCGTTAGTCAGTAAGTCTTTCAAATAGGATCATGAGTGGTAAGTTTCTGAGCCATTGAAAAGCTGAGAATGCCTTCACTTTGCCCTTTGACAGTAGGGGCAGATGTCTTTACTGTCAGGCACCCGGGCACAGTCAGGCCAGCCCAGCTGTTCCTGGTCAGTACCTTAGCGGCCACTCTCTCACTGCCTTGAGTCCTCTCTCTTGCTCCTCATATTCCTTCTCACCCAGAGCACCTGAACTCTCCTCGTTGCCAGGCATCCTCCTGCGTGTGCATTTTGAACTATGATGGGCTTCTTCAATTTAGTCTCAGCTGCCTTTCACCATTCTAGTATCCCCCATAACTTCCGTTCCACCAAGGATGAGTATCCTTTCCTGTTTTCAAATGCTATTTCGTGCATGCACACGTATATCAACCCCCTCCCGCCCCTGCCGTACACACATACATTCACTTGTTCCTAACACAAATATTCTGCCATTTCTGGGCATTGAGGGTAGAAGGCTGAGCTATGTACTCATTCTCCCTTAATTACCTAATCTCTTCAAGGACTTTCTAAAAATAGCATCAAATAACTTCAGGTTTTGGTCAAGGTTTGTACTCTGCTATTCTGCCAAGCACTCAGTACAGACACAGACCCTCAGAGCAGTCATGGCGGGGAGGAGTCTTTCTGATTAGGTTTCCAAACCACCACTTTGCAAGTAAGACAGTAGAGCCATGGGGAAGTGCAATATCTTGGCTAAAGTCACAGAGCTATTTAGTGACGATGTCTGGACTAGTTTCCATGTCTCCTATTCCACCCTTGCTTTAACACACACACACACTCCTCCTGCAGGGGAGGCCAGACCTTTGCCTGGCAGCCTGGTCACTCCTCCCCTGCCTCCGGTGCTGTCATTGTCTGCAGCATTTGTAAGACAAGGACAAAACCTGAATATACTCCAAATCAATCATAAACTAACGTGGAAAAAAAATAGGAAAAACAAACTAAGAAGACGTATTCTCTGCATGTCTTATGAGGATGCCCCGCCCACCCAAAAAAGGGCACAAAGGGGAAATTGCTGAGGGTGATGCTTATGATGTCCTGTGTGCTTAATTCATAGTCTGTTGGTTTGGGGGTTGTCTTTTTTTTCTGAAGATATGTGTGGGTTTTCCCCCGTTTTTTTAATTCGATTATGTTCCTGCATACAGACAGTAAAGGTAATGTTAAGAGTTTCAACTGAAGAAATTATTAGAGGCTCTTATACAGGTAGTAGATTATTTAAAGTCTCTAGAAGAATATAGATCACAGTTTAAACTTTTTGTAATCAAGAAGTGTTAAGAGTCAACCAAACGTGAACAGAAAACATTTTACAAAGTAACAGATACTTAAATAGAATACTTGGTGAGCAGTTATATGCATCGTGTTCGTGGAAACTAACAAAATACGCCAACGCATGTAATTGTCTGACCACCTCTTTGTGTGACTACCCCCTGCACACTTCCCACCAAGGTGGGAAGTGAAAGGCTTGGACTCCAACATCAAAGCTTCCTGCTGGCCACCTGTTGGGAGGGGAGGGTTGACCACAGGGGGCATTGTCCCCAGTCTTGGATCTTCTCACGTTCGTGCATCCCGAAGAATTTTAATTTAGCCCTTCATCCACAGGTGTGTGGGCTCTAAGAGACTACTTCATTCCCAGTATCCACGCACTGAGACCTGGCAAAGCCATCAGAATGTTGGTTCATTGTTTTACAATGAGCAGTGTCAGAATCTACTGGACAGGGACAACCAAACTGACAGGCTGATGTGTTCCTGCCTGTGCGCCCGGGGAGGGGTTATATGAAAGAGGTGGTCTAAAAGAAACCATTTCACTCTCACCACAGAGGGCACCACGACCCTGGCGCTGTGATAACCCAGGGCACCTACTCTCCATTCCAAACACAGAGCTGTTAGGAAAATTGGAATCCATCTGCAACTTTTCGTCCAGTAATATTTTCCAGGTGCCGTCGGGCTCATCCCCACTGAACTGATGATAAAAAGCACTCAAACAGACACCACATGATGTTCTCGTCCCCTTTCTGCCATGTGACACCCATCCTTCTCTGATTTTTCTCCAGTGTTCCATCGAGTGTGGGAGCGGGACCCAACAGAGGGAGGTGATTTGTGTTAGGAAGAACGTAGACACCTTTGAAGTGTTGGACCCATATGAATGTTCCTTCCTGGAAAGACCCCCCAGCCAGCAGTCATGCCACCTCAAGCCTTGTGGGGCCAAATGGTTTAGCACAGAATGGAGCATGGTAAGTCATGGTGCTCTTTATAGACATCACATTAGTACATCACGCTTTTGTTTTCCTCCCATAGACAGCCAAACCACCTACTGTGTGCAAGCACTGGGCTCAGCCCTGGAGTAGATTCCCTACAGTGACCTACTCTAGACAGTGGCTGTTGGGGCCTGCTTGGTGGGAGGAGCCAGAGGCTGGGACCATCTTGATCTCTAAACTGAAGAGGCCATAAAGCAGTGACTCTCAATTTGATTTATTTATTTTTTAATAATTTTTTTATTTTTATTTTTTTTAATTTTTTTTTAATGTTTGTTTATTTTTGAGAGAGACAGAGACAGAATGCAAGTGGGTTAGGGGCAGAGAGATAGAGAGACACAGAATCCGAAGCAGGCTCCAGGCTCTGAGCTGTCAGCACAGAGCCCGACGCGGGGCTCAAACTCACGAGCTGTGAGATCATGACCTGAGCCGGAGTCGGTTGCTTAACCGATTGAGCCACCCAGGTGCCCCAGTAATTTTTTTAATGTTTATTTATTTTTGAAAGAGAAGGAGAATGCAAGTGGGGGAGGGGCAGAGAGAGAGGGAGACACAGAATCTGAAGCAGGCTCCAGGCTCTGAGCTGTCAGCACAGAGCCCAATGCAGGGCTTGAACCCACAAACCAGGAGATTATGACCTGAGCTAAAGTCGGACACTTCACTGACTGAGCCATCCAGGCACCCCATCAGTTTTAGTGTGTGCAAAAGAATCAACCAGCCTTTTGTTTGGAAAGATCGGATTCTGGCTCCACCCTAGCCAAGTATTTTGCATTTTGAACAAGTTCCTTAGGTGAGTTGGATGCAGGTATCCTTGGACATTCTGAGAAATGCTGTTGTACAGGGCATGTGGTTGGGGTATAGTTGGGACATAATTGGCTGTGAGTTGATGGTTGTTGATGCTGCTGGACGCATGGGAGTTTGTTTTAGTATTTGGTCTCCTTTTGAAGATGTTTCAAATCTTCCAAAATCTGTGCCTCCAATGTGCTAGGCTAATGGACTGTCAAAAATCTCTTAACGCTCTCCTTTTGTCGCCATGCAGTGCTCCAAGAGCTGCCAGGGTGGCTTCCGGGTCCGGGAAGTGCGCTGCCTGTCAGATGACATGACCCTAAGCAATCTCTGTGACCCTCAGTTGAAACCAGAAGAGAAAGAATCTTGTAACCCTCAGGACTGTGTCCCTGAAGTTGGTGAGTAGGGATTCCTTTCTAGGAGAAGAGATACATCCTTCTTAAACTCCATCAAGTTCTCTGGTATGAAAATGCCAAGCCCATCTAGATCTCTCCATGACCTTGTGCATAGTCATGGAGTTCAGGGGGTCAAAATACTTTCAGTGTGATAAGTTTCACAGTTTTTTTTTTTTTTCAACGTTTATTTATTTTTGGGACAGAGAGAGACAGAGCATGAACGGGGGAGGGGCAGAGAGAGAGGGAGACACAGAATCGGAAACAGGCTCCGGGCTCTGAGCCATCAGCCCAGAGCCCGACGCGGGGCTCGAACTCCCGGACCGCGAGATCGTGACCTGGCTGAAGTCGGACGCTTAACCGACTGCGCCACCCAGGCGCCCCAAGTTTCACAGTTTAAGATGACTGTTCATAGCAGGGATGGCGATCCAAAACACCCTCCAAACTTAAATGTGAACTGATTAAAATGCTAATGGTTTCAGAGATTCGGTTCCATTATCTTTAAGGTCAAAGTAGTGAGAGTTCAACTTTTAACTGTAGGAACAAGTCAGTGTAAGGAAGAAAATTAATAAGAAAGGTCTAAACCTATTTTTTTAATGTTAAATAATAATTAAAAGTAAGAAAACCTTGGTATAGAACATAAAAGGAAATGTGAATGGATAGAGAGGCTAACTGTTCCTCAGTACTATAAAGAGGATAAAATAAGGTTCATGGGGTTCAGCAATAATATGTTCAAATAGATTGCCAGGGCGCCTGGGGGGCTCAGTCGGTTAAGCATCAGACTTCGGCTCAGGTCACGATCTCACAGTTCGTGAGTTCGAGCCCTGCGTCAGATCCTGTGCTGACGGCTCAGAGCCTGGAGCCTGCTTCGGATTCTGTGTCTCCCTCTCTCTGCCTCTTCCCCATTTGTGCTTCTCTCTCTCTCTCTCTCCCTCCCTTTCTCTTTCAAAAATAGATAAACATTAAAAAAATTTAATATATTGCCTTATCATATACTTGAACATATTATAAACCTACATAAATTAAAACTATATGCTACTGATTCAGGAAGAGACAGGCATATCGATGTTATAATACAGAATTCTGAAACAGATTCCTTTATACCAAGGAAGTGAAGTATGATAGTCTAATATTAAGGAAGTACGGAAAGGAGAGATTTCCACTGTATTCAGATAGTTGAAGATCCATTTGAAAAAACAAAGAAAAGCATCTTAAATCTTGCCTTATGCCATATAGAAGCACAAGTGCCTAATGGATTGAAGATCCTTACATAAAAAAAAAACATACTGTAAAAATGCCAGAGAAAATACATCTCAGAGTTGGTTAAGTCTTCATAAACTAGACCCAAAACTCAGAGGCCTCATTGCTGAATGTAAAAACATAATTAATTAAAAACATTTTTCTGTTAAGAACATTGTATTAGGGCTCTCTGGAGAATCAGAACCAATAGGAAAGATAGACGGGTGGATAAGTGGGTAGGTAGACAAAAGATGACAGATAGATAGATGATAGATGATAGAGAGAGAGAGAGAGAGAGAGAGATGGATAGATAGATAGGTAGATGGATAGATAGATAGGTAAAGAGAGAAAAGAAGGGAGAAATGAGTAATTGGCTTACATGACTGTAGAAGCTGAGAAGCCCCACAATCTACCCGTCACAAGCTGGAGACTCGGGAAAGCTGCTGGTGTAATTCAATCTGAGTCTGAAGGCCTGAGAACCAGGGGGAGCTGATGGCATGAATCTCAGTCCAAGAGCCGAGATGACGACGTGAAATGTCCAGCTCAAGCAGTGAGACAGAAAAGGGGCAAAGTCCTCCTTCCTCTGTTTTACGTCCTGTTCAGGCCCTCAGTGGATGAGGCCCATCTGCAATGGGGAGGGCCACCTGCTTTACGGGGCCCGTCAGTTCCAATGCAACCTCATCCAGAAACACACCCGGAAATCACTTTCAATCTGGGCTCCCCATCGCTAGTAAAGTTGACACACAAAAGGAACCATCACAGACATCATAACCCAAGTTGAAAGAAGCGAAGAAAGGAAAAGAGAGAGAGAATGAGGAACGATTGTGAGACAATGTGAAATATACCTTACTGCAATGTGACACAATCAATATGAGAGGAAACCGTCCAGCCAGGAGCCAGAGCCCAGAGTGACAGAAGTACCATTGCCGATTCATGCACACAAACATGTTCACCTAGATGTCGCCTCCATCAACTTACTTACATTGGCAGCACATAATTAAAGCATTCATTTAAATGTGGATCCTAAATTGTTAGGTAAATTGTTTTTTTAAAAAAGTAATGCAACACTGGAAAGAAAAGTTGTGTATATAAACTTGTCTACTTGTCTCGGGCCAGCCCAAGATAATTAAAGACAGCCAAAATTACCAGACCCATAGAATTGATTGTACAGTTTGCAAGCTGGGAGTGATTGGCATAAACGGTTCGTGTATTCTGAAGGGCTAGCCCTCAGCTAGCAGACATCTCCTCCAGGTTTCTAACTAATTTGATGTGATAGAAATTTTTTACCAGTCTGTTTTGGTCTTTTCCACTTGTCTATGGTGTCTTTGCAAGGACACGAAAAAAATACTGTTTAGTTTCCAATTATAGAAAATTCAATTCAGGAAAAGGGAAACTATGAGATTTAACAAAAGAGAAAATGTAAGCAAGACCGTGGTATTCTTTCATATGCCTCAGGTTGATCCCGATCGATACCATCAGAGCTAAAGGTACTAAAAATGTCCAGGCTGTGAGCCAGAGTTATGAAGCACAAAGTGTATCCCAGACAGTTGCACCCAGCAAGAATCTGTATACACTGGGAGAGCAAAGATGACTCGGGTGCACATTTGGTTATAATGCTCGAGAAGAAAATAGTGTGTGAGTACATGGGCAAATGTATGCTGTTATCAGGTTTTTGAAATCTACATACATTTTTATAATCTTTCACTTAATTCCAGAGAGCCGTTACTAAATCACCTCACAACTGACCGTATCTTAGAATCAAAGAATCAAATAAATGCCACTCAAGCAGAGTCAAATCCTTAATATACATAAAACTCACACAAATTAGTTTAAAAAGAAGAGATAAGAGGGGCGCCTGGGTGGCTCAGTCAAGCATCCGACTTTAGCTCAGGTCATGATCTCACGGTTCATGAGGTCAAACCCCGCGTCAGGCTCTGTGCTGACAGCTCAGAGCCTGGAGCCTGCTAAGGATTCTGTGTCTCCCTCTCTCTTTCTGCCCCTCCCCCGCTTGTGCTCTCCCTCTCTCTCTCTCCCTCTCTCTCTCTCTCTCTCTCTCTCTGTCTCACAAAGAAAAGAATCCCTATACCTCTGTACCTTTCCTTCAGTTTTGCTGTGTACCTGAAAAGACAAGTGATCCAATTTTATAAAGGATAAAAGATACGAACAGAACAAACATAGTTGGAAGAGGCGGAGTTAGTAATCAGCTTCACTAGCACATCAAAAAGGCAAATTTTAAAAATAATGGTAGTCTGTGTTTTTCCCTAAGACTGGAAAACTTTTAAAAATTGGACAGTATTCGCTGTTGGCAAAGTTGTGGGGGGAATGTAATCTTCTAGGAGAACTTTGGCACTATCATTCAATACACAAAGTATTCGGTGTCTTTGACTCAGTGACTCTACTTCCGGAAATTTACACTCAAGCTTTGCTCTCAAAAATGTATGGATATGCACATACATGAGTAACAGGGCTGGGAAAATTGTGTAGAATTGATAAGTGACTGAATTGTAGAATTTCTTGTGACTCATAGAAATCGGAAGCAATTACATTTCTACCGGGAGAAGGAAATGGCTAATTATGCTACTGCACATAGGACAGAATTGACGTCTTGAAAAGAATGTGGTAAAGCTGTATGTCATGATGCATAAATGGATTAAATATACTTGTGAGGCATATCAAAAAGCAAGCATCTGAAATTATGTCAGTTATTTCCCTGATTAATCTGTAAGTTCAAGCAACGTTAATCAAAATCTAGACAGGGCTTTTCATAGAAAAATCTAACAGTGTCTAAAGTTTACACAGAAGAGCAAAAGCAAAGAAGTAATAATAGGCAAGGTGATTTTGATAATGACCAATGTTGGGGAACATATCCTACGATGTATCAGGAGATACTGGCCCAAGGATAGATAACTAAACCAAAGGAACGGAATAGAGTTCCCCAAATACACCCGAGCATAGCGTGGCTTGTGATACATGGGCAAAGTTAACATTACGAATCTGGGTAGGAAACATGAACATTCAGTTAATGGTAATGAAACAATTGTTTACCCACAGAGAAAAAAATCCAAATTGAATTCCTCCTTGTCACCGCACATGCCCACGCATCAATTCTGGGTGAATTAGGGAAATAAACGTGAAGAGAAATTTTTGTAACTTTTAAAAGAGAATATGCAGAAATATGTCCATTAGCATAGGGAATCATTTCTTCGATGAGAAACACAAATCCCAAACCGCAAAGTAAAATGTTATAATGCCTATTATATTAAAAATAAGGGGCGCCTGGGTGGCGCAGTCGGTTAAGCGTCCGACTTCAGCCAGGTCACGATCTCGCGGTCCATGAGTTCGAGCCCTGCGTCAGGCTCTGGGCTGATGGCTCAGAGCCTGGAGCCTGTTTCCGATTCTGTGTCTCCCTCTCTCTCTGTCCCTCCCCCGTTCATGCTCTGTCTCTCTCTGTCCCAAAAATAAATAAACGTTGAAAAAAAAAATTTTTTTTTAATAAAATAAAATAAAATAAGGAAAAAAAATAAAATCTATTTGCCAGTCAACACTAGGCAAACTGGTAAGAAAGGCCTCAGGCGTGGAGAAGATATTTGCAACACATACAATGAACAAAAAGGATCAGATCCATTCTATGCAAAGAATGTCCTTGAATCATTTGTTTTAAGTTAACCAAATTAGCAATTGGTCAAAAGATGGGAAAAGCAATTCACAGAAAAGGAAACTCGAATGGCCACTATGCATATGATGACAACACGTTCGACCTCCTTTGGGGATAATGTCACATCCGCCAGATCAGCAAAAAGATGCGGCACAAAGGGAATTCGTCTGTACCACTGACAGAAATGTCGGTTGTTGCACCTACTTGGGAGAGCCATCGGATGGGATCCAGTAAAGTTGCATCTACCTTGTGACCCGGCAGGACCCAGAGAAGGGGATGTTAACAGTTGTTGAAAGGAGCAGTGTTGGGGCGCCTGGGTGGCGCAGTCGGTTAAGCGTCCGACTTCAGCCAGGTCATGATCTCGCAGTCCGTGAGTTTGAGCCCCGCGTCGGGCTCTGGGCTGATGGCTCAGAGCCTGGAGCCTGTTTCCGATTCTGTGTCTCCTTCTCTCTCTGCCCCTCCCCCGTTCATGCTCTGTCTCTCTCTGTCCCAAAAATAAATAAACGTTGAAAAAAAAAATTTATAAAAATAAAGAAAGGAGCAGTGTTTGCGGCCTTAAAAAATGGAAAACAACTGTCAGTGGAAAATGGGTCCGTAAGTTGCAGCACGTAGGATGAGAATGAACTCCCGCAGAGCATTCGTTAAACATGAGCGAATCACACAAAGTCGACGTAGAGCACGTTGCCAAGGAATATATACAATCTGTATCTTTTTTTTTTTTTTTTTTTGAAGTTTAAATGCCACATAGTGATTGGGGCACGATCATTCACAGCTCGCGTATGAAGAAAGGATTGGGGATAATAAATACCAAATGTGGGGTTTGATGACCTCGGGGGCAGGTGAGAAGAAAGGGGAGGTGGCCGCGGAGTGAACTCTGGGAACTGTGTCTCTATTGGGGAGCAGGGAGGACACCGTCCATTCTGTTACCATGTTTAAAAGAAAAAGATAGGGGCGCCTGGGTGGCTCAGTCAGTTGGGCGTCCGACTTCGGCTCAGGTCATGATCTCGCGGTCCGTGAGTTCAAGCCCCGCGTCGGGCTCTGTGCTGACAGCTCAGAGCCCGGAGCCTGTTTCAGATTCTGTGTCTCCCTCTCTCTGACCTTCCCCCATTCATGCTCTGTCTCTCTCTGTCTCAAAAATGAATAAACGTTAAAAAAAAAATTTTTTTTTAAAAAGAAAAGATAAACATAAGCTCCTCGCCCACCCTGCACCTCCCATGGGTACTAAAGCAGGACCAGGAGGGAAAGCCAAGTCCACTGTCCTTTCTCTTCCCATGGGTCCGGGCTGGCTCTGTGCTCAGAGGGTCTTTTCTGTTCTCTTCTGCTGCAGATGAAAACTGCAAGGACAGATACTACAACTGCAACGTGGTGGTCCAGGCGCGACTGTGTGTCTACAACTACTACAAGACGGCCTGCTGTGCCTCCTGCACGCGTGTGGCCAACAGGCACCCGGGCTTCCTGGGGAGCAGATAACACGCCCGCCCCGCGGCAGTCGGGCGGTCGGGGAGTCTGTCGGCGGTGGGGCTGGCTGGCCGCTGCTCCGCCAGAGGCTTCCAGGCCGCCAGCCAGCGTAGTCACCACCCCACCTTCGCCAAAGCGGACACGTCGTGCCCAGGAGCCAAGCCACGGTTGTCCTTTAGCATCACCATAAACTGATGATCCCTCCTTGGGAAACCTGGCACCTGGTAAGGTGCCATCTGAAAACCACGCAGGGGGGGGCGGGGTGCATGTGGCTCTCAGTCAACTCCCGTGCCAGCACTTTCTAAGTCACTGGAGGGGCGCTGCCTCGTCCATGGTGCTACTGCCCTTTTCAATATCGGGGCCCCTTGGAGAGTCAGAAGAGGCAGCTCCCACCCCGGAGCCCCACCAAGCCTTGCTGAGACGCCTGCTTCCCACTCTTACCTCAGCCTGGCTGTGCCTATTTTTATTCTCAAAGACATTAGGCTTTTTCCTGCCTTATGACACAAATATCTCATGTCAATATAGTGCTTTATTGTTTCACAGGTGTATTCACAGGTACTAGATCATTAGCGGCCCACGAAGCCCCAGAATGGAAGCCAGGGAATGAATCATCATCCTCATTTTACTGACAAGGAAACTGAGGCTCAATTTGTGTAACTGACCTGCCAGGTACACTCACCCGTTCGGTGGCAGAGTTGAGTCCGACCCCTGTCATCTGACCATAAAAGTCACCCCAAGGCCTGCCCAGAAGCCTTAGGTCTACAGGACATGGCTTCATTTCAGACCAAGTGACTGAGAAATTTCCCCGCTCAGCAAACAAAACCCAGTTTCTGAATTCTTTCCTCTGGCCAAAGGTCAAGACTGTATCCACTGCACTCTGTTGTTTCCAAAGTCCGTTTCCGTCTGTCCCTTCCCTGACAAAGTCACAGATCCTCATTACAGGACCCTGCGCAGGTTTTGTGAAACCCCGTCCTGAACGGAATTGTCCATGAGACAAGAAAGTCAATGGGGTAGCAAGGTGATGCCTGAAATTCCGAGTGCATTCCCCAGTGATATGTGCCCTCCCCCCCGCCCCCAGGGAACTGCACACCAGGGTCCCTTTGGCCACGGAGCCCTTGTTTCCTATCTCTGGGCTCTGGGCTTTCTCTCCTTTCGCAGTCACTTCTGGGATGTTCACCACACATCACCCAGTGGAGAGTCTAACCAACGTGTCTCAGCATAAAACCTGTGTTTATATTAGAGTCTCCCTTTGGTTTTTCCAGTTGGATTTATGGGTTTCTGTTTTGACTTCCCATCCCTCCCTCCCACTGTGACTCACAACCTATACGCACCATCCCAGACTTGAGCACTAAGATCTGCATTCATACAGCAGCCAGGAAGAGGCTCCTTCAGTGGGCTCCTTCAGTGACGGCCGCAGTGGCAGGATCCTCCCCAATGCCCTTCACCTGACTCTGCAGTTCTAGAGGCCTCGGGCAGCAAGGGGGATGCAGTGCATAGGGAAAGGTAAACCACCTGAAAAGCCAATTAAAAAGAATATATATATATATATATACATATATATATGGATGACCCTTGAACAGTTAGGGGGCTTAGGCTGCCAGCCACCCTCTGTGCAGTCAAAAATCCTTGTGTAGCCTTTGACTCCCCAAAAACTCAACTACTAACAGCCTGTCATTGACTGGAAGCCTTACCCATGACGCAATCAACGCATATTTTTACGTGTATTATATACTATATTCTTACAATAAGGTAAGCTAGAGAAAAGAAAATGTCATTTCGAAGAATCACAAGAGCAGCACCTGGGTGGCTCAGTGGGTTAAGATTCCAACTTCAGCTCAGGTTGTGATCTCACAGCTCATGGGTTCAAGCCCCACATCGGGCTCTGTGCTGACAGCTCAGAGCCTGCAGCCTGCTTTGGGTTCTGTGTCTCCCTCTCTCTCTGCCCCTCCCCTACTCGTTCTCTCTCTCTCTCTCTCTCTCTCTCTTTCTCTCTCAAAATTAAACCCTAAAAAATGTTTAAAGAAAGAAAAGAAAAATCACAAGAAAGAAAAGATACATTTACAATACTGTACGGTATTTATCGGAAAGAAAAATCTCTGTATAAGCAGACCCATGCAATTCAAACCCATGTTGTTCAAGGGTTTTATATTCTTTCACCAATTAAGAAAAACTTCAGGCTTAAACAAACTGTAAGCTCATAGAAAATCTGTCTTATTTAGTACCGTGGTCCTGGGCTTATTTCCCTTTCAAAGCAAACCTGGATTCCCAGTAACTGAGTTTCTCCCATGAGCCCTTTAACCCAAAAATCTGCTAATTTGACAGTCACTTAAAGCTTTTGGAAACAGTATGGCCAGCCCACTCTGACACACTGTGTTCAGTTGCCACTACCCCTGGGCTTTCAGAAATTCTGTGTGACCTTTTGTTGGGTCTTATTCTCTTCTTGGAGAGCCCAGCCGCCATTTTGCAAAAGCACACCCATCTCTCCTCATCTCCACACAGTGTAACTCGTGCAATGAGCTGCCGGGCAGAGACCCCGGTTCCCATGCCCACCAAGCAGAGCAGGACCAGAGAAGCCAAGCATTCGGGTGGTTTCTGTCCAGAGCCCTCTCTCTCCCTGTAACCACCTACTTTTGCATTTTGTCACAAGAGAAGTGTTGCCTTCATGCAGCTGCTCTCAGACCTTGAGGAACAAGCCCCCGATTGGAAGGGTCCCTTGGAGGAAGCTTTCTTTACATGCTGGAGGGTGGAGGGCAAGATCAGTGGGTCAAAGAGCAGAAAGGCTGATTTCACTCAAATTGAGGGGAAACGTTGGAGCCATCCAGGCTGCCCCGCAGAGGTCTGGACCACCCTACATGGGCAACGTTCCGTCCTAACGGGGATTTCTTCATCAAGCAAGTCACCACCCCAGGGTGGTCCAACTCCAGATTCTCATGACTGGCTGCATCAATGCTGGCTTTGTCTCTTTGACATCTCTTTGGTGTCCTGGGGCCCCCAAACGTTACCTAATAGCTGTGCTAGAGACCGTGATCTTCCTGTGAGAATGGCCATCCTGCCTCTGGCGGAATTGAGTAGGAGCAAATGGGTCAGTCCTTTGTCTTCAGGGAGAAAACGTACCTAAACTAAGCGTCTTTTTTCTTTTCCAACAAATAGTTGAGCTGTTCTTGGAATTCATTTATCTCTGGAAAGGTTATAAGTTACTAGAACAGGGAGTTAGCGGCTTATTTGTCTTCGAAATCCAGTTTTCGCTCATTTCCTGGTTTATTGTATCAACACCTGAACGCCTTTGTCCTTGGCACAACACATATGATAAGGTCCCTCAGTGTTTCCAGCGATAAAGTTCCTGGAGGGGGTCAGAGGAAAGCTCACCTTTTGATGACTCTCCCCGCAGATAGGTCTCTTTCTCCCTTTCCTGGCACTCCCTTATTTCACCCCCCTTCTCCCATTATCTGCCGGCTCCTTCTCCGCCCACTCATGTTCCCTCAACCGGGGACGTGCAGAATTGAAAGTTCCATTTTAATTCTGCTTTTCTTCTTCCTGTGTACTGAATCGCCTCGTTCCCTGCCCTGACTTTTAAAATTAGACGAATCGAAGATGTTCTATGTTTTTCTCACAAAAGCCAACAATCTCCAAACAGAAGGAGTTTGCTATTTTGCTTCACTCGTTAGAAAAGGAAAGTGTTTTCCTTGCAGTCCAGGCAAAGGACATTCAATGCACTCCAGTCTCCCACCTTCACGCTCAGATTCCCCCACCCCAGAATAGCATGAGAGACACTAAAGAAAGCTTGTCAACCTGGCCACTAGGTGGAGACAGGAGTCAGCTGAGCACTTTACAGGTGCGTCTGGGCCACTGCCTTCACGCTAGTAAGGAAACCAAGAGGAGTGAGGCTTGTCCCCACCCTCGAGGAGCGACACTGCTGGCAGGAGCTCTCAGAACTGTCCCCATCTGTCCCTTTTCCCCTTGCCTCTCTGCTCAGGGCTCTTGGAATGTTGTGACTGCTTCATTTCCTTGAGTACATGTCATCTGCTTATCCTCAAAGTCTTTAGCATTTGACACTTGCCTTTAAAAAGAATGGCCTTGGGGCACCTGGGTGGTTCAGTTGGTTAAGCGTCCAACTTCTGCTTAGGTCATGATCTAGCGGTTGGTGGGTTCGAGCCCCGCATTGGGCTCTGTGCTGACAGCTCAGAACCTGGAGCCTGCTTCTGATTCTGTGTCTCCCTCTCTCTCTGCCTCTCCCCTGCTCACACTCTGTCCTCTCTTTCAATGTTTAAATAAACATTTAAAAAAAACTTTTTTAAAGAATGGCCTTACCAAGGAGGTGAACAATGGGTGGGAGATACTAAGTTTATTCTCACCAAGTTGTGTGACAGAGAGAGAAATCCGGATAGGACTAGTACCTTTCTAAACCAGTGGCTCTCCTGTTTTGTTTTGTTTTTTAATATAGCCATTTTAGAATTTGAATATTGGTTTTCTAGTGTAGAAGGTATAAATATAAGCGATAAAAAGATAGATGTCTTTCCTTAAAACAGATTGAATAATCAAACCTGAAGGAACCTGTATCAGTCTGGCAGGTGGAGGCCAACATCTGACCCTTGCCATATCTTTAAATGGCTTTGATGGGAAGATGGACACCTTACTGATGAAATTGGTAGAGGACATGAAATTGGTGACAGTGACAGGCTCGGGATCCAAAGAGATCTGGGAGACTAGAACAAAACCCGGATCTTAGGAATTCACGAGGAAGCAGCATAAGTCAACCTTTGGATTAAAAAAAACAAAACAAAACTAGTCTGGGGTGCCTGGGTGGCTCGGTCAGCTCTTGATTTCGGCTCAAGTTCCGGTCTCTTGGTTCCTGAGTTAGATCCCCATGTTAGGCTCGGATTTTCTCTCTCTCCCTCTCTCTCTACCTCTTTCTCTCCCTCTTTCTGAAAATAAATGAGTAAACTTCAAAAAAACCAAAAACTATACAAATACAAGGTGGAGGAGACGTGAGAATTCCAGTCGACTAAGCTCAGTGAGTCAAGAAAGGGGTGGAGGCTCCCCTCCAGCACCCCACCCCCCACCCCCACCCCCGCACAAACCCGAAATGAGACACTCAGGCTACATGAGGAGAAAACATTGGTGACCGTCTGCCACATTGCGTTGTGATTGCTGCAACCACACTTGGAGAGTATTGGTAGTGTGTAACATTCAGATGAGCACGCCCAATCCCGAGGAGGGGTGCACACAGTTAGGAACGGTGGAGAGGACGTCATGAGAACATGTAGCCTGGAGAAGAGACATGGGGCCGTGTTATAAGGACAGTGACCCTAAGACCAGGAAGTAAAAGCAGACTTGAGCTCCTGGAGAAGAACCAAGGCGAGAGCTCCCTGAAGGTAGAGGGCTCTTCCGTTACTGGGAGGTCTCAGTGGAGGTTGAATGGCCATTTGTCAGGGATGCTGGAGAGGGGATTCAGGCGCTCAGCTCGGGCAATATGATGTCTAAGGTCCCTTCGGAGTCTAGGCTTTGGTGATTCTGTCGGTAGAGCAGCTTTGAATGATTCACCTGGTCTGGGATGGCAAGTACATGCACGTGGACTTCCCCTTTCTGGGTCCCCCATTTTGAACCACGGCACGTGGACTTCCCATTTCTGGGTCCCCCATTTTGAACCCAGTGGTGCATCCTCACCTGAGCTGAATGTGGCCTCATATCTCAGAACCACTAGCAACTTGGCCAAAGCTGCCCTGTAAAGTCCTGCTTTGTAGACGAGTAACCGAACATTCCGATGGCTAGTTCTCTGCCCAGGAAGGGTCAAGCACCTTGCTGGGGAAGTATCTTGACTAGACTAGGACCCTCCAAATACCTGCTCTCTTTCTCAACTCGCCTCACTTTACTGCACCTTTACTGGAGCAAAGTAATTCTCTCCACCCCGAACCATCCCACACTCCTGGTTCTGTTCGGTGGGTAACAGTTGGAGAATCGACGTGGCCACGAGAGGGTGGGAACTCGCAGCCAACTTTCTCAGCATCTCCCAGAGGGTGAGCCCCTTGCCTCAGTGAGAGGAAAGCCATTCTGTTACATAAGCGAACTTCCACGTACGTCCTTGACCCCTGGTTCAGTTTGACAGAAGGATATACTTTGTTATAACTTATTATTTTGTTCTTTGTAAATACAAGATGTTTATAGGAAATGTGTATTCTGAACTGTATGGGCAGAATGAGTCACTACACCAAAATAGTTCTATTATTTAGAATATGTTAATTTTAAAGGGACCTAATAGGTATTTATTTACATATGCAATCCACATTTGTGTAAAATCATTTGATCCTACTAACCCAGCTTCCTGCAAAGTTGCTACATGATGCCTTATTCTAAGTTCATAGTTACGATGTAGTATCCTGACTAGCCAAATTCTTTGGGTTTTAAGATCGAATATAAATTACTCTGCTTTTTGACTCGTTCAGGGAGGGACTTTTACCCCTGGCATTGTACCTGACACAAGCCTGTCTGCATCGCCACCTTTCCATCTTAAATATTATGTTTGCTCATATAATCTGCCCTCTCCTCGTCCCAACTGGAGAAGGAATCAGGAGGGTTTTCTTCGTCCCTTCTCTTCGTCTTGCCTCCTTCGTAGGCTCGCCAACACTGACTTGCGGGGAGGCTTGGTCAGAGCAGTGGGTGAGGCAGGGTCCGCTGGCAGGGGCTGGGAGGGGCTTAAAGAGGTGTGGCTCCTTCACAGCTCTGACCACACCTCCAGGGTGGCCGCTGGGACCGCTGGGGTAGGGGCACTGGGCTGTCCCGCCACCTGCTTAGCCAGGAGCAAGGAACCTACCTACTAAATATAAATACTCCACTGTCACCATGTCGGCCTTACAAGTGTTAAATTATTGTTTAAGGAGGTGAGGGGGAGAGGGTGAATTATGTGAGCAAATGCAGTCTGTTTTCGGCAAAAATGACAACTATTTTTGTGTATGACTAATTTATTTTTATTATTGTAAAGATGCAATAAACTGGTTAAAAGATGAGCTTTGTGAACACATTTGTGCCTTCTCGGGCCTGATTCCGCGTCTGCTCACGTTGCTTCAAGCAGCCCCTTTTAAAAAAGAACCAGGCCCTGGAGCGGCCCCGTTGGCTTGTCTTAATGGCTCTGAGCGCTCTGCACAGGGCGGGGCCGCTTCGCCACAGGGAACACCTTGGCTACACAGCACCTTAGCTTCACCCTGGTCCTCAACCTCGGCTGTATGCTAGAATCGCCTGAGGAGCTTCAGATAAAATATTCAGGCACGTGCACCACCCAGGATTGCTCGTTTGCGGGTATTTCTTTAAACCTCCCCCCAGGAGACAGGAAAGACTGGAGCCGACTGGGCAGATTCCATCTGGCTCATCTCTCAATGGGATAAGCCCTCCTCCAGCTCCCCTTGGGCTGACTTCACCTTGGTCTTGGGTTTAGCCAAGTGTTTGACAAAATCTTTCAGGTTCTCTTGGTGCATAGGAAAGTGAAGTATGACTTAGGTCAGAATGCCCGGTGAGAGCCGTCCCAGACTAGAGAGAGTCTCTGGAGGAGTCTGTCCTTGACTCTGTCCTGCACAGTATTGCATCAGTAACTCTCAGAAACTTACTATGTTGCCTTGAAATGTGCTTCCCACACCTCCCACCCACCTTTTCAGCCTGGAACATCTCCACGTATAGCCTCTCTTCTTTTTGATTATGGTAAAATTCACTTAACATAAAACCCACTATGTCAACCGTTCTGAAGTGTACAATTCACCGATTTTTAATACAGTCACAGTGTGGCACAGCCATCACTGGAACATTCTCCTTAACCCCCAAATTCCATTTTTTTCTTCAACACCAAAACCAGAAGTCTACCACGTGCCAGACACTGAGCTGAGTGAGGGTTTTTATTAAGTCTTCACAGCAGACCTAGGAAGTTGTAATGTTATCCTCTTCTGGAAACAAGAGCGTTGACACTCAGAGGGGTTCCGTCTCCAGCTACGCCTCGGTGGCTCTAGGGTTCTACAGTCAGCTCCCTGTCGAGGCGGGCTCTGTCTCTCCCAGCTCCATTTCTGCAGGGCCTGGCATGTTCTATGGTCCCAGCATATATTAGTTCCGCTCTTTTCCCACGTCAACTCCAACCTATGGACGTAACTGCACAAGGACTAGATGGTGTGCTTAGCTGTTGATGAAAAAGTGTAGGATCCCCAGGCTCAATATGACCGACGGGATAATAGGCTACATTTGAAGATGCACAAATGAAACCAAGAGAGAGGCAACAATTCTGCTCTGTTCAAGGGGGTCAGACCCAAGCTGGAAACCTCGGTCTCTAATTTTAGGCACCACATGCCATACAAGCTCATTGACCACCAGGCAAGAGCCCAGATGATGATGACCAGGACAGCAGTGGGAGGGATCTGGAAGGGAAAATGTCTTCCGCCCTCTCCAGACGTCCCAAGGGCAGTTAGGAGCAGAAAAGAAACTGGATACTTCCAGCAGGTCAGCAAAGAGAAGGCACAGCGAGTCAGGCGTGATTCCATGATAGGGAGGCTTAACGATCGGAAAAGGTTTTTCAACAGACAATGAGACCCTCAAAAAAGAGCAACCAGGAACATTTGAGCGTAGGGAAAATTCAAATATGGAGTGTATTTAAGATGATGCAGTTGAATCCATGGAAAACTTCTTGGGTGTGATGTTAGTGTTTGGTCAAGCAGGAGTAGGTGCCTGCGGCTGTATCTAGGGATCGAGGTCACGATGTCTGCAATTCACTGTCAGGTAGGTCAGAACACGTGTGTGTGCACGCGCATGGGTGGAGAGCGAGCGAGCACATGCAAATCAAGCAAAATGCACTTTGGTGAGTAGCAGTGAAGGGTATGAGGTATTCTTCTTATTATGCTTCTCTGAGGTTTGAAATTTTCTAAAAGAGACGGGTGCAGGTAAAGAACCTCATCAGCACCGAGGCTGGGAGACACCCCCATTTACTGAGCACCTGCAGTGTGCCACGCGTCCCCTAGGTCCTTCACACCCCATAACTTAATCTCCATGGCAACGCTGCTGAGCAAGCGCTTCATTTTGTGGCCACCTTATGGATAAATAAATTGGGATTCAAAGAGAATAAGTAACCCGACCAAAGACATGATTATTGGGTGGCCAGGGGCGGTCTCGGGTTTTCTGTAGACCTCATTGTGTAATGAGATCAGCTGGAACTTTTGTTTAAGTGATGCTGGGACCCCCCCCCCCCCCCCTCCCAGATATTCCAGTTGACTGGGGTGAGAACCAGGCATCGGTGGGTTTAAGGCATTCGCAAGAAATTCTAGCTCGGGCCGAGAACCCCCAAGAATAGCGCATCTCCCTCTTTAACGTGTGTTTGCATCACCTGGGCTCTTGTTAAATTTAGGATTCTGAGCCGGCGAAGTCTGGGTGGGACCTGAGATTCTGTATTTCTAACAAGTTCCTGGGGAAAGCTCTTGATTAGAAAATGAGGTAATCAACACTTTAAGAAAGTTGCAGATTTTCTTGTTTTTATTGACAAGCTGAGCACATGACTCCTGACACTCTTTATAAAAGTCTTCTATAAAATTCAGTTTCTTGGACTTAATCTACCAGTTTACCCCTTCAATCAAGGCCATGTAAGGGCTCTGAAACTCTTTTAAGCCCTCGTGCTCATGTGTCATACATGACTCAGTTTTTTCAACCAGACAACCTGTGTATCATTTGGGCTTTCTTTGGCCACATGTAAAAGAAAACCTGACTATACTGACTTGGGGAATTGTTTTTGTTATATAACAAGAAGTTATAAAAAGTTTCAGAGCTTCTTTGCAGTTCTCTTGGCCTCTTGCTCGTGGTTACAAGACAGCTTCTCCTGCTCCAGCAATCACATCCACCTTCAGCGGAGGAAGGAGGAAGGACAGGTGCAATTGCATTGGCCTCCATCTACCAAGAAAGCTAACACTTTCCCAGAAACCCTTCCCATAACCAATAGGCTTCCACTTTGGTCTCATTGGCCAAAACAGGCTCCATGGCCATTCCTAGCCACAAAGGAGGCTGGGAAGATGAAGGGTCGTCATGACTAGTGTGGACCAGTCAGGATCCACCACCGGGGGCTGGACACACCGCTGCTCTGGGCACAATTGCGATTCTGTGAGCAGAGACGCAGGAGGGGCCAAACATGGATGAGGTCACCAATGATGTCCGCCCTTAGCGAGTGCCGACTTCCAGACCGTAGTGATGGAAGTTCAAACACACAGCCTCAGCTCATCTCTGGCCTGTTAGAGGGCTACTCCTTCAAATGGGCTTAGGCTGTCCATCTCGTTTATTCAACAAGTACTTCCTGAGCACACGCTGTGCACCAAGCACTGCTTTGGACACTGGGGATACATCAGTCCCGTGGACTTTACAAAATGCTGTGCAACCTGGAACATTTGCAGATAGGGAGGCGCCCACAGGGTTCAGACGGAGTGGATGCGGCCAGACTTCTGCAACGAGCTGCAAATAAACGGACATCAGATTTGGCTCTCAGCTTTCTTTTCTTTTTTTTAATTTTTTTTTTTCAATGTTTTTTATTTTGGGGACAGAGAGAGACAGAGCATGAACGGGGGAGGGGCAGAGAGAGAGGGAGACACAGAATCGGAAACAGGCTCCAGGCTCCGAGCCATCAGCCCAGAGCCCGACACGGGGCTCGAACTCACGGAGCGCGAGATGGTGACCTGGCTGAAGTCGGACGCTTAACCGACTGCGCCACCCAGGCGCCCCGGCTCTCAGCTTTCTAAGAGCCGTAACAGGTATTACTGTGCGGGCTCTACTTAATAACCGGCAGGGAACTCACGCTTAGCCTTGTAAGGGTTAAGTTGTAGCGTAAGGCTAACGTGCAGCTTGAAAAACAACAGCTTTGTTCTGACACTGAAGGTCAAGAGATAACAGCCTTGCTTTACTCTTGTAAATTATGCTTCATACTCTTGTAAATCAGGCTTCGCCAATGAAGGAAACAAAAGCTCAAAGAAAAGAGCATCAGAGGCAAGGTCAAGGAGATCCACTGGTTGCAACTTAGCGGCAAAAAGTCTAAAATAATCACCCCATCCAGCAACTGTTTCTGACTCGTCTGGGAACTGTTTCTCTGTTCTGTTCCCAGGTGATGATAAAACGGTGTGATCGGCCATGAAAACTCTGTACCCCAGCTGCTCGGGGCCGCACTCTCACCAAGAGTGTTGGTCCCGATCGGTCGGCCTTGCCTCTCTTAAACTTTGTTGTGACTGTCACTGGTGCCCGTAACATTCTGTTTCAGGAGTCGTGTGGATGCAACAGCCTCCTCCGCGCGGCAGTATTTAATACGTGGAGTCATCCTGACAGCTGGGTACTATTCTCTCCATTTTACAGCTGGGGAAGCCAGGTCTCACCAGTTTAGGAAATTTACTCACCATCACACAGCTCCTGGTGGCTGAGGAATTCGAACCCAGGTCCATCTAACCTTCATTGTTTGTGCCTGTTCCTCCGCGTGGCACTGTCCCTCCGCAAGAATTGCATAAACGCATCTGCGAGACGAAAGTCCCTTTAAAACTAAACGTGGGCCAGAACTTACTCCCTTGAGCGTGTGGTGGGCGTCACAGAGGTTGTTGCTGATGACCTTGGCTTCACAAAGATTCTCCGGCTCCAGGTGGAGAGCCCGGGGACATGCTTCTCTGACAGTTACACACAAAGACACACACACACACACACACACACACACCATTGCCTCCAAGGAAGCACTTCTACTTCTCTGTCCTGCTTTCCCGAGTGGATTCCAAACATTTGTTTTTCTAAGCCCAGAGTCAGTCCTGTTTGGAGGCCAGCCAGGGCCGGAGGGGCACAGCAGTGAGACGCAAAAGATCAAATCGACCTGAACTCGACACCCTCAATCAGCCTCTACTCTCACCCAGTCAAGACAGAATTCTTGGCTCCTCACCTGAGTCCCGGAGGGGCCTGACTTCTGTCATCTTTGCCCCGTGGCTCACGTGAGCTCGGACTCTGGCGCCCCTCATACCCAATTTACACTCTCAGGTAATGACCTTGTCTGTCTTATCTGTTGCCGCGTAACAGACTATCCCCAAAACTCAGTGGCTTCGGACAGCAACTATTTTCTTATTTCTCACAATTCCGTGGGTCAAGAATTCAGGGCCCACTGAGGACGGCTCCTTCTCCGAGTGATGTCCACAGGGACTTGGGCTTCTCGAACGTGGCAGGTGGAGAAGGAAGAGCCTGCAAGAGAAAGAGAAAGCTGCCAGGTCTCTTAAGGCCTGGACTTGGAAGTGCTAGGCATCACTCCTGCCTCTTTCTGTTGGTTAAAGCCTGCCACAGGCCTACCCAGATTCAAGGGAAGGGACATAGGCAGACCCCTCAACCTGTTCCTGACCTCAGAACTCAGGCATTCTCCCTTGGAATTCACTTGTTTTTTTTTTTTTTTTTTTTTTTGAGAGAGAGAGAGAGAGAGAGAGAGAACACATGAGAGGGGAGAGGAGCAGAGGGAGAAAGGGAGAAAGAATCTGAAGCAGGCTCCACACTCTGTGTGGAACCCAAAGCAAAGCTCAATTCCATGACCCTGGGATCATGACCTGAGCTGAAATCAAGAGCCGGATGCTCAACCAACTGGGCCACCCAGGCGCCCTGAAGTTCACTTTTTTTTTTTAATTTTAATTTTATTTTATTCTTTTAATTTACATCCAAGTTAGTTAGCATGTAGTGCAACAGTGATTTCAGGGGTAGATTCCTTAGTGCCCCTTATCCATTTAGTCCATTCCCCCTCCCACAACCCCTCCAGTAACCCTCAGTTTGTTCTCCATATTTATGAGTCTCTTCTGTTTTGTCCCCCTCCCTGTTTTTATATTATTGTTGCTTCTCTTCCCTCATGTTCGTCTGTTTTGTCTCTTAAAGTCCTCATGAGTGAAGTCATGTGATATTTGTCTTTCTCTAATTTTGCTTAGCATAATACCCTCTAGTTCCATCCACTAGTTGCAAATGGCAAGATTTCATTCTTTTTGATTGCCAAGTAATACTCTATTGTATATATATATATATATATATATATACCACATCTTCTTTATCCATTCATCCATCGATGGACATTTGGGCTCTTTCCATACTTTGGCTATTGTTGATAGTGCTGCTATAGACATGGCGGTGCATGTGTCCCTTCGAAACAGCACACCCGTATCCCTTGGATAAATGCCTAGTAGTGTGATTGCTGGGTTGTAGGGTAGTTCTATTTTTAATTTTTTGGGGAATCTCCATACTGTTTTCCAGAGTGGCTGCACCAGTTTGCATTCCCACCAGCAGTGCAAAAGAGATCCTCTTTCTCCGCATCCTCGCCAACATCTGTTGTCGCCTGAGTTGTTGATGTTAGCCATTCTGACAGGTGTGAGGGGGTATCTCATTGTGGTTTTGATTTGTATTTCCTGGATAATAAGTGATGTTGAGCATTTTTTCATGTGTTGGTTGGCAATCTGGATGTCTTCTTTGGAAAAGAGTCTATTCCAATCTTTTGTCCATTTCTTCACTGGATTATTTGTTTTTTGGGCTTTGAGTTTGATAAGTTCTTTGTAGATTTTGGATACTAACCCTTTATCTGATATGTCATTTGTAAATATCTTCTCCCATTCCGTCAGTTGCCTTTTAGTTTTGCTGATTGTTTCCTTCGCTGTGCAGAAGATTTTTATTTTGATGAGGTCCCAATAGTTCATTTTTGTGAAATTAACTTTCTATCACCTGCCTTTATGCCTCCCCAGTCATGACAGTCATTCATTCACTCATTCAACAAATATTTATTGAGCACCTACTCTTTGCCTGATACTCTGCTAGGGGCTGAATATGTAGCAGTATACCAAGTGGAATAAGACCTCAGAGAGGTTACGTGCTCACGGGGGAGGCAGAAAAAAGACGTAAACAGGTAACTGATGTGTGGCATGTCAGATAGTGATATGTCAGCAAAGCTGGGAAGATGGATGGGGAGCGGGAGGGATGGGCGGGAGGTACTATTTTAAACGGGATGGTTAGGGGGTGCAGGAGCCAGCCCACCGCGTGGCTACCTGGGTAAGGATGTTCCAGGCAGAGGAACGTGCAAGAGCTCTGCCTCCAGGAGAGCACAAAGCAGGCAGTGGGAGAACTTGGGGAGCAGGAGATGAGGTCAGGTGCCCTGGGGGTCTGGGGAAGACTTTGGTTTCACCCTGGGTGAGAGAAGAAGCCAATCAGACATTTGTGGGGAGGAGTGACGGGGTTCGAGTGAGGTCTCCAGCCTGACACGAGCTGTGCATGTGCATTAACTGTGCCCCAAACACTTATTTTCCTGGGTTAAGCCATCAGCCTCTGAGGCAAGCTGAGAAATACCATTTCACTGCAAATGTTGATTTAAGGAAGTCCACTGACACAGTGTAACAAGAGCCACAACGCTGACCACACCCTTTCACTTAATCCCATGACTGGGAATTCATCCTGGGGAGAGAACTTAATTAAATGGTGGTTGTTTTTTTTCAGGAGTGTTTCCAATAGTAATTTTTTTCATTTTGTGTTTTTATGTTAATAATAATCTTTTAAAAACAGGCACGTACAGGGGCACCTGGGTGGCTCAGTCGGTTGAGCGTCGGACTTCAGCTCAGGTCATGATCTCACGGTTCGTGAGTTCGAGCCCAGCATCAGGCTCTGTGCTGACAGCTCAGAGCCTGGAGCCTGCTCCACATTCTGTCTCCCTCTCTCTGCCCCTCCCCCCCATCCACACTCTGTCTCAAAAATAAATAAACATTAAAAAAATTAATAATAAAAAAATAGGCACGTACAAATACTCCATCGTCTGATTGACTCCCTCCAGTCCAACACCGCCATTGGGTCCAGCACTGGGACCAGGTGCTATTGCTTTGTCACGAGTGGAGCTAATAAGCGGTCATTTTTGGTGTGAAAGAGTGGATGTCCACAAAGCAAAGGCCAGAGTGTGTCAAACACCTGCCATTTGAGGCAAAAGACCCGCAGCAGTGCAGCGAGTTCCTTGGACAAGCCACACCAAACCCAAAAGAATCTCCATCATACACTTGGTTCCTCTTTCTACGTCCTGAGCGGCCGCTGGGTCCCAGCAAAGCATCATCCGTCCTATCCGTGTTGTTGCTTTTAATTCTGTGTGCTCGCAACAGTGTTTTCAAGTAATTAGCAGTTTCATTTTGATTATACAGTTCTTTAAGAGTTCTATCCTTCCACTTAGTTCAATTTTTATAGCATTATAATAAAACATGAGGTTATTTGATTCCACACTGGAGGTTAGGGAAACAGTGACGTTCCTTTGAAAAGTTGTCTAGGGGCCGCTGGGTGGCTTAGTCGGTGAGGCGCCCCACTCTTGATTTCAGCTCCGGTCGTGATCTCATGGTTTGTGGGATCGAGCCCTGTGTTGGGGCTCTCTCTTGGCAGTCTCTCTCCTGTCTCTTTCTCTCTCTGCCCCTCTCCTGCTCACACTCTCTCTCAAAATAAATAAATAAATAAACATTAAAAAAAAAATTTTTTTTTAATGTTTATTTATTTTTGAGACGGAGAGAGAGCATGAACGGGGGAGGGTCAGAGAGAGCGAGACACAGAATCGGAAACAGGCTCCAGGCTCTGAGCTGTCAGACAGAGCCTGACGCGGGGCTCGAACCCATGGACCGCGAGATCATGACCTGAGCCGAAGTCGGCTGCTTAACCGACTGAGCCACCCAGGAGCCCCTAAATAAATAAACATTTTTAAAATAAAATAAAAAGCTGTGTGCATGTTACTTGAGTGCAAGCAGCCTGGATGTTGGGGTGACTCCAAGCAGCCTTGGTGCTCCTTCTCTGGCCGGGCCCTCGGGAAGGTGGGGGGGTAGGGAGGGGGTGCTCCCCAGCTACAGGAGGCACGTGGGAGAGCCGGCAAGGTAGCAGACGGGCCCAGGTCTCCGCATGAAGGTCACCAAGCCTCCTCCATCCACAAGCAGGCCTGACAGGTGGGTCTGGCCTGGATTCAGGAATGTTCAGCTCATTTATTCTGATGACCACATTCTGGGGGAAACAACAGGCAGATCTACAGGCTCACTTCCACTCTTCATTCTCTCGCAGACCCTCTCCCAGGGGATGTCAGTCATCGCCTTCTTCCGAACCTGTTCTGAGCACCCTTCCAGCTTCCCTGTCTCCACGGCAGCAAGCAGTCAACACTCTAGTCTCCTCCGCATCATCCCGCCTCTGCCCCAAAGGTCTGCTGAGTGAGACGTGTCCTCTTGGATCAACTGTATTTTTGCCTAATCTGGTGCTTTCACCCTTTCTTTTCCTACCAATACGGCATGACACGACAAAGATTCCTGCCAAAACCTTAATGCAGAAAATGTCCTTCCTGCTCAGTGCCTCCCAGACTCTTGAGGCGATGGCCTCTAAAACACAGAGGAACCAAATTTAGCTCATTCCTCCATCGCAGAAGCTCCTCTTGGATGCTTTGGTAGAACAAAACTTTGCATTCCACACTGGGTAACTCTGCCAGGGTTCATCGCTAAAAGATTTTAAATCCTCTGCCTGAAGTTGAGAGTGCTAATGATTGTTTTTTCTTCTTTTCTGTAATTTCAAAGAAGAAATTCCCAAATCTCTCGCTCCTGCTAGAATTTCCAGGGAGCAGGAAGAGCTTTTCTCATGGAGTAACACCTCCATCTTGTGGTCTTTCTGGTTATTGCAAGTAGATCGAGCTGCCTCTTAATATTTTGACTACTGCTACCATCGCAGATCTGGGAGAGGACTTGAAAAGTGTTCTAATTCAGTTTCCTGTCTAATTTCAGTTACCTGCAAACAGGTAAGGCTTATGAACACCACTATTACTTTATTATAACAGCCCAGAGAGGGGCGCCTGGGTGGCGCAGTCGGTTAAGCGTCCGACTTCAGCCAGGTCACGATCTCGCGGTCCGTGAGTTCGAGCCCCGCGTCAGGCTCTGGGCTGATGGCTCAGAGCCTGGAGCCTGTTTCCGATTCTGTGTCTCCCTCTCTCTCTGCCCCTCCCCCGTTCATGCTCTGTCTCTCTCTGTCCCAAAAATAAATAAACGTTGAAAAAAAATTAAAAAAATAATAATAATAATAAAAAAAAATAACAGCCCAGAGAAGCTAAGAGGTTTGTCCGAGGCCACACAGCTAACAGAGTATCTTACCTGAGGTTACTTGCAATCCTCTGGTCACTTTTTAGGAAGAAACCTTTCTTCAAACTAGTTTCTACCAATTATAAGACACAAATCTGGAGGTGTTCTGGTTGAAGTCACAGAAGGGCTCACCCTTGCCAGCCCCTTTACTCAGCACACCTTGAAAACCATTGTCCTATACCTGAAAGGAACAGCAAACTCTGCCAGAGAGATAGGGGAAGCTTTCACTGATGCATCCGGTCGGCCGTTCAGCAGATAATTATCAGACTCCTTCCATGTGTCAAACCCTTAAGCAAGATACATGAGATTTCTGGTCTCATAAAGCTTACATTCTGGTTGAAGAAGACAGACACTAATTGAACAAATAGATGACTAGTTTCTTTTTTTTTTTTTCTCTCTCTCTCTCTTTTTTTAAATATATTTACTTCAGAGGGAGGGTGGGGAGAATCTTAAGCAGGCCCCATGCTCAGCCCAACGTGGGGCTTGACCTCACAACCCTAGGATCGTTGATCCCACGACCATGACCTGAGCTGAAACCAAGAGTCACTCAACCGACAAAGCCACCCAAGCTCTCCTTATTTCTGATTGTGACTGGGACGTGGGGAGAGATGTTAGAGAGTCTGGTCTGAGAAGAGGATTGGAGCTGTGTCTCAAAGTGTGAGGAAGGGTCAGCTAGAGGACGAGGGAGAGGGTAGATGTTGGTCAACGGGTACAAACCTCCAGTTATAAGACCAGGAGAATAAATCTCAAATGTTCTCATCACAGAAAAGCAGTGGTCCTTATGTGAGGTGATGGAGGCATTAACACTACTGTGGTAACCATTTCACAAGACATAAGTGTATCAAATCAACAGTGGTACACCTTAAACTTATATAATGTTATATGTCAGTTATTCCTTAACGAAGCTGGAAAAAATTTAATAATGAATACATAAATAATCAAACTTGCACCATAATATTTTTTCTTTTTAATTTTTTTATTTTTATTTATTTATTTTTTTTTTTTTTGAGAGACAGAGACAGAGAGCGAACAAGGAAGGTACACAGAGATAGAGACAGAATCTGCAGGAGGCTCCAGGCTCCAAGCTCTTAGCACAGAGCCCGATGCAGGGCTCGAACTCACGAGCAGTGAGATCATGACCTGAGCCGAAGTTGGACACCCAGCCGACTGAGCCACCCAGGTGCCCCAATATTTTTTTCTTTTTAAAGCCAGGCACTCTGACGCAGTGAGAAAGCTCAAGGGTACCGCTGCCTTTTTCTCCTTCCAGGAGGGGGCGCTGATGCGTGTAATAGCCAACCTCATCCAAAGCCAGCACCTGGAATTTTCCTCTATGGCATCACCCCCTTCAACTTAGCTCCTCAAAACTACATAGCGAGATCGAAAGGGTCAGTGAAGACAGATTTAGGGTGGGAGCGGTGTAAGCAAAGGGAGAAAGCAAAAAGATTTAGGCTGGAGGGTATGTCCAAAGCCATCAACCACATTTTTTTTGTTTCAGTTTTCGTGTTGAAAAATGTGTGTGTATGTTTTTAAATTAACTTTTTATTATATAAAACATCCATCATAGACAAAATTATAGATAATAGTTCAACGAAATACCACGGACCCATCTCCCACATCATCAACCATGAACTTTAGTTCTGCTTTGACACACTTCCTCCTTCCGTTCACTCGTTTATGAAACAAAATTTTTGTGCTATATTTTTTAAAAAGCAAACCCAACACACTGAATCACCTCACCAGTAAATACTTTGGGATAGCTTCTAACCAAGACCAAGGTGCTTTTTCATTAAGCATAAGCACGATACCCCTGTCATAACAAGCCACATTTAAAACAAGTCCTTAACATATGTGTTTTTTAACATTTTATTTTTGAAATAAGTTCAGACTTCCAGAAAAGTTATTTTAAATTTCAGTGTCTTATTCAGAAATCTCACCTTGAAATTGTGTCTGGGAACAAAATGATAGATCACAGCCTTAGTTAGAAATTACCTTTGAGGGTGCCTGGGTAGCTCAGTCACTTCAGTGTCCGACTTTGGCTCAGATCATGATCTCATGGTTCATGAGTTCGAGCCCTGCATCGGGCTCTGTGCTGACAGCTCAGGGCCTGGAACCTCCTTTGGATTCTGTGTCTCCCTCTCTCTCTGCCCCACACCACTCACTCTCTCTGTCTCTCTCGCTCAAAAATAAACATTAAAAAAATGTTTTTAAAGAAATTACCTTTGGAAATAGACAATCAAATAAATAGATAAGCATGCTGAAGAAACAGTATGACAACATAAAAGCTCAGTAAAATAATGCTAATTTCTATTAAATGCTATGTTATATTTAAAATTTAAATATATTAAATTTAATAACCAGAATGCCTCTGACTTAGCAGAACTAGCTTAGTTCTGTTCACAAATGCCTTAGTGTTTGTGGCATTTTGTCGCTTGCTATTTCATCATAACATTTTTCCATATAACCCCTTCCAGTGGCAAAGAGCCATTTTGGAAAAGTGCCATAATTTGTTACATTAAAATATATATATTGAGCTATTTCCAATGCATGATGACTGAAAGCAACATCTTGACATATCACGTTGTAGTGTCTGTGTAAGAAATTCTGCTAAAGGGCAGGTCTTTCAAACCCCTTCGGAGATAACTGGGGAGCCAGAACAGCATATGCACAGACCACAGGCCGTGAGGGAATGTGCTGTGTTCAGGGACCCAGGAGACCTTCGCGGCCCAGCTGACAAGTTGGGCAGTGGCCAGTTACTCCAGGACCCCTCCTGTACCATGACATCGTAGGGAGAATTGCGTGGAGCGTATGCATTTTCTATGATGCCATTCTAAAGAATACCTCCTTCGTCTCTGTGGAGAGACACTGGATATTTATTACCTCAATTTAGCATTTTCACCAATTAATAAGTATAGCTAAGGTCAGAAAATACAGCTTCCGTCCATATCAAAAGTCAAGAAGGAAAATGTGCCAAGTTTACATTTGAACAGCTGCTCGTCTGAAGAGTTGTTTTGGGGGAAATTTCTAGAAGCGTGTGCCGCTGTCATGACGTTGTCTGGGACCTCAAGAATAAACCACAACAGACATGGGGAGAGACAGCATCTTTGCGTCCATATAGCAAATCTCAGCCTGCCTTTGTCACAGCAGGGCCGGATTCTATACACACACACACACACACACACACACACACACACACCTTCACGCATGCGCACTACTAATCATGTCGTCATACCTGGTGAAGCCCCCCCCCGCCCCCCCCCAGCCATCGTATTAAAAGCAAACATAGAAAAAAAAAAAAGACATTCCCTGTAGAATAATTCTTTCACTTTCCTCTTTGATTTTTATTGTAGTTTGAATCTAAGACTCTGCATCCCATAGAAAAGCTGGGAACAGAAGTGCCAATTCAAAGTGACTTTCCATAGCCCAGCATATCTACTTTATTCTTTCAACTTACCTGGAGACAGAATGTGTCTTGGAGGAGATTTTCTTTATTAAATGTATGAGGGTGGTTTTTGTTTTGGGGTTTGGTTTTTTTTTTTTTTCGGAAATACGATATTCCCGTGTTTTTCCCCCCTTACCCTTGGGCAGACACATTCTCCTAAAATAACCACTTTATCTGCCTGGGTTTGAATCCCAGCTCTATCTCCTACTAGCTGTGTGACATTAGATGAGTCGCTAAACCTCTCTGTCATTCTTGTTTTGTAACGAGAGGACAAGAGCAATAACATCGGTCTGATGGTGCTATTGGGAGGATTTAAAAAGTTCACACATAAAAACACTTAGAACTCTGGCTGCTACACAACAATTTCTTAATAAAGAGTTCCCATTTTTGTTATTATTACAGGTCATATTTATTTCAAATTAGCTGGTCTCTTTTACAAACACGAAAAGCCTTATCTTGATTACAATTACAATACATGTTTATTATTAAACATTCAAACAACACAGACAAATATAAAGAAGAAAACAAAATAGTAAAATTCTCCTCCAGAGAAACCTCTGTCAACACTTTGAGCGTCCTTCCAGATAGTTCTTGAGTCTGCATACCGAAGATAATGTTACATGCCCGACGGCCTGGGGCTCCTCATGGACATTTGTCTTGGGCTGTGCTTCCTGCATCTGTAAAAACAGACTTGGCGAACTGTCTCCAGGAAAGCAGGAAATAACATGGCTTAGACCCAGTGATTCTCAACCAAGAACAAGTTTGCCCCTCGGGGGACATTTTTGGCAATGTCTGGAGACATTTTTGATTGTCTCAACTGGGGAGAAGGGGACGCCACTGGCATCTAGTGGGGAGAGGCCAGGGGTGCTGCTAAATGCCCTACAACGCACAGAACAGCCCCCACGACAAAGAATTTTCTGGCTCAAATGTCAATAGGGCCCAAGTTGAAAACCCCTGTGTTAGGTTGTTTCATTTCTCGGAGATGATAAATATTAGAACCAGGAGTCAGTCAGCTGGAATACACTGGTATGGTTTTACCTCTTGTTAAACTTTTAAAATACTTTTGTACTGGTTTTCCAAGAGCTCTCCCCAGCCCAGTTGCCCCCGCCCGGGCAGGGAGCCTCCAGTGCCTCCCCAGCACAGCATGGATGGGGCTAAGGCAGGTGTAGACAGAGAAAGGGCGCCTCCGGGACCAGGCTGCACCCACCTGTAGCTGTCTGATGAGGCAGGGCTCAGGCCCAACCTGCTGTTCAAGATTTTAACCTTCCCCTCCAGTAATGAGGGAGCGAAATCGAGGGCCTGAGAAGCATTTCATTCTTACACATAGAAATGCTGAACAATTTCTTCGTAAGCACTTCCTATTATTAATTATTGTTAGTGGTAGTATTAGTATTTATTTCAAATTAGCCATTCTTTTTTTCTTTTAATGAAAAGAGCTTTACCTTGCTTCTAATTGTAATACATGTTCATTATTAAACATTCAAACAAAACAGCCAGACTTCTGTTTTGTGGTGAGAAGTTCTGGTTGTGGCATCTTTATAATAGCTCTGCTAGAGACGGGAGAAGCCCACCTCTCACAGCAGCCAGGGGGAGAAGTTAAACAGGCATCCTTCACTACCGGTCATCAGGGACAGAGGAAGGGGTCACCCTTAGCTGGAGCTGCAGATCAGACGCGTCCTGGACAGACCGCCTTTTGTCTGCTCCCCTGGGACGGAAGAGGGAGCCTCTCCACTTCTGCTCAGACCTCTAAAACGATTCTGGGAGAAGCACTTCACAAGCCAAAGGCTGGGAGAACTATCTGATCATTTCTAAATGTTATCTTGAAAAGAAAAGAAAGAGGCTTTGTTGACAAACGTTCCTGCTGGTGTCTGCCTCTCCAAGGCCTGAATCTTCCGCTCACTGCTCTAGAAAAAGAAACTATTGACGAATTTAGGTCCTAACAACGAGAAAGGAGTCTCATGATCTTTGGCCAGAAATTCCCCCGAGACACATGAACTCAAACCGTGCATGCTGTTTTGTAGCTGGCTTTCAAGTTCAAACACTGGGCATATTTCCATGTAAATGAATATAGAAACGTGACCATCGGCAAAGGCTGCTCAGCATTCCGCTGTCGGGATGGAGCAGACTGTATTCGGCCAGTTGTCTCCAGAGGGGTGTTTTACGACAGTTGCTGCAGGGAACAGCCCCACAATTAACTCTTTGTGAAATTTTCCAAGGGATAGTTTCCTGGAAGTGGAACTGGCGTCCTGAGTTCCTGAGCCTGTGAACACATCACTAGCTATCCCTTCTCTGAGGTCATGAAGACGCATGGGTGGGGGAATAAAGAGAATTTTTGAAAACTCCCAGGAAACGTGGTCCCAGGACCAAATGCCATGAGCGCAGCTTGCCCCAAACCAGAAGCCCGTGGCTCCTGGAACCGTGGCGTTCAGCCCAGCCAACCAGACCTCATCCCAGAAGCCACTCGTCCTCCTGACTACATCCGGGTCATCTCTCAGTGACACAGGGTATGGCAGGCCCTAGACAGGCTGGGGCAGGGGGCTTTACCTGGAAAAAGTCAGTTCCGCAGCCTTTACCATTCACCCCCTCCCCACCTGCCCCAGACCTCCAGGGAGTCAGAAGGAAGTTGCTGACCTGTTCCCTGGGGGAATAATTGTATTAGTGATAAGGTGGCCCCTGGCAGCTTCGTCAGCAGATTCGAGGCTTTGGGCCGGGTAATCCTTTGGCGTCTGCCCCAGCAGCTGGTGGTCACAAATCGGGAGAGAGCCCCTGCCCCCAGCCCCACTGGGCTGTCATCCTCCCCCCACACTTCCCCCAGCACAGTGCCGGCTCCGGCTGGGGCCAACCCGCTAAAGAACCCGAAGAACGGAGGGCCAGGGTGACGGAGGAGCCAGCCCGAAACCAAAATAATGTGAGGTGTCAACACAGTGTTAAGAACAGGCACGTCAAACATTGCTAGTATCTTTTATTCTGATGGATTTATTTTTTCCATTCTAAGTAATACATACTCGCTCCGGAATACGAGGAAAGCAAAGACAAGTTAAAAATGAGCCAGTGTCCTTTAAGCACCTTGTCATTCACATGCCCGGCTGACCTGTGGCTCCAAACCCCGTCCCTGGAATCTTCCATCGACTGAGCGAGGAGAGAAAGACGACCTGCGGTTGGTCATTATTGCTCATCAGTGTTGGTGAGGACAAGATCCGGCCCTGGAGTTTCTCTCTCCCGCCCAGGGTGGTCCTCTCTCCCTCTCCTGGGAAGAGCGCTCGCTCGTCGTCAGCGCCAGCTAAAGCCAAAGAGACGCTCGGTCTCCTTGGAGAGCACCATGGTGGAAAGCAGGAGTGTGGGGACCTGACACCGGTTTGAGAGCCCTGTCTCCTTCCCCAGGCTCCTCTACCATTCTGCAGCTGTGTGGCCTGAAGCAGTTTGCTTAACCTCTCTGAGACTCAGTTTCCTCACCTCTGGGTTGAAGGTTGCTGTGAGCGTTGCATAGGATATTGCAAGCATTTGTGCAAGCACTCTTCTTGCTCGCTGTCTCCTTCTCACTAGCGCTGGTGCAAAAACATCACAGGACACTTGGCCTGGTGGATGGATGGCTCCACCCTCGAATCCTCCCCTTCCCTGGTCCCCACACCCCACGCTGTCCTGATTTTCCCAGGGGCTCTTCCTTGGCCCCAACCTCCAGGGTCAAAGGTCCTCAGCTCAGCCTAGGGTGCTTTCCTCCCTGCACATGCCTGATCAGGGCAGGCCCTCAATCCAGGGCCTTCGGTGACCGTCTCTGTGGACGAGCCGGGTATGAGCCCGTTGGGGTGTGTGGAGTCGGTCTCCACACCTGAACAGACCCACCTGAGTGGGTCTGTGGGTGGAAGGCCCAGATCCAGGCAGGTGTGACGGGGTCGTGGAAGCTGCACAGGCATGCGAGATCATCACCCAAGGACAGGGTGGAAAGGTCGGCTGGGGCGTGCTTTGGGGCGCCCTGAGTGATGACCATTCAGGGTGCGGAGGGCGATGGTAAAGACATGCTCTGGAGTGGGAGAGACAAGCTTTCCAAAGGAGAGACCGGTCAGTCAAGTTCAAGGGAGATGCCCGTGGCTTTGGAGGTTAGGTGGAGCTGCAGACTGTGCAGTAGAGGGCCCTGAGGGCTGCCTGCCAGGAAGGGGTGCAGGTGAGCACAGAGGCAGAGGAGGTCAGGTGTGGGGCCTCGGCCTGGTGGCCTCGATCTTCTGAGGCCTGGGAAAGCGGATTACCCTGCAAAGCCCCTCGAGCTGACTTCCCAAATCCCCAGTAGTGCTTCTCTGTCACAGTGAGGGTTAACCCCACATACATAAGGGCCCCGCCCCCCCGCCCCCATCCCCTTCACTCCATGATCCTTCCAGAAACTTCTCACTGTCCCCCTTCCCCTTGGGCTCTAAGCCCCAGAGGTGAGCAGGTCTGCTGAGGATGGGTGGTCCCCTCCAGACCAATGCAGGGCTCTCTGCTCTATCCCAGGAAGGAGGCAAGAATGGACGTGGGGACAGGGGACAGGAAAGGCTATTTCTTGGGGATTGCTCTGTGATCTCCTCAGAGAAATCATAATAATAACAGCCCCCATCATTTACTATGCTCTTATTGAGTACCAGGCACTGAAACACGTTGGGAATTCTCTTGGTTTCCCCACTACACTGCAAGACAGGTAGTTTTGTCACCTGTTTTCACAGACGAGGAATCTGAAGCTCAGAAAGCCTAGATCACTCGCTCAGGGACGTATGGCTGGCCTGTGCGGGAGCAGGGGTTACATCTGGCTCTGTCTGGGCTCTCTCCACGCTCCTTCTGAACCCCAGGCTTGGTTCACAGAGGCGCAGACCCCTCCTTCCATCTCCTCACCTCAGAACCACACTGGGCTCGAGCTGGGAAGCCTGGATCTGGGGACAGCAGGGAGGCCAGCCTGCCTAGGACCGTGAGGCCAAGTCGGAAAGGAGGAGAGGCCACCCGAGACGCCATTGCCAGGCTCAGGAGCTCTGTCCTCACACCTCCCAACCTGCAGGCCCTGCTCCCCGGGAGGGTGAGGAAAATGTTTACGGCTCCTCTTCTGCTCCTCACAGACCTGAAGGAGACTCTCCACCTTGGGCCTCAGGCCTCCCTGCCTCTAGGCCAGCCTCAGACCCTACATTAGAGCCATTCCCATGCGTGACGGGAGCCACCTCTGTGCTGGACGTGTGGAGAGCCCCCTTCTAGGGGGCCCGAGACCCTCAAATTCTGGGCCATAACAGTCCCTTATCGAGGGCTTGGGTGGGAATCATGAGGGTGGAAGGCTGGAGCCACAGTGAGCGCCACACACACAGACGCACACACACCTCCCAGACACACACTTGCTCCCAGACACATGCCAAGCAGCTCCAAGAGGTTTAAAATCCTAGGGGACCTGGAGTCCACACTTCCCTTCAAGATTTGGCATTGAACGGCGAGCAGGTTGAGGGCACAGAGGGGAAGGGACCAGGGGACCCTGGGCAGCCTGGGGGCTGGTGTGGGGGCAGCAAGATCGACCGGCTCAGCGGGCACCTTGGTGACGCTGCAGGTGTGGCTGGTTGATCCCCTGTGGAGACAGTAAAGATTAAGAGGATCATAAGCTGCGTCCAGTGCTGCCCTGGGAGAAATCTCCTAGATCCAGAGCCGCTGCTGTGAGGGGAAGTTGGGGCAGCTCCTGAGTTCAGACAGACAGACAGAACAGAGAGGAAAGACTCGGGAGGGAGACAAAGACAGAGGGAGACCACCAGGGCCAGGGAGACAGAGAAGTCGAAATAGAAGAGAGACGGGGGCACCAAGAGAGGGACAGAGGTGGAAAGAGGGGGAGCACGGCTGCGCCCCCTCAGGAGGCCTCCCTCAGGCAGGAAGCGGGGGACCCGCTAGCACCAGGCCCACTGCCTGCGGATGAGCGCCAACATGGCTGCAGCTGTGCCAGCCACTGCGGCTGCTTCCCGGAAGGAGTCTCCAGGCACATGGGGCCTGGGAGAGGAGCCGGCAGGTATGGCTTTCCTGGAGGCAGCATCTGGGCCCTTGGGGGAGTGGAGTGTGGAGGACCTGAGATTTGCAGAGACCACGAAAAAAAGCCCCAAGGTCTGTGGGCAAGAGTGAGGGGACAATCCTAGAAAGAGGGGGGTGGGAGGCAGCAGAGTCGGGATGGGACAGCTGAACTAATGGGAAAAGAGGGAGAAGCAGCCTTGGGGTGTGGCAGCCGAGCTCCCAGGGATGTGGTCAGGAACGTTTCTGTGGGATGCCAGAGCCTGAAGTCACCTGCAGAGAAGGGATGGGAGCCAGGGCAGTGAAGGGAGAGAGCGTGCTCTTGGAGCCAACTGGCCCCCAGAGGAGGCGGTGGGAGGGCAGAAGCTGGCTGGGGGGGTGGGGGGGTGTGTAGGTAAAGGAGGAGAGAGTACCAGTGTGTTTAAATGTGGGTGGGGACCAGAAAGGGAAGGAGGCGGGGAGGGCTCCCAGAGAAGGTGGGAGGGAGGGGTGTGACCCAGCCCTGCCCCTGCCCCTCAGGCGTGGGCCCCTCGCTCCAGTGTCGCGTGTGTGGTGACAGCAGCAGCGGGAAGCACTATGGCATCTACGCCTGCAACGGCTGCAGTGGCTTCTTCAAGAGAAGCGTGAGGCGGAGGCTCATCTACCGGTGAGGGGGGCGGGGCAGGACCCCCACTGGGGTGAGCCCTGCGGGGGGGGGGGGGGGGGGGGCGCCGGGAAGGGGTGGAGGATGTCCAGGGATGAAGGGACTGGGGGAAACGTGTCCCAAAGCCAAGTCCAGGGCCTGGGTGGGGCACTGACACCCTGGGGCTCGCCTCCTCCTGCAGGTGCCAGGTGGGGGCAGGGATGTGCCAGGTGGACAAGGCCCACCGGAACCAGTGCCAGGCCTGCCGGCTGAAGAAGTGCTTGCAGGAGGGCATGAACCAGGACGGTGAGTCGGGGAGCTGGCCCGGAGAGCTATATGGCAGAAGAGACGGGGGCACAGGACTGATGGGGGGTCCTGACCCTTCCTGCCTCCCCAGCTGTGCAGAATGAACGCCAGCCGCGAAGCACAGCCCAGGTCCGGCTGGCCAGCATGGAGTCAGATCCGGAGCGCCGGCTGGAGCCCCTGGGGGCCCCCCTGGCCCCGGCAGGGCCCAGTCCACGGGGCCCCACGCCTGTTTCTGCAGCCAGAGCCCTGGGGCCCGGGGCCCTCACACCTCCAGGTCACCACCACTTCATGGCCAGCCTTATAACGGCCGAAACGTGTGCTAAGCTGGAGCCAGAGGACGGTAAGTGGGGGGACGGCTGGGTGCTGGCTGCTGGGTGCTGCCGCAGCAGGCTTTAGCCTCACCCCTGTGGCCCTGAGCGCCCCCTGCCCCTGCCACAGAGCAGCCTCCTCCTCCAACAGCCGATGAGAATATTGATGTCACCAGCAATGATCCCGAGTTTCCCTCATCCCCATACTCTTCCTCATCCCCGTGTGGCCTGGACAGCATCCATGAGACATCGGCTCGCCTTCTCTTTATGGCCGTCAAGTGGGCCAAGAACCTGCCCGTGTTCTCCAACCTGCCCTTCCGGGATCAGGTACACGTGTCAGGGGATGCACTTGGGTCAGCCGGGTTGGGGGCACATACACTGTCGTGCAGGCGATGGTTGGGGGCGGGGGGCCTGAAACCTGGGGATGGTGGTGACGGTGTGGGGGCACATGTCTCTGGGTCCGTGTTGGTCAGGGATACGCGTCTCAGGGACGTGACCGTTGGGGGCGCTCACATCTCTGGGCAGAGATGATGGTGGGACGTGCAGCTAGGAGGTGACGCAGAGACCAGGGATTTGAAGGCAATGCCTATGGCCCCCTGGGTCCTCTCTCCCCCTAGACACACCCTCAGGTCCTACAGTCCCTCTGTGTGACAGGGCAGTCTGCCCTCCCGTCAGCAGCGTGAGCAGGTGACTCTGGGCTCCCTGGGAGCACGAGTGCCTCTGACCTCAAAGCTCCAGTTTCCGCCTAACCTCTTCACCTGTAGGACTTCCCTCTGAGCGTCTCAAGGGCAAGCGGAGGTGTCACGATAAACCCAGGAAGGGAGGCACACTGAGGGTCTGAGTCCTTGGCCGGCGGTTTGCAAGGAGCGGCTCAGAAGTCAGGCAGAGCCTGCTGAACGCACTCAACTTGGGATGCTCGTGGGGTGTGCCCACGAGGCGGCCCAACTTCCCTCGGCTCTCGGAACTTCCCAAATGTTCCAGCTGAGCCTCTGGGTGGAGGCTATAGTGTCTTGGAGCCTACACAGCTGGGCCAGATCATACCAAATCCTAGAACTCTGGGCCCCTGGCCAGTGTCGGGCAGAGGTCAGGAGAAGGTCTGGGCATTCGGGACCAGCCCTTCCTTTCCTAGGGCCCCAGAGAAGGTGGCGGAGGTTGCAGGCTGAGCCGGACAGGTCATTTCTCAGTCATCACGCTGCTTCTTGAGCACAGGTGATCCTGCTGGAAGAGGCATGGAGTGAACTCTTCCTCCTCGGAGCCATACAGTGGTCCCTGCCTCTGGACAGCTGCCCGCTGCTGGCCGCACCTGAGGCCTCCGCTGCCAGCAGCTCCCAGGGCCGCTTGGCACTGGCCAGCGCGGAGAGTCGCGTGCTGCAAGAAACCATCTCACGCTTCCGAGCACTGGCGGTGGACCCCACGGAGTTCGCCTGCATGAAGGCCCTGGTCCTCTTCAAACCAGGTAGCCCAGTCTTTGCCCAGGCCTTAAAGAAAGGCCGTTGGGGTCAAAGAACGACAATGCCAGTGATTTCCTTCTGCCTCTCGCTCTGCTTCCATGGCCCCACATAGTCCCAGGTGGGCGGAGGCTTCTTCCCTGGGGGGGCAGGAGGAGAGAGGCACAGCCCGGCTCATCCCTCCTAAGGGCCCTGGTTGACTGTGGGGGCGGAGGGACCGGAGGGCAGGCTGGGAGAGGAGCTCACTGCCGATGCTTGTTTCTCTCCAGAAACTCGAGGCCTGAAGGATCCTGAGCACGTGGAGGCCTTGCAGGACCAGTCCCAAGTGATGTTGAGCCAGCACAGCAAGGCGCACCACCCCAGCCAGCCTGTGAGGTGACCTGAGCGCGTGCCTCCCTGCCCACCTGTCCCTTCTCCTCTTCACCCTCCCCCCACCGCTTTGACATCATCTCTGGGCTGCACTGATCAGATGGCCCAAAGGTCTGAGTTCATCCGGCCCGAATCCAACATCCACTATGTGCCAGGCCCCAGGAGTAGGGACCAAAATGAGCGTAAGACAAAGTTGCTGCCTTCCAAGGATCCCCCCCCCCCCCCCCCCGCCCAGTGAGCACACTGAAGACGAGAAGCACCCTAGTCAGATACTGAAGTTCAGATACCTGTATCTCTATGTATGTATCTATGTGGGTATCTAGGACAGGAGCCCAGTTCGGAAGGTGTACCAGGTTGCTGCCAAGTGAGGAGGTGGGAGATTAGGCCAGAACAGTGCTCTGGGGCCAGTCTGTCCAGGACTTGAATGCCAGCCAAAGGCCATATGTGATTTGGCGGGCAGACGGAGCCACCGTATGTGTTTGAGCAGAAGGGTGTTGTGCACAGAGCTGGAGTGAGTACAGAGAATATGATCGGGGAGGGCGGTGCACGCTGACCTCATCCGGGGGAGTCCTTGGGGTCCTGCTCTCCAGAAGTAGCCATAGGGAGTGGAAGGGAGAGGACAGTGGCAGGAGCCTCTAGGAGTCAGAATGGGTTGGACTTGGAGCCAGAGAAGAGGTGCTATCGGGCAGAAGAAGGAGTCAAGAAATAAAAGGGACGTCGGGCAGAGATAGTTTTTAGGGAATATGACCAGGTCTGTTGGAGCTGCAGGGTAACATCTTGTCAGGATGCACTGGGCTAAGCCACGTGCATGGATGATGGCCCGGCCCTGGCTGGGTTTGGGGGCAGGAGCTCCAGGCTGAGAGCATGGCTGGGGGAGCGTGGGGGCAGGGGCCACGTTCATTCAACACCAGTAGATGCAGTGGAGCCTCGGCATAGATTGGGCCACTTGACCTCCAGGCATCTACTGGCTATTTTAGACCTTATTATCTGCATTCTTTTGGGGTGATCAGTGGCTGTCTCTGAAGAAGTTAGGTGAACATGAACATCTTCAAATCACCTCTGATCTGAGAAATGATGTTAGGAGGTAACCTCCCTTTAAAAGGAGTCAAAGTATACAAGGAATATATATGGTGTCCAGAAAGATTTCTGCTGCCTATGAGCATGGGGAGAAACAGCTGTTCCTAAGGTGCGACAGAGTGTCCTAAGCACAGTCATCCCAGACACTCAACACATCCAGTAGCCCTCCCAGACTTTCTACTGGGATCAGCTCCCAGAGATGTCTGGGCATATTGGGTTGGTGTCAGATTTCCAATTCTGATTAAGATTTCCTACGTCACCTCTTAGCAGTTCAGTATCAACTACAGACAGAAGTGACAGAGAGGTTTTCGGTTCTCTAAGTCCGTGTATTTCAGTTTTTAGAAACTGCAATAGGCAGGAAGAAATACAGTTCCCATCACAACCCAGTCCACACACAGACACTGAAACAAAGTCCCACCGAAAAGTACCTCACTTACTTTGCAGACAGTAATTTACTCCGTTTCTTTTTTTTTTTTTTTTTTTTTTTTTTTTTTAAGGCTTGTGGTGACCCACTGAATTTAATTTCAGACCCACTAGGGGATGAATTCCTGCAGTTTGAAAAACAGTTTCTCAACTTGACTTTCTAGTTACTTCTTCCTGAAACTCCCCAACTCAGATGAACAAGAAGGGAAGGAGCAAGGGAGAGGGGCAGGACTGCGGGGTGCCACCCACTTGGCGCCCGCAAGAGAAAGGAAGCCCTCGGGTTGGGTGGGCAGAACAAGTCCCACGGATACCTGGCCCATGAGGGAAGGCCTCCCACAGACCTCCATGGTGGGAGTTGAGGGTGGAGCTGCCCCACTTTGGAGCGGCCTCCTTGATGTTGGGCACTGAACCCTGCTGATCCCTCCCGTCTGTCTTGTGGAGCTTCGCCATCCACCTTCCTTCTTTGCGCTGGGGACCCTCACCCTGGCAAATGGTTCTTACTGAAAACTGCAGTTGTTTTGCTTCTGGAGGAGTATCTCATCACAAAAATGATGCTTCAACTTCAGAACACTTTCACTAATGGCTACTCTATCATCCTAACGGGTTTACACAGGGGAATTTATGTTCTTACTCAAATATCTATAGTATTGACCACAGCTATCATAATAATCATATATGTGATTGATATATTCATACATAGTATTAATGTAAATAACTCCTCACTTTCCAATCTTTACACATAATAAACAATATTCACGCACTCTTTCTTATGCCACCGCCCCCATGACTCGTGCTCAGAAGCTGCCGATAAAACTGATGTTGTTCTCTCTCCCGTTCAGGTTTGGGAAGTTGCTCCTGCTCCTCCCATCCTTGAGGTTTATCACTTCTGAACGGGTTGAGCTCCTCTTTTTCCGCAAGACCATAGGGAATACTCCAATGGAGAAGCTCCTCTGTGATATGTTCAAAAACTGAGAGACGTGGAACTACCATGGGCACCGCTACTTTGGAAAACAATCTACCAAAGCCAAACATTTACCCTGTGACTCGGCAATTCCACCTGTAGGTACACACGTACCAGGCAGAAATGTCCACTAAAAGAGATTATAAGAATATTCATAGCAGCTTTATTCCTAATAGCCCCAAACTGTATTTTGGCAATAGGATGGATTAATAAATTGTGATCTATTCATTTAATGGAAAACAGCAATAAAGAAGAGTGAACTACCAACACATGTGACAACATGGATGAATTTCACAGACATAAAAGTGGAACCGAAGAACCCTTCCAGGCACAGGTTCTGCTTATACAAAGTTCAAGAACAGGCAAGACTAACGGATGGTGACAAAAGCTGGAATAGTACTTACCTCAGGGGGAGGGAGGTGGGTGGCTGGGAAAGGACCCAGGGGAGGCTTTTGGCATGCTAGAAATGGTTTTTATTTTGACCCAGGTGGTGGTTTCACAAATCTACTAATTCATAAAAATTAATTGAGCCATGCACTTAAGATTTGTGTACTTTACTGTATTATGTTAAATCTCAATAAAAAAGTGAACAACAACAAAAAAGAAAACACATGTGGAAAAGGCTCTCCCTTTGAGGACATGGAAGGAATGAGCACAGACTTGTGTTCCATCTGGTTTCCATGCCAAGGCAGAGTCCAGGTGCAACAAATTCAAGCCTAGCTTCAGAAACTCCCACAGGAGCAAAAAGGCCAGCCTCTCTCCAGATGGGGGCCCGCCAGCCCACAGGCTCGCTCAGCCTTTCTCTTCCTGTTCTTCCTCACCCTTCTAGAAACAAAGGTGAGCCCATCTGACTCAAAACCAGGCAGCTACAGGCACTTTTGGGGAGGGGGAATCTCTAACACTTCTTAATTCCTTAGGGAGAAATGCTCAGCCAAGCCTCATCCTTTTCAAAGGCAGATGCAAAAGACCTACAAAATGGTAGTAAAGTTTGCTTTACTTTATACCAGGCAGTGAACCAAACGCTGAATGCCCGTGTTATTTAATCCTCAGATTAGCTCCGGGACAGGGACCTATCATCCCCATTGATAAACGAAAACCCTGAGGCTTGGAGGGAACACAAACCTTAGTGGGACTCAACTCCTCTGAAGTCGGCACTGCCGCCCCACCACACCCCTCCACTCCTGGAATCGCTGAACAACGCTGTTGCATTTCCTGTCCCCACAGAAGAAATGCTTGAAGTCAAGAAGGAAAAGGTCATGTGAGAAATATGTGAAATCCTAGGGGTTCCCTGCCCTTTGGCCTGTGTTATGAATTCTAGCTTGCAGAGATATCCTGCCTTGATGGAAGGAGGTGGTTCAGGACACTCTGCTCTGGAAATGACAATAGCTAGGCCGGTGCCCAGAGAGGAAAGAGTATGGCAAATATTGCCCAGCTTAAGCCCTTCCCACTTGAGCACTCAAACTACTCTGGGTCTTCTAAAAGCATCAGATATGCCTCAGTTATGTAGGCCATTTAATGTCTACAGTGTCATTTTACTATCTAATTGCTTATCAAAAGTTTTAACCATAGGGTTTAAAAGGCCTGTAAACAGAAAGTCCGAGCAAAGGCACTGTAGCAAGACACAAGGATGAAATAGGACCAGATACGCCCCGGACATGTACCCTGTAGTCATGCTCCTGAGAACATAAAGGAGTGCAGAGGTGGCCTATTGAAGTTCACAGGCTGGTGTCTGGGATGTGTGAGCACAGCAATTCTATATTGGGAGAGAGTGAGATCTCCAGGAGGAAGTCATGGAGAATTAGAGGAGCTACATAAACTGAATTATCTGCTGGCAACCGGCATCAATACCACCCCCCCTTCTAAGGTCTTGTCTTGGTTGCGGAGATGCCAGGAACTACATTTCCCAGGATCCCTTTGCCTAAGGCTCGCTCATGAAAGGCAGGCACTCACAGGGGCCTAGGAAGGTAAAGGAGGAAGCCATTATTCTCTGGAGGCAGTTGCAGCCAGCTGTGTGGGAAGACGGAGGTTTCAGGCAGTCTTCCTTAGAACTGCAGTAGCTTCGAGGCAAGCTCTTAACTTTGGATCTTTTGGCTGAGATCTGTGTTGGCTTTCTCTACCTTCTGCAGGAGCTTCTCTGATCTTTGTTTTCCCAGTCCTTCCAATGTTTATTGTTAAACTTAACCCTGATTCCTTTTTAAATCCTTCTCACCTGAAATACACTGAGTGGCTCTTGTTTTCCTAATACAATATAGAGCTTAGTTGATCTGAAGGATTTACTCAACATTTTGCTGTAAATTGGCCCCACTGAAATTTGGATGGAAAAGAGCTCTCCTTCATTGCATTTAGGGCTGTTGCTAGGGAAGAGGATACTGTGAAAGCTTTTTTGCCCCCAAATCTAGAAATGTCTTTGGTTATGAAGCACATGGAGGTAGTCTCTGTGGGCCTATCTGGGCCTTTCTTTTCAACTGCAGTTTGCAGATTGGAGGGACACTCATCCTCCTGCACCCTTAAGGGACTTTCATGGTAAGAAAGGCAGAGAAAGACCCAAAGATGCCAAGAAGCACCATTCAAATTAATAAATATAACCTGATTGTGGAATCCAGGTGTTGTGGATGACTAGTCTCCATCTTGTGGACATTGTTTTCCCCCAAAATTCAAGCTCCACAGGGTTAGGGAGCTTTGTTTTGTTTGTACCAATTTACTCCAAATACCTGGGACAGTGTTTATGGGTGCTCAGCAAATATTTGTTGGATGAATGGATAAATGGCCACCCAGAACTGGGAGGAGACATACTCAGATAGGAATCCGAGATGCCCACAGACTCAACAATCAGATATTACATGGGTCTGATTTGCTTTCATGGTTATGTCCCTGGCTCTTAGACACTGTACTGCTACCCAATATAGAAGAGCAATTAAAAAAACCAAAAAAACAAAAAACAAAAAACAAAAACACAAGGCTCTGGTCTCTTTAGAACTTGTCTCCTTACACCTTTCTGCTTTCTTCATAATTGGGAGGTTTGTTGTAGATTCAGCTATCACAGGGGATGTCTCAAAAATGGCATTTCTTGGGGTGCCTGGGTGGCTCAGTTGGTTCAGCGACCGACCTCAGCTCAGGTCATGATCTCACGGTGTGTGAGTTCGAGCCCCACGTTGGACTCTGTGCTGACAGCTCAGAGCCTGGAGCCTGCTTTGGATTCTGCCCCTGCCCCCACTCATGTTCTCTCTCTCTGTCTCAGAAATAAACATTAAAAAAAATTTTTTTAATGGCATTTCTAGGTTTTATTTGGCCAACGAAAGACATTTTAAGAAACAATTCACCATCCTTATTTTGATGTAAACTTATTGCAAAAATGTAAATATAAACAATGCAAAAAGAAATGGGAAGATGATCTCAGAATTCTAACTAAAAACTGAACAATTTTCTATTTCACCTTCGACCTGGTTTGGCATTTGGGAACCCCCAATCTCCTTCACGTTGCTCATCCAATATCTAAGCAAGGGCACTTTTTGTTAGGTGCTGGGGATCTAAGAGTCAGCAAGATAGGCACACTTCTTGCCTTGAGAAGCTTAATCAAACAGATTTTTGATGGCACAAATACTGGGCTCTGTTGAGAATACAAGACATCTAACCCAGTTCAAGGGGGAGGCGTAAATTTCCAGCAAACTTCCCTTTACACGGACACCTGAGAGTCAGCAGGAGTTATACAGAGAAGTAAACCCGAGGAAGGGAACTCATTTACAGATGAGAAAACTGACACCCAGAAAGGGCTCTCAACTTTCTCCAAATCACAGCCAGAACAAAAAGCACAATCTAGGCTTGAATTCCTGGGCCCACAGCAGATATTGCTACTTCTTCACAGTCTTTTTGGTGAGGATCCTAAATGTAGACTTGCGGTCTTGGCTGTCCACCTAGCTCTGAGCTGATTACATGGAAGTCTTAACAGCTGGCAGCTAGCATCCATTACAGAAAACTAACAGCTTGAATCTCACCCTTCACTTGAATTCAGCTGAGTTCCAGTAATTACTGTTTCTGTACGTTGCCAACTGCTCAGTCCTTTCCTTAAACAAAAACCACTGGAGTGGGACTGGAGTGAGTTAGGGTGGGAGCCAGGATGGTCAGAAAACAAACCACACGGATTGCTGCTTCTGGAAGCTTTGTTCTTTAATGAGCCACGGGGTGATTTGTTCATCAAGCTGCTTTTGTGTAGCTATACAGTGCATATTCTGAGTGACACAAACTGCACTTCATACAGATGATGTCTTGCTCCCCCACCTCCAAAAAAAAAAAAAAAAAAAAACAACCAACCCAAAAGGAAATTACAAAGTGCCTGTTGATTGCATCAGGAATGTAATCAGTTCCGTGGGTGAGATAAATCATTCTTTTTATAGAATTATTCTGTTAAACAGTAAAATGATATATTTCACAGGATATGTCCTTTTACAATACATAGTCTTAAAAATTTACACTCAGCATACTTATAAATTACTTTAAATCCATTAAAATAATATAATACTAATCTGTAATCCACACCTTTCCCCTAGTAAATACAATTACTTGGTTCAAAAGGTGCAACTTTTATATGACCTAAGAGGGCTGATAAACAGGCATTAAGTATATAGATGGATAGCAAGGTGACAGGCCCCTTAAACAGTTTTAGCCAAGAGACCAACAAGACCAAATAGATCCATCTCCACATTCTTCATCTTGCTGTTTCCTTTAACACCAAATCAAACGTGGGAGTGGTTCCAGAGAAAAGTGGTTAGAAATATTTTAGGGGCACAGAAGAACAGAGGACTTCCTCAAACACCAGGGACTTTTACCACCAAGGCTAGCATGGTGTTGTTGGGGGACAGTGCTGGGGAACTGTCACAAAATATGGACAGACATAACACATTTGTCAACACAGAATGACGCATGCCCCATGCCTAGCTCCCACCATAGGGGAGAAGAGAGGAGGATTAGCAAAGCCATCTGGACTGTGTTTCATTTTAAAATAAAAACCCTCTTAGCTTTGAACACATCCTGAGAATACTTTCTTCTCTAGTTCACCAAAGTGCTTATAAAAGGTACACATTCGTTAGTTACAGTTAAAAAATCGTGGCCCACAGTCACTGAAGTGGGCCTGCAGAACCTTGCCGGAGCTCCTCTTTTCTTCTAGGCCCCCCGTCCTCGGTCTTTGACAATGAAAACAACCCTACTGTCACGGAACACAGGAAGTCTCCACTAACCTCCCAGCAGGGTAAGAGCTGCACCAGGTTTCCAAAGCATGAGAAGGTAGGGGTCTGGTATCCCATCCCTTCTTCAGGTCCCTGTCTGTGCAAGGCCCATACTGGGAACTCTCTATCTCTCTTTGTGTTTCCAGAAGGCCAGAGTGGCAAAGTAAATAAAATGGCAGGAAGTACAGAGTGCGTTAAGCATGCCACCTGCCTGATCCTTGCTGTTGAACAGATTTGCTTCACTTAATGATACACAGCATAACCCTAAAATTATACTTCTCTGCTTTTATTACATTTTCCATGATAAAGGATATGTTGGCTTTAATGGGGAGAAGTGAAAATCTGGGCTTTGTTTGGGGCTGGGAATGTGTGATATGAACAGAATTTCTCTGTATTCTGGAGTACGGGCTCCAGATGGGGGGCTGCCCCACTGATGCCACGCAGGGATTTTGTTTGTGGCATCTGAGAGCAGAGAAAAGCAAAGGAGAAGCAATAGGAAGCATGACTTTGACACATATTAAGGGTTAACATCTTCATTGTAAGTGACTGTAATACAGCGTCGCTTTGTGGTGACAACTTGAACCATGGAGAGGACCAGTTAAGATCAGATGGAAGAAGATACAGCACTTGGTTCTGACAGCTTTTAAGAATTATGGCTTCAACTCTTTATCAGGCCAACAACACCTGTTATCCTACGAGAAGAAAAGCTTTCTTTCCTTCAAAGGGAGGGTCCCACACCTGCTCTCCATTCTTAACATTTGTGTGGATCTCTCCTCCCCACCATCCTCCATTCTGGCAGTTTGTTAAATAACTAGAAATCCACAAATCTAGCAACTGAAAAACAAGTATTTTTTATTTAATTTTATCCAAATTCAGGTTTCAGGTCCCTGAGAAAAATTATAAAGTCTCTTATCATCCACTGCCTAGTTCCTATAAAGTGACCTACCTATAATGAGTAGTTTCTTTTTTAACTGCCAAAAACTTACTTTGCAAACAAACAAAATCCGCAAAGATTTAGAAGGGAGAACATATGCTGAGATGTGTCCTCCAGGCTGTTCCTCAGGGCCAAAGGACTATCCGACAAGGGTAATATCTTTTTTGTATAGTATTTAACCAATGTTCTGGAGCAAGTGGAGAGTAGCTGTGAATGCCCAGGAGGACACTCCTCTCCCCGGAATCCTGAAGCAGACCTGTGTGGCCCGGCAAGGGGCCCTGAGGCTCCAGCAATCCCACTTGGACATGACCACGCTGAGGGGCTGGGTTTTCCTCTAGGAGATTCTCCAAAATTCAGATTTTTAAAGGCTTTAAATTTATTACTCCTCGGCACAAACAAGGTGGCAGATGTTTGCGGGATATAAAATCTAACATTTACTCACAGCCATCATCATTCTGGAGATTTAAAAAGATTCCTTTCCCTAGCTCATTTCTGAAACCAAACCAGGGAGAGGTAAGACTCCTGCTACCTTTAGCTGCCACTCAGAATGATGTTCCAAGTCCGACCTCTGGGGCTTGACAATAACCACTGAGGCAGTGACATGAGGTTCAGTGTTGTGTAACAGGAGAGACTCTGCCTTAACAAAAGTCTAAATATTTCCATAACTTCAAATTGAAGAAGTATGAAAAGAAAGAATAACCAAAATTCAGGTTACAGATGGTAAAGGCTCTTTTTCAGAACAGTGCATGTGGTAGTTAGACAAGATGCATTTAGTAACTTTAAAAATAAACATTTTCACATACTTATCTCAAGAAAGAGTATCATGTTTCATTTTCCATATATTATAAATAGCAAAAACAGATTTCTAATCCCACAAATGCTAAGAAGCTTAAAATACTATTATTATAGCTCAGGTGTGTGGAGACACCCAGTGGTGAAAAAGATGGTTTGATTTTTCCCTCAACTCAGGGATAGTGGCTCTCACCCCTATCCAATGGCCCCTAATCTGTGGGAAGAAACTCCATGGGAAGGAGGGAAGCATAAAGTTAAAAAGAAATATGCATACTATACATATATATTTACAGTAAACTTCAGTAACCAGAATATTAACAAAAATAGCTTCAAGTAGTCCTTGATTTTTCTTTCATCTATTTAATACTGATGGTCTGAGGAAAAGAAGATAATAGTTAGATGGTTATATTAAAAACTTTTTTATTTTTTGGCAGCTTTCTGTTAACACTTATTCATGCAGTGTTGTGTATAAATGTTTTGGGAGAAGTGATTAAATGGTCACATTATTTGTCTGAGTTTATGGTGGAAATCCACCAGCAAATGAACAGGTTCGTTTGTGATCTTCAATTTAATCTATACGAAGAGAAAGGCCTGGGTGGATTAGGATGAAACCCTCATGTTTAGGGATCACCATGTCTCTGATGAGACTTTTAAAAAAAATCAGAGGAACCTAATCCTAGGACCAGGAAATATGAGAAAAGTAGGCTACTGAAACTTTAGCCCATGCAGTATGTTTGGCAAGAACTAACCAGGAGTGAAACCAGCATTGATTATTATGACACTGAACATCATCAAAAAACAAAACATGTACTCTCTTCTTCATTGTGTAACCAGATGTCTGAGGCATGCTCTGATGGCTTCATGGAAACAATTACTTTTTTACTTTCCCCAAAATATAACATGGAGTGTTTCTCAAAAATCTTAAAATAGAGGGCTTAGGCTTTTTGTTTATAAATCCTTGGAAAAAAATTATATTCTGCTCCAGCTCCTAACTATCCCAAAATAAACCCAAAGGCTTTTGCTTTCATGGTTAAGAAAGATTTATATGTTTTCTTTCAATGTCAGAAATCAGCGGGTCCCTCAGGCCCACCATGTCCCCTCCAGTTCAACACCCACATCTGGGAAGGAAAAGAAGACGGAGGAGAGGCAACTACAAAGACCTCACAACTGGCCCAAATCCCCAGGCCCTTGGTGGCTCTGTCTGGTGGAATCTCCAGTCAAATACAGCAGCCAAGGCACAGCTGGCACCATCCCCAGCAGGCTTCAAAGGGGCTTTTCTGCTTCTGCAGGAGGCCCAGGAAATTAGCACACAAGTTCTCAGTTGTATGCTTGGGCAAGAGGCAGGACCACAATTAGATGGACTATTGTGGACAAGGTGATGAGAAGAGGCCCCGAAGAGGAGGTGTGTTTACCACTCTGTAGCCATGACGGGACATACAGCTGCCAGTTCAGACCATAAACTCGTTATTTCCAAAGAGTGCTAGCTGTTGGGTGGAGCTGCAGTCTGGGTCCACAGTTTTCCTGCGGCCAGAGAAGACTGTCCCTTCTGGGGTCTCTTTGGTTTTCTGAGGTGAGTTTTTCACATTCTTTAATTTTTGTTTGCCCTTTTCAGGGTTGAAGGTTCCTCTGCTGATGAATTGAGGCCTGTCTTCCAGGGATCTGCTCTGGCCCAGTGGCCCTTCCATTCCCAGGACCTCCCCAGCTGAGGCAGCTCGGTAGAATGGAGATTTAGAATAAATCTGAAATCGTTTTCTGGTCCCATGAGAAGATGCAGTGCTAGACGAACATAAAGTAGAGACTGAAGAGTCCACTGAATCCAAAGAGTCTTCCTGCTTTTTTAGCTGCTTTCGGAACTTGCTTGAAGATTCAGACTTGCCAGCTGCCTTCAGGGAGCTAAGGGCTAAGCTTCTCTCTAATTCAAAGAAGAGATCAAAGCTATAAATGACAATTTTCTCTAAAGCAAATCATTCCATAATGAATCAGTTTCACCATTCCCATGTGAAATTGGGTGGGCTGAGGTCTGAAGGGTCCAAGCTGACCTACTTTGTGCACAGTCACAACTCGAGAAGCTATCCATTTCTATGTAGGTCATTTCAGAATCAACCCCAAGAAGTCTGGAGTTCGACTATGCCATTAGGAGAGGCCTACAACTGCCTCTCCTATCATTTAAAAAACTGCCAGGGTATGTAGTAATTCTTCGTCTCCCTGAGACATGCCAGGTGGTTAAATACCTCCTTTGGTATAACCCCATCTCTCAGCAGGGCACAATGCCTGTAACCACCTCTGGAACATGGATCATGGGTAAGACGACATGTGTTGTTACTATGGGTTTTTCTCTGTGGTAAATTGAGGAGAAAACATTAAAATTGACAAAAAGCTGCATTGCATTAAAGGCTTGGTCTAATGAACAGTATATAATGGAAGTTTCACAAAGATTAGTACATATTTAACTCCTTAGGACTTTGTCACCTTCTCACATAAGGTTAGGCATTCTTGAAAGGGATTTTGTCTTATTAGCTTGGGAATCCTTACTCCTCCTTCACAAAAAAAATCTGGAGACTTCGGTCTAGTATGTTCATTTACCTGATTTCTCAGAGATGGCACCTTCAGACTCAATATTCAAATTTTCTGAGCTATCGGCAGTCCCAATGGAGGCCTCAGACTCCAGGGTTTCGTCATCAGAGGCACGGGGTTCCAATACAAGCATCTCAAATGTTAGCTCCTCCCTGTAAGATATAATCAAGAAATCCACCAGCATTTGATAAGAAGTGGAGCGAAGACAACAGGAAAAAAAGACCTATGATGCAAGAAATTTAAGTAGCAAAAACAGTCACATTTCCTACTGTTCTCAACCAAAGTGGCGATGGAGACCCGGAAGCCACAGTAATGATGAAGGTTGAAAACAGCAAAGTCTGGGACCTATAATAGAGCAAAGAGTGAGGCAGGAAAAGATGCTGCAGCTATAAGATATTTTGGTAAAATGAACTTGGGACTGATAATCAGATCAGGGTTCTAAATTCACTCTAAACTCATACATAATGCAGCAGGAGTGTACTTTCCTCTCTCTGGACCTCAGCTTCCTCATCCACAAAACAAAGAGATTTAATGAGATAAACTCTTAACATTCCTTCTAGCTCTTAAACTATTTCCCATGAAACAGGCACTAACTACACTATAGATGATATCCTCACCTTAAACACAGAGAGGCCTCTGATGAAGTCAAATGCTGACTGATCTTTTCTGTTCTTTGCAGCTTATGCTGCTCCCACTCACAGCATTCTCTGCTCCTCTTCATCAGTCACCCACCTGCCTCTCAGCCCCCTTGTTCTCTCACGTCTTTGGTACATGGCTCCTAATCTTGCTTTCTTACTACTGCTTGATGTCACCCAGATCTGTGTCAATTAACGTCTTCGTAAAAGCTCACTTCAGTCCTCTAAGACAAAAGTTCCTCTATGTCTGCTACTTCTAACCAGCTTTCCTCCACATTATGTGGGCAACTTTCTCCAATGGGCAGATCTTACACCTGGAAATACATCAGCCCACAGCCTCCTTATCCTTCCAATTCTTATTCCCTTTTACATCAAGTCTCTTCTCCTTCAGGGCCTTCTTAGCTTTGCTTCTACTCTACCAAGCTTGAACTACTCATCCTTCAGTACCTCCAATACCAGCCCCTGGTCAATGTATACTACTTCTGCCTTATCATGTTCTGCATATCTGAGCCCCAGCTGCTTTTTTAGCTTGCCTAAATTCTAGAATCAGTCCTGATAGGCAAAAAGTACTTCAACAGACTCCCATATTCCCTAATGCATCAAACTCTCAGACCTGGGATCGTGAGACTGAGGAACAAAAATGCCCTTAAAGCTTAAGAGTCTTCGTTTTCAACCAGAACCAGTACACAGTACCTTCAAAAAGAGCCACAGCTTGTCCACATTATCCCCCCAAATATAGTATTATTGTTGCCTACCCTTTCTCCAGTGATGGTGGAGGGCACAGAATTGACTATTTGTCTCTCTCCTAAATTGCAACCAATTTCCCTACATAGTATCCCAGTGCCCACTAGAGCTGCTGCCTTATCCTGACCATCTAATTGTTGGCCTCATGGCTACACTGATCTTCAGATAATAACCTTCCTTTAGGGAGTTCTGGGTAATACCCATTCTTGAAAGGGCCTCTGCCTTAACCCAGGAATCCTCATTCCTCCTTTTAAAGACCAATTTAGTCAGTGAGGCTGGGCTCAGACCTGTGAGGAATCTTGGCTAAGACTGACACACCGTGTTGCAGTGTGTCAGTTCAGCCTCTCCAGGTCTCCCTGCTCATGGAGCTTCCGTCAATACAATGACAACTTTCACGCTGTTACCCGAGTCCAGGTAACATGTCTTTGTCTTCTCTGCATGCCCTGTATCACCTGATACAGTGCTTCACACATAGGAGATATTTACTAAGTAAGGAAAAATCAAGAAAGCACAGAATGAAGGAAAGGAAAACAGGTAATAACTGGTCACTCCCTTTCCTCCTGAAAACTCACTTCTCTTTCTGTAGGTTCTCAATCTGCTCAGTCAGTACCCTCTCCTCCTGCTGCATAGCTGCTTGCTGTTGTTCTGTGATGTCAGTCTCCACAGCTGTTTCACTAGTCAAGGTCTCTTCTGGCACATCAGACATAGAGGGCAACCGAACTACAACAGGAGAGGATGGACTTGGATAGTTTCCTCGGCGAAGTCGCCCCTTTCCCTGCAAAGAAAAACATGTGTTAGAAACTAAGTTGAGTGACTGCATTGGTTTTATGTGGCCTGTTGAGGATAGCAAGTGTACTTCCATCACACCAGGTGAATGGTAGGAATACATGGAAACATTCTGCAAGGCCTAAGATATTTAGAGAGATACTACTGACCATTGAATATATTTAGGTTAAGTATTTCTTGCAAAAGCACTAGAAAATGGACACTTTGGTGGGTGAGACTGTAAGAACACATTTTGCACTGAGAGTAGATTCTTCATTTAATCTAAGCTTTATCCACTCCAAACTAAGTACCCACCCACACATGGCTATTTAAAATTAAATTAGTTAAAATTAAATAAAAGTAAAGTAAAATTGGAGTTTGGTATTCGCACTAGACACATTTCAAGTGCTCAATAGCCACAGGTGGCTAGTAGCTACCATATTGAACAGTGCAAGATATAGAACATTTCCATCATCACAGAAAAGTTCTGATGGACAACAGTGCTCTATAAATTTAACCTTGGAATACACAATCACTCTAGGAAGACTACAGAAACATGTCTTGAAAAGTCAGTTTCATTAAAGAAAAAGTCATTTATATATCAAAGGATGTCAGTGAGAGAGATTCTCTGAGAACACCTCAGGAAATTTCCTTCCTGAGATCAAAGAGGAAACAAAATCTCACTGCTGTTAAATTGGTTAACTTTGTATATGACTTTAGCTTCTGATAATATCACAGACTAGGTATTTCAGATTAAACCTCCTGCTGACAGCAACTCGGCAAAACATAAAAAACCCAAAATATTCTTGAAGGCATTAGAGAGCTATTTAACACAGCAGACCAAAGAGAGGCTAGATCAGCATTCAGGGCTAACCTAAATTTAAGAAGAGGTGGCTGAGAATCTGAGCAGAGCTTTTGACAGACTATAGCAGGGGTTAACAAACTATGGCCCTGGGCCAAATCTGGCCTTGTGCCTGATTTTGTAAATAAAGCTTTATTGAAATACATTCACGCTCATTAATTCCCACGTTGTGGCTCTTCTCAAGAACAATGGCAGCATTGATTGTTGCATCAAAAGACTGTATAGTCCACAAAGCCTAATTATTTACTCTCTGGTCCTTTATAGAAAAAGTTTGCCAACCCCTGGGGTAGAGAATAAAAACTGGAGTTCAGACCCATGCAAGAGTATGGACTGCTGCCTGGTAAAACTTCCATGCCTGATGCTGGGATCCCCAATGTTTGCAACCTAAATGAGTTAACTGAAATAACAGTCTTTGTGGACATTGTAGCCTAGCTTCCAGTCATTTGAATGGTCCAGAAAATTGTAATTCCTAAAACTGGATTAAAGTAATCCCAGATTGCTAGTACCCTAGAACCTGAGAGAAAAAACAGAAACACCTTGGAAGAAAGTAATATCACCTCAGGCTTCAAAATATTTTTATAGTTTTTCAAATACTATGTATGACACATAATCAAAGGTAACCAAGCACAAAAGGAGACAAGACAATGTAAGTGAAAATAACAAAACCCAGAAACCCTCAATGACTCCAGATACTGTTGCTATCAGACAGACTTAAAATAACCATGCTGAAGGAGACATAAAGACATCGCTAAAATAGTAGACTGGAAGTTAATTATGTCAGAAGAAAATATAAAGAATCAAGCAGAGAACGCGAAACAAAACTTTTCCTGCAAAAATTCAGAAAAGAAGGTAAAAGAGAGAGCAAAATAAAAAAAAATCTACTATATATATAAAGAATACCAGAAGAGGAAAAGGATCCTGTAGAACACTAAAGAGATAATGGCAGAACATTTTCAAAACCAATCATTAAAGATATCAACCTATCAACCTGAAAGAAAGCTTTCAACCCCTAAGAAAGATAAATAAAAATAAGTCCATACATAAACAGAATGGCTAAGAACTAAAGACAAGAGATAATCTTAAAAGAAGTCAGAAAAATATATATACCTGAAATAAGGATACAAAGCTAATATTAAAAAATCAGTTGCATTTCTATATACTAATAATGAAGTAGCAAAAGAGAAATTAAGAAAACAATTCCATCCACAATTGCAGCAAAAAGAAAAAAGTACCTAGGAATAAATTTAACCAAAGAGGTGAAAGACCTGTACTCCAAAAAGTATGCAACACTGATGAAAGAAACTGAAGAGGACACAAACAAATGAGAAAATATACCCCATGCTCATGAATAGGAAAATTTAATATTTAAATGTCCATACTACCCAAAGCAATCTACAGATTCAATGTAATCTTTATCAAAATACCAACAGCATTTTTCACAGAACTAAAACAAATACTAACATTTATGTGGAATCATAAAGGATCCCAAAGAGCCAAAGCAATCTTGAGAAAGAAGAACAAAGCTGTAGGTATCACAATTCTAGATTTCAAGATATACTACAAAGCTGTAGTAATCAAGAATATGGTAATGGCACAAAAAGAGACACATAAATCAATGGAACAGAACAGAGAGCCCAGGAGGCAAGAATACACAACAGGGAATCTCTTCAACAAATGGCGCTGGGAAAACTGGACAGTTACATGCAAGAGAAAAAACTGGAACACTTTCTAGCATACCAAAATAAACTCAAAATGGATTAAAGACCTAAATGTGAGAACTGAAACCATAAAACTGCTAGAAGAGAACATACACGGTAATTTCTTTGACAATGACCATAGCAACGTTTTTCTAGTTATGTCTCCTAAGGCAAGGGAAACAAAAACAAAACTAAATACTAGGACTACATCAAAATAAAAAACCTTTCCACAGTGAAGAAAAGCAGCAACAAAACAAAAAGTCAACCTGAATGTGAGAAGATATTTTCAAATAATATATCCAATAAGGGGATAATATCCAAAATATATAAAGAACTTATACAACTCAAAACCAGAAAAACAAAATAATCCAATTTAAAAATGGGCAGAGGACCTGAATGGACATTTTTCCAAAGCGGGCAGACAGCCTACAGGCACGTGAAAAGATGCTCAACATTATTCATCAGGGAAATACAAATCAAAACCATAATGAGATATCATCTTGCATCTTAAAGACAAAAAATAACAAATGATGGTGAGGATATGGAGAAAAAAAGAACCTTTTTACACTGATGGTGAGTGAGAATGTCAATTGGTACAGCCACTTTGGAAAACAGTATGGAGGTTCCTCAAAAATTTTAAAGTAGAAATTCCATATGATCCAGTAATTCCACTACTGGGTATTCACCCAAAGAAAATGAAAACACTAATCTGAAAAGATACATACATCCTTGTGTTTATTGCAGCATTAATTTACAATAGCCAAATTATGTAAGCAGTCCAAGTGTCCATCGACTGATAAACGGATAAAGAAGATGTGGTATGTTGTGTGTGTGTGTGTGTGTGTGCGCGCGCGTGCGCACATATGTGGACTACTGCTCAGCCATAAAAAAGGATGAGATCTTGCCATTTGTGACAACATGGATGGCTCTAGTGGGTATCATGGTAAGTGAAAAAGTCAGAGAAAGGCAAAACCATGGTTTCACTTATATGTGGAATCTAAAATACAAAACAAATGAATAAACACAAAGCAGAATCAGACCTATAAATACAGAGAACAAACTGGTGGTTGATAGAGGGGAAGGGAGTGGGAGGATGGGTACGATGGGTCAGAGGAAGCAGGAGATACAGGCTTCCAGCTTTGGAGTTGTAAGTCACAGGGTTGGAAAGTACAGCATAGGGAATCTGGTCAGTGATATTGTAACAGCACTGCATGATGAGACACGGTGGCTACACTCATGGTGAGCATAACACAACACATAATTGTTGAATTACTATGTTGTATGCCTGAAACTAACGTAACATTATGTGTCAATTATACTCAAAAAACTTTTAAATTGAATTATGAAATGAAAAATATATACACATATGCAAAAAGAAGAAACTACTGGATTCAAAGGTTACTTTTCAACAGAAATAATGGGAGGCAAACACAATAGATGGTATTTTTAAGTGATGAAAGGAAAAAGACACTGCCAACCTAGAATTCTACAGAGAGCAAAACCACCTTCAAGAACAAAGTTGAAATAAACACATTTTCAGACTGACTTAAGACAGAGAATCTGTCCCCAGCACAATTGCACTAAAGGGCATATAAAAAATGAAGAGAAGTCGGGGGATAAATGAAGAGCAAGGAAAACAGTAAAAGAGTAAAAATATGAGCAAGTTAAAATGAATACTGACTGCATAAAACATAAAAATAACGTGTTGGATTTAAGGTATATAGAAAATTAAAAACAACATTAGCAACTATACCATAAAATAGCTGAAGCACATTAAAGTCCTTGCATTATCTGAGAAAAAAAATAAAAGCACAAATTAACAGACTTAATTGATAGTCATATATTTATGTGGTCATCTTTATGTTAACTACTGAAAAAAAAAAGAGTATAAAACTTGAAACTAACAAAAGAAAAAAATGGGATAAAAAGTAATAAGAAGAAAAGGGCAAAAAAACACACAAAAAACAAAAAAAGGCAATAAAGAAAAGGGACATATATCAGGCAGGAAAAATAAAAAGCACAAAATAAAATAAGATTTAAATCCCAATATATCAGTGATTACATTAAGTGTAAGCAGATTAAATGTACTAGTTAAGATCTGAAGACTGTCAGATTGTCTTAGTAAAGAAAACCCAAGTATATGAAGTTTATAAGGCAAACAAATTTAGAAAGTCTGAAAGTAAAAATATGGGAATAAAAGACATATCGTGTCTAATCAAAAGAAAACTGGTGTAACTATATAAATTTTACACAAAGTAAACTTTAAGGTAAGAAGTGTTACCTGTGATGAAGAGGGGTATTTCACAATGACAAAATTTCAAATTATGAAGACAGAAGATTTCCAAATTTGGAAGTACCTAAGAAATGGCTTCCAAAAATTTAAAGTAAAATACTGACAGAAATTCTCAAAGAAACAGACCAAGCTATAATCAGCACAGAAAAAACAAATGTGTACACACAAACCAATAAAAGCTAAAGAAAGGAACAACTTGATAAACATAAGTGATATAATAGACATACAAGAATTCAGTATCTAACGACTTCAGAATACTCATTATTTTAAAGTACATATACCAAGACAATATATTTCCAAGGGGTTATCTTTAAAGTAACTTAAAATAATTTCCTGTAAGTGTCATCACAAAGAGAAAACTAAAAGTCCCTATATATTCAGAAATTAAGAAACTTTAAAGAGACTTTAAAATATCCATGAACAAAGAAGAAATCACAAAGGAAATTAGAAATTATTTTGAACTAAATAACAATATCAAAATACATGAGATACAGTTTAACACTGTCTACCTTAAAGTTATAGCCTTACATGCATACATTAGAAAAGAAGAAAGGCTAAATATTAATGAGGTAATAAGCATCAATTTCAGGAAGCTAGATAAAGAACAAAAAAATAAACCCAAGGAGAAAAAAAGGAAATAAAGATAAGAGTAAATGAACATCAGAACAGAGAAAAACAAAGCCCAAATGTAACTTTTTGAAAAATCATAAAACCTGGCAACACTGAGAAAGAAAAATTAAGAATTTACAATGACCAAAGGCAGGAATGAAACAGAGGGCACTACTAATAAATATGTAGTAGTGAAAAGGATATGAAAAGGTTAAGAGGCTACTATGAACAACTTTATGTCAGTAAATCTGAAATTTTATAAGGAGTGGAGAAATTTCTACTAAAACCCAAGTAATTAATACCATTAAAGAAAATATTTTAAAATGTGGATAATCTTTTTTTTCATTTTTAAAATATTTATTTATTATTTTTGAGAGAGAGAGAGAGAGAGAGAGAGACAGGGTGTGAGTGTGGGAGGGCAGAAAGACAGTGAGACAAAGAATTTGAAGCAGGTTCCAGGCTCTGAGCTGTCAGCACAAAGCTGGATACAGGGCTCCAACTCACGAACTGTGAGATCATGACCTGAGCTGAAGTTGAATGCTTAACCGACTGAACCAATCCAAAAATTAAAACCTTTCCAGAGAGAAAACTCTGGGCCCAGATGATTTTACTAGCAAACATGATAGTTTTAACATTAGAAATTCACTGTATACATGTCAGTAAAATAGAAAAGTCTCATGAACACCAAACTACATATAGTAATGGCAATTCATAAAATTCAACATTAAATCATAGTAACAACTCTTAGAAAACCAAGAATAAAAGGGAACGTACTGAATCTCAAAAACAAACTACAAAAGTTCTATTAAAAGCTTTCCCGGGGCGCCTGGGTGGCGCAGTCGGTTAAGCGTCTGACTTCAGCCAGGTCACGATCTGGCGGTCCGTGAGTTCGAGCCCTGCGTCAGGCTCTGGGCTGATGGCTCAGAGCCTGGAGCCTGTTTCCGATTCTGTGTCTCCCTCTCTCTCTGCCCCTACCCCGTTCATGCTCTGTCTCTCTCTGTCCCAAAAATAAATAAACGTTGAAAAAAAAAATTATAAAAAAAGCTTTCCCAGTGAGTTGGGGAACATGCCAAGAAGGATCCTTACCACCACTGTACTGGAGGTTCTAGCTGATGTAAGAGAAAGAAATAAAAGGCATAATGACTATAAAAGAACAAATGAAACTATCATGACTCATGAACAACCTGATTGTAGAGGTAGAAAATCTAAAGAAATGCACAGAAAAATTATTAGAATAAGTGAGTTCAGCAAGGCTGCTGGATACAAGGTGAAAAATACCAAAATCAACTGTATGTAATGAGCAAAAAACATAAATATTTTAAACATTTAAATTGTATTAAAAATATTAAAATTCTAGTATTAATTCATACTAAAGATGTGTAAAATCTCTGCAAACAAAACTTTATTTTTTCTCCAAATTTTTATTTAAATTCTAGTTAGTTAAATATAGCGTAGTATTGGTTTCAGGAATAGAATTCAATGATTCATCACTTACATAACAGCCAGTGCTCATCATAACAAGTGCCCTCCTTAACACACATCACCCATCTAGCCTATCCTCCACCCACCTTCCTCCATCAACCCTCAGTTTGTTCTCTACATTAAGAGTCTCTTATGGTTTGCTTATCTTTTCCCCCTCCCATATGTTCATCTGTTTTGTCTTCTAAATTCCACATATGAGTGAAATCATATGGTAATTGTCTTTCTCTGCCTGACTTATTTTGCTTAGCATAATATACTCTAGCTCCATCCAAGTCATTGCAAATGGCAAGATTTCATTCTTTTTGATGGCTGAGTAGTATTCCAGTGTGTGTGTGTGTGTGTGTGTGTGTGTGTACGTACACCACACCTTTATCCATTCATCAATTGATGGACACATGGGCTTTTTCCATAATTAGACTATTATTGATAATGCTGCTATAAACATTGGGGTGCATGTACCCCTTCGAATCTGTATTTTTTGGTATTCTTTGGGTAAATACTTTGTAGTGCAATTACTTGAATGTATGGTAGTTCTATTTTTAACTTTTTGAGGAAACTCCATACTGTTTTCCAGAGTGGCTGCAACCGTTTGCATTGTCCAAATGGCCAATTTCTGTATGAAAAGGTGCTTAAGCACATTAGAGTCACAGCACAAAAATACAAATTAGACCACTCTGACACACCCATTAAAATGGCTAAAATGAAGGAATCTGGCAATATACATACTGGGGTAGAACAACGGGGAACCCTCATATACTGTTAGTATAGTACAACCATGTTGGAAAAAAGTTTGCTATTATTTACTAACGTTGCAGATACATATATCTATGGCCCAGTAATTGTGCTCCTATATACTCCCAACAAAAATATGTGCATGTGTCCAGCAAAAATACATGTATCAGAATGTTCATAGCAGTATTCACAATTCCCCCAAATACAAGCCAAATGTCCTTCAACATTAGGACATTTGTGTGTATAAATTGTGGTATACACATGGATTGGAATACTATACAGTTAACAAGATACAACAAAACACAACAATATAGATAAGTCTTACACATATAACATTGAGTGAAATAAGTCAGATATAAAATAATATGTGCTATATGAATCCATTTTTATAAAGCTCTAAAACAGGCAAAACAAAACTATAGTGTTCAGAGATACATACAACAACAAAGAAAACAGAGTAAGTGATTAACATAAAACTCAGGTTATCACTTACCCTGGGACGGAGAGAAAGAATTATGTTTGGAAAGAGAAAGAGGAGAGCTTCTGGGAGTGCTAGAAATCAACTTCTTGAACTATGGGTGGTATTTGGATATTCACTGTATAATTCATTAATAGATGTATGTTTCTGTGCTTTTCCATATGTGTTGTATTTCACAATAAAAAAGATATTTGAAGAGGTCCTTTTCAAAGTTAGCACTTTATGCAAACATATCAGTATCTTTTGAATAGCACAGGACAATAAGTGATAGATTTCTGAGTTGATTTGGGGAAGAAAGAAGAAAGATATACTGTCTAAGAAAGAGAAACTACTGATTTAGTCCAGGTATTAAGGTAAAGTGGAGGGCAGCTCTACGGAAATTCATGCTAACTCTTCCAAACTCATGCATTCTAAAACACACAACAGGATGAAAATCAAGAGCATTACAAGATTGCTATTCCACTTTCAGTTCTGAGTTCAAAAAGTAAAGAATATATTAAGAAAAAGGCCCTTAAAACCAGAAGATCAGTCTGTAAATTTAACAAAGGATGACTCGGAAGAAGATGGCACTGTGGAATGGAGGCAGAGAACGGGGTTTAGAGTTAGTATCAACACAGTGCTAAAGTCCACTGACAGTCCATGACCAGTCAGAATCACATTATAAATTCCAGGACATCTTGACTTTGACTATTTTAATGAAGCCAAATGAATGACTAAAACATGTGATACAAAAGCCTCAGGAAGCTGAAAACTATGAACTTATTCCCGGTACACACCAATATTCAAAAAAGAGTTGCCTTTGTTCAGCGTTTATACCATCACCTAGCTGACTGAGTAGCTCACTATGGTTTAGCTAGGAATTACTTAGAAGAGCTGAAGAAAATCAAACAAACCTTACAGGCCTCATCTCTAATCAGTATTAAATAAAGATGAAGTAGAAATTGAAGCCCCTACAGCTCAGAGTTGTCCTACAAGGTCAAAGCTTAATATTAAAATTACAAATGAGTGTATGCCTAAAAAAAAAAATTAAGTTTTCAAGTTGATTACATAGAGCTTTTAGAAACCTGGAAAATGCTAATACTGTGTTAGAAACTGGACATAAATTTGTATACTGTCGGCTTTTGTTTTTTTTTTTTAATCTAAACATACCACATTATTAACAGTAGCTTGAGTGGAATAATATCCTTTATTCTCTACACTTTTCTGTACTTTCAAACAGTCAGCAGTTAATGCTTTGAGCAGTGGTTGGTAGAATCTTTTGCTCATTTTTCACTAGGTAGCCAGTCTTTCTCCTATTTATAGGAGTTTCTCCTTATTGATTAGGGAAAATTAGACCTTGTGATATGAGTTGTAACTATTTTCTTAGGATGTGTCATTTCCTTTGTGCCTTGCTTATGGTCATTTCTATCATTCAGTAACAATACTTTGTATTTATGCTGATGAACCTATCAACTTTTCTTTTCATGTTTTTTTGTAATAGGAAAACCTTCTCTACTCCAAGGTTACAGTGTATTTTTCTATCACGAAAGGAATTTTATTCGTTTGGATTGATCACATACTTTATGAACAATTTGGACCCATTTGCATTAATTATTATTTAATTAATACAAAGTCAGATTGTAGTCCTTTTTGGAGAACTTATTTCAGTGATTTTCCAGCTTAAACTTTAGGGACAAATTATTCCTAAAATTAGGATATCAACTATAATTATCTTCAAATGTTGATTAAGTGTTAGGTCTGAAATCCGACTAATCCATGTTTTAATATGATATATAATATTCAAAATTTCAAATCCAAGTTCCTAGGAAAAGCTGGACTACCACTACCAAGTTCCTAGGAAAAGCTGGACCAAAGGTGTCACAGATAACACACAATTCTCATAGATCAGGGAACAGTTTAAGACATTATCATACTTATGGACAGGTAACTGTTTTTAATTTTTTTTTTAAAGTATGTATTTTTTTCATTAAAATTTTTTCCAAGTTTTAATTTAAATTCCAATTAGCTAACATACAGTATAATATTAGTTTCAGGTGTAGAATTTGGTGATTCACCACTTCCATACAACACCTGGTGCTCATCACAAGTCCTTAACCCCCATCACCTATTTCACCTACTCCCCCCACCCCGCACCCCCACGCACCTCCTCTCCAGGAACCATCAATTTGTTCTCTACAATTAAGAGTCTGTCTCTTTATTTGCCTCTTTTTTTCCATATCCATTTGTTTTATTTCTTAATTCCACAAGAGTGAAATCATATGGTATTTGTCTTCCTTTGACCTATTTCGCTTAGTATAATACTCTCTAGTTCTATCCATGTCACTGCAAATGGCAAGATTTCATTCTTTTTTATGGCTGAGTATTATTTCATTGTATACATACACCACATCTTTTGCATTCATCAATCAATGGACACTTGAGCTGCTTCCATATCTTGGCTATTGGTTGATAATGCTACTATAAACATCAGGGTGCGTGTCCCTTTGAATCAATATTTTTGTATCCTTTGGGTACATACCTAGTAGTGCAATTGCTGGATCATAGGGTAGCTGTATATATTTTTTAATGTTCATTTATTTTTGAGAGAGAGACAGAGCGTGAGTAGGGGAGGGGCAGAGAGGGAGACACAGAATCTGAAGCAGGCATCAGACTCTAAGCTGTCAGAGCACAGAGCCTGATGTGGGGTTCAAATCCACGAGCCATAAGATCATAACCTGAGTTAAAGTCAGACGCTTAACTGACTGAGCCACCCAGGCACCCCAGTGTAGACCTATTTTTTACTTTTTGAGGAACCTCCATAGTGTTTTCCAGAGTGCTGCACCAGTCTGCATTCCCATTAACAGTATAAAACACTGATTAAAGAAGTTGAAGATGACACAAAGAAATGAAAAAACATTCCATGTTCATGGACTACAAGAACAAATATTGTTAAAATGTCTATATTACCCAAAGCAATCTACACATTTAATGCAATCCCTATCAAAGTACCACCAGGATTTTTCACAGAGCTAGAACAAACAATCCTAAAATTTGTATGGAACCACAAAAGACCCCAAATAGCCAAAGTCATCTTGGAAAAAAAAAGTGAAGCTGGAGGCGTCACCATTACAGACTTCAAGTTATATTATAAAGCTGTAATGATCAAGACAGTATAGTACTGGCACAAAACAGACACACAGATCAATGGAACAGAATAGAAAACCCAGAAAAGAACCCACAACTATATAATCAAATTAATCTTCGACAAAGCAGGAAAGAATATCCAATGGAAAAGAGAGTCTCTTCAACATATAGTGTTGGGAAAACTGGACAACAACATGCAGAAGAATGAAACTGGACCACTTTCTTACACTATATGCAAAAATAAATTCCAAACGGATTAAAGACCTAGAGGGCAGTAACTTCTTTGACATCAGCAGCTGCAACTTCTTACTAGGTATGTCTTCTGAGGCAAGGGAAACAAAGCAAAAATAAACTATTTGGACTCCATCAAAATAAAAAGCTTCTGCATAGTGAAGGAAACAATTAACAAAACTAAAAAGCAACCTAAAGAACGGGAGAAGATATTTGCAAATGACCTGATAATGGGTTAGTATCCAAAATATATAAAGAACTTACAAAACTCAATATCCCCAAAACAAATAATCCAGTAAAAACATGGGTAGAAGACATGAAAAGCATTTTTCCAAAGGACAGATGGCTAATAGACACATGAAAAGATGCTCAACATCACTCATCACCAGGCAAGTGCAAATCAAAACTACAATGAGATATTGATAACCTCACACCACTTTAGTCAGAATGGCTAAAATTAGCAACACAGGAAACAACAGGTGTTGGCAAGGATGTGGAGAAAATGGAACCCTCTTACACTATATAATTTTTTTTTATTTTTGCAGTATAACTGACATATAATATTAGCTTCAAGTGTACAACATATTGACTTGACAATTCTTTACATTACTTAATGCTCACCATGATTAGTTCATACAAAAAATAAACTAGCATTTGATTTCATGATTTCAAAATGGAAGGAAATGGGATTCTCTTCTTTTCATAAATCAGCTTTGTATATGCTCTTAGTGGTTTTATGTGGATGCATGTTACCACGCCTGTTGGGTAAATGCACTGGGGGCACAGCTGCTATACCATATGGTGACACTATGTTTAGCTTCAAAAGAATCTGGCAAGATGTCTTAAGAGGCTGTACCATTTGTATTCCCATCAGCAATGAATGAGATTTCTTCTTGTCCCACATCCTCACCAGAAAGTGGTATTGTCAGTTTTGGTATTTAGCCATTCTGATAGATGGATAGAGAATCTCACCAGTGTTTTAATTTGCTTTTTCTTAATGGAAAATCCATATCATTTTCTAATAATTCCCCAAGTTGAGCAACATACACATACTGATTTCCCACTTATGTACATTATTTGGTAAGGTGTCTACTCATATTGCCCTATTTATTTTAACTTGGAGAGTTTGTTTTCTTATTGTAGAGTTTCCCAGTTAATTTAATATTTTTCAAGCAAATCTTTCTTCACATATGTGTTTTGAAAATATATTGTCCTAGTCAGGGTCCCGTCTTCTGTGTTTTTAACTGAACTCATGGAAACAGAGTAGATTGACTGGTGGTTGCCAGGGGCTGGGGTGAGGGCGTAGGGGAAATGGACAATACTGGTCAAAGGGTACAAATTTCTAGTTATAAGATGCATAAATTATGGGGATGCAATATACAACATGCCGACTACAGTTAACAATACTATATTGTATATTGAAAGCTGCTAAGAGAGTAGACCTTTAATGTTGTAACCACACACATACACATAAAAGGTAACTACGTGGGGTGATGAATGTCTAACTAAGTGTATTGTGGTAATCATTTCATGATATATACATAAATCATTGTGCTGTATACCTTAAATTTACACAATGTTATATGTCAATTATAGTTCAATAAAGCTGGGGGGGGGGAGGAAAAAAACAAAAACACATGTTTTTAGAGTTCTAAAAAACTCACATTTACAAAATGGTGATTAAAAAAATTCTTCTGGATTGGACAAGAAGTGTAATACAGGGATCACTTACCTGATAAATGCTATCAATTTCATTGTACTTAGCCTCAGTTTCTTTGTTTTCTGAAGATGTTTTCAGTTTCTTGGTTAGCCACTTCAGTCTGTTTTCTTTTTGCTCCCCCTTTCCCTTTTGTTTGCATCCCCCCCCCCCCCCCCCCCCGCCAAATATCGATCCTTTTCTGCCACTTTTAATGGCTTGGTTTCAACTTTTGTAGGAAGAGGTTTTATTTGACCACCTTGCTGATTTCCTCTTGGGCTCTTCTACAACTACCCTTTCAGCTGAATTGAATTTCCTCTTGGATATTTTGGCAGTGTGAAGGTAAAGAGTAGGATGCTTTAATAACTGCAGGATGCAGGGCAGTGAGCAGCCCTGAAAAACTAGAATGCCTCAACTATATACTTCTAGTACCTTTAGTTTGTACTTTTTAGTCTTTGATTCACTTGAATCAGTATTTTAATTCTTGTTTTTTCCCCATATGGCTACCCATTTTTCCTTCCCTATTTATTGAATAATATATCTTTAAAATGTCACTCACTTTAATGTTCTTTTTCTTTTTTAAGGATATTTCTTCTTTATTTTCTTATGAATTTTAGTATCAACTTGTTAAAGTCTCCCCAGATATTATTTTGCTATTTTTACTCAGATCACGTCTGTAGGTAAAGGGTTACAAAACTTTCCTTGACCTTGGAGGGAAGATGGTGGAGGAATAAAAGGACCCTAGGCTTGCCTCATCTCACAAATAGAACTAGACAGCTATCAAATCATCCAAAATCCCCAGAAATCGATGTAAAGACTGGCAGAACAAACTCCACAGGAAAAGAAGAGACGACACTGAAGGAGGCAGGAAGTGCAGAAACACAGCTTGGAAGAGAAATGGATTGTGGCTGCTGCAAATGGGGAGGAGCTGTGGCTGTGAAGGGTGAGAGAGAGACTAACACACAGGAGAGTGCACCAAGAAAATTATTCCCATAGCAATTGGCTCTCTTTCTAAAGAGAGAGGGTTTGAGTTTTTAAAGTTATTGCAACCAGTGAGGCTTAAAGCCTGGTTTTAAAGGTCAACATTCTTGCCTCTGGGAGAGCTCAGAGGATCTGGGGGCTGCACTTGCAGAAAAGGCAGGACAAACAGCCCATGAAAATATAGCAGGGAGACAGCACTCTGAAAAGCACCAGGACACAGTGGGAGGTCAGTTTCTCATCTCCGAGTGTGTCCAAGAGGGCCAGTGATCATGGAGAGACCCCTCCAGGAACAAAGGAACTGGCAGGTGCCATTTCTCTCCCCCATCCCTCAGCATAAGCACAGGGCACCAAGAACCAGTGCAGCACCAACACTTGCTACCTAAGTTGCTTACATCAAGTCCGCCCAACCCACTCTACACTCCAGAAGAACCACCCTACCCAGTCACACTTGCCTCTGTCTCAGTGCAGATGGCCTCTTCCTCCAGAAGACTGGCCCAAATCCCTGGCAATACCTCATCTCCCAGTGAAGGAGTTTTGTAACCCCTTGGTTCCCATGTCAGTGGCTACAGATCTCATTTCACTAGCAGACTAGAGCATACCTAGTTAAACATGCTACACTCACGTCAGGGAACAAACACTGCCTATAACAGGCAAACAGAACCTCTGCATCTGCAGATGACTGGCCAACACACAACAACAGAGTGCATGCAGCACACATTAGAGAAATTCTTGGAGGCACCAGGCCCTGGGGAACAGGGGACACTATACTACAGGGACTAAAAGACTCTTCTTCATAAAGCTATTACCCTCAAGAACAGATACAGCTGACTTTATTGACACAGAGAAACGGGCACAGGAACTTAGACAAAATGTAAAGACAGAGGAATTTGTCTGAATGAAAGAATAGGACAAGGCCATGGCCAGGGATCTGGGCAAAGCAGATGTAAGTAACATGCTTGATGGAGAATTTAAAGCAATGATCATAAGGATACTCACTGGACTTGAGAAAGGAGTGGAGAACATCAGTGAGACCATTAAATGAGAGGTATACTTGATGGAATGACAGCAGACTGGAAGAAGCAGAGGAACACATTAAAGACCTAGAAAATCGAGTAATCAACCTGAACAAAAGGGGCAGAAAAAAGAATTATGCAAATTGATTAACAGACTTAGGAAAACCAGTGACTCCATCAAATATAATAACTTTTGGAGTCCCAGAAGAAGAAGAGAGAGAAATGGGGCAAGATTATTTGAAGAAATAACAGCTGAAAACTTTGGTAATAGATCCAGATTCAGGAGGCACAGAGACCCCCAACAAAATCAATAAAAGCATACCTGTACCAAGACAAATTGTAATTAAAGTGGCAAAATATAGTGATAAAGAAAAAACCTTTTTAAAAGCAGCAAAAGAAGACAGTTACATACAAAGGAAATCCCATAAAACTATCAGCAAATTTTTCAGCAGAAAAACCCCAAGCAAGAAAGGAGTGGCATGATATATTCAAAGTGCTAAATGGGAAAAACCTACAGCCAAGAATATTTTATCCAGGAAAACTATCATTCAAAATAGAAGAAGAGATAAAGAGTTTCCCAGACAAACAAAAACTTAAGGAGTTCATGACCACTACTAAACCAGCCCTGCAAGAAATATTAAAGGGTACTCTTGAGTGGAAAGGAAAGACCAAAAAGACAGTATGAAGGCAGGAAACACAAAAACAGTAAAAATGGATATTTCTTAAAAAAAAATCAGTCAAGGCATTCACAAAATAAAAGGATGTAAAATATCATACCATATACCAAAACATGGGGAGAAGAGGAGTAAGTTTGAATGGATTCAAACCTAAATGACCACCATTTTATATGCAGAAGAGGTTATATACAAACTAACGATAATAACAAATCAAGAACTAATAAATACACAAAGAATAAAGAGCAAGAAATCCAAATATATCACTAAAGTAAATAAGCAAACCATGAAAGACAGATAAGAAAGGATCAATCAAAATCTTCAGCAACAACCACAAAACAAGTAATAAAATGGCAATAAGTACATATCTATCCATAATTACTTTGTAAATAGACTAAATGCTCCAATCAAAAGACACAGGGTGACTGAATGGATAAAAAAACAAGGTCCATCTATATGCTGCCTATAAGAAACTAATTTTAGACCTGAAGACACCTGCAGATTGAAAGTGGGGATGGAGAAAAATGTATCATGCAAATGGATATCAAAAGCAAGCCAGAACAGCAATACTTATATTGGACAAACTAGACTTTAAAATGAAGACTGTGAAGGGAAGACAAAGAAGGACATTATATAATAATAAAGGGGACAATCAACAAGAAGACAAAACTATTGTAAATATTTATGCACCCAATTTAGAAGAACCCAAATACATAAAGCAGCAAGTAAACATAAAGGAACTAATTGATACTAACACAATAATAGTAAGGGACCTTAACACCCTACTTACATCCATGGACAGATCACCTAAAGAAAAAATCAACAAGAGAACAATGGCTTTGAATGACACACTAGAATAAATGGATTTAACAGATATATTCAGAACATTCCATCCTAACACAGAAGAATACATATTCTTCTCAAGTGCACATGGAACATTCTCCAAAAGAGATATTAGCCCACAAAATAGGCCTCAACAAGTGTACTTGTGATGAGCACCAGTTGTTGAGTGGAAGTGCTGAATCACTATATATCTAAAACAAATATCACATTGTATGTTAACTGGAATTTAATTAAAAACGTAAAAAAAATGCTTAAAAAATTCAAGAAGATTGAAGTCATACCAAGCATATTTTCTGACCCTATGAAACTGAAGTCAACCAAAAGAAAAAATTTGGAAAAACCAAACATGTGGAGGTTAAATAACATACTACTAAACGATGAATCAGTCAACCAGGAAATAAAAGAAGAAATTAAAAAGAACATGGAAACAAATGAAAGTGAAAACACAACAATTCAAAACCTTTGAGATACAGCAAAAGAGAGTCTAAGAGGGAAGTTTATACCAATACCAGTCTACCTCAAAAAGCAAGAAAAATCTCAAATAAATAAACTGAACTTACACCTAAATGAGCTAGAAGAAGAACAAGCAAAACCTAAAACAAACAGAAATAAGAAAATAATAAAGATCAGAACAGAAATAAATGATACAGAAACTAAAAAAACAGATGGATGAAACCAGGAGCTGGTTCTTTGGAAGGATCAACAAAACTGATAAACCTCTAGCCAGAATTACCAAGGAAAAAAGAGAAAGGAAAAAAAAGGAGAAAGGACTCAAATAAAATCACAAATGAAAAGGAGAAATAACAACCAACACCACAGATCTCCAAAGGATTATAAGAGAATACAGTAAAACCTAGGTTTCCAAGCATAACTCATTCCAGAAACATGCTTGTAACCCAAAGCACTTGTATATCAAAGTGAATTTCCCCATAAGAAATAATGGAAACTCATATGATTTGCTCCACAACTCGAAAATATTCATATAAAAATGATTACAATACTGTAATACAAAATAAGAAAGAAAATACAAAATATAAAGAAAAGTAAACAAATTAACCTGCACTTACCTTTGAAAACCTTTGTGGCTAGTGTGAGGGTGACAAGAGAGAGGAGGGTTATTGTGTAGGACAACTTTCACTATCACTAGCAGAATCATTGCTATCCATTGGCTCAATGGAATCTTTTTCTTTTCCTGCAACTTTAACAAGGAACTTATCCAATGATACTTGCTTTGACCTCCTTTTAAGGATTTCACGGAAATAGCATTGCATTGTTATTAAACAGATTCATTGCTCACACTGCTACAGCCTTATTCGGGTGGTGCTTTTCCACAAAATCTTTCACTGTTTCCCACATTTTACAAATCTCCCTAATCTCACGTCACATGAAGCATTCCTCCTCCTTTTTCTCCTCTGCAGATGAGATGCAGACGTGGACTTCTTATAAAATCTTGCAATTTCGGCCACTTGCATACCTCATTCATACTTTTCCATAATTTCCTTAACTTCCACCTTAATCATCTCCTTCTTCTTAACTGCCTTTCATTTCAATCTTTTTCTGCATGGGGGGCCATTGTATATGCTCCCATAGATGTTGACTACAGTACAGTATTAATAAACTCTTGTCATAAACTGTATTTAATGTAACTGGCAATAAGGCAGCAGAGGAAACGGTCTATATCTGCAGGCAGCCTGACCTAGAATGAAGCAAAGCATTCATAAGCTAATCTTGTATGGAAAAGCAAAGGACTGTCTATAAGTGATCTGAAGTGACAAAAAAATACACAAGTGCCAGTTGTGGGCACCTTCCAATGTTCTGAAAAATCACAGATTTCTGCCAAACACCGCAGCTTGAGACCCAGCATCCAAGTATGGGAGACGATTACCCACAATCCCGCAGTGGGCAGGGGAGAGAGAGAGAAGAACCATTGGCTCAGTTGTGCTCATGAGATGTTTGGCATCACGTACTACTCATATTGCAAGACATAGCTCATTTATCAAGTGAAAATTTATTAGAAATATTTGCTCGTTTTGCAGAACACTTACAGAACAAGTTACTCACAATCCAAGTTTCACTGTATTATAAAAAATTATATGCCAACAAACTGAGCAACCTGGAAGAAATGGGCAAATTCCTAGAAACATATCACCTACCAAAACCAAAATAGGAAGAAATAGAAAATTTGAACAGACCAATTACCAGCAAAGAAATTGAATCAATAATCAAAAAACTCCCAAAAAACTAAAGTCCAGGACCAGATGGTTTTAAGATGAACTCTACCAAACATTTAAAGAAGAGTTCATACCTTTTCTTCTCAAATTATTTAAAAAAACAAAAAAGGAAAGAAAACTTCCAAATTCATTCTATGAGGCCAGCATTATCCTGATACCAAAATTGGATAAAGACACCACTAAAAAATGAGAACTACAGGCCAATTTCTCTAATGAACATAGGTGCAAAGATTGTCAACAAAATACTAGAAAACCAAATCCAGCAATATATTAAAAAAATTATCCACCACAATCAAGTAGGATTTATTCTTGGGTTGCAAGGGTGGCTCAACATTCACAAATCTATCAGTGTGATGCATCACATCAATAAGAGAAAGGATAACAACCCTATGTTCATTCCAATAGACGGAGAAAAAGCATTTGACAAAGTACAACATCCATTCATAAGAAGAACCCTCAACAAAGTAGATTTAGAGGGTACCTCAAACATAATAAAGGCCATGTATAAAAAACCCACAGCTAACATCATACTCAATGGGGAAGAACTGAAAGCCTTTCCCCTAAGATCAGGAACATGACAAGGATGTCCACTCTAGCCAGTTTTATTCAACACAGTACTGAGGTCCCAGCCATAGCAATCAGACAACAAAAAGATATAAATAGCATCCAAATTGGTAAGGAAGAAAGAAAACCTTCAGTATTTGCAGATGGCACAATACTATATATAGAAAACCCTACGACTCCACCAAAAAACTGCTAGAACTGATAAATAAATGCATTGAAGTTGTAGCATACAAAATCAATGTACAGAAATCTGCTGCATTTCTATATACCAATAATGAAGCAGAAAGAGAAATTAAGAAAACATTCCTATTTACAGTTACACCAAAATAGTAAGATACCTAAGAATAAACTTAACCAATGACGTGAAAGACCTTGTACTCTGAAAACTGTAGAACACTGATGAAAGAAATGGAAAACAACACAAAGAAATGTAAAGATATTCCATGTTCATGGATTACAAGAACAAATATTATTAAATTGTCTATTATTAACCAAAGCAATCTACACATTTAATGCAATCCCTATCAAAATACCAACAGCATTATTCACAGAACTAGAAAAATCCTAAAACGTGTATGGAACCACAAACAACCTCAAATAGCCAAAGCAATCTTGAAAAAGAAAAGTAAAGCTGAAGGCATCACAATTCTGGACTTCAAGTTGTATCACAAAGCTGACTGGCACAAAAATAGATACATAAATCAGTAGAACACAACAGAAAATCCAGAAATAAACCACAATTATAAGGTCAATTAATCTTAAATAAAGCAGGAAATAATGTCTGGTGAGAAAAAGAAAGTCTCTTCAACAAATGGTATTGGGAAAACTAGATAGCAATTTGCAAAAGAATGAAATTGGACCACTTTCTTACGCCATACACAAAAATAAATTCAAAATGGACTTAAGACCTAAATGTGAGACCTGAAATCATAAAAATCCTAGAGAAGAACACAGGCAGTAACCTCTTTGACATCACTGTAGCAACTTCTTTCTAGATATATCTCCTGAGGCAAGGGAAACAAAAGCAAAAATAAACTATTGGGACTTCATAAAAATAAGCTTCTGCACAATGAAACCATCAATAAAACTAAAAGGGGACCTATGGAATGGGAGAAGATATTCATAAATGACATATCTGATAAAGGGTTAGTATACAAAATATATAAATAATTTGTACAACTCAACACCCAAACACCAAATAATCCAATTAAAAAATAGGGAGAAGACATGAACAGACATTTCTCCAAAGAAGACATAGTCAACATATTCATGAAAAGATGCTCATCATTACTTATCATCAGGGAAATGAAAATCAAAACTACAATAAGATATAACCTCACATCTGTCTATATTGCTAAAATTAAAAACATAAGAAACAACAGGTGTTGGTGAGGATGTGTAGAAAAAGGATCCCTCGTACAGTGTTGGTGAGACTGCAATCTGGTGCAGCCACTGTGGAAAACAGTATGAAAGTTCCTCAAAAAGTTAAAAATTAGAACTACCCTATAATCCACCAATCGCACTATGGAGTATTTACCCAAAGAATTAAAAAACACTAATTCAAAGGGATACATACACCTCTATGTTTGTAGCAGCAGTATTTACAATAACTAAGATACCAAAGCAGCCCAACTGTCCATTGATTGATGAATGGATAGAGAAGATGTATTATATAAATACAATGGATTATTACTTAGCCATAAAAAAGAATGAAATCTTGCCATTTGCAACAACTTGGAGCTAGAAGAGTATACTGCTAAGTGAAATAAGTCAGCGACAAATACTATACAGTATTTGGAATTTAAATATATGGAATTTAAGAAATAAAATAAACTAACAAAGGAAAAAAGAGAGAAACCAAGAAACAGACTCTAACTATTGAGAACAAACTGATGGTTACCAGTGGGGATGTGGGTAGAGGATGGTGAAATAGGTGACGGATATTAAGGAGTACATTTGTCATGATGACCACTGGGTGATTAAAATAAAAACCTAAAGAAGCAACAACAACAACAACAACAAAAACAACCTCTTCCCTTATTTGTGAAAATCTGATCTTTGGTCAATGTTCTAGGTGAGGGATCCCTGGAATCCTGGTAAAGACAGCATGAAAATGAGGTTATTAAGTGACATTGCCTCTGGAAAAAAATTACCCTGATTGGTAAGTTGCATTTAGAGAAGAAGAAATAATAAATTATAAATATCTGGTTGGAAGCCACACATTTGGACTTCCCTGAGTGTAGAGTATATTGTAATCAGACATATTCCTTGCAGGGACCCTGGAAACTATGTCTATAGAATTTTACAAAAGATATTGATTCCTGTGGAGGAATGAAACTTCTAAGGCAGAATGGGTCTCAGTCACTAGATTCAGATCTTCTCTTCTCAGAGATGTGACTTGGGAGGCTAAAGATAACTAAATCGTTGATAGTTGTATGGCAGCATGGACTGCTACAAGGACTCTGGCAGAAGAAGAAGACCTTAAATTGTCTGGTGGCATACTGTGCTTCCTGTCCCACATCCTTCTAAGTGATTCTGATGCCAAGTGTAGCCCATGGTAGCCCTACCAGTCTGAAAGCTGCATCTGATAAGATATCCCTTCTCTGTGCTGTTGGGTATTAGAACAACAATAGAATGGGAATAGACTAGGAAGAACTGACACCTTTATAAAATTTAGTCTTCTTTTCCAAATGCAATTGTTAAAGCCTTCTTTTGTAATTCTTGGGGTTTTAAGGCTTTCTTTGTGCGACCTTCCCTATTTCTTCTTCCCACATTTCTTCATTAAGTGTACTCCTTGGTATTTTACGTTGCTGTTGTGTATGTGTATGTGTGTGTGCGTGTGTGTACAAATATGCTAATACAAATGGGGATTTTTCTTTCATTATATCATCTAAGTGGCTGTATACATCAAAGTTATTAACTATTTTTTTTTAATGTTTATTTATTTTTGAGACAGAGAGAGACAGAGCATGAACAGGGGAGGGGCAGAGAGAGAGGGAGACACAGAATCTGAAACAGGCTCCAGGCTCTGAGCTGTCAGCACAGAGCCTGATGCGGGGCTCGAACTCACGAACCGTGAGATCATGACCTGAGCCGAAGCCGGACGCTTAGCCAACCGAGCCACCCAGGCGCCCCCAAAGTTATTAACTATTAATTGCACCCTACCACCTTATTAAATTCTCTTAAAACCTATAAATTTTTAGTTTTCTTGAGTTTTGCATATATACAGTCAGAAGACAAATGATAATTTTTTATTTAAAAAAATGTGTTTAATGTTTATTTATTTTTAAGACAGACACAGAATGCGAGCAGGGGCGGGACAGAGAGAGAGGCAGACACAGAATCCGAAGCAGGCTCCAGGCTCTGAGCTGTCAGCACAGAACCAGATGTGGGGCTCGAACCCACAAAATGTGAGATCATGACCTGAGCCGAAGTTGGACACCCAATTGACTGAGCCACCCAGATGCCCCGACAAATGATGATAATCTTAACTCTTCTTTTAAATTTTATACCTGTGATCTCTTTTATTATCTAATTGCATTAGCTAGTACCTCTCTAATCAGTGTCAAATAACAGTGGGGATAATGGACATTCTTGCCTTTTCCTGATTTTAATTAAAATACTTTCAGTGTTTCTCCATTAAATAATATCCAGGCTTTGGGGTTGAGACAGATATATTTTACCATGCTAAGGAATTAGAGATATATCCTTATTTTAATAAGAATTTAAAAAATACCTACATACTTATATCAAATACCTTTTTTTATTTATCTATTTATTTTGAGAGAGAGAGTGCATACAAGTGGGGGAAGGGCAGAGAGGGAGAGAGAGAATCCCAGGCAGGCTCTGCACTGTCAGCAGAGCCTGGTGGGACTCAAACTCATGAACCATGGGGTCATGACCTGAGCTGAAGTCAGTTAACCGACTGAGCCACCCAGGTACCCCTCAAATGCTTTTTATTTATTTAAAATTTTTTTTTATTTATTCATTTTTGAGAGAGACAGAGACAGCATGAGTGGGGGAGAGGCAGAGAGAGGAAGAGTGAGAGAGAATCCCAAGCAGTCTCCACACTGTCAGTGCTGAGCCCTACGCAGGGCTCGAACTCACAAAACCATGAGATCATGACCTGAGGCGAAACCAAGAGTTGGAAGTTTAACTGCTTAACCAACTGAGCCACCCAGGTGCCCCTCAAATGCCTTTTAAATATCTATGAGGATCAACTAACATGGTGAGTTATGTTAATAGCTATCCTAATATAGAATCATCCCTTTATTCCTAGGTTAAGTCTCACTTGGTCAAGGTTTATGTTTATGAGCTACTGAATTACTCTTGCTAATATTTTAACTTGCAATTAACTTGTAACAGATGACACAGTTCTACATTTATATATCAAGTATTTTACTGATACATACATACATACATATAAACATACATACTATATATCAATGTATCAAGTGCTGTTCTTATGGATTTCTGAATAGGAACTCATTTAACTCTGGGAGTTTGGTACTATTAACCCCAATTTATAAAGAAAACTGAGGCATGGGGATTAAATGACTTGCCCATCACATAATAGCTAGTACACTGGTGCTGGGATTTATACACAAAAGTAGTCCAGAGCCCATCCTGTACTCCGCTGCCTTTAATTCTTTTGTGTGCAATTTTTGTTTTTCTTTGGGGGGGGGGGAGGCAGTGGGAGTGAATACCAATGTTACACTCTTTTTGCAAAAAAAGGCCTTTTCCCTTTTTGCTCTGGAACAGCTTAAATTGTATTATAACTATGTCTTTAAAAGGGTTAGTAAAATTCCTCTGTGAACTGTTTTTGTCTGGTGTTCTTATATGAGGAAACTCTCAGACAACTTTATCTTTTCTTTGGTAACTGGTCCATTGATAGTCTTTCTTTTAGAGGCACTTTGGCATAGGACAGCTTCTTAGAAAACCTTGTATTTCAAAGTATTTCAGAGTTGAATAAAATTGCATTAGCTATCCTCCAAGATGGTTCCTGATCATTCTTATCTCTCAGTGTTCATTTCCTTATGTAGTCCCTTCCACACCGAATAGAGTTGATGTGTGTGATTATCGTAGAAATAGCACAGTGTAACTTTTGAGGCTAGAGTACAAAAGACATTGTAGGCTTCTGCCTAGGCTGTCTCTTAGATCATTTGCTCTGGAAAAAGTCAAATCATTCAAGTAGCCCTATGGAGTGATCCATATGGCAAAGAACTAAGAGTTTTTGCCAACAACAAACACCAATAAGCTAACAATATGAGTAAGACATACAGAAAGTAAATCCTACAGCCCCAGTCAAGCCTTCAGATAAATGAAGCCCTGGCATTCTGACACAAGCTCATGAGAGATCTTACCAGAACCACCTAGATAACCTGCTCCTGAATTCTTTTTTTAAATTTTTTTAAATGTTTCTTTATTTTTGAGAGAGAGACACAGTGTAAGTGGGGGAGGAGCAGAGACAGAGGGAGACACAGAATCGGAAGCAGGCTCCTGGCTCTGAGCTGTCAGCACAGAGCCCGATGTGGGGCTTCAACTCACGGACCTTGAGATCATGACCTGAGCCAAAGTCGGGCGCTTACTGACTGAGCCACCCAGGTGCCTCCTGAATTCTTAACCCACAAAAATATATGTGTGAGATCATAAATGTTTGTTATTGCTTTAAGCCATTAAGCTTTTTGGTAATTTGTTACATAGTAATAGATGACTAAAACAATAGTAGTCTTAATTATGTCTCTTAATTTTCAGTTATCCATGATAATCATTATTTCTTACTTGTAAATTTGTGCCTACTCCCATTTTAATTATATTAGCTAATGATTTGTTTTTCAGAGAATCAAGTTTGTTTCACCATTTTTGTTGTTTCTAATTTATTTCCTGCTTTTACCTTCATTATTTTCTTCTTTCTGCTTTCCTTAAGTTAATTTTGTTATTTACTTTTTCTTTTTACAAGTTTTTTAAGGCAACACAATTTCATTTGAACATTGCTTTAGGTACATGTCCCAGAGACTCAGATAGTGTTTTTATTGTTATTTTTAAATTACTCAATAATTTCTCTGTGCCTTTGAGATTTTTCTTGTGGCCTGGTTTTTTCTCACAGACTTATTATTTCAATTAATTTCTAACAAGAAATATTTTATACCATGTATGCTTTGTACCTTCCCTTAAGATCTGGCTCACAGGCCTTCCCAGTATGCCCAGGCAGAATTAAATATTTCTTCCTCAGTACTCTCACCACATAATACACAGTATTATCTGATCCCTCCCTCTCTTCTTTTAGAACATTTTTTTTTTTTTAACGTAGGCTTCATGCCCAGCACAGAACCAAATGCAAGGCTTGAACTCACGATCCTGAGATCATGACCTGAGCTGAGATCAAGAGTCAGATGCTTAACTGAGCCACCCAAAAGCCCCTTAAAACATTCTAATACCCACGAATTCAGTCATCTAGTCATATACATTTGCCATATTTTATCTGAGAAAGTCTATATGATTCTACTATCTACTTTTTCTAAGAATGATATTCTGAAATAAAAATCCTTAATTATTTGATTTGGATCAGAATTCTGTGAGTCCATAAAATTCTGTGAGTCCAGAATTCTGTGAGTCTTTACTCTGTGAGACCAGTCTGTAAAAGGCTTCTTACCATAACAAAAATATTGAGAACCAAATGCCTTAATGTGGAGGATCTAAATAAAGATACTAACATTTCCATTTTCTCCCAAGGCTTGAAGAGATAACAATATGACTAGAAGGTACATCAAACTGTTAAAATGAATAAGGCCTATGAAAGAGTTTTGATATCTTCTGAAAATGCTTTAAGGTTCATGATGGCGGAAATATGCAAGAAGGAATGGCAAGGCACAATCGATGAGACACAAAGAAATTCAACGCTGAGTCAAAGTAAGCCCAAATAGTTAAAGACAGATGAAGATAGAGATACTTGTGGTGGTTATAAAGGACTAGATTGCACTGCCCTTACAAAACCTGAAGACTATGTAAGGAAAGACATGTACTACCCTCACCATGGAGTCATTATACTTTATGAAGATCCAAGGAAAGTATATACCCAAGGGTTGAACATATAAGGAGAAGAAAATATGCATCATCTAGACAGGACTGTATATAACTAGCTAAAACAAAAATTTCAGAATTCTTAGGAAGAAATTTTACCCCAAAATAGCACTTTGGGCCAAGACGAAATATCAATAGTGAGTGATCTTAACAAAAATAGGAAGCAAGGATGTGAATTATCAGACCTCTTCCTGAGGAGTCTGCTTTCCTGATAAGGACAGGTCCTATATTCAAGGCTTTCTGGAATATTGGTTACTTTGAATGGTATTATAATTAGGTTACAGGCCTGATCAAAAATCCCAATGCTTGTAATTATGGCTCATCAGATCATAAGAATTAGTAAGTACTTTAAACACAGCCAGTATATGATTGTATTTGTATCTTGCACATGAAAAGGAATTACCCACGTCAAATATTTCTGTACAGTGCAGTGTGTCAGCAGTATTGTATGTAGAGCAGTGGTTTCCCAAAGGCTAGGCAGTAGTCTGTGGATCCCTGGCAGGGGTTATGTGGTATCTCTAAGCCCATTTAAAAGGGTCTGCAGTATCAAAATCAAGATACTAAGTTGCTGTTTGCCTTTCTCACTTGTTAACATTTGCACTAACTGCACAAAAGCAATTGTAGGTAAAACTGCTAACTAACATTTTTGCATGAGTCCAAGGCAGCAGTACCAAACTATATTAGTAATCATGGTATTTTTTGCTACTATGACAGCTTTTTTAAAAAGTCAATTTCATTTCATTAATCAAGTAGTATGAATTGATTTTATTAACTCCTAACCCTTAAGTTCACTATTTTTTTTTATTTTTTGTGTGATAAAATGGGAAGTACATATAAAGGACCTTGCTACATACTGACCAGTTATCTTCAGAAAAATATGAGTGCAATTGTTTCAAATGCAAGCTGAATTACAACTGCTTTATTCATAAAACAGTGCTTATAAAAATCAACAAAGTAGGATTATTCAGACTTAGATATGTGGCAGACACTTACTTTAAAAATGTATGAGGAGAGCTCATCATTTCAAGTGAAATACATGACCATATTTGTTGTCTATAATAAAATTTCAAGATTTCAAACAAATATTAGAATTTTAGAAAACTTGTAACTGCTCTGTGAGTTTGATAGCTACCCAGTACTTAAAAGATTGTCTGAAGAGACTGGTGGTAATACTAACAAATGTGATTTTTGATACTGTATTGGGAAACATTTGAGCACTGAGTAATGTATATAATTGCTGAATTACAAGGTTGTACTCCTGAAACTATACAACACTATAGGTCAACAATACTTCAACAAAAAAAATTTTTGGAAGATCTGCCTAACTTAGTGATCCAATATTTCCCAAATGACCCACCTATGACATTATAAAGCCATTGAAAGTACAAAATAACCAATGGATTTTAATGTCACAGAATATACTTTTTCTCCCAAATTTTTACTTAAATTTTGGTTAACATATACTGTAATATTGGTTTCAGGAGAATTTAGTGATTCATCACTTATATAGAACACCTAGTGCTCATAACAACAAGTGCCTTCCTTAACACCCACCACCCATTTAGTCCATCCCCACCCCTCTCCCTCCATCAACCTCAGTTTGTTCTCTATCATTAAGAGTCTCTTACAGTTTGCTTCCCTCTTTTTCCCCTTCCTATATAATCATCTGTTTTGTTTCCTAATTCCACATATGAGTGAAATCACATTTGTCTTTCTGACGGACTTATTTCACTTATTAAATAAGCATAATGCATGCTAGCTCCATCCATATCATCACTGCAGATGGTAAGATTTCATTCTTTTTCATCACCAAGTAATATTTCATTATATATATATATATATATATATATATATATATATATATATATATATATATATATCACATCATCTTTATCCATTCCATCAGTTGATGGGACACTCGGGTTCATTCCATAGTTCAGCTATTGTTGATAATGCTGCTATAAACATATCGGTGTATGTACCCCTTTGAATCCATATTTTTGTATCCTTTGAGTAAATACCTAGCAGTGCAATTGCTGGAATGTAGCGTAGTTTCATTTTTAACTTTTTGAGGAACCTCCATACTGTTTTCCATAGTGGCTGCACCAGTTTGCACTCCCACCAATAGTTCGAGATTTTACCTTTCTCTACATCTTTGCCAACATGTGTTTTTTCCTCTGTTGCTAATTTTAGCCATTTGTGATGTTGAGCATCTTTTCATGTATTTATTAGCCATCTGGGTGTCTTCTTTGGAAAAATGTCTATTCCTGTCTTCTGCCCATTTTTTAACTAGATTATTTGTTTTTTGGGTGTTAAAAGTTTGACAAGCTCTTTACAGATTTTGGATACTAACCCTTTATCAGATGTCATTTGCAAATATCTTATTCCAGAATATGAAATGTTAGTTGATGTAGCTTCATATTCTATATTGCAACTAACTTGTAAGAAACTAAAAACTCTTGCTTTTGGGTGAAGGACCACAGTATCCAAAATCATCTGAGGGATAAGATCAAAAGTATATTGACTATACCAGACGTGAAATCTTCCCTCATTCCAGACACCACAGCCAGTGGTAAGTCATTTTAATAAGAATTAAGATTGCATCTCTTAATGGCATTTTTAAAAGAGCTATAAGCTGATTCCCTTTAGTAAAAGCAGAACTAATGCTCCTTTTTCCATAAGGCCAACGTTCTATGAAGGAGAAGGAAACTCAGCTTTGGATCATGAGCAGATGCTGAGCAGGCACAATAGGTGGAAAAAAGGACTAAGTTGTTTGAGGGGATGTATGAAGGAAAAACTCTGCTTTCTTTGTAAAGAAACATGTTCCTGAGCTTTCCTCCTGGCCTTGTCAGAAGTATCAAAGATCATGACAGACTAAATTACTGGCTCCAATTCTCCAATCTTCCGAATAGAATTATATCTGCACCCTCCTCATGGCCTCAGGATAGGTGAAGTATATTCTCCCCTTCTTGATTTGGGGTTTGGTCATATGATTTGCTTTGACCAGTTGGACATTTATTAGCAGACATTATGGGAGCAAAAACATGCACAGTTGAGCTTACCAATTCACGTGATGAAGACATCATGAAAAAAAAAATAGTCCAATAGTACAAGAAGAATCAGAGATGTGTGGAACAGAGCTGGACCTAACCTGCAGTCTACCCTAAATCAGCTAAACCGCAGCTGCCCCACAGATGTGTAAGTGATAAATACATGCTTGCATTAAGCCAATGAGTTGTGGGGTGCTTTTATATAGGATTATTTTGAAAACACCCAATAACTTAGGCTACTCCATGTATACCTAATAGTCACATTCTGGAAGCTACCCTTGAGTACAGTCATTGCCTTTCCCTAAAAAGGTTTGAAAGTCTTTGGTAATGGGTAAAAGTTTGGTAGTATTATTCCCTGGCTTAAAAACCTTTGACAGACTCTCAAGACCTAAAAAGGATTGAATCCAAACTCCTGATTCTGTAATTTAAGAGCCCAAAATGTTACTAACTCATTATATCTTACTACTCTCCCCTTCCTTCATTCTTAACAAGAAATCTTCCATTGTGGCCTCTGATGTTCATTCAACTTTCACAAGCAGTACTAGTCACCAGCTTTCTATGTTGCTATAGCTTTTTGCACAGACGAGATTTAGTAAACTGAACTGCAATTATGTATTTGTTTGCTAGATTGTTATTTTATCTAAGGCAGAGATACTGTCATTTCTATACCTCCAGCACAGTGCCTGAAACATGGCAGAACTGTTCTATTTTTGTTGAAAACATAAGAATAAATGAAATAGGACGAATGAGTGGGATTAGGAGGATAGGTATCATCTGCAGAAGAGAATGGGAAGGGAAAAAGATGTGTCTAAGATGCAGCCTACAAAGAGAAGTATCCTTAAAGAAACGAATTGAAAGTAGTCTCATTTTTATTTAGTAAAATTGTAAAAGTTTACTAAATAGATTAAGAACACTGAATTGAGATTACGTTTACCTCTACGAAAGTCTTCCTAATGAAAGAAATATAAAACTATGATACCTAGTATTATCATAACTTCATCAAATATACATAAAGAAAAAGTTCGAGGGAAATACAAATATTCTAAAGGATTCTCTTTTTTTTAATGTTTATTTATTTTTGAGAGAGAGAGAGACAGACAGACAGACAGACAGACAGACACACAGAGCATGAGCGGGGGAGGGGCAGAGAGAGAGGGAGAAACAGAATTCAAAGCAGGCTCCAGGCTCTGAGCTGTTCGTGCAAATGGGTTTGCAAACCCACAAACCGTGAGATCAAGACTTGAGCCAAAGTTGGACACTTAACCAAGTGAGCCACCCAGGCACTCTGAAATACAAATATTCTAAAATATTAATAGATATCTATGATTTGCTTCCTGCTTTTACACGCTACCCTGTTTAAAATTTTCCACAATGAACATGAAAAAAGTATGTGAATCTCTTTTATATAAAAATATATGATCTTAAACATACCAAATGGCTAATTTTAAAAGACATTACATGCTATAAAAGAATTCCAGGGGTGCCTCTGTGGCTCACTTGCCATCCGACTCTTGATTTCTGCTAAGATCAAATCCCAGGGTTGTAGGATCAAGGTTGGGCTCTGTGGTGAGCTTGAAGCCTGCTTAAGATTCTCTCTCTCCCCCTCTGCCCTGCTTCCCCCACTGGCATACATTCTCTTTCTCTAAAAAAAAAACAAAAAAACCAAAAAAACCAAAAAAAACCTTTCAGTGATTTGAAAGTGGTAAACACAAAATAGTTTATCTTTCAGCTCCAAGTTCTGTGAGAAAAAAGAAAATAGTTTCTTTAAAAGCACTAAGTACATTACTACGCACACACAAAACTAGAATGAAGCTTCAAATCTCATTTAAAAAAAAGGAGCGGGGTGCCTGAGTGGCTCAGTCAGTTAAGCATCTGACTTCAGCTCAGGTCATGATCTCACGGTTCATGAGTTTGAGCCCCACATCGGGCTCTGGTCTGACAGCTCAGAGCCTGGAGTCTGCTTCAGATTCTGTGTCTCTCTCTGTCTGCCTCTCTGCTGCTTGCACTCTGTCTCTCGCATTGTCTCAAAAATAAATAAACATTTTTTAAAAATTAAAAAAAAAAAAAGGAGATACAAGAGTGAACTGAGACTATTTAACAGTCGAGTTTTAGAATATAAATGGTAGGTAATCCCCTTCTAGCAGCAAAAATTACACAGGGAGCCAACAGCATTCATTTTTGTCTAGCATTCTGTACTTTTTATTCTTTAACCACAACCCCCCAGGATCACTCTACTGTTTTGTAAACTTCTCACCTCTCTTTTCTCACATATAACCCCATCATTCCAAACCACAATAATCCTTAATGTTTTCTTACTTCCTATCTTCTGCCTTTTATTCTTCAAACCTAATTGTTAGGCTTCCTGAAAAGGGTTAAGTTCCCTTCCCAGATATTACTGTAGTTCTTCCATTTCCATGCAATTCTATGTACAATAATTCCCTACATAATTTTCATTTGTCCCCATCTGAGAGAAGATTCCAAAGCTTTGAAAGAGGTGCTTTTCTCACAAATACACAAAGAACACAAATGCTGTTCTCCTTTTGCCTACTCTCCCAAGAAGGTCCTGTGTATCCTCCTTGTCACTGGCCTTGCACATTTACTGCATGCAGATCTAAGCCTACTCTTTCTATTTCCCCCAACCCCTTTCCAGAGATCTAAGTAGCACCTCATGCATACCATGACGATCTCTGGAAAGGGCTTAGGGAGAAATAGAAAGAATAGGGTCCTTCTGGGTGTGGTGTTATCAAAGACAACACTACAAGTTCTCACCACAAGAAAAAAAATTATAACTGTGTGGTGATGTAACCTAAATTTGTTGTGGTAAATTCTGTAATATATACATATAGCAAATCATCATACAAAAGTCTGCAATATATACTTTTAGCAAATTGTTATATTATATACCTAAAATTAACATGACATTACATGTCAATTATATCTTTAAAAAAAAAGATAACAATATAAAAATACCTGCTGGTCAGTACCAGAAACAATAAGAATGCTTCTATATTCTGAGAAAATCTTCACTCTCTGAATCCGATTCTTATTATGTCAAGTCACCTGAATGTGAACAGCAGACTTAGATACTATACATTATTAACATAAAGAAATGACAAAACCCTTCGCTGGAAGGAAAGCAAGTCCACACTTGGAATATTTCTTTCCTTTGGAACCATTCAGAGCTGCCAATTTTCAATTGATTTTTGGCTTTCCAATTATTAATACTTAACTTTTGGAAGGACATTTCTAGCTTCTTTTGGTGTAGTCAACTGCAAAACTTAACACTGCAGATCTACCTATACGGGTTAATACAGAATCAAAGGTATGTTAACTTCTAAAAGAGACATGCAGGTAAGTTCTTTAATAAGCCTACAAAGGCAAAATTCACAAGGTCTGCCACTATGAGTACAGCAGTAAAATCTTTGAAAAGACTTAGAGCAATTTATAAATTTCAAACTAAGTAAATAAAGTAGCAACTGATACGATTTTAAAAATTAGAATGTTCATTTTTTTAAAATGCCCTTCTTAGAATGCTTGTTCAGCTAGATACGTTATGAAGAAAAGAATTCCATGGTCAAAGTTTTGGAAGTGTTATCCATTATATCCCCAACTTTGTTTGGTTATGGAAACTTTTGTGTGTAACATCTTTCAAGATGATGATTTGTGTAAGTTTTACAGATTAGTAAAATTTATTTCAAATTGTATTCTTCATATTATATTAACATAAATAGTGCTAAATCAATATTTATGTTTGGAATTATTCCATAAATAAGTAAATAAACCACTTCTTATAGCAAAGGAATAGTTGGATGAGACTAGAAGCATATCATATTCTGAAATCCTAGTCTGGGAGTGTCCTAGCCAAAGATTATGCTCCATAAACCTAATGACCTTCTTTCTGCATGGTAGCAGAAAGAGATTTTCCACATCATTTCAAAATGAAATGATCAGCATTCAACCTATTTCAGTGATTTATGAGTCAAGAGCTTTCTGATACATGACTGCTAGTCTTGCCTATCTCTAATCTATTCTTCTTTAAATTTTTTTTTTCAACGTTTTTTATTTATTTTTGGGACAGAGAGAGACAGAGCATGAACGGGGGAGGGGCAGAGAGAGAGGGAGACACAGAATCGGAAACAGGCTCCAGGCTCTGAGCCATCAGCCCAGAGCCTGACGCGGGGCTCGAACTCACGGACCGCGAGATCGTGACCTGGCTGAAGTCGGACGCTCAACCGACTGCGCCACCCAGGCACCCCTAATCTATTCTTCTTTAGAATGCTATCAGTTATCTTCTAAAAGACACACTGATGGTGACACTCCCTCATTTAAAAACCTTTCCATAGCTCCCAAATGCTTCAAAGCAGGAAATTCAAAATTCATTTTTTTTAAGTTTATTTATTTATTTTGAGAGAGGGAGAGAGTGTGGGAGGGGCAGAGAGAGGGAGTGAGAATCCTGAGCAGGCTCTGCACTGTCAGCACAGAGCCCTATGTAGGGTTTGAATTCATGAACCATGAGGTCATGACCTGAACCAAAATCAAGAGTCAGATGCTTAACCAACTGAGCCACCCAGGCACCCAAGAAATTTAAAAAAAAAATTGTTTTTTAATGTTTATTTATTTTTGAGAGAGAGAGAGACAGAGCACAAGCAGGGGAGTGACAAAGAGAGAGGCAGACAGAATCCAAAGCCGGCTCCAGGCTCTGAGCTGTTGGCACAGAGCCTGATGCGGGCCTCAAACCCACAAACCGTGAGATCATGACCTGAGCCGAGGTTGGATGCTTAGCCAACTGAGCCACCCAGGCACCCCAGAAATTAAAAATTCTTAATGTTGCACATCTGTTTCCAATCTGCTTTCCAAATTATTCTGCCACTTCCACACCACCTGCCCCAGCTCTAGCTATACAAGGTAGTTATTATTCACAGATTGTTGTTTCATGCTTCTTTCCTTCTCGAATTCTCTTTTCCCCTCCTTTTCTCTATTTGTTAAATTATTATTCATCTTTCAACACCCAACTCAAAATGACTGTTCACATTGGCAATAATACAACATACGTTTCATAAATATATTTCACTCTTCATTTCAGAAAAGTCACTATTATATTTAATTATGGAATAGTAATTTTTTTCATCTATGAATAATGAACACTATTGATTTTGATTAGTCTATTTGTAGTGGTTACCCTAAAAACTCACTGCTATCTCCCCTAGATTTAATTCTTAGATTCAATTCCACGGATACTTACTAAATACCAAATATGCCCTCGACACAGTCATACTCTTAAGAACTGGGCCTATATACAGCCTTAACTACAGCTAAATGCAAATGCAATAGTACATTGCATTTTTCTTCCTGTTTCAAAATTGTGGCTAAGGCCCAAAGCTGAGGATAATGAAGTATTCCATCTACTAGCTTAAGAAGCCAACCATAGTTGGTACCAGACTCTTCTCTAAGGGTTTAACTGAGAGATACCAATTTATTGAGACAGCTCCTACCATCAATATCCTAACACCTTCCCTCAATGTAAATCTAAAAAGGCTGAAAAGAAAAGAGGATTACTAGACTTTAAGGGGAACACAGAGTTTATGAAAATAGGACATTCCTTTCCTCTTTGGAGAAAAAAGAAGTTGTCATATTTAAATCCAGAGGGAAAGAATCATCGTCATCTAAAAGAAAGTCAGACTGGTATTTCATTCCCTATTTGGTTATTTGTATAGGCAAAAGACTTACTGATTTACCCCTCTGTTATATACATAAGGGAAAAGAGAAATAAGGAGAGAGTATGGTGGGGGAAGTGAGAGATAGTAAGACAGGAAAGACAATGGCCTGGTTCCTGGAACCTGGTTCCAAGAGGTATGAAAAATGTAACCTTTCCCCTAATGTGCCTGTAGGCCCTAGAACTGGTGCTGGGAGGTGGATTTGATTGTAAAGTCCTGAGGCAAAAAAAGACATACAGAGTCCCATGGTGTGAATGCCATTAGTAGGTTTAGTCCAAAGATGTAACCAAATCTTCCAAGGGATTGCCAATGCCTGTAAACATGGGATAGGACTGATCTGTTAGCAGGATAAATGGAAGTTCCCACTCACCTACATTTAGGCTATTGACAATGAGCTAGAACAGCAGTGCTGAACCACCAAGAAAGAGGACTGCCACCTCAACAGTGGGATATCACGTAGGATTTTGCCCCCGGTATCACTCCTCCCAGTTTCAACACTAGAGGAAGAAAAACCACAAGAAAAAGGGACGGCCGACATGTGTAATAAAAGGAACCTACTTATCCACCCCAAAAGTTTTCAGCCCCAGATTAAGGTCTAGTTTGCCTGAGAGAAAATGAAAAGAGTAACTGAATCAAGTCTGTGACTCAAGTTATAATATGGAGAAAACTGATTCTTAAATACTGCCATGAGACAAGAGTGTTTAAAAATTGCAGAATAGTGACAAGACACCGTGAAGGCAGTTGACATCCAATCAGAAAGGGGAGTCAGACATGGTAGAGTTGGCAGGCAGTTACTAGGTAAAAAGCAAAACTGATCGGTGTTTATATCCCAGCAAATTGAGATCCTCAATGAACTAGTTAACCACAGATGGATAGCCTCTAAAGTTAGTTTCCACATATACTGGTGTTCTTAGCTTTCCATCTCTCCTTTCCTTTTTTTGTATAATAAATGAAATCCTGGTATGAGCTCTATTATACTATGATATTTATACTATGAAGTCTAAAACCAGTCTGTCAATTTTTTCACTACCATTTGCTTGCTGCTCTGTCTGAAAAATGCTAAGCAGATGAGAGCTATTATTCTATATCTGGGAAGTCACCATTAAAGTCACAGATATGAATGGACAAAAAAGCATTACTAATGATGGAGGATGCTAGTAGTAGTAATAGGTATTTCAAGTAATGAAGTGAAGGGGACCAATGAGAACAAAGTTCTTAAGAAATTAATTTGATACCTCAAAGCCGCTTTCAATGTTACCTTTTAATGATCCAACCAAAGAAGAAATCTACAAAGAGGCTTATCTGACAAAGAGCAAAACCAGTATATTATAAATGGACACTGTTCAGCTGCATGATACAAAGGAAGAAAAGGGAAGGTTCTAAAGAAAAAGAGTAAGAGAAAAACAAGTGAAGGCTGGTCAGGAAGTGGGACCTGAACTGGGGCTGTACATGGAAGGTGGACAGGCATGGATGATAGACAGAGCAGAACAACTCTGGATGGATGGTAGACAATAATGTAAAGTGGCTATGACACATTGCAATATTAATACATACCGAGACTGAATTGCGGGTAATGCTCATAAATCTAACTGCAATTAGTACAGGTTTCTGGATTAGGAAGGACATGAAAAGGAAAGCAGAAGGTTAGAATGTACATGTCATTGCCCCATTAAAAGAGAAGGTTTAATCTTTCAATGGACTGAATATATCTGTCTTCTGCAGCATCAGGGGAAAAAAAGCACAGCTTGTCTAGCTGCTTTGAAAAGCAGTTTGAGAGTAAAAGGTCTCTCCCCATCCTTCTTAGATGGGCACTGCTAAATTGGGCATCCTAGAACTGAGCTCCTGAAAATTCAGACTACCAGAAAGGGTTTCACTTTTTAATAGTGTTTCTGTTTTCATTTTCTAGGAAAAAGATTTAGATAGTGTCCTACAATTAACTTTCTTTAGTAACTTGACTGCCTGGAAAAGGTCTATGTTTGTACTTATTTTTAGAGAAGACCCTTCACTAATTTAAATCAACAGACATATTTGTTAGGACTTATTCTGTGCCAGGCAGTTTAAGCACTAAAGAAAGAAACAGAGTTATTTTAATGTTAATCTAAGTATAAATCATGAAGATATAGATGAAGTATTGCTGGGCTCCTGGAAAAGCACGGGCATGATGACAGGGAAGCCTGCTTCCCTTTAGAGATTTACTGGGAATCTGACTGGGTCTTCATTGCTACAATTCTGTTTTGCAGCTGAGGGGAATGGTAGCAAATGATAGGACTTTAATGCAGCAGTAGTATCCCAGTTACCCAGATCCTACTGATTACTGGTCAGTGAGAACTGAAGTTGTCTATCTATAGGTCACTGGTTACAAAGGAAGATATTAAACAGAAAAGTAGGCAAATGGAGAAAACAAATTAAATTTTTGCCAGGCTTTTCTCAAAACCTAATAATAAATCCTTAAAGAAATCTTTATTTGAGAATAGTAGACTCATAGATGGAATTCCATTTCCTTATGAATCACATTCTTGCAAATGATTAAGTTCTCTACATCACACAAGTATTAACAGGAACATCAAAGGTGACATGGTTGAGGGTGGGAACAGATGGTGGAACGAAGTAGAGAAAAAAATTAGGATAGGTTAAATTTTCACAGAAAGGACAGGAAAAGAAAACAGGACAGATTATTAAACCACCAGCATTTTACCCAAATACTTGACTTAAAAACTTCTACACATTTAACTATATATATTCTGTACATATTACTAAAGAGGGCTAAAATATCAAACATGAGGCATCTATATTACCCTGAGTTAAAGTGGTTTCTTTTTACTCATTCCATGTGAAAAAGATTTGGAGAATAATCTCTCTTTACACCATAAATGCATACTTAAAGCCCCAGGAAGGCTCCCATTTTCCCCTGTGATTCCACATCTTGTATCTTACCATTGATCTACGAATCAGAGACAGCCTGGTCTTTGCCTTATTCTCAGCAAATTCCAGGCTACTGATGTCTTTGAGACGAGCCTTGTATTTATTCATTTGTTCCACAACAATCAGCTCCACACAGCTGAAACAGGAGGAAAAAGAGAAAACTGTTAGGAGCTGAAGTAAGTCAAATAAAGTGTAGTATCCACAGACTGCTTTTCAGCTAAATGTGGCAGATGGCTGGAGAATGAAAGAAAAACCAACATTCCTTATTTTATGAGCTCTATGACAAGGTTTATATAATGGTGGTCCACAACTTTGGCTGTACTTCAGTACCCACCCGAGGAGTGACTAAATGTCGCAAAGCCCAGGCCATACCCCAGACCAATTAAATTAGACTCTCTAGGATGGGACAAAAACACTAGGATTTTTTTTAAAGCTCTTTTTGCAGTCAAGGTTAAGAACCATCAATCTAGGGGCGCCTGGGTGGCGCAGTCGGTTAAGCGTCCGACCTCAGCCAGGTCACGATCTCGCGGTCCGTGAGTTCGAGCCCCGCGTCGGGCTCTGGGCTGATGGCTCAGAGCCTGGAGCCTGTTTCCGATACTGTGTCTCCCTCTCTCTCTGCCCCTCCCCCGTTCATGCTCTGTCTCTCTCTCTCCCAAAAATAAATAAATGTTGAAAAAAAAAAAAAATTTAAAAAAAAAAAAAAAGAACCATCAATCTAGAAGGAAACCAGAGGCCCACCAAAAAAGGTTAAAGTAAAATGCAGAAATACTGAAGTACTAAGGCCAAAGGGATTCGGAGCCAGTTAGACTAATTATGGGAAGATACAAAGTATACATAATTTGGTAAAATGAAATTCTAAAATATTTTTAGAGATTACAAGCATTGCTAAAGAAAAGCTAAATTTAAAAAGATCCTTCAAAACAAATGGTGTTCAGTTGAATAGAATCTAAAAAAAAATTTTCATCTTCAGCGTAAGAAAACCCAATGGTGTCTAACAATCTTCTTAAAAACATCTGAACTTAAGAAATCATTCACTATGTTCGATATCTGGATAAAGTGGCTACACTGACTCAGAAGTTTCTGGGGTCTTGTGGAGGTGTTAACAACAGGCCTTACGTGGTAGTCTTACTGATGTCCTGCACACTTTGTAGTGGGTCAATGGTATCAGGGCAGCGGAGAATGCAGGGTGCGAACACAATGGCTAAAGCATTAGCAGACATTCGATTAGTTTCTTCCTGTAGAGCAATCCTAAGGAATAAAAAAACCAAGTGAAGTTCAGAAAAAAAGGGTAAATAGTAAGGACACAGGCAGAGGATATGAGAAAAAGATGACGTATGACATCAAGCACATTGTACTGGAAGGATATACATATCAGTTGAAAGAAGATACTTGTAGACTTTTCCCAAAGCTATTCCTTTGCCTCTGGAAAATATACTTCTTTTTTTAATTTTTTAATGCACTTTTACTCTGTCCCTTACTTGAAGCAATATAGGCTAGCAGATAGCTTATCAAGGGAAATTTCTGACCCACTGCCATACACCTGATAAACGTGTCTGAAGAATGCACAGCAGAGACTTTAAGGCATTTTCAGATAGTCATATTAGATATTCATCTAACATTTATCTAGTATTTACCAGATATTTATCTAATAAAAAATAAACATAACTTTCTACCCAACTACTGCAGATATTTATACTCAGAGAAGAGAGACCACTCCTGAAGTCTCTGGTCAGTCAATTCTCAAGCACCATTTGAACCCACCTCCTTTGAATTAGGTTATGTCTACTTCCTAGTTCAGGAATGAGATAAGGAGGTTAGGCTACATAGTGCCACCATGAGGCTGAAGTTGTTACATGGCTCAAACAGGGCAGAGAAGCACCTGTCATGCAGTCCAACTCAGCTGAGGCTTTCTGCTCCAAGGAACTGTAAGCCCCTGTTTGAGTCGCTGACTTTATAAATAGGAAAAAAAAGATCTGTCAGTTTTCCAAATGAAGGAGTTCTTCCCTTTTAAAAGAATCAAAAACAAAACAAAACAAAAAAACCCCAAAACTATCATATCTTTCCTTGCTCCTTGAAATTACCTGACTAGATGAAAGATGAGGCGTTCCAGTGTATTGAGATGAGTTCGAGAGAGCTGGTCAATCACAGAGTATACACCACGGATTGTTTCTTTCCTCTCCTGAAGGCCTAGAAAGAGTAAGGACAGCAAATAAAATTGAATACGCCCTCTTATATGCTGTATCTTCCTCCTGAACAGATAGAAGCAGGGCAGCCTGGCTCTAAATTTTAAAGTTTTAGGAGAGACAGTTGTACCTGTATGACAGAAAACAAGCAACTCACAGTTACTACTAATCTTCCTTTGCTTGAATTCTATATTCACTAAGCAGTCTCCTGGTTTTAATCTATATCCCAGTAATCCTTATTACAGCAAGGGGAAAGAGACAGCCTAGTTTATTAGGCATTTTGTGGCAGGTGGATTCCCCCATTAAAATTAATTAATTGCCATGTAATTTATAAATTGGTCTTATAGGAATTTGAGGAGTAATGCCTCAGGGCCTAAACACGTCTAGGCAGGCCTTCAGCAACACCCTACATACCTGTAGTGCTGAAAAACTAAACTCCATCATCTAGTAGGCCTGGCATAAAATACATAGCAGAGATCTTGCCTAGATTCACAATTTAAATGAATATAAGCTGGCCCTTAAATCTATTTAGTTTTCTAATGTGTTTATAATTTTTAATCTAGTCTTTCAATCTCTTTGTGAGAAGCAACTAGCTGACTTACTCAGAAAACTTTTGGGATCCTGACATTTTAATGAAGCTCTCAAAAATCCACAAATGAATAGGTGAGAATACAGTGGCAGTTCTGTATTGACTGTCAAAAGCTTACTTTTGGACCTATATGGACTAAACCACTAGAGGATGACATAATAAATCTATAATGAAGATAGCATTCCTTTCCCAAGTATAGCCCTTCCGTGGAATCCAGGAAGCCTGTGCTTACCCATAGCTCGAAGAAATTCCTCATAGAGCTCAAAGGTCATGAGTGGATTGGGCAAATCACGAAGCCATTGTTTGAATACACTTGCAATGACATGTATGTTATAGTCATCCAGGTTTACATTCTCAGCATCTGTTTATAGACAGGAGTTAGATAACAAAGCCAAAACATGCAAAGAAATTAAAATAATTCACTTTAGAAACTATCATCACCAAGGAAGCCTTCATGTTCTTAATTGAACTAATACCTTTTACAATCTAATTGTTTGCTCTAGAAAAGCACTTCTAACAGTGGTAAAGGAACAGCTTTTTGTTTGTTTTCCAAATCTGTTGTAGACTGCTAAATAAGTAAAATAAAAGATCATATGCTTTCATGTCAAAGCTCTGTTAAATACTGTTGTAAGTATTTCTAAATGCTTACACTCAGTTTTTGTACTTATCTTGTAGATTGGTCTGTGAGCCACACTTTCATTAGCAATGCTTTGGATGACACATGGGGAAAAGGCCCAAAGACATTTTCTAAAAATAAGGCTAATGTTAAGTCATTTTTAAAGATGAAAGGACAGCAATAACTGAACTTAGGAAATGTAAAGGACATATCTTTACTCTGTTTCACTTATAAACTCCCAAAGGTTATACAAAGGAAATGATTGGGAGGATACAGGATGAATGATTTTTCATTTGTGCTGACCCAAGGTGCAAGACACAAGTTGGAAACTGCCTTTAAACTGGAGTAGATGGAGTCTCTGGTAGGCAGAAGTTCCTGCTTGAGTTTTACCAAACATTTTCTGTTATTTCCATACTAATTTCTCCCTGATTTTTGCCCATTAAAACAACAACAACAACAAAACAAAACAACTAGAAAGAAAAAGCATGTAGATAGGTTCCTGGAGACACAGAGACAAGCTTTGTATCTATGTTTGGTTCAAAATGATCTATTCCTTCCCAATAGTGATAAAAAGTAGAAGTTGACAATGAAACCAAAGTCAAACTCCTGATATATTCTGGGGCTGAGGCTACAGTTCTACACAGGTACATGTTTAATCCACTAAATAATTATGTCATCAATATAGGAAGGTGAGAACATGCATCAGAAACAGCACACTTGGGAGTCAAAATAACAGACTAATAGGCGATAGTTTAGATTATGAATTCAGAACATCTGGGGTTAAATCCCAGCTTGATCACTTATTGGTGGTGAGTCTTTGGGCAAGATCCTCTGTAAGCCTCAGTTTCTTTAAGTAGGATAATAATCCCTAAATCATAGGACTGTTGTGAAGATTAGAATAAAAACATTGGCACACTGCTCTACATCATCATCAACAGATCATTATGTAATTTTCTTTAAATTATTTTCTTCTTTGTAAATTACAGATGTCATGACCATACCAAATTGTTAAGATTAAATGAGATCTGTCTGAGGTACCTAATAATGCCTTGTATAAATGACACACTCAATATGTGTTTGCTGAACTGACCACATAAAAACAAAGATTCTTTAGAAAGCCACAAAATGAATAAGCACCACAGAAAAGATTGCATTCTTTTGGCTACGAGAAAAAAAGGCAACATGTAATGAAAACTTTAAGAGTGTAAAATGACCTATTTAAATAAAAGCATGTGGTCTTGATTTGGAGAGCACTATCTTACCTGTATCTAGACCCTGTCGGAGCTCCTTGATTTTATTAGTTGAACCAGACTTTCGGTAAATACCTTCTGTGTACAGTCCATGCATTTCAATGTAGTTTATGAGCTTTTCCACCACTAAAGGAACAGTTCGTTCTTCACTGGTCAAACGGGACAATTCAACCCCAAATTGTCGAGATGACAGCTCTGGATCATACTAAATGGAAGATAATTTTCTGTTTCCAAATACATTCAAACATCTTTAAACATATTTAACCAGTTACTTAAGAGGAACTACTTTTTATTTCCCTGAAGTTTCATGAACACAGTTATAGGACTTGGAGGGAAAGGGAATTCTGGTTAACACTGACAATATATATCAAGTGAGATGTACTTTTCAATCCTCTACCACTACGAATCCCCTCAAAATATAATGGGGTAGAGAATGAAGACAGTGGCAACAGGCTACTGTTCCCCTTCCTATTAAAAAGTTCTTCACATAAAGTTGGGATTTGGACAAAGGAGAAAGGGAATAGACTTTGTGTGCTAAACATTTACCAAGCACCAATAGAAAGTCTGATTAGATATGAATTAGAGCTGCCAGTAATTTCTGAGGCTTAACAATGCTTCAATGTTTATGTAAACTTCAGGGAAGTTTTTTTTTTTTTAATTTTTTTTTAACGTTTATTTATTTTTGAGAGAGAGAGAGAGAGCATGAACGGGGGAGCGTCAGAGAGAGAGGGAGACACAGAATCTGAAACAGGCTCCAGGCTCTGAGCGGTCAGCACAGAGCCCGACGCGGGGCTCGAACTCACGGACCGCGAGATCATGACCTGAGCCAAAGTCGGACGCTTAACCGACTGAGCCACCCAGGCGCCCCAACTTCAGGGAAGTTTAACTGAACAATATCATAGCCAAAGGCAGAAGCACACACAGACTGACCCATGATTAGTGTTCAAGCTCTTTCTTACTACTTCAGCTCAGGTCATGATCTCATGGTCCAGGAGTTTGTGCCCTGTGTCAGCTCAGAACCTGGAGCCTGCTTCAGATTCTCTTTCTCTCTCTCTGCCCCTCCCTCACTCATGCTCTTTCTCCCTCTCTCAAATATAAATAAACATTTAAAAAAAATAGTGTATCTGACATCATAATCCTACTAACTACAGTTTACATGACTGTAAAAGAACAGCTTATCCTGAAGATTATTTGAAGTAATTCACAGAAGATAAAAATGCCAGGTATTATCTCTGAGACTCAGATCTTTTTTTATAAATCTCTTCTCTTTTCCTTCTCTTGCATCATTCTCTTTTTCTAACTTGGTCGTGGGGTGGCTGGGTGGTTCAGTTGGTTAAGCATCCAACTCTTGATTTTGGCTCTCAGGTCATGATCTCATGGTTCATGAGTTCGAGCCCTGCATTGGGCTCTGTGCTGACAGTGTGGAGCCTGCTTAGGATTCTCTCACTCTCTTGCTCTGTCCCTCCCCAACTCACTCTCTCTCTCTCTCTCAAAATAAATAAACTTTTAAAAAAGATTATTTGTCCTAGTTCTATGAAAAATGCTGCTGGCATTTTAATAGGGATTGCATTAAATCCAGTAGATTGCTTTGGGTAGTACGGACATTTTAACGAAACTTGTTCTTGTAATCCGTGAACATGGAATATCTTTCCATTTGTTTGTGTCATCTTCAATTTCTTTCATCGTTTTACAGTTTATAGAGTACAGGACTTTCACTTCTCTGGTTAAGTTTATTCCAAGATATTTTATCATTTTTGGTAGAATTCTAAATGGGAATATTTTCTTAATTTCTCTTTCTGCTACTTAGTGTATAGAAATGCAGTGGATTTCCATAGATTGATTTTGTATTCTGCAATCCTACTGAATTTATTTAGCAGTAACTTTTTGGTGGACTCTTTAGGTTTTTTTTATATATGGTATCATGTCATCTGCAAATAGTGAAAGTTTTATCTCTTCCTTAGCAATTTCCATACCTTTTATTTCCATATCTGTCTGACTGCTGTGGTTGAAACTTCCAATACTATGTTGAATAAAAGTGGTGAGAGTAGACATTTTTGTCTTCTTCCTGACCTTAGGGGGACAGCTCTGTTTTTCCCCATTGACTATGAAGTTAGCTATAGATTTTTCATATATGGCCTTGATTATGTTGAAGTATGTTCCTTCTAAACCTACTTTGTTGTGGGTCTTTATCATGAATGGATGGTATAACTTCAGTAAACTCTTTTTCTGCATCTGTTGCAATGGTCACATAGTTTTTATACTTTTTCTTGATGTGATGTATCACATTAATTGATTTACAAAAATTGAACCACTCCTGCATCCCAGGAATAAATCCCACTTAATCATGGCAAATGATTTTTTTAATATACTGCTGAATTTGCTTTGTTAATATTTTGTTGAGATTTTGCATCTATATTTATCAGAGATATTGACCTGTAGTTCTCTTTTCCTGTACTGTCTTTATCTGGTTTTGATTCAGGGTATTGCTGGCCTAATAGGATGAGTTTGAAAGCTTTCCTTTTTCTTGTTTAGAACAGTTTGAGAAGAATAGGTATTAATTATTTTTTAGATGTTAGATTTCACCCATGAAGCTGTCTGGTCCTGGACTTGTTTGTTGGGAGGGTTTTGTTTGTTTTTTGCTGTTGTTTTTTTTTAATTACTGACTCAATTTCATCGTTGCTAACTGGTCTGTTCAAATTTTCCATTTCTTCCTGACTCAGTTTGGGGAGGTTATATATTTATCCATTTCTTCTAGATTGCCCAAATTGTTGGCATATAATTTTTCATAATATTTTCTTATAATCCTTTGTATTTCTATGGTGTCAGTGGTTATTCACTTCTGATTTTGTTTGAGTCCTTTCTTCTGGAGTCTTGCTAACAGTTTATCAATTTTTAGATCTTTTCAAAGAACCAGGTCCCAGTTTCATTCATCTGTTCTGCTGTCTTCTTAGTTTCTATTTCATTTTATCTGCTCTAATCTTTCCTTCTTTCCTTCTACTAGTTTTGGGTTTTGTTTGTTCTTTTCTAGCTCTCCTAGGTATAAGGTTACGTTGTTTATTTGAGATGTTTCCTGTTTCTTGAGGTAGGCCTGTACTGCTCAAAACCTCCCTCTTAGAAAGCTTTTGCTGCATCCCAAGGATTTTGGACTGTTGTGTTTTCATTTTCATTTATATCCATGAGTTTTTCTGATTTCCTCTTTCATTTCTTGGTTGACCCATTCATCATTTAATGGCATGTTATTTGACCTCCATGTATTTGTATTCTTTCCAGATTTTTTGTTGTTGTTGATTCCTAGTTTCATAGCATTGTAGTCAGAAAAGATGCATGGTATGACTTCAATCTTTCTGAATCTGTTGAGACTTTTTTTATGGTCTAATATGTAACCTATTCTGCAGAATTCTCCATGTGCACTTGAAAAGAATATGTGTAAAAAAAAAAAGAATATGTGTTCTTCTGTTTTAGGATAGAATGTTCTGAATGTATCTTTTAGATCCATCTGGTCTGGTGTGTCATTCAAAGTCACTGTTTCCTTGTTGATTTTCTGTTTGTATGATCTATCCCTTAATATAATGGGTTGTTAAAGCCCCCTATTATTGTATTACTATCAATTACTTCATTTATGGTTGTTATCAGCTACTTTATGTAGAAAGGCACAGAAATATATACAATTGTTACATCTTCGTTTTTAATTTTTTTAATGTTTGTTTATTTTTGACAGAGAAAGAGCACAAGTGGGGGAGGGGCAGAGAGAGAGGAAGACATAGAATCTGAAACAGGCTGCATGTTCTGAGCTGTCAGCAAAGAGCCCAACGCAGAGCTTGAACTCACAAACCATGAGATCATGACCTGAGCCAAAGTCAGATGCTTAACCACTGAGCCACCCAGGCACCCCTATAATTATCATACCCTCTTGTTGGACTGTTCTCTTTATGATTATATAGTGTACTTCTTTGTCTCTTGTTAACAGTCTTTGTTTTAAAGTCTATTTTGTCCAATATAACTATTGCTACCCTGGCTCTTCATTTCCATTTGCATGATAAATGCTTTTCTACCTTTCACTTTCAATCTGCAGGTGTTTCTAGGTCTGAAATGAGTCTGTTGTAGCAAACATATAATGGGCCTTGTTTTTTTATCCATTCCATCTCTCTATGTCTTTTGATTGGAATATTTAGTCCATTTGCATTCTAAGTAAATACTGATAGGTAGGTACTTACTGTCATTTTGTTACTTGTTTATGGTTGTTTTGTAGTTCTCTGTTCCCTTCGTCCCTTGCTCTCTTCTCTCACAATTTGCTGGCCTTCTTTAGTGATATACTTGGATTCCTTTCTCTTTTATTTTTTGGATATCTACTACCAGTTTGTGATTTGTAGTTACCATTAGGTTTATATTTAATATCTTATGCATTTAGCAATCTTTAAATTGGTGATCACTTAAGTTTGACCCCACACTTTATTCCTCACTCCTTCCCACCATGTTTTAGGTATATGGTGTCACATTTTATATCTTTAATTTTGTCAGTTCCTTGACTGATTTTTACAGATATACTTATTTTTATTGCTTTTCCTATTTTTCTTATTCCTACTACTTATGGTCTTTCTTTCCAGACAAAGGAAAGGAAACATTTCTGTCCTTTAACATTTCTTATAGGGCTAGTTTAGGGGTGATGAATTCCTTTAATTTCTGTTTGTCCGGAAAACTCTTTATCTCTCTTTCTATTCTGAATCACAGCCTTGCTGTATATTCTTGGTTGCAGGTTTTTGTTTTTTCAGGATTATCCATGGTTTTAGTATTTCCAAAGCGCTAAAATTTGGCTTTGTAGATTTGATTTCATTTATTTCTCTTTATTATCTTCCTTTTACTGCCTTTGGATTAAATTTGCTGAGGTTACTTTTCCCCATCTTCTAGAGATAGAAGTTTAGATCATTTCTTTCTTTACATCCTTTCTAACTGTATGCATTTAAAATAGCTGTAATTAGTCCTCTACTCACAACTTTTGCTGTACCCACACTTTTGTACCTAGTCATACTTTATCATTTAGTTCAAAATATTTTTTCATTTTTATTGTAATTTATAAGAGTATTGCTTAATTTCCAAGTACTTGAAGACTATCTAGTTATCTTTATGTTGATTTAGAGCTTAATATCACTTGGGTCAAAAAATGTACTCTCAACATTTTCAATCCTCTTGAAATTTGTAGGGACTTGCTTTATAACCCAACATATAATCAATTTTTCTCAAATGCCCCATGTGCTCTTGAAAAGACTGCAAGATTCATTACACATCAACTAGGTCAAGTTTTTTCATCTTGTTTTCCTATCATTTGCACCCTTATTAAATTTTTGTCTCTAGGTATTAAAGCAATAATATCAAGTCTCCCCTAATGTTAGAATTTTGGGGGGTGCCTGAGTCAGTTAAGTGTCCAACTTCAGCTCACGTCATGACCTCACAGTTCATGGGTTCAAGCCCTGCATCAGGCTCTATGCTGACAGCTCAGAGCCTGGAACCTGCTTTAGATTCTCTGTCTCTGTCTCTGTCTCTCTCTGCCCCTCCCCCATTTGTGCACACTCTTTCTCTCAAAAATAAATATTAAAAAAATAAAAAAGGTTAGAATTTTTATATCTCCCTGATGGGATGACCATTTTATCATTACAAAACATCTTCATCTGAAATGTTTTTTGCCCTAAAATACACTTTAGTACTAGTATACGTACACCACCTTTCTATTTGTTAGTCTTTGCATACAAATCTATCCTTTTGCTTTCAGCCTTTCTGTATCTTTATATTTAAGAATGTTGCTTGTAAACAGCATATCATTGATTTTTCAGTTGGTTTTAACCTAGTCTTCTAACTGGAAGTATCTTACCTATTAACATTTAATGTAATCTCCAATATATTTGGACTTATACCTACCAATCTGCTATGTATTTTCTTTTCTGATCTAATTTATGTTTGTTCCTCTCATTTCTGGTCTTCGTTTAGATCAAATATTTTTCGTTTTTCCATTCTCCCATCTTTATTAGCTTTTTTTTTTTTTAATTTTTTTTCAATGTTTATTTATTTTTGGGACAGAGAGAGACAGAGCATGAACGGGCGAGGGGCAGAGAGAGAGGGAGACACAGAAACGGAAACAGGCTCCAGGCTCTGAGCCATCAGCCCAGAGCCCGACGCGGGGCTCGAACTCACGGACCGCGAGACTGTGACCTGGCTGAAGTCGGACGCTTAACCGACTGCCCCACCCAGGCGCCCCTCTTTATTAGCTTTTAAGACATATATTCATTTGCTTTTCTGTTAGTGGTTAAAGACTAAAACAAATATCCATAACATATTTAAGTCTAATGTATTTTGAACAATTTAACCACTTCCCAGATAACCCAGGGACCTTAGTATAGTTTAATTCCATTTACCCAAGTAACTTTTGTGTTGTTATTGTTGTCAGGCAGTTTAATTCTATATAGTTGGCCTTCAAACAATGTAGGAATTAAGGGCACCAATTTCCTATGTAGCCAAAAACCTGCATGTAACTTTTGAGTCCTCTAAAATTTAATTACTAATAGCCTATTGCTGACTGGAAACCTTACTGATAACATAAACAGTCAATCAACACATTTTTATATGTTATATGTGTATTATACATTGTGTTCTTACAATGAAGTACACTGCTAGAGAAAATAAAATGTTATCAAGAAAATCATAAGGAAGGAGTGCCTTGGTGGCTCAGGTGGCCAAGCGTCTAACTCTTGATTTCAGCTCAGGTCATGATCTCATGATCCATGAGATCAAGCCCAGCATTGGGCTCTGTGCTGACAGCATGGAGTCTGCTTGGGATTCTCTGACTCCCTCTCTCTCTGCCCCTCCCCAGCTTGTGCACTCTATCCAAATTAAATAAACACTTAAAAAAAGAAAATCATAAGGAAAATACATTTACATAACTGTGTTTATCAAAAAATCCACAAATAAGTGGACCCATGATGTTCAAACCCCTGTTGTTCAAGGGTCAACTATATATTTGAAGCGTTATAAAAGACATTATTGTATTTTTAGTCATATTCACTTAGATTTATAAATATTATTCACTCTTTGCATTTTTCTTCATTCTTTCCTATGTTTCTGTTTCTATCCAATGTCATTTTCCTTCTGCCTGGAGTACCTCCTTTAGTATTTCTTTTAGTGCAAGGCTGCTGGTGACATATTCTGAGTCTTTGTCTAGAAATAATTTCACATCATTTTCACTTTTTTTTTCAATGTTTATTTCTTTATTTTGAGAGAGAGAGAGTGCTTGTGCACGAGTTGGGGAGCAGGGAGAGAGAGGATAAGAGAGAATCCCAAGCAGGCTCTGCACTGTCAGCAAAGAGCCCAACATGAGGCTCAATCCATGAACCATGAGATCATGACCTGAGCCAAAATCAAGACGCTTAACTGACTGAACCAACAAGGTGCCCCCATTTTCATTTTTGAAAGCTATTGTCACAAGGTACAAAACTCTGAGTTAGCTTCATTTTATTATAACTCTCAAAACATGCCAGGCCACTGTCTTTTGACTTCCATCATTTCTGTTGAGAAGCCAGTTGTCAGTTTTTTTTCACTGCTGCTTTAGCAGTGCTTTTTATTTTTTCCTTTCAGACTGCTTTTAAGGAATTTTTCTTCCTTTCATTTGGAGAAGTGTCCATCTGGTGTGGCTTCCTTTGTATTTATCCCGCTTTAGGTTAAAAATGGTTCATGAACCTGTGACTTGATGTCTTGGCCATTATCTCTTAAAATGTTGCTTTTCCCTTATTCTCTTTCCTTTCTTCCTGGACTCCAATTACCCACATTTAAGAACCTTTCATCTTTTCCTAGATGTTTCTCGTGTTTATCTTTGTATTTCCCCCTTCTTTTTTGCTCTCTGCACTTATAGATTTCTACTGACCTATCTTTTAGTTCACCAATCTTCTCTTCTCCTATGACCAATATGCTGTTGAGCCCATCTTTTGAGTTTATAATTCCAATTGCATTTTTTATTTTTAGAATCTCCATTTGCCTCTCTTTTAAATGTATATTTCAGATATTGATAAAAAATAAATTTTCGGGGCACCTGGGTGGCTCAGTCGGTTAAGCGGCCAACTTCAGCACAGGTCATGATCTCGCAGTTTGTGAGTTCAAGCCCCACGTCGGCTCTGTGCTGACAGCTCAGAGCCTGGAGCCTGCTTTCAGATTCTGTTTCCTCCTCTCTCTGCCTCTCCCATGCTTGTGCTCTCTCTCTCTCTCAATAATAATAAATAAATGTTAAAAAAATTAAAAAAAAATAATAAATTTTCTTTTTATCTATATTTCAACATATTTGAAAAAAAAGGTTTTAAAGTCCAGGTCTGAAAATTCAGTAATTGGGTCATCTGTGAGTCTACTGACATTGTCTATGTGTTTTTTTCTCTGTCTCATTTCTTAATATCTGTTATTATATATAGATAAAGTATAAACGTTGATGATGTTATGTCTCTTTGGAGAGGGTTCACCCTATTCTCTTTGATGGGTAGCCAAATTAAGGAACAGATCATCTTAATCTAATCAAGAATGCCTTAAAGCTCGTCTTCAGCTTTTATAACGTCCAGCCTATTAATGACTCACTCCCTTTCTGAGAGTAGAGCTCTTCAGAGGTCTCAGTGCCAGTGTAGGACATTCAGTAGGGCCCCTCTCTGAAGGTGGATCACAGAACTCCAATTTTTTTTCCTTAACAGTGTGAAATTGCAGAAAACTCTGATCTTTTTTCCAGTTTAGCTTTTTAGCCTTTTACCCCATATAGCTTAAGAATTCAGAGAATCTCTTGAGGGAAAAACCTCTGAGTTCAAGGGTTACACCTGGATCATGATCCTGGCAATCCCAAATTCCTGGTCTTGGCAATCCCAAATTCCAACTTTTGCCTCCATTGCCCTATGAGATTCCTAAAAGTTGTGCTGACTTCTCTGACTCTTAAAAACTCTGCCTGAAATTGTGGTTTCGTGTTCTACAGCAAAAATTGACAAATTCCTACTAGGAGAAAAACATCTCACAGACACAGATTCACTACTATGCAATTATCTTCTCTCTAGGATCGACATTCCAACAAAGTCCAACTTTCCTGGGCAGCTAGCTCTCTGATGTGCAGCAACACTTTTTTCAGTTATTCTCGGCATGGGTAATAGTCTGTCACAAGCTATTCCACCTAAGCTCAAAGCAAATGTCCCACCTTCATTGTATTTTAAGCCTTGAATAAAATTTCTCTTTGTACACCTTGCCATGATTTGTCTACTAATTTGGAACAGATGCAAATACTGTACCTGGGTTGTAAACAATACACACACACATTTATATTACAGTTCAGATTTGTATAGTATTGTTACAACTGTCCATATGTGACTAATAAGTAAAAAAAAAATGTGATTATATAGCAAAAAAAGCCTGAAATCTATCAAAAATCATTGCTTCCTTTAAAATAAAGTGTCAAAGTACATGTTTAATACCTTTTAGATCTCTGTGTATCCAAACTGAATTATGTAAAAACACCAACTGGGCTGGTGAATCTTGCTGTTAATGTTAAAATCTTTAGCTATAGCCTACCACTTTCAAGACAATTTCTAGTAAGAGTTATGAGCATTTAATGAAGTGGAAAACCTTTAAAAGCAGTGTTTTAATAAACTGTCAGTTGTGAAACCAGTTTAATAGCTCTCCCAAATAGTAAAGGTAAATATAGTTCCAGGAAAATCAATCCAATTATATACCTATCCCTATATATATATATGTATGCTGGATCACGACATAAAGTGTATTTCTGTGAGTTGTGATCAAAAAGTTTGAAAACGACTGCTCTATAAAACCATTGAAGAGGACTTGCTTTCTTTCATGAGGTAGAAAAGGCCAATATATCTGTTATTTACTACTCATAGGTGATAATTTCTTACCTTTTTAGAGCACTTGGCTGTGGTTTTCAGACAGCATTTCTTGTGGCAAGCATATTTACATACTGAAAAACAGATTAAGAATGCAGTATTTTTAAAAGCCTGTACATCAATGACAAGAACTTAAAAAGTTTACAACTTTAGGGGGGCCTGCTTGGTTCAGTCGGTTGGGCGACCGACTTCGGCTCAGGTCATGATCTCACAATTTGTGAGTTCGAGCCCCGCATTGGGCTCTGTGCTGACAGCTCAGAGCTTGGAGCCTACTTCGGATTCTGTGTCTCCTCCCTCTCTCTAACCCTCCCCTGCTCACACTCTGTGTCTGTCTCTCAATAATAAATAAATATAAAAAAATTTTTTAAAAAAAGTTTACAACTCTGTTTTAGACATATTTTCTTTAAATTTGAGGCTGCTATAATATCATATATATGTTTCATATGGTATTAGAATGGGGGAGGGGAAGGGGAAAAAAAAGTTAGAGAGGGAGGAAGCCAAACTGTAAGAGACTCTTAAAAACTGAGAATAAACTGAGGGTTGATAGGGGGTGGGAGGGAGGGGAAAGTGGGTGATGGGCACTGACGAGGGCAGCTGTTGGGATGAGCACTGGGTGTTGTACAGAAACCAATTTGACAATAAATTTCATATAAAAAAAACAATAAAAAAGCATTTTAACCCATTCTATTTAGAAAAGTGAAGCTGAAAAACATGCCTAAAATTTCTAACTACTGTCTATGAAAAAGCTTTTAATCTTTCATCACTGTCTACTCCTCCTCCCTGCACCTGCCATATTCCTACAGAATATTTTCTATCTTTCTGACCTGACTCACAAATTAGTCTTTATGCTCTCCTAATATATCTGGCTCTGCAATCTATTAAAGTGCCAAAAATACCTATTAAGAATCATTCCAAGGAGGAAGAAACGTATTACCACCAAAGACTCCTGCTGAAATGAAAGTACGTTGGGTAGCACATTAAGATCTAAGAAAGGCTTTATTTATTTACTATCTTAGAAAGTCCAGAATAGAGTTCTGAGGAACCAGAATATAAACAATATCAGTTGTGACTGGGAAAAAAGATAAAGAAAAGTTTCAGAGGAGAAATTATTCCCTGGAGCTGCAGAGAAAAGGGTTGTTAGGCAATTGGTAGTGGGAAGAAGCAGTGAGAGAATACTGAAAACATACCTGACCGGTGTCACTTTGCTACACCAGTTCTACCCCTTGATATCAACACCTAAGTATTTTTTTTTGAGCTTCTAAAACATAACTTGTGAGGTTTTCAAGACCGAGATCAAATAGGGGAGGCTATCTCATTGTGCAGGTGAAACCACCAGTATAATCACAAAGTCAGTTAATTCTATTTAGAAATCAAACCAAGCCCACCCAAGTCATAAACAAGCAGATTTTTTTCCATTTTCAGTTTTAAAACACAGAGACATTTATACCAAGCCTACTGGACTCAGACTAACATCAAACAGTCAAGTTAATGGCAAACTACTTCCTATTTTGTTCTTACTGTAATTTTTTTAGATTATCAATAATAAAACAAAAAGAAACCATTGTTGATGACAGAACAAATAAACATATCTAATAATGGTGATTCCACAATGGTGACCATGACTTTCATCCTTGTCCTACTGGACACAGCCCTTCCTAATACTTCAGTCATTCAATTCCAGGCCACTAGGAAACAAAACCTCCAAGAATTACTGAAAGCACCACAGTAGACGTATGGCATGACAGGAAAAGAATCTGAAGGTCCTCTGTAAGCCAGAACCCAGAACCAAGGTGACCTATAAAAAGTCTCTATTCACATTCACAGACTTATATATTCTGATGAGATTACAGTAGAGGGGCTCCTGGGCAGCTCAGCCAGTAAAGCATCTGACTCTTGATTTCAGCTCAGGTAGGATCTCACAGTTGGTGAGTTTGAGCCCCGTGCTGGGCTCTCTGCTGACAGTGCAGAGCCTGTTTGGGATTCTCTCTCTCTCTCTCTCTCTCTCTCTCTCTCTCTCTCTCCCTCCCTCCCTCCCTCCCTCCCTGCAACTTACCCATCAGCTCTCTCTCTCTCAAAATAAATAAACTTTCACACACAAAAAAAGTTTAACAAAGAAGATTACAAGTAGAAAAAAAGTACTTTTTTGGTTATAGCCTAATAATATTTGCATTAATTCATCCATCCATCCATCTATAGGTCCATCTACCTAACAAATATTTATCAAAATTTGTAATACCAGAACTGATCTGGTATTAAGTTTCAAGTGATCTGGTATTAAGAAACAATTAAGTTTCCTGACCTTATATGTCTTTCTAGTGGGACAGCCTGACAAACAAGAAAACAAATACTTAATATAACCTTGGGTGGCGAGAAGTGCTATGAAGACTATTAAACTGAGGAAGGAGACAGAGAATTAAGGGACAAAAAATTAGGGGACAGAGTGGCATTCAGATAGGACAGTAAGGAAAGAGCTCTGTAAGAGGTAACATTTGAGTGAAGACATAGATTAACTGAAATAGTAAATCATACTAACGTCTGGGAGAAGAGCATTTCAGATAAAGTAACCTGCAAGTACAATGACCAAACAACACCAAAATATCTGGTTTGGCAACAGGGAGTAGGTGAAAGAGTACAGTGAAATGAGGTTAAAGAATCAGGAAGTGTGAATTACTCTTTTATGTTAAAAAAAATGTAAGTAAACTTAGGAAATAGAAATATCAAGGGGTTAAAAAAAATTCTCAAAGATCACTCATATTGGCTAAATAAAAGTACTATAATTTCTGAGGGTAATTGTCTTCCCTCAGAAGAGCTCTTCCAGTTTGGAGACACTCACAAATTGGTTCCTCAGGCTACTAAATGTAGATAAAAAGTTTCTGGAAGAGTGGCTTTCGATGTGAGTCCTGACAGCAGGGCCCAGACCCTTCTTAGCCACAAGTTTAAAGTGGGACCCCTGAGAACCTAGAGAAGTCAGTTCAGGTCTCTGTACTTTATTTTGCACTTCAAAGAACGGATAGATGGGTGTCTGACAAAGTACATGTGTTCTGCCACATGTGACAAGATTATATAGCAAAAATGAGGTTCATGGTGAAATGTTTGGAATTACTGTAGTAAAGATAGATGGATTCCTTTAAAAAAAAAAAAAAAAGATCACTCATACTTACATTTGCAAACAGAGGCTCGGTCCATTATCCATATCAGGGAAGAACAGTACTCACAGTATGTAGGGATGCTATACTGGGTGGCCTTAAAGATGTGACCATTGTGCTCTTCTACCTGAATTAAAAAAAAAAAAAAAACATAGCATTTATGTTAAAGCCAACATAACAAATGCTGTCTTAACATAGTCAGCCAATGGGAAATCCTTCAATCCCTTGTTAAGTCTTCAATGGGCATTTACTCCAGGAGTAAATATGATCTTCTGAGAAACTAAATAGGCAATATATGTGGTCCCTACTTTCAAAAAGCTAACAATCTAGTAGAGAAACAAGATCAACTTGTATGAAAACAGAAAGGAATGCTACAAACATACAAGAGCTGTTTTGCATGACTCTGAATCAGCATTTTAAATTATAAAAATCAGTGGTCCTAGACAAACAAAAATTAAAGGACTTCATGACCACTAAACCAGCCCTGCAAGAAATTTTACCAGGAACTCCCTGAGGGGAGAAAAGACAAGGGGGGGGGGGGGAGAGAGACCAAAAGCAAGGAAGACTAGAAAGGACCAGAGATCACCACCAGAAACTCCAACTCTACAAGAAACATATTGGCAACAAATTTGTATCTCTCAGTACTCTCTCTAAATGTCAGTGGACTAAATGCTCCAATCAAAAGACACAGTGTAACAGATGGATAAGAAAATAAGACCCATCTATATGCTGTTTACAAGAGACCCAGTTTAGACCTAAAGACACCTTCAAATTGAAAGTAAGTGGATGGAGAACCATCTATCATACTAATGGTCAACAAAAGAAAGCTGAAGTAGCCATACTTACATCAGACAATCTAGACTTTAAAATAAAGACTTTAACAAGAGATGAAGAAGGGCATTATATCATAATTAAGGAGTCTATCCACCAAGAAGACCTAACAGTTGTAAACATTTATGTTCCAAATGTGGAAGCACCTAAATAAAATCAATTAATCACCAACATAAAGAAACTCATTGATAATAATACTATAATAGTAGAGGACTTCAACACCTCACTTACAACAATGGACAGATCATCTAAACAGGAAATAATGGCTTTGAATGACACAGCCATTATGTGTCATCTGCTTTGAATGGAGCAGATGGATTTAACAGATATACTCTAAACATTTCACCCTAAAGCAGCAGAATATACATTCTTCTCCAGTGCACATGGAACGTTCTCCAGAATAGATCACATACTGGGACACAAATCAGCCCTCAATAAGTACAAAAAGATCGAGACCATACCATGCATATTCTCATACCACAATGCTGTGAAACTCAAAATCAATCACAAAAAAAAATTTGGAAAGATAACAAATACTTGGAGACTAAAGAACATCCTACTAAAGAATGAATGGGCTAACCAAGAAGTTAAAGAAGAAATTAAAAAGTACATGGAAGCCAATGAAAATGATAATACCCAGCCCAAAACCTCTGGGACACAGCAAAGACAGTCATAAGAGGGAATACAGATAGCAATCCGGGCCTTCCTAAAGAAGGAAGAAAGGTCTCAGATACACAACCTAAACTTACACCTTAAAGAGACGGAAAAAGGACAGCAAATAAAAACCCAAACCAGCATTAGACAGGAAATAATAAAGATTAGAGCAGAAATCAATGCTATAGAAACCAAAAAAAAAAAAAAAAGTAGAACAGATCAATGAAACCAGAAGCTGGTTCTTTGAAAGAATTAACAAAATTGATAAACCACTAGCCAGTTTGAGCAAAAAGAAAAAGGGAAGGACCCAAATAAAATCAAGAATGAAAGAGGAGAGATCAATAAAAACAATAATAAGAGAATATTATGAGCAATTATATGCCAATAAAATGGGCAATCTGGAAGAAATGAACAAATCCCTAGAAACATATAAACTATCAAAACTGAAACAAGAAGTAACAGAAAATTTGAACAGACCCATAACCAGTAAAGAAATCAAATTAGTAATCAAAAATCTCCCAAAAAACAAGAGTGTAGGGCCAGATGGCTTTTCAGGGGAACTCGATCAAACATTTAAGAAAGAGTTAACACCTATTCTCTTGAAGATGTACCAAAAAATAGAAATGGAAGGAAAGCTTCCAAAGTCTTTCTATGAAGCCAGCATTACCTTGATGCAAAACCAGACAACGACCCCACTAAAAAGGAGAACTATAGGCCAATTTCCCTGATGAACATGGATGCAAAAATCCTCAACATTAGCCAACCAACAATACATTCAAAAAATTCTTCACCACAACCAAGTGGGATTTATACCTGGGATGCAGGGCTGGTTCAATATCTGCAAAACAATCAACGTGATTCATCACATCGATAAAAGAAAGGACAAGAGGGGCACCTGGGTGGTTCAGTCAGATAAGCGTCCAACTTCAGCTCAGGTCTGATCTCATCGTTCATGAGTTGGAGGCCTGCATCGGGCTCTGTGTTGACAGCTCAGAGCCCGGAGCCTGCATCAGATTCTATGTCTCCCTCTCTCTCTCTGACGCTCTCCCACTCTCACACACACACACACACACTCTCTCTTTCTCTCTCTCTCTCTCTCTCTCTCTCTCTCTCTCTCTCTGTCAAGAATAAACATAGAAAGAAAGAAGGAAAGAAAGAAAGAAAGAAAGAAAGAAAGAAAGAAAGAAAGAACGAACAGATGGACAAGAACCACATGATCCTCTCAATAGATGCAGAGAAAGCATTTGACAAAATACAGCATCCTTTCTTGATAAAAATCCTCAATAAAGTAGGGGCAGAAGGATCATACCTGAAGATCATAAAAGCCATATATGAAAGACTCAACACTAACATCATCCTCAATTGGGAAAAACTGAGAGCTTTCCCCCTAAGGTCAGGAACAAGACAGGGATGTCCGCTCTCACCACTGTTATTCAACATAGTATTGGAAGTCCTAACCTCAGCAATCAGACAACACAAAGAAATATAAGGCATCCAAATTGGCCAGGAGGAAGTCAAACTTTCACTCTTCACAGATGACATGATACTCTATGTGGAAAACCCAAAACATTCCACCAAAAAACTGCGAGAACTGATCCATGAGTTCAGCAAAGTTGCAGAATATAAAATCAATGCACAGAAATCAGTTGCCTTCCTATACACCAATCGATCCCATTTACAATTGGACCAAAAACCATAAAATACCTAAGAATAAATCTATCTAAAGAGGTGAAAAATCTATACACTGAAAACTACAGAAAGCTTATGAAAAAAATTCAAGAAGACATAAAAAAAAAAATGGAAAAAGAGTCCATGCTCTTGGATAGGAAGAACAAATAGTGTTAAAATGTCAATACCACCCAAAGCAATCTACATATTCAATGCAATACCTATCAAAATAACACCAGCATTCTTCACAGAGCTAGAACAAACAAGCCTAACATTTGTATGGAACCACAAAAGACCCCGAATAGCCAAAGCAATCTTGAAAAAGAAAACGAAAGCAGGAGGCATCGCACCCGGACTTCAAGCTGTATTACAAAGCTGTAATCATCAACACAGTATGGGACTGGCACAAAAACAGACACTCAGATCAATGGAACAGAATGGAGAATCCAGAAATGGACTCACAAATGTATGGCCAACTAATCTTTGACAAAGCAGGAAAGAATATCTAATGGAACCAAGACAGTCTCCCAGCAAGTGGTGCTGGGAAAACTGGACAGCAACATGCAGAAGAATGAACCTGGACCACTTTCTTACACCATACACAAAAATAAATTCAAATTGGATGAAAGACCTCAATATAAGACAGGAAGCCATCAAAATCCTCGAAGAGAAAGCAGGCAAAAACCTCTTTGACCTTGGCCGCAGAAACTTCTTACTCAACACATCTCCAGAGGCAAGGGAAACAAAAGCAAAAATGAACTACTGAGACCTCATCAAAATAAAGGAGCTTCTGCACAGCGAAGAAAACAATCAGCAAAACTAAAAGGCAACCAATGGAATGGTTGCAGATATTTGCAAACGGCATAGCAGATAAAGGATTTAGTATCCAAAATCTACAGAGAATTTATCAAACTCAGCACCTCAAAAATAAATAATCAAGTGAAGAAATGGGCAAAAGACAGGAATAGACACTTCTCCAAAGAAGACATTCAGATGGCCCACCGACACATGAAAAAATGCTCAACATCACTCATCAGGGAAATACAGATCAAAACCAGAATGAGATACCACCTGACACCTGTCAGAATGGCTAACATTAACAACTCAGGCAACAAAAGATGTTGGTGAGGATGCAGAGAAAGAGGATCTCTTTTGCATTGCTGGTGGGAATGCAAACTGGTGCAGCCACTCTGGAAAACAGTATGGAGGTTCCTCAAAAAATTAAAAAAAAGAACTACCCTATGACCCAGCAATTACACTACTAGGTACTTATCCAAGGGATACAGGTATGCTGTTTCGAAGAGGCACATGCACTGCAATGTTTATAGCAGCACTATCAACAATAGCCAAAGTATGGAAAGAGCCCAAATGTCCATTGATAGATGAATGGAAAGAGAAGATGTGGTGGCTCAGTCTTTTGAACGTCTGACTTCAGCTCAGGTTATGATATCACGGTTCATGGGTTCGAGCCCCACATCGGATTCTGTGCTGACAGCTCAGAGCCTGGAGCCTGCTTCAGATTCTGTCTCCATCTCCCTCTGCCCCTCCACTGCTCACTCTCTGTCTCTCTCAAAAATAAATAAACATTAAAAAAAATTTTTTTAAGATGTGGGGTGTGTGTGTAGATACACACACATATATATGTATATGTATATGTATACACACATATACATATATATAATGGAGTATTACTTGGCAATCAAAAAGAATGAAATCTTGCCATTTGCAACTACGTGGATGGAACTACAGGGTATTATGCTAAGTGAAATTAGCCAGAGAAAGACAAACATTGTATGACTTCACTCACATGAGGACTTTAAGACACAGAATAGATGAACACAGGGATGGGAAGGAAAAATAATATAAAAACAGGTAGGGGGACAAAACATAAGAGACTCTTAAATATAGAGAACAAACAGAGGGTTGGTGGAGGGATTGTGGGAGGGGGGATGGGCTAAATTGGTAAGGGCATTAAGGAATCTATTCCTGAAATCATTGTTGCACTATATGCTAACTAACTAGGATGTAAATTAAAAAATAAAATAAAAGCAAATAATAAAATAAATAAATGGGTATCTGTAAATATTAAACAAAAAGAAGGAATGTTCTATAATCATTCAAAATCTAATTGCTAAAATTCAGGGAAGCACAACTGAATTGTAGTTTAATTCAGAAAGCTTGTATATTAGTAACTATATTTATTCCATCTCAAGAAATAATATGCTAACCAAAGATGGTTAATCTGCATGAAGTCTATAACAGGGGCACCTGGGTGACTCAGTCGGTTAAGCATCAGACTTCAGCTCAGGTCATGATCTCACGTTTCACAAGTTTGAGCCCCATGTTGGGCTCTGTGCTGACAGCTCAGAGCCTGGAGCCTGCTTTGGATTCTGTGACTCTGTCTCTCTCTCAAAAACAAATTTGAAAACTAAAAATAAATAAATAAAAATTTTAACAAACAAACAAACAAACAAACAAAAAGTTTGGGAAGATGGTAGAGTAGGAAGGCTCTGAGCTCATCCTGTCCCACATTTACATCTACGTTATCACCCACATTCAGGTCAATAAACAGAGAGTGAACTGAAGACAGGCAGAACAAACTCCACAACAAGATACACAGAAGAAACTGCATCTGAAAGGTTAGGAAAGTCAGAAAAGTGGAGGGAGGCTGCCTGCAGTAGGGAAAGAGCTACCCGTGCAGGGAGGGCAAAGAAATGGGCCCTCACACCAAGGCAGCTCACATGGTGAAGAATAATCCCCATAATGTTTGGTTTTAAAACCCAGGAGGAGTTGAATTCAGTGACTTTGGAAAACCAGTGGGACTTGCAGCCTGGAGTGTTGTTGTTTTTTTTTTTTAATGCTTATTTATTATTTTGAGAGAGAGAAAGATAGAGACAGACAGACAGAATGTGAGTGGGAGAGGAGCAGAGAGACAGGGAGACACAGAATCCAAAGCAGGCTTCAGGCTCTGAGCTGTCAGCACAGAGCCTGATGTGGGGCTCGAACCCACGAATCATGAGACCATGACCTGAGGAGAAGTCAGGCACTCAAATGACTGAACCACCCAGGCACCCCATCAGCCTGGATCTTTAAAAGTCACCTGACTCAAATGATGGTGGGAATCCAAAGTGATTGCAGCTACTCTGGAAAACAGTATGGAGGTTCCTCAAAAAATTAAAAATAGGGGCACCTGGGTGGCTCAGTTGGTTAAGCGTCTGGCTTTGGCTCAGGTCATGATCTCACGGTTTATGTGTTCGACCCCCATGTCACGCTCTGTGCTGACAGCTCAGAGCCTGGAGCTTGCTTCGGATTCTGTGTCTCCCCCTCCCTCTGCCCCTCCCGTGCTCATGCGCTGTCTGCCTCTCAATAATAAATAAACATTGAACAAAAATGTTTTAATTAAAATTAGAACTGGGACGCCTGGGTGGCTCAGTCAGTTGAGCGTCCAACTTTGGCTAAGGTCATGATCTCGCAGTTTATGAGTTTGAGCCCTGCGTCCGGCTCTGTGCTGACAGCTCGGAACCTGCAGCCTGCTTCGAATTCTGTGTCTCCCTCTCTCTCTGCCCCACTCTCTCCCACTCATACTCTGCCTCTCTCTGTTTCTCAAAAATAAATAAATGTTAAAAAAAAAAATAGAACTAACCTAAGACCCAGCAATTGCACTACTAGGCATTTATCCAAGGGATACAGATGTGCTGTTTCGAAGGGACACATGCACCAACATGTTTATAGCAGCACTATCAACAATAGCCAACGTATGGAAAGAGCGCAAATGTCCATGGATAGATGATAGGACAAAGAAGATGTTGTGTGTGTGTGTGTGTACACACACACACAATGGAATCGGCAATCAAAAAGAATGAAATCTTGCCATTTGCAACTATGTAGATGGAACTAGAGGGTATTATGCTAAGCGAAATTAGAGAAAGACAAATATCATATGATTTTACTCATATGAGGACTTTAAGGTACAAAACAGATGAACATAAGGGAAGGGAAGGAAAACTAATATAAAAACAGGGAGAGGGACAAAACAGAAGAGACTCTTAAATATGGAGAACAAACAGAGGGTTAGTGGAGGGGTTGTGGGAGGGGGAATGGGTTAAATGGGGAAGGGGCATTAAGGAATCTACTCCTGAAATCATTGTTGTACTATATGCTAATTAACTTGGATGTAAATTAAAAAAAAAAAAAGTCAGCTGACTCAGCAAGGGGTGAGCTGGGAGGGCAAATGATAGCTGGGATACTATCCCTTAAAGAGATAGTAACCGCACAGAGAGGACACAAAAATAGCAGTTTACACAATACTGGGGGGCAAATGGGAGCCAGATAAATTAAAGCTGATTTTGGAGTGAGCTGGGGGACTTCTATGAAAACAAGGGAGCTGGCAGTCACCATTTTTCTCCCCTGGCCCCCAGCACAAACACAGAGCCACCCACAGGATGAGGAGCTGCACACCCAGACACTTGCAGCCTTCGCCCAGGGCTCAGGGCACACTTTGTTAAAGCTGCATGCTCCCCACCCACCCACCAGGTGTGCTGCTGCTACCATCTACTGCACCCAACAGCAGCATTCAGCCATGCACCTCCAGCCACCATCCAGCATCAGGCCCAACCACACCCAGCCACAGTGCACTGCCACACCAGGCCTCATGTCCCCAGCCATTGCAGCATTTCATGGTTCCATCATAAAACTAGTGGCCCAATGCCAATTTTGCTAACAATGCGTCCTGCATCAATGGACAAATCATCTACACAAAATCAAGAAGGAAACAATGGCTTGGGATGATACACTGGAACAGATGGATTTCACAGATATAGTCAGAATATTTCATCCTAAATCAGCTGAAAAACACACTCTTTTCAAGCACACATGGAAAATTCTCTGGACTAGATCACATATTAGCCCACAAAATCAGCCTGAACAAATCCAAAATATCAAAGTCATACCATGCATCTTTTCTGACCACAACGCTATGAAACTAGAAGTCAACCACAAGAAAAACTCTGGAAAGACCAAATATGTGGAGGTTAAATAACATGCTACTAAACAACAAATCAGTCACCCAGAAAATAAAAGAAGAAATTAATAGAACAGATGAATGAAACCAGGAGCTGGTTCTCCAAAAAAAAAAATCAAGAAAAGTGATAAGCCTCTAGCCAAACTTATTAAGAAAAAAAGAGAGAGAGAGAGAGAGAGAGAAAGGACTCAAATAAAATCACAAATGAGACAGGAGAAAAAACAACTGACACCACAGATATACACAGAGAATATTATGAAAAATTATATGCCAACAAATTGGACAACCTAGAAAAAAATGGATAAATTCCTAGAAACATATCACCTAAGAAAAATGAAATAGGAAGAAATAGAAAATTTGAACAGACTGATTACTAGCAAAGAAATCGAATCAGTAATGAAAAAATTCCCAACAAACAAAGTCTAGGACCAGATGGCTTCACAGGTGAACTCTACCAAACATTTAAATAAGAGTTCATACCTATTCTTCCCAAACTATTCCAAAAAATAGAAAAGGAAAGAAAACCTCCCAATTCATTCTATGAGGCCAGCATTCTCTAATAAACATAAATGCAAAAATCCTCAACAAAGTACGAGCAAACCAAATCCAACAATACATGAAAAAAAATCATCCATCACAATCAAGTGGGATTTGTTCCTGGGTTGAAAAGATGGTTCAATATTCACAAATCCATCAACGTGATACATCCCATCAATGAGAGAAAGGAAAAAAACCACATGATCATGTCTATAGATGCAGAAAAAGCATTTGACAAGTACAACATCCACTCATGAGATAAACCCTCAACAAAGTAGATTTAGAGGGTACATACCTCAACATAATAAATAAAGGCCACATATGAAAAACCCATAGCTAGCATCATATTTAGTTTTTTCCCCTAAGATCAGGAACAAGACAAGGATGTCCATTCTAACCACTTTTATTCAACATAGTACTACAAGTCCTAGCCATAGCATTCAGACAACAAAAAGATATAAATGGTATCTAAATTGGTAAGGAAGAAGGAAAACATTCACTGTTCACAGACACATGATATTATATATGGAAAAACCCTAAAGACTCCACCAAAAAACTGCTAGAACTGACAAAATAAATTCAATGAAGTTGCAGGACACAAAATCAATGTACAGAAATCTGTTGCATTTCTACACACCAGTAATGAAGCAGCAAAAAGAGAAATTAAGAAAGCAATCCCATTTACAATTGCACCAAAAATAGTAAGACACCTAACTAACAACATGAAAGACCCCATACTCCAAAAACTATAAAACACCAATGAAAGAAATGGAATAGAAGATGACACAAAGAAATGGATTACAAGCACAAATATTGTTAAAATGTGTCTACTACCCAAAGCAATCTACACATTTAATGCAATCCTTATCAAAATACCAACAGCATTTTTCAGAGGTAGAATATACAATCCTAAATTTGTATGGAACCACAAAAGACCCCAAATAGCCAAAGTAATCTTGAAAAAGAAAAGCAAATCTGGAGGCATCACTCTTTCAGACTTCAAGTTATATTACCAAGCTGTAATAATCAAAAGAGTATGGTACCGGCACAAAAAGAGACACACAGATCAATGGAACAGAACAGAAAATCCAGAAATAGACCCACAAATATATGGTAAATTAATTTCTGACAAAGTAGGAAAGAATATCCAATGAGAAAAGGGAAGTCTCTTCAACAAATAATGTTGGGAAAACTGGACAGCTATATGCAAAAGAATGAAACTGGACCACTTTCTTACACCACACATCACTAAAAACAAATTCAAAATGGATCAAAGTCTAAATGTGAAATCTAAAATCATAAAAGTCCTAGAAGAGAACAAGGGCAGTAAGGTCTCTGACATCAGCCATAGCAACATTTTTCTAGATGTCTCCTGAAGGGAAACAAAAGCAAAAATAAACTACTGGGATTACATTGAAATACAAAGCTTCTGCACAGTAAACAATCAACAAAACTAAAAGGTAACCTAAGGAATGAGAAGAGATATTTGCAAATAACATATCTGACAAAAGATTAGTATCCAAAATATATAAAGAACTTACAAAGCTAAACACCCAAAAAACAAACAATTGAGTTAAAAAATTAGAAGAAATAAACACATTTTTCCAGAGGACATACAGATGGCTAACAGACAGACACATGGAAAGATGACCATCACTCATCGTCAGTGAAGTATAAATCAAAACTACAGTGAGGTATCACCTCACACCTGTCAAAATGGCTAAAATTAACAACACCACAGGAAACAACAGGAGTTGGTGTTTTTACACTGTTGGTGGGAATGAAAAACTGGTGCAGCCACTCTAGAAAACAGTATGGAGCTTCCTCAGAAAGTTAAAAATATAACTGCCCAGGGTGCCTGGGTGGCTTAGTCAGTTGGGAAGCTGGCTCTTGATTTCGGCTTAGGTCATGATCTCACAGCGTGTGAGATCTGCGCTTGCAGCATGGGGCCTGCTTTGGATCCATCCTCTGTCTCCCACTCTCTGCCCCTCCCTCTCCCCTCTTCCCTTTCTCTCTCTCTCTCTCTCTCTCTCTCTCAAAAATAAATAAATGTTTAAAAATTAAAAAAAAAAATAGAGCTGCTCTATGATCCAGCAATTACACTACTAGGTATTTACCCAAAGAATACAAAAATACTAATCGAAAGGGATACGTGCACCCCAATGTCTATAGCAGCATTATCAACCAATAGCCAAATTAGGGAAAGAGCCCAAATATCCATCAATTTATGAATGGATAAACAAGCTGTGGTATGTATATATTCAATGGAGTATTATTTAGCCACAAAAATGAATGCAATATTGCCACTTGCAATGATATGGATGGAGCTAGAGAGTATTATGCCAAGTAAAATAAGTCAGAGAAAGACGACTACCATATGATTTCATTCATATGTGGAATTTAAAAACAAATGAACACAGAAGAAAAAAATAAGAGAGGCAAACCAAGAAATAGACTCTTAACTATAGAGAACAAACTGATGGTTACTGGACGGGGAAAGGGTGGTAACTGGATTAAATTGGGGATGGGGTTAAGTATACTTGTGATGAGCACTGGCTATTGTATGTAAGTGTTGAATCGCTACATTGTACACCCGAAACTAACGTAACACTGTGTGTTAACGAACTGGAATTAAAATAAAAACTTAGTCAAAGTAAGAGAAAAGCCTTCAAGACTTTAGAGTCTTGTATATCATGTGTATATGGGGGTATACATGTACATATATTTGATAACATAAAAAGTAATTTAAAAAATTTGACATGTGTATAAACAGATCAATGAATAAAAAGAGAAAGTTCAAAATTAAACCCAAATACATTTGGAATGAAGTATATTATAAAAGTGATATTTCAAATCATTGCAAAAGAAATGCATCATTGAACACAGTTCAGAGAATTGACATGCTTTTAAAAATAAATCAGACTTTGATCCCTACCTTATTCAAGACTAAAATAAATCCCAGATGATTAAAAATTTTTATAGGAAACAAATGAAACAATAAATGTATGAGCAAAAGGCAAGGGAAAAGTGAAAAATTATTTGTAATAATTATATAATTATTTGTCTGAGAAAGATAAAAACCTCAAACATAAAATAACTGGTGAGGGGTGCCTGGGTGGCTCGGTCAGTTAAGCTTCTGACTTTGGCTCAGGTCATGAGCTCATGATTCATGAGTTTGAGCTCCACAAGGGGCTCTGTGCTGACAGCTCAGAGCCTGGAGCCTGCTTCAGATTCTGTGTTGCCTTCTCTATCTGCCCCTCCCCTGCTCATGCTCTGTCTGTCTCTCTCTCTCTCCAAAATAAATAAAAACATTTAAAACATTTTTTAAAAACTGGTGAATTTGTATTTCCATAATAAACAAATCAACTATAAATAAAGTAAAAAGATAATTCCAGTCAGAATATCCTAAAAAAGGAAGGGGAATAATATATACATTTAATTTTTTATGTCTATTAATTGATTGACTGACTGATTTTGAGAGAGACTTCAAGCGGAGGACAGGCAGACAGCAAGGGAGACAGAGAATCCCAGGCAGGCTCTACTCAGCATGGGGCTCAATCCAACAACTGAGAGATCATGACCTGAGCTGCTATCAAGAGTCAGAGGATTAACTGAGCCACCCAGGTGCCCCTAAGGAAAAAGGACCGGGAAAGAAGTTTCCTTTATAATGAATATCATTTTAAATTATGTTATGAATTTCTCAAATATAAAAACTAGTTAAAAATTTTAGAGATTATGCTGGCAAACAGAACTAGACCAAGAGTATCATTGATGATGACTGGCAACACTGCCTGTTACTAAAATATATGGCAGGGAAGGCTGTACAAACTTTCAGTTATAAAATAATTTATTATTTATTTAAACTTAAAGTTACAAAATAATTAAATCAGGAGGATGTAATGTACAGTATGATGGCTACAGTTAATAAGAGATACATTATACAAATTAAGAACATGAGCAATGGCAAAATATGCTGAAATGACTTTGAGAATGTCTTTTGAATTAGAAGTAGTTATATTTGTAAAACCCTTAAGAGTCCTCAGTTGTTTGTTTTTGTTTTTGCTTTTGTTTTTTTTAGAAATGAGGGGAAGTTAAACAGCTCCTATGTCTGAGAAGAGGTATTTGTACCTTTCATGAGTAAACATTTTCACTTTTCTGCCATTTTAGGAAACCACCACCAATAGCAAGTCACAGAATTCAAGACACATTTGCCATTGTAAATTTTTGTAAAGACATAAATTATAACCCCTTAGGCAACTGATAAACATTCCTTACATATATCCACAGAAATACTGTAAAATATACGTCAGACTACTAAAAATTATTTCTTGCTAACATAAGAAACAGATTATAACTTACTAAATCAGTTTCTTTTTTCCTTCTTTTCTTTCTTTCTGTTTTTGGCACCTGATGGGAGAGAAATACAGAAACTGTAATATCAACAAAGACAAACATACTTTCTTGCTTCTGTGCAAATGCTGAGATTTTTGCTCACAGGTAGTAGAGCAAGCAGCTCTTTGTTCTTCAAGACAAAGTGTGCAGTGCTAGTAAGCAAATGTGAGAAAACTTTTAAATTTAGTAAAACACAGTGCTCATAAAAACAACAGAATAAAAGGACACTTTAGGGATTCTTGTCTTATTAAACATTAGTTCTGTCCAGAAGCCATTCCATATTAATTTAAATGATAATTTTATTTTAATCATTAACTGAATGATTATTAACTTTTAAGATTGTACTTTCCATATTTTGTCTCTAAAAAACTCTCCATCTCAGAGTTAAATATAAAAAGGTATCACAAGGGATATGGAAAGCTCTTTTATATATGACATTTCCTGATAATTACAGTATAGAGCAATCTAAACCTAACCTTTAAAATTATAAACAAAGGCAGTATAAGCCTACTAAAAATCTTCTTCTGCATAATATAAAGTTAACTTTGACCTAGAACAGAGGAACTTTCAAGGTATTACTTATACCTGACTACTTCAAAAATGAGTTAAAATGGCTAATAAATCTACACACATATAAACTAGAATAACTGGAAATAAGGCCCCATCAATAAAAAGGATTAATAATATTCCTGATAACTAATAATTAGAGACCTATTTATTTCAGCTGGGGTACTAAAATGAAACACTGATAACTTTGTCTAAGCTTGCTATCTTTTCTGCAATAGGGATTTCATAATAGTTATTTAATAGGACTGAAACAAGAATTAAATATCAAACTCCTAGTACAATTCCTGGAATTCAATAAATAAATGTTACTATTAACTGTTATATAGATTTCTAGCAACACACATCCTCTCAAAACCTAATTTAAGAAGAAATATAACCTGTGGTTCTTTACATAAAGGCCATCAAATGATACAATGAATCACGTCTTTAACCACGACTTTTCAAAAGGAAATTCATGTAGTGAACTCTATCAAAGTAGAAGGTATAATTTTGAGGACACATATTATATTGTAACTAAGCAAAGAATATATTAATTGCAGAAGATTTAGATAAAATGGCTTGATAAACTTACAAGACAGAATTAAGTTTACTGAATCTAAAGCAGTGCTAAGTTGACATGTTTCCTGTAATGTTCTTCTCAAACACTGTGTCAAACAGACTGTTAAAAATTCTTAACTGAATCCTTTTTAGAAATCAAAACATATTATATTTACCTTTGTGGGTATACAATCCAAAGTCTTGAATTCATTCATATATTCATCTAAAAACACTTTAAAAGTGTTAACCCAAACTCTGACTGGAGATTCCCTCCAATCACGCTGCTCAAGTCTCATGGTCTTTTCCAGAATCTGTTCAAATAGTGCATAGAGGTCTTTATACCGTATGCTTTTCCCATCATCTACCTAATAAGCAATAAGAGAAGAAATGTTAAGGTTTTATAAAGAAATTCTATAAATATAGAAGCTGATTGAACTTGTATTAGGTAGTGCTTAGAATAAAGATTAGGATCCTTTCTAATGGGCATGCCCATGAACTCATGTGGTATTTGTAAACTCTTCTACTTGGAATGTCTGCCAAATAAAACCTATTAAATTTGAGTCAAATACCTAACAATTTAAACAATATAACAATCTGAAAAAGTCCTGGAAACTTTCCAATAAACTATATTTAGTTATAAAGATTATTTGCATCCCTTTTAATTACCCATTGCTTCAAAGATGAACCATGTTTGGATAGTTCCACTCTAAAATTGAAAGAATGAATACCTGAATCCTTGTCTAATGATACATTAGGTAACTTTTATTTTATTTTTCCAAAGAGTGATATGCCCTGACTAACACTGTATTACATGCACAGAAATCTACATGGAATTAACTTTTTTATTTAAATAAGGTCTGGAATCTTTATGAGAAGAAAGGGGCTTTAAATGACCAAAAAGTGTTAAATACATTTAGAATTTGTTTCTCCTTCACTTCCTCAAAATAAATTGAACATTTTTGATCTAGGGTTAGAAAACCACTATTAAGCTCTGCTTTATAATTTTGGTTCTTCCTATGTAATTTAAGTGCACTGGAGCAACAACGCTGAGTCCCTAATCTAGGAAATACAGGTATGAAGCAGAGAAAGACATGAGCATAATAAGCAGTTGAGCAGGATTAGAAAAATACGGCCAATGTTGTCTCCACCCAAACCTAGTCATTTGCCATAGCCTGATTACTACTCTTACTATGGTCTTGAAATTCCTATTCTCTCAGACTGCATGGTTGAGGTTTCTAAAAAATCAAAAAGTCTTATATTGAGAAAGAAAAAGTAGAGGGTACACAAGAAAGTTCTGGTTTCTCTTTTCACAATAAATTACAGATTGAACAAAGAAAAATGATTAAATACAATTATTTATACAATGTGAGAATTCATAGATTGTAGAGATCAAAGAATTATTATATACTTTAGCATGAAAATAAATTTTCTAAAACATAACCAATATCACATAAGATTATAAGGTAAATCTGAAAGTGAAATAAACTGATATATATAAATCAGCAAACATAAATGCTCTAATTCCACTGGGGAAAAATATATAATTCCACACATGTGAAAATTAAAAGCTAAAGCTAGAGCTAAAAGGATTATGAGAAGTCAAAATAGTAGAGAGCCACAGAATCACATCTAGAATATTTGAATTCATCATCTTAAGAAGATTCAATATCTTAAGAGGAGAAAAAAAACCTACTTAAGGAAATTGAAGGAAGGTATTAATCTAAGACCCATAGGTATGCTTTTCCCTACCTATTCCTAAAACAAAAACAAAGAATTTGAGAAATCTCTCATTGAACACAGCTTCTGTATGATCTTCTACAGCATTGCCAAATTTTCATATGTTGAACTATTGAGTATCTCCTAACACAGTCCAACTTACCGCCAAGGCAGATGAATAAAAGCTGAAGATATTCTGCCGAAATTCTTTTAGGGCTTTTTTAAATACAACATCCACTAATGTGTCTTTCTTGCTGTCTTCATTATCTAGGTCATTCATCTGGAGGCCACAGAAAGAGTTTTTGCATATAATCAACTAATTAAAAACAGGTGAACACAATAGTGATATTGATTGGTTCTTCAACAATGATGGTCCTGATGGTTCTGAAAGTGCAAGCTCCTGCTATTATGGGTCCCAGGTAAAATCATGACTAGAAAGCAAATGTTTTATTACTACTAGATGATTTCTAAGATCCTTCTAACACTGTATTATTCTATTGTTCTGTCACCTGAGAAAAAACTCCAAGTATGCAATGACATGTCTCACCTTTACAATGGAATATAATGGGACAGTTATAGTAAAATGGAAGTCAATATTAAAGCATAAAACCTTAAATCCTGTCCACCCAGTCTGAGTAATGTATATCCTATTATTTGTACCTTTTGATAAAGAAAAGACCATCTAACTTACTGAAGCATATATAACTTTGATCTATAAGGGCCATATTCTGATATATACACGTATTCCATAGTCAAAACCAATCAGGGGCTTAACTCAGCGTGCAGAGTGTACCTTTTTCAGAAGAAATTCATCCATACTTTTTAAATCACTGACACTTGCTATGATCTGGACAGAGTCATTTTGCCAGTGCACAGATTCCAAAGCCACATTGCTGATCTTCACGCTTCGCTTCCGCTTTGCCTTTGGAGAAGGTTCTTTGTTCTCTTTGAATTCCTTCCGGCAACTACCAGGCAAGTCTGGGCTCAAAGGAGGTGTCGAGTGATACTGAACTAATTCTACAATTCAAGATAAGTATCCAAAAAAAAATTTTTTAGTGAAAATATTGAAATCTCCATATTCTTCTAAGTTTAACTTTCTTTAGTAAGTCACTGAAGGAAACATATGTAAGTATCTGAAAAGCCAAGTAACATTAATGTCTGAGGTTAGGCAATTAAGCAATAAATCCAGACTGCATATTTGTACAGAAAATGTATTTTAAAATTATCACTTTTCGAAAGGAAATGCCACCATGTCTCCCAAGGGGCTAAGGTCTGATACCAAAAACCTGGATAGAGGGGTCTGGTAGAACCGAAGCCTGGAATCAGATACCACAGTCCCAAAGAAAAAAAAAGAAGATGTAATCACCCTGGCACATTACATGCTGTTAACCCAGTCATAGTTTTACTATATTAGTTTGAATGAACATTCAGCTATATATATGAGTCCAGCAAACCAGTGAAATTCGTTAATTATTATTATTTCATTACTAGGGTCTAAAGCCATAAATGTTCCAGTTATATTATCTGGTGTTAGCCTGGCAACCTGTCTAGGGAGCCAGGTAAGTCAACTGGCTCATTTCTCCCTGGTCTCTTTAGTATTTACGACTGTCTTACATATCTCCCAAATAACTAAATTTCTCAGGAATCCTAGGATTCCTAGAATTCTCTGAGAAATCTCCTGGAATGCATTAGATTTGTATATAATATTGGAAGGCCCAACAAATCTTCTTAATAACTATTTACAACAGCGAAATTAGATTCCATGTAAGTCCATCACAATCCAGAACTATACTGGGTTTGCCAAAGCCCTACCTGGGGCTTGATAAGAATGTTGGCCCCTTCTCACTTCACATTTCAGTTTGTCTGACACATGTTCACCTATCCAATAGTATGTCCTCATTCCTTCTAAAAGCTAATTCTGATAATGAAAGAAAAAAGTAGCCTCCTACATGCTAAATGCCACTTCAAGCAGAAAGGCAAACCCAATCTAAGATATGGCACCACAATAAAAATTATAAAGATATAGGATATATGTATGTGCAAATTAGTATCAATTGACTTTAATTCCATTATATAACCTAAACATATAAGTATCTAATTATTTCATTTAGCAAAGTCAATATCTTTTTTAAATAAAATAATGATTACTATAGAAATTATAATACTATTTCAGTATTAAAAACAAGGGCTACCTTAATAAATTGCTACCCAAAGATGAGTAAAAAGCTACAATTTTAATTTTTATATACATATCCTTAAGGAGCAACACACAGTGAAGCCTGCTAATAATATATGCATCAACTAAAGAGCCTTATGCTTCCTTCCTGAGAATTAGCCATTGAGAATAGAGCTGTGAAAAATGAAAAATTTAGAATGATTACTATAAACCAGATAAGATATAGGAAAGAGAACCTCTTAGTAATGTAATGGTAAGAATTTCCCAAATTTCCAAACTGAACTTGTAGTATTCATTTAATTTATTATTGGTTTTATCCATATCAGTTTGCTAACTGATAGGAGCAAAGCCACAACATGCAAAAATAGGGCTCTAACTACAGCTCTACCATTTTTTCCCCTGATGCACAACTGCCTCTGCTTGGGCTCATCCATTCCTATGTGAAACCTGATGATCTTTTCTCCTTGTCCCTTTATCTTACCCTCGATATGAGAAGTTTTGTCTACTTATTTTAACTGGGTCTGCTCAATCTTTCCTTTAGAGATAATAACTTTCTTCCTAGATCCACTTTCTATTTTATTCAATCCTGATATTTCACTTACCCACTGGTATTTCATCCACTCATTACCACACACTCATCTCTGGTATATAGCCCATCACTGCTGAAGATAGCTGGCATTTTTACATAATGATTAAAAAACTCTCACACGTGCTTGAGCAAAGGCTTGGGGGGAAATGGCATAATCATCTAATGCTGGAATTACTGGAATCCTTGGAAAGTTAGTAATTCTAGCATTTAGAAAGGCCAGTTTTCTCAACAGATGAACTCACTGTTGGGTACTTCCAAGTGTGTTGTGACTGATGTCCAAAATGTTAAAATAACAGCTACATTTATAAGGTCCGAGACATTGACAGTATAGTACATACTTAATATATAGCACAGGGGTTTAGCCCCTGGAGCTAGGCTACCTAAATTCAAATCTCAGCTCTGCCAACTACAATATGTGTATCAGCAAATAACTTCTCTGTGCCTCAGCTTTCTCATCTATAAATTGGGAATAATAATTATACCAACCTCAAAAAATTGTGAGGATCAACTGAGTTAATACATACAACATCCTTAGTACAGTGCCTTGCATATGGTAAGCACTCAAATATTAGCTGCTATTATCTTAATTTTTACTAAAACACAAATTTGTTAAGTGAATGAGTATCAGCTAAATTTTTACACTGTAGAAAACTGAGGCTAACCGAAGATTCACCATCATTCTTGAAGTTGTTACTTCACCGTTTTGTACACTTCCTTGGAACTTCTATTATAGGTACAATGTAATTTTATAAAGTTAAGGAAGGATTTAACAATCCTGGTCCTATCTCATAGAATATCTGACCAACAGGAACAGTAAAGTCTCAGAAAGAGTAGAAAATTAGAAAGACAATCTCCACCCTCTATCTGTTTTTACCATCTGGAAACTGATGAGCTGGAATCATATCTGAGCCAGCAAAGAATGCTGACACCTCTGGTTGGGTGGCAGGTTTCACTCGGGTAGTCTTCTTCTCCCCTTGTCTCCCTTTGGCCCAGAATCTCATCTTAGCTCTCTGAGGTCTATTTTTAAAAATAAAGGTAAAAATGGAAAGAAATTAGTATGTTGCAGTGATAATATCTGTATATCACTTTAACCCATATAAACCTTTCATGTGTATGACTTCATATAACCTTCACACTTAAGTTTAATCATATTTAACCTTCAATTTCACATTTAAACTTCTTCTGGAAGGGAGATAGTTTCCTCATCTTGAATACAGGAAATAATAAGACCCAGAGATGTTAAACAATTCCTGAAAATGAAATGGCTACAAAGCAGTAAAACTAGAATTCTAACTAAAGTTTTCTGATTCCTAAACTGGTATCTTTTCACTCTTGTCCTCCTTCCAGCTTGGATTTAGCACATAAACAACAACAAAGAAAATACCTTTTAAAAATTCACTGGTATCCCATCACTCTAAAATGTATCAGTTTACCTTTTTTGTTTTTTGGTTTTTTTTTTGTTAATTCCCTTCAAGTCTTTATCCATAAGAATGCCCATTTATTTTTACACCACTGTAATCATGATGAAGACACAATTTTTTTTATTTTTTATTTTTTTGAGACAGAGAAAGAGCATGAGCAGGGGAGGGGCAAGAGAGAGAGGAAGACAGAATCCAAAGCATGGTCCATCCAGGCTCTGAGCTGTCAGCACAGACGCGGGGCTTGAATCATGAGATCATGACCTGAGCTGAAGTCAGACGCTTAACTGACTGAGTCACCCAGGTGCCCCGATGAAGATACAATTTTAAACCTTTCCACTTACCATTATATAAAAAATATTTTAATGTGATTTATATGTAGAAGTTATCAATACTATTATTTAACAAATGCTACCACTTATTTGAGTTATTTTTCTCTAGGCACAAGTGCTTACACTGGCTTACCTTATTTAATTATAAAAACAAGTTTACTTTCAACTACAAAAACCATTTTATAAGTGAAAAACTGGAGGCTTAACCATTAGGTAACTTTCCCAAGACTACACAGCCAGTGAGTAATAAAGTTGAAAATCATAACTATAATTGATTGTTATACTACCTTATTCTTAATGCTTATATATAAGCCTCATTATTATTGCTTATATACTTTCTATCATATAAATAAAAAAAAAAAAAACCATAGGATAATAACAGTGCACATTTACTGACCATACATCATGTGTCCTAACCCCATACCCCAAGAGCTTATTTGCGCATTCATTTTTTGTTTTTTCTTTTTTTACCTTTTATGTTCATTCAATCAAAATAAATATAAGCATCTACCAGGAGTCAAGCATGATATGCCTTTTTGATATACCTAATTTTCACAACTACTATGATAAATAGCTATTATTATCATCCTTACTTTTTACCCATGAGCAAACTGAGGCTCAGAGGACTGATGAAGCTGAAAGTTAAAAACAGGTCTATCTGGTTTTGAAACCCACATTCTTTTTTCTTTTGTTCCTTTCTTTAAAGCCTATTACTAAACTTACACATCCATATACTGTAAAGAGAAGTTGTTCTACAAGGCTTATTACAAAGGACAGCATCCTTCTGCCATCTCATTCCTTTTCTGATCCCTGGAGGCAACCCTTTTGAATTGATTTAACTTTTTAATATTTACCATACTTATATTGCTGCCATCCTTGTGACCACAAGTAATGATTAAGCATGTTCCAACACTCCTGTTCTACACTCTCCACAGACAGGTATGCCCCCAACAGAATCAAATGGCAATTTGAGTTAGCTCAATATATAATATTTTCTTGTAGTAACAGCCACTTTTTATTACACAAATAATATTCACAACTAAGGCATGTAATTCCCTGTATAACCTATTTTTTTCTCTAGAGTTAATGTTTTGCTTTACATTTGCTCACTTATCCACATACAATTCACTTCGAAATGCTTTCCTAGTTGTGTACATCTCTTTTCAACATGTTCAAACACAGTAAGTACTCCATTTCTTTAAGAAATCTCTCCCAGAGCCTTCTAATCTGCTCTAATCTGGCATGGTTTCCCTCAGTACTTGTACAAACATCATTTGAAAAGCTACTTTCATCCATCATCATTATGTAAATTCCTTTCGTCCCTATTGTTTTACAATGACATGTCTTTTAGTACGGGTCTGTTTTCATCCATTATGTTGGGCAATCATTGGGTGCTATCAATCTAGAAACCCATGTCCTTCAGTTCTATGAAACTTATTTAAATTACTTTATTAATGATTGGTCCTCTTTATTTTCTTTGTTCAGTCTTTCTGAACTTCCTATTAATGTGGGTCACTGGATCTTCTGAACTGCTCTATGTTCTGATCTTTTCTTTTTTTAAAGTCCAGTTAACATACAATGCAATATTCATTTCAGGTGTACAATACAGTGATTCAACACTTCCATATAACACCCAGTGTTTATCACAACAAGTGCACTCCTTAATCCCATCACCTATTTCGCCCATTCCTCACCCACCTTCCCTTTGGTAACCACTGGTTTGTTCTCTATAATTAAGAGTCTGTTTCTTAGTCTGTCTCCCTTTTTTTTTCTCCCTGTTGCTCATTTGTTTTGTTTCTTAAATTTCACATATGAATGAAATCATTCAGTATTTGTCTTTCTCTGACTTATTTTACTTAGCACAGTACTCTCTAGCTCCATCCATATTGCTGCAAATGGCATGATTTCATTCTTTTTGATGGCTGAGTAGTATTCCATTGCGTATATATACCACATCTTCTTTATCTAATCATCAACGGACACTTAAGCTATTTATCATAATTTGGCTATTGTAGATAATGTTGCTTTAAACATCAGGGTGCATGTATCCTTTTGAATCAGCATTTTTGTATCCTTTAGGTAAATACCTAGTACTGCAATTGCTGGATCATAGGGTAGTTCTATTTTTAAGTTTTAGATGAACCTCATACTGTTTTCCAGAGTGCTGCACCAGTTTGCATTCCTACCAACAGTGTAAAAGGGTTCCCCCTTCTCTACATCCTCACCAACACCTGCTATTTCTTATCTTGTTGATTTTAGCCATTCTGGCAGGTGTGAGATGATATCTCCTTATAGCTTTAGTTTGTATTTCCTGATGATCCGTGATGCTGAGCATGTTTTAATGTGTCTGTTAGCCATCTGGATGTCTTCTTTGGAAAAATGTCTATTCATTTCTCCTGTCCATTTTTTAACTGGATTATTCATTTTTTGAGTGTTGAGTTTTATATACGTTCTTTATATATTTCAGATACTAACCCTTTATCAGATAATGTCATTTGCAAGTACTTTCTTTCATTCCATAGGTTGCCTTTTAGTTTTGTTGATTATTTCCTTCACTATGCACAAGCTTTTATGTTAAGGAGGTCCCAATAGTTCATTTTTGTTTTGTTTCCCTTGCTTCTGGAAACATGTCAAGTAAGAAGTTGCTGCAGCCGAGGTCAAAGAAGTTGTTGCCTGTTTTCTCCTCTAGGGTTTTGATGGCTTCCTGTCTTACATTTAGGCCTTTCACTAATTTTGGGTTTTCTTGTATGTATGATATGAAAGTGGTCCAGGTTCATTTTTCTCCATGTTGCTGTCCAGCTTTTTCAACACCATTTGCTCAAGAGACTGTCTTTTTTTCCAATGGATATTCTTTCTTGCTTTGTCAAAGATTAGTTGGCCACACATTTGTGGGTCCATTTCTGGGTTCTCTATCTGTTCCACTGAGCTATGTGTCTGTTCCTGAGCCAGTACCATATTGTTTTGATGATTACAGCCCAAAGCGATTTTCTTAACCTTTTCTTGTGTCTTCCATTTCTTTGTCTTTTTCTTCAACCTTCTGAGATATGTCCTTAACTTTCTTTCCAACTATTCTAGTTCTTTCTTTATGTTATCATATTTTTAGTTTTCGAAGGCTCTTTTAATAATGAATGTTTGTCTTTCATGCACTTTGTTTGGTTCCATGTATGCAGTTATATTTATTTATGCAGGTTTGCTGATTAGTTTCACTTGTCTGTCTTGAAGTTCCCTTTCCCCTGCATAGTTTATTTCTTCCAAGTTGTATTATATCCATTAGTTTTAGTTTCTTTAATATAAGATGTTTCTTCAGGGGTGCATGGGAGGCTCAGTCGGTTAAATGTCCTACTTCGGCTCAGGTCATGATTTGGCAGTTTGTGACTTTGAGCCCTGCGTCGGGCTCTGTGCTGACAGCTCAGAGCCTGGAGCCTGTTTCGGATTCTGTGTCTTCTTCTCTCTCTGCCCCTCCCCCACTTGTGCTCTGTTTCTGTCTCTCAAAAATAAATACATGTAAAAAAAAAAAAAATTAAGATGTTTCTTCAAATGCAGTGATAAAATACAGGGCTGAAAAAAAGCACTATTTGGAAGTTCTAGTGTGCATTGGTGGAGCTTCCAAACTGGTCTTCCTTGTATGGTTATCTGGCTAGTCCATTTTGTAGGGCGAGCCTCTGATACCAATACCTCTGGTCTTTCCTAGGAGTTGTACAAATGTCCCAAAGACTTTTTGAACGATTTGCCAAGGGGATATGTGAAATGTGGAAACTGAGTGGAATCTTAATATTCAGTATGTAAACATTCATTAAATCTCCTTATTCCAAATATGTACCCCAGTCCTCAAATGTATCTGAGAACTCCAAGTAAAGAGATCTTCTATTTTATCCTTTCCAGAGAATAAATTTCCAGCTTTCTGCTATGATTGGGGAAGATCAGTCAGCCAGAGGCTTCTTTCTCAGGTCTACCCAGTTGGTTTATGATTCAGCTTTCTTCTATTAAGACATTTAAAATTTGTCTATTTCCTTTTTGGATTCCACAATTTTACTATTGTTGTCTCTCATTGTTTTATTGTTTGTTGTTGTTTGACCTGCACAGGTTTTATCATTTTTACAATTTTGGAGGAGGAAGTAGAAATTAAATTTATATATTTAATCTGCTATCTCCAGCCATATGTTCTTTCTATTATGGTATATCTTTTTCCCAAAATTTGATCTCTAACATAATCTGGTCAGGATTTGCATTATCTTGGATTATGCCTCTACAGACATTAAGGAAGTGGTCTTTAGTAGGACTAAGAACCAGAAAGATTTCAATGTAATCTTCAGGTGTTCAGTGAAGGCCCAATTGCCTTCTGTAACACAATAAGAGACAAAGATATTTACTTGTCAAATAAGAACTCCATATATTCTCTTAAAGGGAATAGAATTATTTCCTGACAGTCTTTTCCAGTTCTGTTTGTAAAACACTTTAACTCAGAGAACAGAATCCAAATCCAAAGCTGGAAAATATGGTCACTCTCATCTGGTCTAATCTCCCTTTCTGACAACAAAAAAAATCACAAGTTGTATAATGATTTAAAGACTTTGTCCAAATCACACTGCTAAACATACAGAAACATAAAGCTCATCATGTAAATCTGAACTATCAGATGCCTGTCACATAGTAAGTACTTAATATTTGTTGAAAAATAAATTTCAAAACTAGCTGCTCTATCAACTATGCTTTTTAAAAGAGGCTAAGCATAAACTATAGTTGATTAGTAAATAAAATGATATCACCCCTATTAACTCAGTGTATATACCTTATATCCGAATCTGAAGCCTTCTGCCTCACTGCCAATTTTGTAATCTCTCCTTGAGACATAGTCTTATGAAGCTTTGTTTCTTCATCAACTGAAGAAAATCGCTGTGATGTCTGTAATAATTACATATATGGAAGACTTTAAAACCAAGTAACTATAACAGCACTGTAATTAAAACTCAAGTTATAGAATTTGAGAATTATATCTATGAAAAATATATACAAATACATTCATATTATTTAGCAATTCATTGAAATAAAAGAACCTAGTAAAAACTCTATTAACTTCCTAATCTGAAGTAAAAAGAACTTGGGTCAATGAAATGCTGAATAGGACCTACCAGCTCATGTTTTCTGACAACTTAACAATGAATATCAAATGGAAAGGTATGAAAGAAGTCAAAGCCAACTAAAGATACAGACAAAAGATCCAGGATCTGATAAATCTAGAATACTAAGTAGTCTTTCATGCCTTTTATTTGTCCCTATAAGTTAATAATTATTATGGCCTAACTTGCTATTATAGATTCTTATTATACTCAGTCAAGGATTTTAAAAATCTAGAAGGAAAAAAAAAACAAAAGCAAAAACAAAGACCAAACAATTAAAGATCATTATCACCACTAATGCTCTATACAAACAACTTACATAGCTTTATCAAACGGGGGCCTGAATTTCAATCGGCAATTTTTGTTCCATTTGTTTACAATGTGCCCCTTTAAAATTTGGAGGAGAAAATTTCTTGTTACCTATTCAAATCATTTCCTAGTATTTCATTTTTCTATAATTATAGTACTTTTCTTTAGCCTTTTAGTCTGCTTGACTATGGCCTTATCAACATAAATAGAAAATAACATGGGTTGCTAAAATTTAAAGAACAGACTTCTGCTTCTGGCCAAGAAGAATTAACAGGGACCTGTTTTATCCTCTTGTCTGAAACAACCAAAAACAAAAACAAAACACAAATTCCCACAAAATAGTAAGAACCAGCAGTTATCTAGATGATGGACAGTTATCCCTGAGAGATGGGAAACAAAGGAAGTAAAGTCTTTCATTTTCCCCAGCCTAATGCCTTGAGACAGTTTCCAGGCTGTTACACAGGGAGGGGGAATCCAGGTGAACCCTGTCAGACTCTCTGAGTCGGACACATGAAGCTGAAGTCCAGAAAGACCAAGGTTGACTACGGACCAAAAGGCAGAGTACTGAAGAGGAAAGCGATGCACAAATAAAGAACTCTAGAGATCTTCAGAAACTATTTAGCTGAGTACTTATCAATACTTCTGTGTCAGACAACTACCCAAGACCAGGCAAAGGATCACCTGAAAGGTTTAAAGGAAATAGAATCCCACACCTATGAAATCCCAGTAATAGTGCCTGTACCCAAGAGTCAGAATACATAACTTTATGATTCCCAGGGCACTGGGTGAAGTACACAGAGGATCTTGCCTCAATAGTCAATAATGAGCCCTAAGTGAACTATTGCTCTGTTTAAGCCTAACAAATCTTTGTTTTATTTAATAAAAATTGTATATTAAGTATAGAACATAGTTCAATTTACATATAAATATTAAAATCACTACAGTCAGACTAATTAACATATCACCTCCTCACATTGTTTGTTTTTTGGCAGTGAGAGCACCTGAAAGCTACTCTTTTAGAAAATTTCCAATATTCAATACAGTGTAACTAACAAATCTTAAAAGGAAGACCTGATTGCTTAGGAACAAATTGCTTCTGGAACCAAGCTCTAGAACATTACTGGAAATAACAGTCTCAAGAATATTAATTAAATACAAAAGTATTCAGCACCCAGTAAGACAAAACTCACAATGTCAGGCATCCAATAATGTCTATTTCTAGGCACGCAAAGAAATAACAGTATATGACTGACAAGGAGGAAAAAAAAAATCAATCCATCTATAGTGACTCAAAACTGACAAATATTGAGCACTAGGAGATCAGAGAACTGACTAAAAAGAAAGGACTTAAAACTGCATGGGATTCAAGGTGACTTTTTTTTTTTTTAATGTTTATTTTTGCATGAGAGACAGAGCATGAGTGAGGGAGGGGCAGAGAGAAAGAAAAAAGAGAGAGAGAGAGAGAGAGAGACAGAGAGAGAGAGAGAGAGAGAGAGAATCCGAAGCAGGTTCCAGGCTCTGAGCTGTCAGCACAGATCCTGACACAGGGTTCGAACCCACAAACCGCGAGATCACGACCTGAGCCAAAGTCGGACGCTTAATGAACTGAGCCACCAGGTGCCACCAAGGTGACATATTTTTAAAATCACTGCTTCTGAGGAAAATGAAGGTAAAAAAGAAGGAAGGGGTGCCTTCTGGAGATTGAGTAGTGAAAAGGAAAAGAAGCAGAAGGGTAAAATTTAGAATCTAGCAAGGCAAAAAAGAAGTAAAAAATGAAAGACACAACAATGCCTTCACCACACACACACACACACACACACACACACGCACTCACACACCTACCAGACCCAAAAGAGGCTGCCTGTAAAATAAATTTTTCTTTGTTACACTGACAGAAGAGGAAGCCTTTGAAATCAAGTTACTTATAAACTATCCCAAATGAACATGCAGAAATTAAGACATACAAAATCTACACAAGTTACAATAAGAAAACAAAGAAAATTAAAACCAAAACAATGCAGTTGATTAACCCATCTCCCACTGACCAAAACCAAGCATGAAGTAGAAAACTGTAAATCAAAAATGAATTTAATAACTTCATATATGAAATACCATATTAATCAGAAATTCAAAAATTAAAAACAGAAATGAGCTCCCCCCTTCCTAGAAAAACCAGGAAGAAGTGAAAAGAGTCAAATGAACTCAGGAAAGAAATAAAAAGATAGTAAAGAATACTTAGAAGATGCCCAAGGGAGAAAATACACAAATGCAAATTTAAAAGGGACTGAACAAAGGCAGAAAGATAATAAAGAATGTAAAGTGATATAAAGAAATGAGTGAAATGTTTTTGTTTTTGATATAAAGAAAGATAATAAAGAATGTAAAGTGATATAAAGAAATGAGTGAAAAGAGTCAGAAGAGAAGGTAGTTGAGTTGGAAGACAAGAAAAGAAAAAATAATTGGGGTCCCTACACAAGAAAAACAAAACAATGGATGGAACACAATATCTAAAACTGTAATCCAAGAAAGTGTTTCAAAAATAAGGCAAAACCTGAATTTATACACACACATGCGTACACACACACACACACACACACACACACAAGTCCTGCAGGTATATGGGATAACTCACCTGTGATGATGAAGTTGAAGACATATCCTAACTTTTAGATATAAAGAAAAAAAATTCTGGAAGTCTCCAAGTAAACAGAGCCAATAACTCTTTGAAACAGCAAGACAATTAGTCTGGTAACAGACTTCCAAAAATAACAAAGTGAGACAATAAAATAGCATTTTCAAAACCTCAGGTATAAATCAAGTAAAGTATGAATCAAGGATTTTATATGTAGCCAAGATGTCCCTTCAAATATCAAGGGAATGCCAGAGCTATGAGCCTTCCTGAGTAAAGTATTAGGAGCAGAGCTACAACCAATCAAGAGATAAATATGGAAACTTCAGCAAAATATTTGATGTGATCATTTCAGATATTTAATAGATCTAAGACAAAAAATAAAGATGGACACTAGAGTGAAAGAATATGTAAAATTAAATGTTCTGACAAAGTAGAAGTAAAAGCCTAAAAAACAGAGGAAAGGTAGAGACCAGAATAATTTGATAGTTGTGCCAAAACAGGTGAGAATTAAAAAATACTTTTTATAAATGACTAACTGGAGAATAATAGATTAAAATATGGTAAATTAGGGGTGCCTGGGTGGCTCAGTTAGTTGAGCGTCCGACTTCGGCTCAGGTCATGATCTCATGGTTTGTGAGTTCGGGCCCCATGTCAGGCTCTGTACTAACAGCTCAGAGCCTGGAGCCTGCTTCTGATTCTGTCTCCTCCTCTCTCTGCCCCTCCTGTGCTCATGTACTGTCTCCCTCTGTCTCTCAGTAATAAATAAATGTTAAAAAAGTAAATAAAAAAATAAAAATAAAATAAAATATGGTAAATTAAGGGCATTTTTTAAAAGTTATATACAAACCCAAAGAAAAGAACACACCACCTCATATCAAAATAAATTTTAAAAAGTGAAATAAAAAAGTAACAAACAGCAAATTTAACACAATGCAGAATAACAACATAAAATTATAAGAGTTGAGACCAAAGCTATCAGTTGTATCAATAAATATAAATAGATTTAACTCATCGATATGGTAAAAAAAATTTTAATTTGGTTCACAAAGTAGGAAGCAACTATAATACATACAAAACACATCTAAAGCAAAAGGGTTCAGAAAGGCTAAAAATAAAGGGATGAGTAAAAGTACTCTAGGCAAATGGAAATAATTAAGAAAACAGAGGCTATAATACTATTATTTAAGTAGAATTCAAGCAACAAGCACTGAATGTGACAAAGGACACTTTTTGATACCAAAAGCCACAATTCACAATGAATAATAGGAAACTTTAACATAACAGTCTCTGTAAAAGATAGCTGTATAAACAATAGTAAGTATATAGAAGGTAAACAACCTAATCAGTAAGGAAGAAATTATGGTTATATTTTGAAATTTTACATTCTGAACACATAATATATACCTTCTTAAAAAATGCAAAAGGTGCATTCACAAAAACTAACCACATATTAAGTAACAAAGAATATAACCAATAAATTTGATCAACTAGAAGCATTACAAATACTCTTTAATCACAATACAATAAAACTAGAAATTTAAAAAAAAGCTAAAAAAGAAAAAGGTTCTTCCTCTGAAAACTAAAAGATTTTTATTGAGCAAGTTTTGGGTAAAAAATAACATAAACTGAAATTACAGATTTCCAAAAAGTAATTGAAGACTTAAACACATTAGAATAAACAAGATATAACTAAAGTAGTGATCAGAAGAAAATTCACAGCCTTAAAAACCTGTATCAATAAAAATAACTTCAATAAATGAATTAAATTCCCCACGAAAAATGTAGAAAAATAAGACAGTAAACCAAAAGAAAATATAAGGAAATAAATAATAAAGGTAAAAGCAGAAATCAGTGGAGAACGGGGAAGCGGTGGGGAACTAGGTATCATAAATAAAAATCCTGTTGTTTTGGGAAAAAGTAACAAAGACAAATGATTGGCTAACTTAAAGAAAAAAATGAAAAAACACAACTCTATAAAATATGAAATGACAAAAGGGAAATAACCATTGAAACAAAATTTTTAAAAATCATGAGATTATTTCCAGACCTCTATGCAAATAAATCTGAATCATTAGATGAAATGAATAATTTCATAAGAGAAATTATTTACCAAAATTGACCCCTTTAGATAGAAAGTTTATAAGACTAATTTCTCTAGAAGAAATATAGGAAGTAACGAATTACACCATAAAAATGTACCAATCCAAGATGGTTTCATAGGGAAATTCTACCAAATCTTTAAAGAGCAGAGAGTTGCTGGGGCGCCTGGGTGGCGCAGTCGGCTAAGCGTCCGACTTCAGCCAGGTCACGATCTCGCGGTCCGTGAGTTTGAGCCCCGCGTCAGGCTCTGGGCTGATGGCTTGGAGCCTGGAGCCTGTTTCCGATTCTGTGTCTCCCTCTCTCTCTGCCCCTCCCCCGTTCATGCTCTGTCTTTCTCTGTCCCAAAAATAAATAAAAAACGTTGAAAAAAAAATTAAAAAAATAAATAAATAAAAAATAAAGAGCAGAGAGTTGCGATGCTATGAACCATCCCTAACTTTTGGGAGGGGAAATACATGTATAAATACTAAGTATATTCAACAGTATGGCTGCTGTGCTGGGACTGCCAATCCAAACCTTTCATGTTATGAACTGTTCAATATCAACCAGATTTCTAATTTGCAAGACCCATCTCAAAATCACCAGCCTAGGTTCTAAAATTCTATAAACATCCTCTCCTGGCTTCCCCTTTCTGAGGCCTAGCCAAGGTAGATTTTCCTTTACTGTAAAATAAGCTAAAAACCTTAGCATTGCTCTATCTACAGGTTTTTCTGGCAATTTTTTGCGGAGAGAGTGGTGGTGAGAAGGAAAATTCTCAAAGACAAGGACTAGTAAATATCTCAGAGAATAACAAACAGAAACAGGAAGTGACAGCAGGTTTGGGGTAAAATGAGAAATTTATCATACTGGAGATAAAGAAGACAAATTTTGGAGAGCTATTTAGGAATCATGCCCACAGAGATGATTATTTTCCATCTAGGGAATGACAGAGGAAACTATAACGTTACCTATACCAACCCTACTAATAAGGAATAGAAATGATGTGACTAACTCACTTACCATCTAGAATATTGAGAAACTAAAAACTATATAAAAATTGGTTTTAAAAATACTACGTGACAGGGGCACCAGGGTGGCTCAGTCAGTTAAGTGTCCGACTTCAGCTCAGGGCATGATCTCACGGTTCACAAGTTTGAGCTCCACATCAGGCTCTGTGCTGACAGCTCAGAGCCTGGCACCTGCTTCTGATTCTGTGTCTCCCTCGCTCTCTACCCCTACCCCACTTGTGCGCTCTCTCTCTCTCTCAAAAATAAATAAAAACATTAAATAAACTTTTTTTTAAATATTATGTGACAGAACATATTCTTCTTGGGTAAAAGCCAACACAACGGATAGAAGAACTGAGTGAGAGCAGCATACAGAGAGTAAATAGTTATTCAAATGGCAGAATTAAAGGCAGAAAGTTTAAAAAAAAAAAAAGGAAACTGCTACTCTTTCCACTCCTCCTAGCAGGTAACAATTAATTAATGTTAATTTAATTAACCACTGATGAATTCAGGAGGTAGTGCTTATCAAATCCTCTTCAGGTAATTCATTTATAACTGTCTCTATCCCATTGGATCAGTTATTTTGCAAGTGGAAAGGTAAGACGGCTTCTTCCAAGATTGAATGACACTCTTTTTAGAGAATGTCGCAAGTGACAGGATCACTTTGTCCAGGAAAAAAAAAAAAATCCAGTTTTTAAAAACCCACGTGTCTAGAAAATCAAGCCTATTTAAAATCCTGGAGATACCTGAATTTTTGAGAATTCCCATTTACAAACAATTAGTCTTCATCTTCATATCAGATAACATTAGAACACGGCATATTTTCAAGATAAACAAACAGAAACACATTTTAAACTGTCTCTACCCTTTCCACCCCCAACCCCAATACTATCTATCAGCATATTCTAGAAAGCAAAGCTGCTTCATGCAAGTGTCCACAGAAACAAACACCACCACCTGTTCCTAAAATAGCTAGTGATGAAACAGAAGGACAGTGAGAAAGCTGGAAAGGGGGCTATATACACTGTGCAGGGATACAGAGTGCTCTACAACTACTGGCATGCAGTGACCGTCAAAAGCAGGTGAACAGAATCATAGGCAGAGGCCACCAGCTAGAACCCTTAATGGGGCCAAATGCTCCAAGCAGAAAGCCCAACCTCCAGCTCATCTCAGTAAGAGTTTTCAGTGAGGAAGAATTCTACCACCAAAAGGACTAAGGTTTGTAACAAAGCAAACTCTCAGGAACAAAACAGCAATTACAATGCTAAGTTCTTCCACAAATGAAAAATCTATGTACATTTTAGAGAATAATTTAAGTATGCTCCCTATTTACACTAAAAAAAAAAAGAATACTTTTTAGTAAAATTAGTTGCTCTGTAACATAATTTCAGCTTTAACCACTAATCATATGGTAGAGTAAGTTTCATTATTTATAACTCAAAAACAGGGCACCTCCAAAATGGAGTTACTTTACCTTGGCTCTAGTTATATATATTAATATATATATATAATATATATATATTATATATATATATTAATAGATACACAGATTGTTTCTAACTTTTATAGCCCTAAGGTTTAGCTCAGGGTAAAGACTCATTTGTCTAATTAGAGACCTAGTCATACAGTTTTCTATTTTTATTTTATTTTTTCTTCTTAGATTATCAATATTATCATTTAAAAATGGGGTCTATCTAACGGAAGATAAAGACAAGGAGGGTATTCTAGAAATTAGCAGAAGATTTAATTCTTTGGCACAAACAGCTTACAACAGTTCAAAAATGAAATATTTAATATGTCAAAAGACCAACCTAAAATTTTTCTCCCGTAATGAATATATACTAAAGAATAACATTAGAAACCCAACTTAATTAAGGATATGCATGGAAATAAACTATATATATCACTCCACTTGACAAGTGATAATGTTTTAGTACATACTAGACATAACAGACTCTTTATATAGTATATTTTCCAGGATAATTCCAAAATCAAATACTTTATATCCATAAATACATTCATACTTGTCAAACTATATATACCTAATTTTGGATGAAATATGATGATAAAGTTATACTCCTGGTCAAATATTGTGACTAAGTGTAGCTTCATTCAAACATAACTTCAATGTTATAATTTGTGATTAATTCAAATTCACATTACATACAGACTTCTGGCCTGGCTAGGTTGGTCCAAGAAAACATTTTTGGCACTGTTCATTACATTTTTAAAAAATTAATGTTTAGGGATGCCTGGGTGGCACAGTCAATTAAGTGTCCAACTCAATTTCGGCTCAGGTTGTGATCTCACAGTTCGTGGGTTCAAGCCCTGCATTGGGCTCTGTGCTGATGGTGAGAAGCCTGCTTGGGATTCTGTCTCTCCTTCTCTCTGAGCTTCTCCTGCTTGTGTGTGCTCTCTCTCTCTGTCTCAAAATAAACAAACTTAAAAAAAATCATGTTTATTTTCTATTACTAAATAATGGTGGAGGGAAAGCAAGCTTAAAGGCCAAAAAAAAAAAAAAAAAAGGAGAGTACCATTTCAGTTAAAAGCAATTGGATTATTTAACAACATACCCTACTATTCACTAGACACAAGGATCAATCAGCAACCTACGGCCAGCAAGTCAAATACAGCCCACTGTTTCTGTAAACAGTTTTACTAGAACACAGTCCTATTTGTTTACTTATTATCTATGGCTATTTTCACTTTACAACAGCAGAGCTGACCAACAACATCTAAATATTTACTATCTGGCCCTTTACAGAAAACAATTTGGCGGCCCCTGATCTAGACCTTTTAAGATATAATAGAAAAACTCTACATTAGTGCTAAATTAAATAACCCTAATTTCCCCTAATTTATGATTTGATATATGCTGTTAAAGTGCCCTTTATCTGGTCCTATTAAATTAAAGTTTAGTTTTATTGCTGTGTTCACTGAGGTTTCCCGTGTACAAACCACTATACAAGGAAGAAGCCGCGAAGGTTAGCTTTAGATTAGCAAAAACTACTCACTATTCCCATCAGATTTGCTTGTTCCCTATATTTCTTATATTGCTGTAAAATTACCATTTCGGAGTCACTGTGAGAGGCCTGACCCAGGCTGGGTGCAGGCCCTAGCTCAGAGTGAGACGCTTGATCAAGGGAGAGAAGGGGCTCAATAATGTCATCGTAATCATCTTCCTCTGTATCCCCCTCCCCATCGGCAAAAGTACCTCTAGTCAAGAAATCGGAGCGCGTCCGCGCCATTCGAGCTTTCTTTTTATGGGCCGGTCTGGCAACCTGCTTGACCAAATGATAAAACAAATAACACAACAATGTTTTGTTTTGGTTTTTTTTGGAGACGATGCCAATGAAAGACATCTGAGAGCTCATGAATTTCTTGAAACATCCCTCCACCCCACTGTATCCTCTCTTCTAGAAGTGACAGAGATAACCAAAAGCAATCCATATACATTACTCTGGACAAAACACAAATGGAAGCTAAGTCTACACTGTTCTCCATAGCCAAGGAAGACATCTTTCACCGCCATAATATGTCACCAAAGCCACTTGCATAAATTGCCTTCTTTCTTTAAGCAACATCTTTTTTGTAAACATAATCTGGGATTTTAGTCACCATTCCCTCCCAAAAGTACACTTCCCTAAGTATAACAGACTTAACTCATTGCTTCTTTCCCATAAACACTTGGGAGTAAATGCATAAATGAGGTGCTCTACTTATAAGAATAATAATTTCTAAAATAGGTGCATCTATTTTGCATAAGAGAGATAAAGTTCAATACTTACCTCTCCTTGGCCCGGCCCAGTTAATTTCACAGGTTTCCAATTTGGCTCATCTTGTTTATGGAGTAGAGGATTTCCACTGTTTAAGGCTTCCTTGTTGACACTTAAGATAAAACAACAGGATTACATTTCAATTCCGAGCAGACATCCCATGGCAACAGTCTTAAAGTACAACATGAAATATAGCCTAACAAGCCAAGTCAAAGAATTCTAGAAAATCACATAAATATTTCCAGATCTTATCCAATTCCTAAAACAACATTATCAATGTTTTTCTGCCTATCCTAATTAATAGCATTATCAAGAATTAACATATGAGACTGAATTAGAAGCCTGTCCCTGATAATCACTGGGTATATTCTACTATGATATATGTTTAAGAATAGTAGCAGCAGAATTAGCTCAAGAAAACAGATGGATTTGATAAGGGAAAATACTACATCCCCAAATCTTTAAAATCAGTCTTAGAAGGGACCTTTTATTCTAATCATTATAAAATACCTGATAAGTAGCTACTAAGTGATGAAGATCCCATTACTTTGTTTGATACTGAGATGGTTTCTCCTGGTTAGCAAATTTCCTTTCTGAAATCCCTCTGTAGCTTTCATCTACTATCTTAGTTTTAAAACTGTTATACAAAACAGTGGGGTGCCTGGGTGGCTCAGTCAGTTAAGCATCCAACTTCGGCTCAGGTCATGACCTCATGGTTCATAAGTTCAAGCCCCGCGTGAGGCTCTGTGCTGTCAGCTCAGAGCCTGGAGCCTACTTTGGATTCTGTGTCTCCCTCGCTCTCTCTCCCCCTCTCTCACTCACACTCTGTCTCTAAAAAATAAATAAACGTTAAAAAAATTTTTAACTATTATACAGAACAAAGTCAACACTAGAAGGATAAGAAATTGTTATTAAGTTAAAAGAGGTATGCCATACAGATAGCACAGTGTTAGTTTATGAAAATTTAATTTTGCTTGAATAACCACATGATGTGACTACTTTATCATTAAATTCTGTTACCTACCTTAACTCAGAACCATGAATCTTAAACTTTATCAACATACCATTATCCTCTCCTTAGAACTATAAGCTCACTGAGAATCATACCTTACCTTCTAACATAGTGATGGGTTTAAAGTACATACTAACTTATAATACAAGTTGGCAGACTAACTGCTCTCATGCAAAATCTTCCATTTAATTTTTATAAGACCAAAGGGCCATAAAAGTTATACTGTCCTTTACCCTATGCATAAATCCCTAAACAAACCAAAATAGATGGCAACCTTTCCTAGCTAAAGGCGTCTCAGGTATCTCCCTTTTTGACCAACGCACGATCAAACCTAGCAATCCTAGGCTATCCTAAAAGATTCCCTTTCATCAAAATCTGTCTTGCCACAGTTAAGCCTATTGGCCTTTGATTTATTCTCAAAACAAGGAACAATGTTTGATAGCATCTGAACACCCTAGCCAACTTTTTTTTTCTTTTTTTTTTTAAATTTTTTTTTTTCAACGTTTATTTATTTTTGGGACAGAGAGAGACAGAGCATGAACGGGGGAGGGGCAGAGAGAGAGGGAGACACAGAATCGGAAACAGGCTCCAGGCTCTGGGCCATCAGCCCAGAGCCTGACGCGGGGCTCAAACTCCCGGACCGCGAGATCGTGACCTGGCTGAAGTCGGACGCTTAACCGACTGCGCCACCCAGGCGCCCCTGCCCTAGCCAACTTTTAAACTCACAGCATTTTCTTTATATTTCTCCATGATTTCTTTTTTGTTCTCTTTCATTAACCAGATGAAGGCCACAATGCACTTTATCTATAGAAAGTGCATTTCTTTTCTATAGAAAGAACACTAATCTAAAATTACTTCCTAATCATGAAATCCAATGGTGATTTCTAATCATGAAACTCAAGTTCCATTCCCAGCTATTTCTCTCAGTATGTGATTTTGAACAAGTCATTTCATCTCTATAGGCCTAGTGAGCTCATCTATAATAGTGTGGCAACTGGACAAAATAGTTTAGAATTACCAGCATTTGCAATTCTATAAAATGCTAAGGTTTATAGTATTACTTATACAATAAAAGAAGACTTAAAGTATGAATTTTATTTAAGCTTTCACAGAAACAACCTAACACATAATCATTTTGAAGATAAATAGATCTTAATGAGGCAAAACAAACTAGATCAAGTACCCTTAAGATTGTTTATCTTGGAAAATGACAAAAGTAATTTACAAGGATTCACAAGAATGATTAATGTTTTTGAAATCTATAAGTAAGCCTTTCACAGAACTGATTCATGGATCCAACAACTACACAAACATACAACACACACACCTCCCATCACTAAACTTAATCAGAATGACAGGAAATAATGTTTTTAACACTCTGATGGGCTTATATATGCTTATACAAAGTCTTTGAACTTTTGGGCAATCTCTAGGTTAATGGGCAGGTATAGGACCTTAAGCTGTCATTTAGTCCAACTGCGTTTCATAATACCATACAGAAACCCCTAATGGAAAAAAAAATACCAATGATTTTTTGCTCGTATTTACAAAGAGTTTCTATAAAATCTGTATGTAATTTTAAAGACAAAAATATTTAAAAGCTCAAGCTATGATAAGAGAGAAAAGGTTATTTTCATAGTTAATGTGACATTTAATGTTTTTTAGCTCTAAGATATATACCCTCCTTTCATTTAAACACTGACATTCTTGTGGCACCGTGGTGGCTCAGTTGGTTGAGCATCTGACTCTTGATTTTGGCTCAGGTCACGATCTCATGGTTGTGATATCGAGCCCCATGTTGGGCTCCACATTTACACAGAGTGTGGAACTTGCTTGAGATTCTCTCTCTCCCTCTCTGCCCCCCCACCTTTGTGCGCTTGCTCTCTCTCTCTCTCAAAAAATATTTAAAAACAAAACACTGACATTGTCCCAGGAGAACTGAAAGAATCCACTATACAACAAAGACTTAATAAGATTTCTTAAATTTTATCATCTTTGTTTTTATGTTCCACTTAAAAAGTGCTTTTCTCATGATGACCACAAGTTAAGAAAACTTAAAAGTATAAAGAACTTCCACCCATATGAGGCATCCACTTAAGTAGTCAAACTCTTAGAAACAAAGTAGAATGGTGGTCACAAGGAGGGACGCCTGGGTGACTTAGCCAGTTGAGTGTCTGGGATTGAGCCACATTGGGCTCAGTGCTGAACAAGGAGACTGCTTGAGATTCTCTCTCTCTCTCTCTCTCTCTCTCCTCCTGCCCCTCTCCCCTGCTTTCAAGTACACATGCACACTCTCTCAAAATAAAAACGAAAAGAAAAGAAAAAGAAAAAGAAAAAGAAAAAGAAAAAGAAAAAGAAAAAGAAAAGAAAAGAAAAGAAAAAAGAAAAGAAAAGAAAAAAGAAAAATGGTGGTTACCAGGGGCTTGGAGTAAGGGGAAAGGGCTGGTTGCTGTTTGATAGGTAATAGAGTTTCTTTTGCAAGATGAAAAAGTTCTAGAGATCCACTGTACAACAATGTGCATATAGTTAACACTACTGTCATATGTAATTAAGAATGGTTAAGATGGTAAATTTTATTCTTTTTGTGTTTTTTACTACACACCAAAAATGTATAAAGTACTCAGTGAAGACCCAATAGGCCAAGAGCTGGGACAAAGTACATTAACTTTAAAGTGTGACAATAAAAACCTGGACTTGCCTCACATGAAAAATCTAAGACAACCAGCATTTGCCGAATGCTTAGCCTACTATGTTTATAGGCACTGTATTGACCTTCACAAATGCTTTCTCACTTAATGAGGAGAAACCAAAAAACTCCATCTATGCTTAGTCAAAGATTCCTATGGTATAATTATATCCAATTTCAGGAACCCTGCTAGAGTCAACATTAAGGGAATTTTTTTACACAGAGAAAATGGCTCATTTCGGCAGCACCCATACAAATAGTTGAGGTAGATTAAAGCAACTTAGTAAAATTCTCCAAAAAGTTTCCCATTTACACAGAAAATAAATATCATTTCACTTACAGGGAAATACTCATATTGTCCTTTGGTGTGAAGAAAATGACCCTAGTAGTTCCATCTCTGGAAGGGCCATCAGATTTGTGGATGTAAGACTGAGCTGGCCTATGATGCTCTCTTTTGGAAACACGATTATTAGAAAGTTTACAGGCTACATTCATTTGGGTACACATTCTGTCTGTCTTGGATAATTCCTTGGTAGTAGCAGATTGGTATGGGCCTCCTTTCCTTTCAAAGAATAAGGTGACAGGTCGGTCCTTCTGGGACAGGTGAGCAGAAGCGCTGTCTTTTGGAAGAACTGCATCTTTTACAGTTACTAATGGAGGCCCTAGTACATTGGGTTCTTCCTTATTTGGGGTATTCAGAATGAGGAGAGAGGACGGCCTCTCTACTCTTTGTTTTGATGGATGGAAAGATGGTGCCAGGAACAACTCCCCAGTTCGTGGCTTTTCAATGGTCTTGAAGGCTTTACGCTCCTTCTCTAAAATATCTGTTTGCTGACGAATCTGTTCCATCATCTCTTTTTCATTCTGCTGCTGCAAATGCTTTTGCCTTTCTTCCTTCTCAGTGTTTAGCTTTTCTAACTTCTTCAGCACAGTATTAGAAGAATCTGTATTCAAAGACATGACAACTTGATTTTCTCCGGAGGAGTGGTACTTTCTGGCTTCCCTGTTGATATCCAAAGTAAGAGCTGAAAGTGCTTCTTCACTTTCTAATAGCTTGTTTCTCTGGATACCTGTGTCTAGTTGGGAACTTGTTTTCAGTGGATCTTGTTGAGGAATATAAAAAAATGTAGGCAGACTATTTGAAATAAAGGGGTCTCTCAGCTGTGGCTTACAGGTAATAGATTCAGAACTGCAAACCAATTTTTCCTTCACAGTCCCATTCTTCAAATGCACTGAGTCAGAGGGTGTTCCCTTTTCAATCATGGTATAGTTAGTCTCACTTGAGGAACTGAGGGCATTGTCCTGTGAATCAAATTTTGGACTGCTAGATATTTTAGGTGACAGACTCTGCAAGTCTCCTTCATCTAATATTATGGACTCAAGTTTGCTCTTCTGGCTTTCCTCACAGCTCAGATGTTCCAAACTTCCTTGAGAACTTTCACTGTCAGGTGTACCCTGTAGAGACTGAAGACCTTCAGGCATCAGTTCTGTAGACCATCTACGTTCCTCTGAAGGAGACATGCCACCAAGAGAACGAACTTTTAGCAATTCTAAACTGAATATAGCTTGCTCTAGTTCTCTCATTCTCCGACTTTCTCTTTTGGCCCGACCTACTTTTTTCTGGTGGAGATCCTCTAAGGACTTAGGTCTCTCTCTTACAATCACTTCTTCCTGCAAGTCCACACCACTTTGGCTTCTGGCTCTCTCCTGTTGCTTGTTTGGGGACTCTTTCAAGCAGTCCATTGAACTCTCCTGGCTAATTCGATTACTCTCTATCACAGATTTACATTCCTCTATAGCTTTCACTCTGTTGTCAAAGGAACAATCCTCCCATTCTGAAGGGTCTGAGCCCTGAATTTCCAGAGCTCCATATGGCTCAGGATCTGCCAATCCAAATTCTAGTTTTGTTTCTTTCAGTCTTTGTTCTTTTAAAACTTTAAATCTATATAACAACAGGAAAAAAAAAATGGGTTAGAATGATTTTTTAGTTACTACTGGAGAGAATACACTTTACTGAGAATTTAAGAAATAATTTGAAAGTTTCAAAATTTTCTTCTTAAACTAACTTGGATGCACATTTCATAATTCTATTTCTATGAGTGAGATACTTTATTAAGTACATTAATCCTAATAGGTCACCCTAGTCAAAACATAAATTAACTCAGAAGTAAAGCTCTCATTTTAAAAATAACTTTATTTTAAGGTAAACGTTAATAATGAAATTAAAGTTTCTGAAGATAAAAACAACTGAATATTGACAAATTTTAAAGACTCAACCTAATGTAAAATCAATTCTTAGTGGTTGTAACTGTAGACCATGCAGGTTTTCAATCCAATTTAATTCAGTAAGTATCTGTTTAGCTTCTTTTAGAGACCATACAATGTGGGTTAAAACTGCTAGGAACATCACAGCCTAGTGGAGAAGACGAAATTGTACATAACCAATTCTAATACAAGTTAGGCAAGTGTTAAGAGCAAAGATATAAACAAAATAGCTGAAGAGAAAAGGAGTATCAAAAACAATACAGATTACCTTTGTCTTGCTCTGAATCCTCTACATATTGATTGCAAAAGGATAATTTTGCTCCTTTGTTCTTGATACCTCTTACTTTCCCTGTAGCCTTTCCATCTTGCCTGAATACAGACAGCAGCCATGTGCCTCTGCCTATAGCATTCCTTCCATCTCTGCTGGATGATGATGGCTGCAGTCCGGAGCTCCAAATACCGCTGCCTCTCCACATGAGCACGCCAGGAAGACTGGAGAAGCGTGGCTGCACTAGCCAAAACTAAAGCATCCTTCTGCACAGCTACATTTCTGGCTTGCTTCTGATTTAGATAATTCCTCCAGAATCGCTGTGAGGAAGACAAAACAATAGAAATGGCTGTCATATCTTATACCACATTTTCACAGAAAAAAAGAAAAAAAATAAATGTATTGTGTTGTAATTAGAGATTAAATGGCTAAATAGCTAAATTGCGCCTGATTAAAGTGAAAAAAAAAAGCTTTCTTTTCCAGATATGCTTGGCTAAAACAATTCTTAGAGAATATAACCTCAATGAAGTTAATTATAGAACTTAAAATAATTTAACAGTTTTTGATGCTTTAACAAATTACATTATCTTCTCGGGCTATAGTTTTGCCAATATTAATGGGTTTAAGGTCAACATGCACATGTTTCAAAGATAAATATTCTAAAAATTTTCTTGTATTAAAAGAAAAGGGCCTATGGAGGAGAACAGAACGGTCATCATATAAATCAGTGAAGGAAAAAATAAAACAGATAAAATATGAAATAAGATACCTATCATCCAAGAGGAGTACAGAGCAAGAGCAATGTATATATAACTCTCAAATATCACTCAGGAAACAATCAAATAAAAATAACTAAGGCAACAAAAAGTAAGGCACATAATTCCTTTGCCCCTAACCATAGTGTACAAGACATTACAGCTATAAATTCAATTTAACTTCAACTCCATCGATGTTTATCAATGGTCTATTAGTATATGCCAGGTAATCTTTTAGATGGTATGAACATTTCAAAAATGAATAGGACACATTGTCATCAATGAAGAAGTTTATATTCTTATTCAAATGTTTCACAGTAAAATTCTAGTTACTAAAATAAAAGCCAAATAAACTAGCAAATCTCATGCAAGAAATCCTTTACTTCCCACCTGGATAATGATGCATGCCTGTCTCAGGTGGAGGAAATGCTGCCTACACAGCAGGACCCTGAACCATCGCTGCAACAATATGATTCTGCGCAGCACCTCTTGGTGAAGCAGATCTTGTAGGTGCTGTCGTTCCTGCTCCTTTAGGAACACCTACCAAAAAGAAGAAAGATGAGGAATACAGCTTATGAAGAAATGAGAAATTTATTTCATGAATCATCTTTTTGTGGTAAGCTTTTTTTTTTTTTTTTAGCGTTTATTTACTTTTGAGACAGAGAGAGACAGAGCATGAACGGGGGAGGGTCAGAGAGAGAGTGGGAGACACAGAATCTGAAACAGGCTCCAGGCTCTGAGCTGTCAGCACAGAGCCCGACGCGGGGCTTGAACTCATGAACCGTGAGATCATGACCTGAGCCGAAGTCGGACGCTTAACCGACTGAGTCGCCCAGGCGCCCCTCTGTGGTAAGCTTCTTTAGAGAAGAATACAGTGGAAGAAATGAAAAGCAGTACTGATAAATATTTCTATCAATATATCCAAAGAAGTCATTCTCAAATTAAAAAAAAAAAATAGCCATTAGAATATAGAAAGAGACATTAGAACATAGAAGGGGAAATGAAACAGTGAACACAAATACAAAATTCCCAGTTTTAGAGATTCACTGCTATCATGAACCACTTGTACCACTGGTAAAAGGTCATATTGTTCAAGGATGTTAGGGTGGGGGGATGATCATAATATGAATAAATCAATAATAACAGTCTTTTTGAAACCCAGTATGCATCAAAGGCTTCTTGCTACCCAAAGCTATTAATTTATTTACTATTTCATGCCATTAATAAATCTTTAGGGGTTTAGGAGGAAACAAATATAACTTAAACATAGTCCCTCTGAAAACAGAATTTGCACTTCACCCTTAAAAGCAGGTAGATATTAAAACCTATATGTATCTTTAAGGTGTACAATGTGATATTTTGATGTATGTATACATTATGAAGTAATTACCACCAACTAATTGATATCCATCACCTCCCCCTTCTGTCAAAAATTTAACACTATTTTAAAAAAGAAGAGATATTAGATACACAAATAGGAAAATAGTAAACTGTAAGGCAAAAGACAGAGGGCTCTACCTAAGCAAAACAAGGAGCAGGAAATAATAACAAATGTACACGTACATGGCAGCATGTACAGGAGACAACCAAATAATCTTCATAAAGAAAATATTAAATGATATGAAGTCACAATATGGAGGTTCTTGGAGAAGAGAAAGATGTTTGAATTTAACGGGAGGTTATCAGGTGATTATTATTCAGCAGAAAGTCAACATAAAAGAAAAGTATATTAAGATGATGGTTTTGATACTATGGGTAGAGTGACTTAAATGGAATGACAAATAGACTGAAATCGGATGAGGAATTACTGTAAGAGAACTATAACTGAGAGCAAAGGAACAGACTAAAATGCCAGCAGCAGGAATGAACAAAAGGGGCATGACGTGAGAATCATTTGTGACAAGACACAGAACTTGGTAAAAGGATTAAGGTGAAGGGTCAGGCCAAATAGCATTACAGTTTTTAGCCTAAGAACCTAGAAGAAGGATGAGAGAGAAAAGAATAGATGAAAATTAAGGACAGTAGGGTAATTTGGATAAGCTCACTTTGGGCAAGTTGAGTTGAAGATTACAGTAGAATACCTAGGGAGTCATTGTTTTTAGGCAGATAAAAACCTTAAGCAGACCTAGAGCACTGGCCAGAAGCTCTTTGGTTAATACTGACTATATTAAGTAAAAATCTTGCCCTAATCAATTTCCTTATGATAACTGGTACAGTATCTTTTTCAGAATAGTTCTCTGGGGCAAAGATCGCCATTATTATCTAAGTATAAAAATTCACTCAAATTTGACAAGGAGTGTATATATTATATTTACCATGGATTTTCCAACTTGATAGTTATCTGAATTAAGATTTATTTTCCTGAAGAAATCCTGAATGTTAAATTTGGATGGAATAATATTTCGGGGAAGAAGTACATGGAAGTGGCTCACAAAATCCTGAAAAATGAAAAGAAAAATGTTGTAAAATCACAAGAAAATTATAAACATGTCTAAACTATGTGTAAAATGTAAACATGGGTCTAAATTAGCTAGCTGTCCTTTTATTGATCCTTTTCTCATCTTCTAAACAGACTGAAACCAATGAAGTATTTAATTAAAAAAACTACAAAACAGTTAATTTGTAAAATGGGGGTGGGGTGGAGAGAAGATAGTGAGTTCTACATATTTTGTTATCAAAAGGGAATGGAAGAAGAAAAAAGCAGAAACTATCCCTTTTGAGAAAGTTGTGTTAAAGACCAAAGAAAAAGTTATTTAATAAGAATTGAAATTTTTAGCAAAAAAACATGCAAAGGTGTCAGCTATTACAGGGTATAACTGAGAACAAAGCGTTCCCGCCCAGAAACAGCAAAGAATCTGTTCAGCTGCTGAAAAGCTTCAACATAATTTCTATACCCATAGCAGCAAATAGCTGATGAGAATAACTGTGAACCTTGCTGGCAGCTTACTATAAAAGAAAATCTTGCTGAGAAAACTTTACATAAACCTAAATAGAATCTTCTCTTGAACCAGGTAGCTCTGATTGAACTATTTCCATTACTGGAGTAATCAGCAGGAGGAACTACTATGTTACAAGTAAACTTAGTATTAGTAAACATTCAGATAAAATGAGAATAGCCAGGAACTGGATTCGATTACAACACATAAATAAGATTGCTGCCATTCAATGGAAGTGAGTACTTTCTATCCCTCTTCAATTCTGTATACAAAAGATGGAATGGAAAGGAAGAAATAAGAGAAATAAACAAGTGAGCCCCAAATGAAAAACAAGACACAGGAATCACTTAATTATGTGTATATAAATTTAAATATCACTATAAAAGCATAACCTGGAAAGAATATTTGCAGCTGTATCCAGATTGGCGAATTCGAACTGTCTCTAGCATCCCAGTGTACCGAAGCTGTCGAAGTACCAAAGCATCGTTGAACCTTAATGGCAGCTAAATCAAAGCAAATGGAAAAAAAACAGATTAACCCGGAAGAAGAGATCTCCAAATTAATGTTTTCCTCATAAGTATAGTCAACTTTTGAGTATCTAAAAATTGGAGATTGTCAGGTTAAGACACAACAGAGGTGACAGGAAAATCTACCTCCTCAGCTGGTAGCTTCAGAAAAGTTCTAAATGCCTGACCCTAGGGAAAAAGGAGAAACCAAGCTTCCAGCTTCTCTCTAGTTGTAGAGGGAGAGGACCTTCAAAGCTAAAAAGGAATGTAGTTACCCACAGGAGAAGCAGACATAGTCTAGTCCCTATAAAAATCTGTAACAAGATTAATCTACATATATGTAGTCAAGAGTGTCTGTATTTTTGTTTTTAATTAAGATTTCTCTCTATAATTTCAATCAGAAACCACCCACTCCACTCTACCAGTTGCCTTGGTTAATGGAGAGCTGACAGATTCTTCATTTAATGACTAGTACAAGGTTAAGAGCAGTTTTTTCTCTAAACACTTTTTGCTAGTAATACCAGTAGGATACAATGAAAAACAAAAAATTCCTACAGTCCCTGAGAACTGACCTCCTCAATGCACAAGCATTGATAAGGAAGAAGCTAATGGGAGGCAGTCACTCATCACCAGTCACAACACCCTGTCACTTGTAGGTATCTCAGTAGGCATGTTTTCCGATATTCAAAAGATATATTTGGATATTCTGATATTTCTCCCTATTCTCTAAATACTATTTTTAATGATTCACAAAGGCAATCCCAAACATTTTCCTGCAGGGAAATGGGGCATACCAGCTATCAAAGAAAAAAAAATCAAATATGCAACTTATGTTAATAATAGTCAATGTTTATTTAGTACTTATTCTGTGCCCTGAAATACTTCATTAATTGAACTCTCTGTATAACAAGGTCTTCATTAATAATAAGAACTCAAAGGTTCTATTTAACTGTAAATAAAAAGGTGTCCTTTTTTGTTACTATAAAAGAACAGATAACATTTACTGAACAATTAGTATGGGCCAGTAACATTTTAAGTACTTTGCAGGTAGTGACTCAGGTATACTAGTTCCAAAACACTATGAGTCTGGTCCTATAATTATAGTATATTCTTACAAAGAGGAAAACTTTTAAAAGTCACAGAAATGGTTAAGTTCACAAAGCTTGTAAACAGCAGTTGAAGACTGCTTCCTAAAAATTAAGAAAGCTGGACACAATTCATACTATACATTTATAGTACTATAGAACTACACATTTTTAGCTGTTCAGCCTAGGAACTATATTTTCCTATGATGAACATAAAGGAATATGACAAATGTTTGTATTTATTAGGTATATTCTGCAAAGCTGTAATTAGGAGACCTATTATCGAAAGCAGAAGGAATCAAGAATGTCCACAGTACGTTCCTTATTTTACAGAGGCAAAAAGCTCTAAACAAATTCTTTAAGAATGACAGGTTATATACAAACAAGAAAGATTAATCTCAGGGTAACAAAAGTTGCATAAAACTCTTTTTTATGATGGAATTTCAAAACATATTTGCTTCTCAGATTCTAGGAAACACTGAATCAAGTGCATGTAAACACGGAATAGGCAAGTAGATACAGAAAATAAAAGGACATCCACAGAAAATACAGAACCTGGTTTTCCTTAAAAAGATTATAGATAGCTCTTCCCTACCACTTGCTCTCCTTAAAAAAAAAAAAAAAAAATGTAAAGCCTGATTTGAAGTAAGCTGAGCTAGAAGCTCTCATTTACAGGACATTTTTACCTTTTCAGCATTAGAGCGAATGCATTTCACAAAATATGGTTCTGCTTGACCAAGTGTCTCCATCAGTTTGCTTAATGAGGCCTGCAATACAAAGCAATGTAATTAGCATTTTCTCCCATTCCAAACTGGCAGGAAATAATTTATAGGTACAAAAAATAATGTTGGCAAACTATGCAGAAACGATTGGTATACACAGGAATAGCTTTCTTTCTGAAAAGCAAATTTATTTCCATACTGATTAAGGGTAATTTAGTAATTTAAGAATGGTAGTTTAATCTTAAAGCTTATAACTTGGCAATAGTAAATACTGCATATATATTACAGAATAACCTCCTAATTCTAGACTTTTCTTCACATTTCATGAAGCAATTTATTCAAACTCATGCATTCCTAGAACAACTTGGAAAATCATCCAGTAGGGTATCCACTAGCTAATATTCTCCCACTTTCAGTGTTCATGTCAGTGATATCCCCTCTTTCATTCTTAATATGATAATTTGTAGTTTACTTCTTTTTTTTTCCTGACTAGTCTATCTAGAAGTTTATAATTTTTTTATGTTTTCAAAGAACCAGCTTTTTGGTTTCGTTGATTTTTTTCTATTATTTTTCTGTTTTCAATTTCATTGACTTCTTTTATCTTTATCATTTCATTCCATCTGCTTGCTTTGGGTTTAACATATTTTTCTTTGGCTAGGTTCCTAAAGTAGTAGTTTACATTATTGACTTGAGACCTTTCTCATTTCATTAAAAGCATTTAATGTTATCAATGAACCCTGGAGCACTGCTTTAGCTGCACTGCACAAACTTTGATATTTTCATTTCATTTAAAATATTTTTAAAATCTTCCTCCTTCTTTGACTCATGTATTATTTAGATGTCTGCTTTTTATTTTCCAAATACCTGGGGGTTGTTATCTTTCCTTTATTGATTTCTAGTTTCATTCCATCTTATGCTCAGATAACATATTTTGTTTTTTAGTATTCCATCTATTGGCTTCTCTGTTATATTTCTTTGTAGTATTTTTCAGTGGCTACTCTAAGGATTACAATATGCAAACCTAACTTGTCATAGTCTACTTAGGGTTAATATTTTATGACTTCAAGTAAAACTTAAAAGCCTTACAACCATATAGACTCCTATTATTACCATCATATATAAGCAACATACAACTTTTTTACTTTTAAGTGTTCTTTTTTCTTGTATATGCTATTGTAGTACAAGATACATAAAATGCTTAAATCATAAGTATACAGTCTGATGAATTTTCACAAAGGGAACACATTCTTACAACCAAAGCCCAAATCATGAAACAAAATATTACCAGAAATTCAGAAGCCCTTCTATCCCATCCCATTGAATTTAGCAAGGTCACTGTACATAAATTACCTACCTCCACACCTGAACCAAGGGTAACCATTACCCTAATCTCTAAGATGGCAACTTAGTTTTGTCTGCTATATGAGTTCATATAAAAAAAGATATACTAGGTACTAGCTTGTATTTGTTGCATATATTATGTACATTTTCAGTGCTATATAGTAATGATTCATTATATGACTATACCACAATTAAATAATCCATTTAAGGTAGATATTTGTTTGTTTCAGTTTGGGCTGTCATAAATAAAGTTGCTGTGGACATTCTTCAACATATCTTTTACCTATTTCCAAATACCTGCATCAGTTTATATTTCAATAGAAGTGTATGAAAGTTCTTCTGGTTGCTCCACATCCCCACTAACACTTTGTATAATCAGTCTTTTTTATTTCAGCCATGCTGGCAAGTGTGTAGTTAATTTGCATTTCTCTGATGAATAATAATGTTGGGCCAGTATTTAATAGGCTCACTGGCCTTTTGGATTACATCTTTTGATTTCAGACAGTTTTGACTGCACAAGGCTTTGTACCATGTGTATTAGGGTGTCAGTCTTTTTAAAAATTGATTTGTGGTTCTTCATTTATTCTACATATATAAGGTGCTTTTCAGATATATTGCTAGTATATTTTCACACCCTGTACCTTGCACTTTCATTCTCTTAAGAGTGATGTTTTGTTTTTAACTTTATTGAAATACAAATTAAATACTATAAAAATGTACCCATTATAAGTGTACAGATCAATGATTTTCAGTAAGTTTACATAATTGTGCAAACATCACATTAGATGAGATATAGAAATCTTCCATTACCCTAGAAAGTTCCCTCCTGCCCATATGCAATTAATAACTCTTCCTGCTTACAGTCCCAGAAAACCACCAATCTGATTCCTGCTGCTATAAACAAACCATCTTTGAAAAAAATAGCCCATTTTAGACTTATTTTCCTTTGATTATAAAACCAATGTGAAGGTACTGTAAAAAACTTAAGACACAGATGTATGTTCAAAGAATAAAAGTCAGCTTGACAATTATATATAACTGTTATTTAATTTATGGTGATATTTATTCACAAATGCCCAGTCACAACAAAAAGAAATGGATCTATGTACACAAAGTTAAAATAAAACCAGAAAAACCTACAATCTCATTTAGTTAAATATCGGTAGCAGAAGCATGAAGTTTAAAAATACATATAGGAAAAAAAACATACACCTTATGTTAACAGTGACTATATCTGGGCCATAGGGTAAAAGGAAGATTTTGTTTATAATAGCAATTTCCTGCTGCCTGTCTCCTCACATTGAAAGCAATGAATTACTCTTTGGGATCTCCACTATCCACAGATACAACAATGAAAAAGAAAGGCAGCTGACTTTTTCCACCACTGTAACTTTTCTCCAAAATGACCACCATAAAATGGCTTTTAAGTCATATGAATCATATTCCATTCAGGTACCTTGCAGATCATTTTGACCTTTCAATGCTGATCTGAATGAAACAGATTCCTGATTTTAAAAACTTTTTTTATAAAAAGATAACTAAAGAAATAACCTGAAACTGGGCACTGATGCTGGGAGGCTTTTTCTTCTTGTGCAAATGAAGAAGAGACTTGGTAATGCGATCCTGTAGTGTCAGTCTTGTCAGGTGCTTTAAAGAATTTACCTCTAGCAAGTGCTGAAAACAAGCAAGAAAAATCAAATTCTTCACATAAATTAATTAAAGAACAGGGAAACCAAAATTCTAAGCCAGTTTTCATTATCACCTATGTATAATGACTGTGGTGAATATTAGAAATTGATATTCCATATCCATCTCACCCTCCTGCTTTCTCGCAGAAGCTTTCCAGGTAAAAAGAAAACTGCATTTCTCAAACTCTCTTGCATCTGGGTTCCAGATAGGATTTAAGTTTATCATTTAAATTCTAACGCATGAAATTGGGAAGGTATAACTGAGGCAGACTTTGGCTACTAGCTTCTGTTTCTTCTGACAACCATATATACCCAAGTACTTTAGCTTTCTAAATGGATCCTAATGTCCAGGCACCACCTTTGTGAGTTGAGAGGCAGAGCACAGGGAATTTGTGTTGTTACTGCAACTCTAGTAAATGCACCTTAACCCTGGAGCCAATAGTTGTGGCAGCTTCCTCCTGATTCCTGGATCACACCACAGGTAGTATGCACCTGGAAGCAGCAGCTGGAATGGCAGCTTCCTGCTTTCTTAGCTGATTACAGCTGGGGTCAGTTCTGCACTGCTATTTTAATACTCTGAAACTCTAAAACTTCTAATGATTTTGTAAGTGCCTATTTGAATTAAGTCTTTTTCTACTTAAAAATATCTACACTTATTATTGCTAACTGTAACTGAATCCTGACTCACAGAGACAATAAATTTAATCCCAGGGCTACAGAGGGTATGCCAGAAACACACACAGAAACAAAATAAAACATAAACCCTATTAACCATGATCCTGGCAAATTAATTATCAATCTTAATAATAAGATAGGAGTTACACATAAAGCAAATACAAATAATACAAAATGGGGTGTTAATAAAGTATTTGAGAGCTTTTGCAGCCAATTACAATTAAAAGTAATTTTTTCTAATATTTATTATTTATTTTTGAGAGAGAGAGGCAGAGTGCGAGCAAGGGAGGGGCAGAGAGAGCGGGAGACATAGAATCTGAAGCAGGCTCCAAATCAGCACAGAGCCCAACGCAGGGCCCAAAGCCATGAACCATGAGATCATGACCTGAGCTGAAGTCGGATGCTCAACTGACTGAGCCACCCAGGCGCCCCAACTTTTTAAACCATACCATATTTATGGAAGTGAGCTTGCCCATGGAAAGAATATATATATACATATGTACAACTATATAATGTTATTCAAAAAGCTCTAAAAATTTTATTGTATGAGAAGCACAGAACTGAGTTAAAAACAACAAATTTAAAAGTCTTAAAAATATTAATTTTGACAATATAAACACCTAAAAATATAAACCTTCAAGTGGCAACAGGTACAATACATATTTTAACAGATACAACTAAATAAAATTTTTCTAGAAATGACAGACTTATTATCTGTACATAAGAAATGTAAAAATTCCTTTAAAAATTCATCCTGAAATTAAAATGAACAGAAGACATGAAACAGGCAATTCTCAAATAAAGTATAAATGACATATAACATGATGACAATCAATCAACCTGATTTATAATAAAAAAAAAGCACATTTCTTTTAAAGAGATTTTCTGCATATCAGATTGGCAAACATAATAAACACTGACAAAACCCAATATTCATGAGGTTGTGAAGAAAGACATATTTATGCACTGTTCTTAAGAATGCAAATCAGTATAGCCTTCCTGATAAACAATTTCACATCTAGATATTTATTTAAGGAGATTATCAAACAAGATCTGAAAGTTATTTTTGACAATGCTTCAGAAAACAGTGAAAAACAACAGAGATATGTAATTATAAGGAATTATTTTCATAAAGTATGCTTTAGTCACACAACTAAATTCTATACAGTTTATAAATATACCGTAACCTGTATTTACTGACACAGAAAAATATTTGCAACCCTGTCCACTCCTATCACTTTTATTCAACATAGTACTGGAAGTCCTAGCCCCAGCAATCAGACAAGAAAAAAAATAAGAAGCATCCATATTGGTAAAGCAGAAGTTAAACTGACACTATTTGCAGATGATATAATACTACATATAGAAAACCCTAAAGACTCCAAACAGAAAACTATTAGAAATAATAAATGAATTCAGTAGTTATAGAATACAAAATTAATATGCAGAAATCAGTTCTTTCTATACACTAATAATGAGTAGCAGAGAGAGAAAATAAATAAACAATTCCATTTGCAATTGCACCAAATAGAATAAAATAACTAGGAATAAACTTAACCAAGAAGGTGAAAGACCTATACTCTGAAACCTAAAAAACACTGATGAAAGCAACTAAAGGTGGCACAAATAGAAAGATATTCCATGCTCATGGATTGGAAGAACTAATATTGTTAAAATGCCCATTCTATCCAAAGCAATCTACAGATTCAATGCAATCCCTATCAAAATACCAACTGCATTTTTCAAAGAACTAGAACAAATAACCTTAAAATTTGTATGGAGCCACAAAAGATCCTGAGTAGCCAAAGAAATCTTGAAAAATGAAGAACAAAAATGGAGATATCGCAATCCCAGATTTCAAGATATACTACCAAGCTGTACTACCAAAAGAATATGGCACAAAAATAGACACATAAGTCAATGGAACAGAATAGAAAGCCCAGAAATAAACCCACGACTCCATGGTCAATCTGTGACAAAGGAAACAAGAATATACAATGGGGAAAAGACCATCTCTTCAATAAATGGTATTGGGAAAACTGGACAGCTACATGCAGAAGAATGAAACTGGACCACGTTCTCACACCATACTCAAAAATAAACTCAAATTGGATTAAAGACCTAAATGTAAGACCTGAATCCATAAAAATCCTTGAAGACAGCACAAGCAGTAATTTCTCTGATATCAGCCATAGTAACATTTTTCTAGATAGGTTTCTTCAAGAAAGGGAAACAAAAGCAAAAATAAGCTACTGGGAGATCAAAATAAAAAGCTTTTGCACAGCAAAGGAAGCCATAAACAGAATGAAAAGGCAACAAACTGAATGGGAGAAGATATCTGCAAATGATATATCTAATAAGGGGTTAGTAAAAAGAACTTCTACAACTCAATGCCAAAAAATAAGTGATCCAATTAAAACATGGGCACAAAACCAAAGAGACATTTTTCCAAAGACATACAGACGGTCAACAGACACATTAAAAGATGGCTCAACATCACTCATTATCAGGGAAATACAAATCAAAACCACAATGAGGTTTTGATTTACACCTATAAGAATGGCTAGCATTAGAAAGACAAGAAATAACAAGTGAATATTTAGCAAGGTGGTGGAGAAAAAGGAACCTTTACACACTGTTGGTGGGAATCTAAATTGGTACAGCCACTAAGAAAAATAGTATGGAGGTTCCTCAAAAAATTAAAAACAGATATACCATATGATCCAATAATTCCACCACTGGGTATTTTCACAAAGAAAATGAAAACACTAATTTCAAAAGATGTTTGCATCCCTGTGTTTACTGCAACATTATTTACAACAGCCAAGATATGCAAGCAATCCAAGTGTCTATCAACAGATGAATGAATACAGATGTGGGGTGTGTGTATACAAACACACACATATACACACAATGGGACTACTACTTAGCCATAGAAAAGAATGAGATCTTGCCATTTGTGACAACACAGATAGACCTAGAGGGTATTATGTCAAGTGAAGTAAGATAGAGAAACACAAATACCACATGATTTCGTGTATAGGTGGAATCCAGAAAACAAAACAGATGAATGAAAAACAGACTCAAATACAGAAAAAAAAAAAAAAAAAAAGAAAGTGATAGTTGCTGGAGGGGAGGGGTAAAATAGATAAAGGGGATTAAGAAATACAAACTTCCAGTGATAAAATAAAAGTCACACAGATGAAAAGTACAGCATAAAGAATATAGTCAGTAATTCTGTAATAACATTGTTGGTGACAGGTTGTGAGCACTGAGTAATGTATAGAATCAATTAATCAATATGTTGTACACCTGAAACTAATATAACACTGTATATACATCAATAAAAATAAATAAATAAAAATAGAGAAATAGATGGGATTCCTGTCACTGATAATTGAATAGAATTTTTTATTTCAGGTGTAGCCAACATGAATATTTTTAAACCATATGAAGTTTAAAGAGAGGTTATCCATTTGAGGAGAGTAAAAAGAATGGTACAAATAGCTAGACTCAGTGCTGGCATTCAAAATACTAAAGTACATACATATACACATACACACACACACATTGTATATATATACATTTATATATAATATATATACTTACATATTTATACACACACTGTACATATATACATATGTATGTATATATATAAATCTTGTATATATGTGTATGTGTACACAGACACTGGAATATTACTCAGCCATCAAAAAGAATGAGACCTTGCCATTTGCAATGACATGGATGGAGCTAGAGTAGAGTGTATTATGCCAAGTGAAGTCATTCAGTCAGAGAAAGACAAATACCATATGATTGCACTCATACATGTAATTTAAGAAACAAAACAGATGAACATTGGGGAAGGAAGGGAAAAAAAGAGAGGGAGGCAAACCATAAGATTAACTATAGAAAACAAACAGGGTTGCTGGAGTGGAGGGAAGCAGGGGATGGGCTAAATGGGTGATGGGTATTAAGGAGGGCACTTGTTATGATGAGCACTGGGTGTTCTATGTAAGTGATAGATCACTAAATTCTTTTCCTGAAACAACTATTACACTATATGTCAATTAACTAGAATTTAAATAAAAACTTGAAACAAAAACAAAATATTAAATGGCTAAAGAGACAATGAAGGAAAAAGGAAACACAAATGAACAGATAAAGATGTTTGATAATGAAAGTAGTAGCCTTTTTCTCTACATAAAATCTTTTCATGATAAGAACAAAGTACAGACCACTTAACATAAATTTTCTTTGTGCTTTAAAACTATTTACCACTACCAGAAACCACAGAAGCATTGCATTACCTTTTCTCTAGAAGCCAAAGAGGCTTAAGTAGAAGGAAATAATAACTTCATTTTTTTGTTTTTTGTTTTTTGAACTAGAAAATCTGAGAATAAATAGCTCTTTCTCAGTTCTTTTAAAATTTTGAAATTCACCAAAAAGGTTACAAGTGACAGAACTTCTTTAGGGGGGTACAAGAGGAAGAAAGAGTAAGACTTTTCTTTCTTTAGTAAATTAAGTAAATACTTCTGGAATGCCATCTCAGCATAAACTTTGTAGATCAGGGTGGGCAAATTACAGCCATGGGCCAAATCCTGTTCACTGATTTTATATGGTTAAAAGAACATTAAAATAATACTTAAGGGCATGTGTAAAATTATATGAAATTCAAATTTCAGTGTCTAAAAATAAACTTTTATTGAAATATAGTAACACTTATTCAGTTCCATAATGTCTATAGCTGCATTTGTGCTACCATAGCATAGCTAAGTAGTTACAACATAGACCTGCAGCCTATCTGGGCCCTTATAGAAAAACTTGGCTAACTAATGCTAATGATGATAAGCTAGACAAACACTAATTAGAAACTATTTTTTTTAATTTTTTTTTAACGTTTATTTATTTTTGAGACAGAGAGAGACAGAGCATGAACGGGGGAGGGTCAGAGAGAAAGGGAGACACAGAATCTGAAACAGGCTCCAGGCTCCGAGCTGTCAGCACAGAGCCCGATGCGGGGCTTGAACTCACAGACCACAAGATCATGACCTGAGCTGAAGTTGGACGCTCAACTGACTGAGCCACCCAGGTGCCCCTAATTAGAAACTATTTAAAATCAGGTAAAATTCAAAATTTGACCTTAGCCTGGCTTAACGATAAATGAAAAGATCTAATGTAAAGATGCAATTTCTCAACAAAAAACAGTTGTAATTCAAAAGCCTTTCAAACACTGAAATATGAGATATATCACAAATATTTACCTGAACCATTAAGCCTGGTCATTTCCTAACATCCAGTGTTATTTCTAAAACAGATTTAACTGAATATACAAAATTAATCCCTACTTTGGGTACAAATAAGGTACTGTTTATCTGGGATTGTTTATAAAGATTGTTTGCATGAATAAAAAAAAATATTACAGAATAGGGCACAAACAGAAAAATTCTTTTTCATAATACTCACCTTTGGAAGTCCAGGCTTGGGTTTGAAGTTTTTGCTTCTCCTATAAGACAGATCATATATTAGAAATAACGACAGTACAGATGAATCCTTTCCAGGTCTCTGGTAAAACAATAGATTATATACCCACTTCCAAGATACTGGTCCTCTATATGAAAACACTGTCTAGTTCAACTAAGCAGGCACCTTTAGGAATGAAAAATAAGCAGGGAAAAGGAACAAGAGATACCTGCTCTACAATATAGGTATAAACAGATTCAAGCCTGATAATCAGTAACATAGTGTTGTACATTCAAAACTAAAATTGTTTCCTTTTGGACGTTAATAGAATTCTGCTTTCCTATACCTACAGAAACTTTGTTTCTGTCATTTTAAGACTTTAAAGAGATGTCTAATTTCATAGATTTTTAAAATGTACGTATCAAAAAATTCTTATCTTTCCCTTTTGAATTAAAAATTCTCGGGGCGCCTGGGTGGCGCAGTCGGTTAAGCGTCCGACTTTAGCCAGGTCACGATCTCGCGGTCTGCGAGTTCGAGCCCCGCGTCAGGCTCTGGGCTGATGGCTCAGAGCCTGGAGCCTGTTTCCGATTCTGTGTCTCCCTCTCTCTCTGCCCCTCCCCCGTTCATGCTCTGTCTCTCTCTGTCCCAAAAATAAATAAACGTTGAAAAAAAAATTTAAAAAAAAATTCTCTTCTGCTCTTTTTCTTCTTTATAACCCAATATTATATTCACACCAAGACTTTTTTTAACGGCTAAAGAAATATAAGGAATAATGCCCAGAGCTCATGAGCATAAGCTGGGGAGTCAGAAAGACCAAAGCTTGAATCTAAAACTCTAGCACTTACTAGTGTAGGAGTTTTAACTTCTCTAAGTCTTGGTTTCACTAATGTGATAACATAGAATGTAATAATGTAAAATGAAGATCATAATACCACCAACCTCTTGGTTGTTGTGAGGATTAAATGAGTTAATTTATAATTCTGAAGCATTGCAAAAGTTAAATAAATTGAGCCTATTAGCAGTGTTAAGTGATGACTTAGGGATTAAGGAATCCAATTCAGTCATACCAGCTAGCGGTCAAAAAATATGTTTTGAAATAATGCCTGAAATACATGGATACAGGTAGCTAAGAACTTTTTACTGGTCCACCTTGCATAGTTAAACCTATACCCTCAAAGCAGTCCTATAATTAGGTAATGAAGAATGGCAGGCTGGATAAAGGTTATATATCACTATATATAGTCTCAGTCCCCATTTCATAGGGGATTTTACTGCCCAATTTGTTAGGACTGTCAAAATTAAAGGACAAGTGCAATTCAAGACTGAGAATCATAAAAAGTGTGAACAGTTTTACTCTATTTGTATGTAGGGTCTGTCAAAGACTAATGAAGAATTATCTCCATAAGTACATCCAACCATGATTCTCCTGGGGAGATGAAAACAAACAAACCGCCAAGCTTCTTAATGCAGGAGATTCACAGCTCTCAATACTATTTTTGATTCACTTGTTTCACTCAAAATTCTCCTCATGAAAATAATGATTCACCATCACCCCTCTTCTTTTTTTAGCCAGAAATTTTAAACCAGTCATAAAAACCAATCCACATTTCTGATCAATACTAACGTGAGAATTCCATGCGCTCTTTCCAAGAGTTTGCTGCTAGCTGAATTAGCAAATATCCCATCTTTATCAAGCAAGGAGGTGCTACTTGACAGTCTGCTCTGGCGAATCCCAGTTCTGCCATTCCAGGCAATATCAAATGTATCACTGTAAAAAGTTAAATACGGTATAATTTGCTTTAGTTAACTGAGACATCTACAATACTCCCCACATTGCTTAAATAAGTAAATTTTAAAACTTTCAACACTGAAGTTAAAATTTATAAAAAGAGCTAACCCAGCAAAAAATGGTTTTAGCACAGAGATTACCAATCAATCTAATCTTTTCCTCATTCAGAACAAAGAATTTCTATGGATTCTGGCACATTCACATACAAATGTGCATGTAGATGAGCACATCATACAGCTAATATCTTTAAATCTAATCCATTAACTATTTACAATCAGTAAATAATATAAGGTTATTATAGTAATATAATGGTTTTTGTCTTTGTTAGATTTTAGAACTTCCAAATATTATTGAAGGAATTTACAATCCTAATAGGCTGTCCCATTCTATGGAATATTTAATTTCTTCCTGGGAGGTCTTATTCACACATTCACTCACTACACACACATCCACCAAAGTTACTAAGTATCTTCTATGGGCTGAGCAATATTCTAGCCACTGGAGATAGAGGAGTGAACAAAACAGATAAAATTATCAGTGATTACAATATGAGGACTTAATAGAGGGCTTTCCAGGTAAAGCAGCAAATGGACCACATTTTTTGATTCCTCCCATAAAAACCCATAAACACATTAAATATTAATAAAACCCATAAAAACATTAATAAAATAACTTTTAAAGGAATAAACACTTAAGAATAAAGAAAATATACTAAGAGACAAGAGTAACACAGTTTTGAAATATGGAAAACAGAGGAATACAGAAAGCAATCTGAAACTGGCTATGAGGAAGAATGAGAAGCATCTGTATTTACAGAACTCTCAAAGGCTCCAGAGTTTCTGGAGTTCCATCAAGTACCTGTGGAAGTGGTGGGAAAGGTGGGTTAAAAACAAGAGCACTAGTTGAAAGTCAGTTTAAGAAGCAGTTAGACGAGGGGCGCCTGGGTGGCGCAGTCGGTTAAGCGTCCGACTTCAGCCAGGTCACGATCTCGCGGTCCGTGAGTTCAAGCCCCGCGTCAGGCTCTGGGCTGATGGCTCAGAGCCTGGAGCCTGTTTCCGATTCTGTGTCTCCCTCTCTCTCTGCCCATCCCCCGTTCATGCTCTGTCTCTCTGTCCCAAAAATAAATAAACGTTGAAAAAAAAAAAAAATTAAAAAAAAAAAAAAAAAGAAGCAGTTAGACGAATGGATAAAGAAGATGTGGTTTATATATACAATGGAATACTACTTGGCAATGAGAAAGAATGAAATCTGGCCATTTGTAGCAACGTGGATGGAACTGGAGGGTATTATGCTAAGTGAAATAAGTCAGGAAGAAAAAGACAGATACCATATGTTTTCACTCATATGTGGATCCTGAGAAACTTAACAGAAGACCATGGGGGAGGGGAAGGAGAAAAAAATTACAGAGAGGGAGAGAGGCAAACCATAAGAGACTCTTAAATACTGAGAACAAACTGAGGGTTGATGAGGGTGGGGGAGAGGGGAAATTGGGTGATGGGCATTGAGGAGGGCACCTGCTGGGATGAGCACGGGGTGTTATATGGAAACCAATTTGACAATAAATTATATGTGTGTGTATATATATATATATATATATATATATATATATATACATACACACACACACACACACACACATATGCGTGCGTGCGTGTGTGTGTGTGTGTGTGTGTGTGTGTGTGTAAAGAAGCATTTAGAACTCCATGAAGCCTAATAGCCATCCCTTATCTAAGCAAGAGGATGAAAGAGGAGTCCATGAACCATGGACTAGGCAGCACCAGGCACAACAGAGGATGAGTATACCATATAGAAGTCAAAGGTAATACTGAAAATAGATTCTCAACCCTCTTACCCCACTGGCTCCAGAATGCTAGCAGCTAGGACTATATCCTCCAGGGAGAAAATCGGAATAAACTTTTGTGTGCAATGTGGCCATCCCAGGAAGAAAGACCCAAAGATACCAATATGTTCTATACATTGCCAACACACCCAATTAATCAGATTGCAATTAGTCTTTCAGTGTTTCAATAATGAATATTAACAGTCAACCAAGGTTCATCAGACATCTGAGTAAAGCCATGAGCATAAAACAGAGACCAAAACAAACTATCATGACATAAACAACTTAAAGGAAAAAAGGATCAGGCAGGCGGAAAAAAAAAAAAAAAGTTTTAAGCCCTCAGTACTATTCTTAGAGAAGAGAGAAAATATTGCATCTATAAAATAAGATGCTATGAAAAATTAAAAAATTGAGAAAACAAAGTAACAAAAATGTCCTAAAAATTAAAGATGTAACGCCAATAAAAATGCAGAATATACTTATTCATTCAAAAGTATCTATTGAGCACCAAATAGTGTCAATTTTTTCTAGCATCTTCATATTACTTAAATTCAAATGGAAGAAAACAAACACATAAAAAAACACATTGTATGTCAGATAATAGGTGCCAAGGAGAAATTTTAAACATAGAAGAAGAATGCCAGGACACGAGGCTTTTTAATAGGGAAGTCAAGGAGATGCATGATGGAGAAGATTTCATTTAAACAGAGATCTAAGGGAGATAAAAAGCAATTCAAGCAATTATCTGAAAGAAGAGCACTCTACTCAGAAGAGCAAACACACAGTTTGGGAGGCTGGAATTTTGTTGATGAGTCTGAGATATATTAAATAAATCAGCAAGGCTGGAGTGGAGTAAACAGGGGAAAAATGGTAGATCAAGTCAGAGTTAGGAAGGAGGAAACCATGTCACATATACCCTCTAGGAAATGTAAGAATTTTTGGGTTTTAATGAGAATGAGAAAGAAAGACAAAGAAGGATTTTCAGCAAAACATGAATCAGCTTTTTTATATTAAAATGTATTTTATATTACATATATTTACATATTATATTAAAATGATCTGGTTTCTATATTGAATACTGTTTGAGGGGCAAAGGACAAAAGCAGGGACATTACTTTAGGAAGCTATTATAATAATCTATGCCAGGGCAATAGCAGTGGAAGTAGTAAGAAATGGTGAGATTCAGGATATCATTTTAAGGTACAGCCAATGTAACTTGCTGATGGATTGAATGGGGAGTGTCTGAGACAGAGGGAATTAAGGATGACTTCAAGATTTTAAACCAGTAAGAGAAGATTTAGAGATGAGGAAGTGGGAGAAATCACTTATAAAGCAAAACAACATGAAAAATCATTACCAAAATAGATCAATCAAGTAGACTCAAGACTTAACAAAAGAGTTTCTAGACAGATCATACAAAATTCTGGTACTTAAGTACAGAGGAGAGATGTCACTTGTATTACAAAGGCTCAAGAATCAGGTGCACCTGGATGGCTCAGTTGGTTAAGCGTCCAACTCTTGATTTTGGCTCAGGTCATGATCTCACAGTTCATGGGTTTGAGCCCCACTTCAGGCTCTGGGCTGGTGGGGCAAAGCCTGCTTGGGATTCTCTCTCTCTCTTCCTTTCTCTCTTCCCCTCCTCCACTCGTGTACTTTGTCTCGCTCTCAAAATAAATAAATAAACTTGGGGCGCCTAGGTGGCTCAGTCAGTTGGGCATCTGGCTTTGGCTCAGGTCATGATCTTGCAGTCTATGAGTTCAAGCCCCATGTCGGGCTCTGTGCTGACAGCTCGGAACCTGGAGCCCGCTTCAAATTCTGTGTCTCCCTCACTCTCTGCCCTGCCCCTGCTCACAATCTGCCCCTCTCTCTCTCAACAATAAATTAACATCAAAAGACTTTTAAAAATTAAGTAAATTAAATAAATAAGCTTTAAAAAAAAGAATCAGAGAAAGGGCATCTATAAAAAAAAAAAACCTACAGTCAACATCATGCTTCATGATTCAAAACAAAAAAACACTGGAAGATTTCTCACTAATATCAGGAATAAGACAAGGATGTGAGCTCTTGCCACACTGATTCAACACTGTACTGAAGTTTCTAGCCAGGGCAGTATGTAAGAGAAAGAAATAAAAGACATCCAAGTTGAAAAGGAAGAAGTAAAATTATATTTATTCACATATGACATGATCTTACATATAGAGAATTCTAAGGAATCCACTAAAAAACTATGAGAACTTATGAGTTAAGCAAGGTTAAAATATTCAATTATATTTCTATATAACAGCAATGAACAATTGACAATGAAAGCAAAAAAATTTTTCATTTATAAAAGCATGAAAATTAATACTTAGGAGTAAATTTGAGAAAAGAAGTGTAAGGCTTGTACACTAAAAACTAAAAAATATTGTTAAAAGAATTAAAGATCTAAAGAAGTGAAAAGATATTCCATGACAATATTCCTCAAATTAATCTATAGATTCAATATAACCTCTAGCGAAATCCTAGCCGTTTTTTTTTTTTTTTTTTGCAGAAATGACAAGATAATCCTAAAATTCATACGGAAATGCAAAGAATCCAGAATAGCCAAAACAATGTTGAAAAAAACAAAGCTAGGAAGAATTACAATTCCTGATTTGTACACCGATTATAAAGCTATAGTAATTAAGACAACACGGTACTGGCATAAGGAAATACATACAAATCAATAGAATAAAGTTGAGAATCCAGAAATAAACACTTCTATTTATGGTCAAATGAGTTTTGACAAAGGCATCAAGACAATTCAACAGGGAAATTAACAGTATTTTCAACCAATGGTACTGAGGCAACTGAATATCCACATGGGAAAGAAGGAAATTGGATCTTTTATCTCTTAGCATATACAAAACAACTCAAAATCAATTACAGATCTAAATTTAAAAGCTAAAACTATAAAATTCTTAAAAGAAAACAGAGAGAGTAAACCTTTGTGACTTAGGCTTAATGATTTCTTAAATACAACAAAAGTATAGCAAAAAATAAAAATAGATAAATTAGACTTCTTCAAAATTAAAACCTTCACACTTCCAATAACACATTTGAAATCATGTATCTGATAAGGGACCTAGATCTAGAATATATAAATAACTCTTACAACCTGATAATAAGACAACCCAACTAAAAAACAGATTACTCAAGAAATAAAAAGAAATGAACTGGGGCGCCTGGGTGGCGCAGTCGGTTAAGCGTCCGACTTCAGCCAGGTCACGATCTCGCGGTCCGTGAGTTCGAGCCCCGCATCAGGCTCTGGGCTGATGGCTCGGAGCCTGGAGCCTGTTTCCAATTCTGTGTCTCCCTCTCTCTCTGCCCCTCCCCCGTTCATGCTCTGTCTCTCTCTGTCCCAAAAATAAATAAAAACGTTGAAGAAAAAAAAAAAAAAAAGAAATGAACTACTGATACATTTAAGAACCTAATGAATTAAGCACCACGTTTAACGTTAAAGAGCTAATCTCAAAGTTATGAAGGGGATTAGGACATGTCACCCCAAATTACACTACATAAGGGAACTAAGAATCAACAGATACAGGAAGAGTCAGTTCTCTCCCGTCCCCTGAACTTCCTAAAAGTAGGGCATAAATTTCCCTTCGTGAAAAGTGTCCCCATCTCCCCTATAAGGAAGAGAAGAGCAGCTTTTATCACCTGAAATAAGAGACTAGAAACTGAAAGGAGTTTGCTTAAATAAACCTTACTAAAATAACCCTCATCTTCCATTAGTTCCCCCATCTATTCCCTAGTCACTACCCGACATTTTATAATCCCTTTTAAAGCCCAAAACATCTTTCCTTTAAAAAAAGAGTATATGAGCCCCCAAGTATGACACCACTTCTTTAAGTTTCACTTCTTTTCTGTGAATACTCATGCATGTAAAACATTAATAAAAATTATATACTTTTTCTCCTGTTAATCTGTCTTTCATAATTTAATTCACAGGCCCTAGAGGCCCACAGGTTGCTAGAGGATAGGACAGGGAAGGAGAGGGGTAAATACAAATAGGCAGCATTAGTGAATTCTTTTGTGATTATGAAAAAGGTATGTATCTTGACTGTGGCATTGATTACATAATTGTATATATGGGATACAATTGCAAAAGTCTATATATGGACGTGTAGATTGCTAAAAATGGTGAAAGTAAAAAGACAAGTTACAAATTGGGGGAATACATTTGAAACATAAGTGAAATGGCACCAGTACATAAAATTTATAAAGAATACTTTTTAAAAAAGAAATATGGACAAATAAATGATATTTCAAAATACATGAATAGCCATGAAATATATATAAATTGTTCAACAACATTAATAAGCAGGGAAAAGCAAATCCTAAGATACCATTTTATAACCACCAGATTATCAAAAGTTAAAAAGACAGTCAGCTGAGTTGTGCTGGCAAGGAACGAAGCAAAGGGAACTTTTAGCTGCCACTTTTAGTGTACATTAGTACAACTCCTTTGGGGGAAAAACTGGGGATTATCTTACAAAACTATCATGCACATATCCCACTGAATTAACAGTTCCATTAATAAGTACATATCCTAGCAATGTAATAATAGGTGAACCAGAAGACTGGTATGAGCATGTTTAAAATAACACCATTAGTCAGGGTGCCTACATGGCTCAGTTGGTTAAGCATCTGATTCTTGATTTCGGCTTAGGTCATGATTTCACGGTTCATGGGATCAAGCCCACATTGGGCTTCGTGCTGACAGCACGGAGCCTGCTTGGCTTCTCTCTCTCTCTCTCTCTCTCCCCTTTCTCTTCCCACCACCCCCCCAACACACATGTGTACACACCTGCTCTCTCTCTCAAAATAAACATTAAAAAATTAAATATTATATGGGGTGCCTGAGTGGCTCAGTCAGTTAAGCATCTGACTTAGGCTCAGGTCATGATCTCACGGTTTGTGAATTTGAGCCCCGTGTCAGGCTCTGTGCTGACAGCTCAGAGCCTGGAGCCTGCTTTGGATTCTGTGTCTCCCCCTCTCTCTGCCCCTACCCTGCTCGCACTCTGTCTCAGTCTCTCAAAAAGTGAATAAACATTAAAAAAAAATTTTTTTTAATTAAAAATTTTTAATAATAAAGTAGCACCATTTCTTTAATTTTTTTTTTTAACATTTATTATTGACACAGAGAGCAATACAGCATGAGCACAGGAAGGGCGAGAGGAGGAAACACAGAATCCAAAGCAGGCTCCAGGTTCTGAGTGGTCAGCACAGAGCCAGATGTGGGGCTCAAACCCACAAACCATGAGATCATGACCTGAGCCAAAGTCGGATGCCCAACCAACTGAGCCATCCGGGCATCCCTAAAGTAGCACCATTTCTAATAGTTAAAGAATCACTCATATATCCACTGAGAGACAAATCAATTATGGTATATTAGTGTCACAATAATTTTTTTTTCAACGTTTATTTATTTTTGGGACAGAGAGAGACAGAGCATGAACGGGGGAGGGGCAGAGAGAGAGGGAGACACAGAATCAGAAACAGGCTCCAGGCTCTGAGCCATCAGCCCAGAGCCCGACGCGGGGCTCGAACTCACGGACCGCAAGATCATGACCTGGCTGAAGTCGGACGCTTAACTGACTGCGCCACCCAGGCGCCCCAACACAATAATTTTTTTAATGTGATAAAATAATTTTTTTTACTGTGATTAAAAAATACACAACACAAAACTTACCATTTTAACTATTACTTTTTTATTGAGAAATAATTGACACATTATATTACAACATACTGACTGAGTACTTATATATACTGCCAAATGATCACCACAATAACTATGGTTAATATCTGTCACCATATGCAGTTACAAATTTTTTTCTGTGATGAGAACTTTTGAGATCTACTCTCTTAGTAACTTCTAAATACACAATACAGTATTATTAACTATGGCAACTATACATACTATCTGTTACTTCCCAGAACTTATTTATTTTGTAATTGGGAGTTTGTACCTTTTGACCACCTTCACCCATTTCACCCACCCCCTACTCAGGCCATGGGAAACCACCAATCTGTTCTCTCTCCATTTTAATATTTTCAGTGTACACTGTATATGAGTATATTGGCATGAGTACATTCACATTGCTCTACAAACATCACCACTATCCATCTTCAGAATTTTTAGCCAAACTGAAACGTTGCATCCATTAAACAGTAACTCCCTATCCCCCCAATAGCATATAATATTATACAGCAACTAAAAAGAATAAACTGTATGCAACAAGATGGATGAATCTTAGATGAATATTGCTGAAGGGAAAAAAATCATAGAAGACAGCATACTATATACTAATTTTTCTGTATAACTTAAAAACAAGCAAAGACAATTTATGGCTTAGAAAAAACATACATTTATGATAAAACTTTTTTGAGAGAGAGTACAAACGTGTATGAGAGGGGGAGGAGTAGTGGGGAGAGAATTTTAAGCAGGCTCCATGCCCAGTATGGAGCCGAATGCAGGGCTCCATCTCACAACTGTGAGACCATGACCTGCGCTGAAATCAAGAGTCAGACACTCAACCAACTGAGCCACCAAGATGCCCCTGTAAAACTTTTTTTAAGAGTACAGTAATGGTAAACATAAAATTCTACATAACAATTATCTGAGGGGTGGGAGGAAGGGAATGATCAGATAATATAAAGGTAGCTGTAGCAATATTAATAATCTTCTAGTTCTGAACTTGGGTGGTAGGTTCATTTTGTTTGTGTGCTTCCTAATTATATGAGTGTTTGCATATTCTCTTATAGCAAAGTCTACATTAATGTATAAAGACTGAATAGGAGCTTCCCATTAAACATGTATATCAAACTTACTATACACCATTTCAAATCCTCTCAGTCTTAACCTCTTATAGCTACTGCTGTTGCAAAGAGTACTATGACTAGTTACACATATTTAGTCCAGTTTCAAACCTTATTATACCATTTATAAAAGCTTCAAGAAAGAAAAACAAACTACACCTTGCTTCATATTTTTAAAGCCACATAAGTATTAATAAGAATTCTAGCTATTTCTTCTATACCTCTTTGAAAACACAAACCAAACATACTTACTGTTGATTTTTTTCATTTAGAGTATTCATGCCCTGGAGATCAGAAAGAGGTGTTCTGGGATTTCTCCGGGTTATACCTAACATATAAAAAGCAGATATTTTCAAATCAATGCTAAAAGAAACTACACATAAAACAATTTTTCTAAGGGCAAATGAAATTAATGTACTTTGGTAGTAAATATTTGCTAAACATGTCAGAAATATCAAAATAAGAACGTGAACCAAGGCACATGACTGTTACTTACAAATCTGACTTAATCAACAATGAACCCAATTAGGGAATTAAATAATAAATCTTTTTAATTGTTCTCTCATTTAAACATTATCAGAAAATCAAGGGTAACTGGGCTGAAGGTCTAGAAATGTATATGCTCATTTATTTTAATATTCAAAAAATTCCTAATTATTCCTTTGCAACATTTTTCAGCAATAATTATATTGCTGACATGGACCATAGATTTTAGCGATCAATTAATCTTATATATAGACACTGAGAAACAAAAACAATAAATTACTTCCTTTACCGATATTTTTTAAGTTATAATTTACTTTAAATCATATGATAAACACTGATGCTCTATACACATAACGCCACAAATTTTCAACACACATTTAATATAGGTAAAATACAATGGAGAGGAAATAAAAGTATCTATTCAAGATAACAATCTTAAATGTAGAAAATCCTAAGTAACTCACAAAAAATTATTAGGACTAATAAAAGAGTTCAGAACAATTATAAAATATAAGATCAGTACTTAAAAGTCAATTTTATTTCTATACAATGGTAATAAACAATCAGAAAATAAAATTAAGAACACAATTCCATTAATGAGACCAAAATAATATTAAACAATAAATTTTAAAAAGTATAAAGTGTCTACACTGAAAACTACAAAACATTAAAAGAAAATCTAAATAAATGGAATGCCTTTCAAACTTATTGGTTGGAAAATTTAATACTGTTAAGAAGGCAATGTTCCCTAAATTCACCTGCAGACTGATGCAATCTCTATTAAAATTCCAGCAGCATTTTTTTTTTGCAGAAATGAATAAACTGACCCTAAAATTAATATGGAAATGCAAAAGACCCAGACTACCAGAACAATGCTGAAAAAGAAGAACATGATTGGAGGACTCACACTTCCTGAATTCAAAACTTACTACAAAGACAGAGTAACTGAGACATTATGGTACTGACATAAACAAAGACAAAATAAATCAATGGAAAGGAACTGAGAATACAAATCAGACCTTTACATTTAAGATCTATTGAATTTTGACAATGGTGTCAAGATATTCAATGGGAAAAGAATAATTTTTTCAATAATGGTGCTGGGAAAACTAGATATCCTTATGCAAAAGAATGAAGTTGGGACCAAAAATCAAAATATAAGTCCTGAAATTATAAAACTCTTGAAAGAAAATACAGAAGTAAATTTTTCTGACACTGAAGTAGACAATAAAATTACTTAGATATGTCACCAAAAGCATAAGCAACAAAAGAAAAAAAATGGATAAAAAGACATCATCAAAATGTAAAACTATTATGCTTCAAAAGACACCATATCAAGAAAGTAGGAAGACAACCCACAGAATGGTAGAAAATGTCTGTAAATCAAATATCTGACAAGGAACTTGAACCCAGAAAATAAAAAGAACTCTTACAACTGAACAATAAAAAGACAACCCAATTTAAAAATGAACAAAGTATATGAATAAATATTTTTCCAAAGAAGACATGCAAATGGCTAATAAGTACACAAAATGATGCTCAACATCATTAGTAATCAGAGAAATGAAAATCAAAACTACAATGAGATACCACGTCACACCCACCAGGATGGCTATAATCAAAAAGACAGATAATAAGTGCTCCCAAGGACACGAAAAAATTGGAACCTTTATACACTGTTGAAATGTGAAATGATACAGACACCTTGGAAAACACTTGAGCAGTTCATCAAAAAACTAAACATAAGATTACCATATGACCCAGCAATTCTACTCCTAAGTAAATCCCCAGGAGAATTTCCAATAAACTATTACTGGAAATATATCCTGAGATCAACAAATTCTTAGAACTTTGAATGACTTTATTTTCTTATATATTTGAATTCATTGTTTTTGTTTTATTTAATCAGTTGTTTAGTTATAAGCACCAATTATCCCTATGACAAATTCTCCCTTTCTATCCTTCATATTTATTATTTTCTTTCGTGTATTGAAACATAATAATCCCAGAAGTTTCTTCAATATCAGTAATTCAATTTTCAGCTATTTCCCCTATTTTTTGAACTCATACAGATTTAGCTTTATGCCTCTGTGTGCTTTAGTAGTTCAATACCTATTTTCAGTATCATTCTGGTATTTTATACTCTCAAATTTGTACTGCTGCTTTACTGGATTCAGAAAAAGTATTTGACAAAAGCATCCTTTCATGATAAAAAACCTCAAGAAAATAGGGATAGAAGGAACATACCTCAATATCATAAAAGACATATATGAAGGGCCTACAGATAATATCATTCTCAACAGGGAAAAAATGAGAGCTTTTCCTCTAAGGTCAGGAACACGACAGGGATGTCCACTTTCACCAATGTTGTTCAACATAGTACTGGAAGTCCTAGCCTCAGCAATCAGATAACAAAAAGAAATAAAAGGCATACAAGCTGGCAAAGAAGTCAAACTTTTACTCTTCACAGATGACAGGATACTACGTGGAAAATCCAAAAGACTCCACCAAAAAACTGCTAGAATGATACAAAAAATCTGCAAAGTTGCAGGATATAAAGTCAACACACAGCAATTGGTTGCATTTATATATATCAATAATGAAAACGCAGAAAGAGAATCAAGGAATTTGACACAGACACTCAGATCAATGGAACAGAATAGAGAACCCAGAAATGGACCCACAAACGTATGGCCAACTAATCCTTGACAAAGCAGGAAAGAATATCCAATGGAATCAAGACAGTCTCTTCAGCAAGTGGTGCTGGGAAAACTGGACAGTGACATGCAGAAGAATGAACTTGGACCACTTTCTTTCACCACACACAAAAATAAATTCAAAATGGATCAAAGACCTAAACACAAGACAGGAAGCCATCAAAATCCTCAAGGAGAAAGCAGGCAAAAACCTCTTTGACCTTGGCCACAGCAACTTCTTACTCAACACGTCTCCAGCGGTAAGGGAAACAAAAGCAAAAATGTACTGGGACTTCAAGATAAAAAGCTGCTGCACAGCAAAGGAACCAACCAACAAAACTAAAAGCAACTGACAGAATGGGAGAAGATATTTGCAAATGACATATCTGACAAAGGGTTAGTTTCCAAAATCTATAAAAAACTTATCAAACTCAACATCCAAAAAACAAATAAGCCAGTTACTAAATGGGCAGAAGACATGAATAAACACTTTTCCAAGACATCCAGATGGCAAACAGACACATGAAAAAATTCTCAACATCACTCATTGTAGGGAAATACAAATCAAAAGCACAATGAGATACCATCTCACACCTGTCAGAATAGCTAAAATTAACAACTCAGGCAACAATAGATGTTGGCAAGGATGCAGAGAAAGGGGAACACTTTTGCATTGTTGGTGGGAATGCAAACTGGTGCGGCCACTCTGGAAAACAGTATGGATGTTCCTCAAAAAATTAAAATAGAACTACCCCATAACCCAACAATTACACTACTAGGTATTTATCCAAAAGATATAAAAATGCTGATTCAAAGGGGCACATGCGCCCCAATGTTTATCAATAATGCTATCAATAATGCTATTATTTTATAATAATAGCCAAATTATGGAAAGAGCCCAAATGTCCATCAACTAATGAATGTATAAAAAAGATGTGGTATAAATATACAATGGAATACTACTCAGGGGCAAGAAGAATCAAATTTTATCATCTGCAACAACATGGATAGAACTAGAGTGTTTATACTAAGCGAAATAAGTCAGAGAAAGACAAATATCATATGATTTCATTCATATGTGGAATTTAAGAAACAAGAGATGAATATAGAGGGAAGGGAAAGAAAAGTAAGAATAAAGGCAGAGAGGAAGGCAAACCATAAGAGCTTCTTACATACACAGAACAAACTGGGGGTTGCTAGAGGAGAGGCAGGTGGGGCAATGGGGTAAATGGTGATGGGCATTAAGGAGAACATCTGCTGGGATGAGCACTTGGTGTTATATGTTAGTGATGAATCACTGGGTTTTACTCCTGAAATCAATACTATACTGTATGTTAACTACCTTGAATTAAAAAAAAAAAAAAAAAAAAAAAAAAGACTGGAATGGAACTGAAGGATTTACTTCCAAGTTCACTCATGTAGTTAGTGGCAAAGATCATTTTCTCACTACCTGTTGACCAGTGGCTTCAGTGGGATTCTCAACAGGGCGACTCACAGATGACAGTTTGCTTCTTTCTCCTAGAGACAGTGATCTGAGATAGAGCTACCAAGTAAGAAATTACCTAAGATGAAAACTGCAGTCTTTCATAACTCAATTTCGGAATTGACATACTATCACTCCTGCCATGTCCTATAAGTCACACAGACCAAGACAGGAAAAATGCAGAAGACTATACAAGGTTGTAAATACCATAATATGGGGATAACAAGAATATCTAGGAGACTGGCTGCCAAAGATGTATACATAAAATTCATAAATTTAATTTTCTATGTCTTCATGGCTAAAATAGTATAATTTTGTAAATTTACCTGGTATCATGAGAGGCTGTTGAATCTACTTCCTAGATCAAAGAGCATATATCAAACTCCTTAACACTTCGTATATAGAGGATCGTATGTTGTTTACATCTTCCTTTTCAAGCTATGCACCTTTTACTTCTTTTTCTTGCCTTATAGCACTGTGTATGACTTTCAGTACAATGTTAAATATCAGTGTCAAAACCAGATATCTTTGCCTTGTCTCAATGTCAGAGAAGTGTTCAATCTTTCATCATTACATATGAAGTCTGCCGTAGGATTTTCATGCATGTTCTTTATAAAATTGAGGAAGGCTGCCTTTTATTCCAAGGCTCCTAAAGGTGTTTAAATGAGTGAAAAATTACGAAAAAATCTTTTTCTCCAACTACTGAGGTATCATATGCTTTTTCTTTTTTAGAAGGATAATATAGTGAATTATAATGATTGATTTTCTATTATCAAACCAAACTTTCATTCCTTTCATTCATTCATTCAACCTTAAATTCCACTGGGCTTCATGTATTATCCTTTATTATACTGCTGAATTCAGTCAGCCCTTATGTTGTTAAGCCTTTTTACACCCATCATTGTGAGGTCCATAGTTTTCTTGTAATGTTTTTGTATGCTTTTGGTATTAGAGTAATAATACTGGCCTCATAAGATTTGTACAAGGTTACTTGCTCCTATATTTTCTGAAATAGTTGAAGAGAACTGGTATTATTCTTTTCTTAAACATCTCTTAAATCAAATTTACTGTTGAAGCTATGTAGGCCTACACTTTTTTGTGGGGGGAAGATTTTACTTATGAAGCCAATATCATTTATAGGAGTGATCAAATTTTGTATTTTTCCTTGGGTCAATTTTGATTGACATTCAAGGAATTTGTCCATTTCATCTAAGTTGCTTAATTTATTGACATAATCTCTCCTCAGTCTTTTGAGGTCCCTATCATATATAACTGTGTCCACTTGCTCCTTCCAGATAACAGTATTTGTGTCTTCTTCTCTCTTATTTCTTGATCAGAATGGCTAGAACTGCACTAATACCGCAGTCACTAGCCACATGTGGTTTTCAAGTTTGATTTGACTGAATCAAATTAAAACTTCAGTTTCTCAATTTTAAATAAATTTCAGGTGCTTAACAGCCATATGTGGCTTTTAGATAGCATGGTTGGAGAACATTTTCATCTTTATAGAAAGTTCTAATGGACTGACCCAGAGCTTTAAAAATTTCATTGCTCTTTTTGAAAAAATAGCCTTTGGGGGCACCTGGATGGCTCAGTTGATTAAGCATTCCATTTCTTGATTTTGGCTCAGGTCATGATCCAGGGAATTGGGATAAAGCCCCACATCAGGCTCCGCACTAAGTGTAGAGCCTGCTTATGATTCTCTCTTTCCCTATGCATCTCTCCCCTACTCATGCACATGTGTGGTCTCTCTCTCTCCCTCTAAAACTGGAAAAAAAGAAAAATCAGCTTTTGGTTTCCACTGATATTCTCTACTGTTGGTCTGCTTTGTATTCATGGGTTGTAGTTCGTCACTTCTCTCTACTTATTTTGGGTCTAATGTGCTCTTCTTGTTGTAGCTTCATAAGGTAAAAGCTTAAATCCTTGACTTTTGACCTTTTTTCCTAACATAAGGACTTAAAGCTATCAATTTTCTTCTAGGTACTTCTTTAGTTGCATTATGCAAGTTATGTTATTTCTATTCTCATTCAGATCGAAGTAGTTTCAAGTTGCCCTTATAAATTTTTCTTTAACTCATGAGTCATTTATACATGTTGTTTATTTTCAAAATATTTGAGGATTTCTTGAGGGGTGCCTGGCTGGCTCAGTCAGAAGAGCATGTGACTTTTGATCTCAGGGTTGTGAGTTCAAGCTCCACACTGGGTGTAGAGATTAGTTAAAAAATATACATGTATTTCTCAGATATCTATTACTTATTTCTATTTTAATTCCATTTTTGTAAGACTTAAATTTCATTTGAAATTCCACAATGGAATTCCATTAATTGTATTTGGCCAGATTAAATTTTCAATCATTTATGGGACCCCACACATTTGTGGGCCTGAGGTCAGGGACATTAAGGTAAGCACTGTCAGCAAGGTGAGGTATATCAGAGGGAGGGAGAGAGAGAATCCCAAGCAGGCTCCAGGCTCTAAGCTCTCAGCACAGAGCCCAATGCAGTGCCCAAACCCACAAACCATGAGATCATGATCTGAGCCGAAGTCGGATACTTAACCAACAGAGGCACTCAGGTGCCCCCTACATTTTTAAATGGTTAAGGAAAAAAATTATCAATAGAAAAATAATTTTGTGAAATGTGAAAATTATATGAAATTTAAATATCAGTGCTCATAGTAAAATTTTATTGGAACATAGCCATGTTCATTTATTTATGTACTATCTATGGCTCCTTTCACAGTAGAACTGAGTTGTTTCAACAGAGACCATAAGACCCACAGAGGCTAAAATATTTACTTTCCAGCCCTTTGCAAAGTTTACCAACACTTACTACACATCCACATTACCATCTGGTGCCATTTCTCTTTATTTTACTTTTTTAAGTTGGTTGATTTGTTTTTGAGAGAGAGAGAACAAGCACATGTACACTCAAGTGGAACAGGGGCAGAGCGGGAGGCAGAGAGAGATCCCAAGCAGGCTCTGCACTGTCAGTGCATAGCCCGACGCAGGTTTCAGACTCATGAACCATGAGATCACGACTTGAGTGGAAATCAACAGATACTTAACCAACTGAGCCACCCAAGCACCCTGGTGACATTTCCCTTTAGCTTACAGAACTTCCATTATTATTTCTCATAGAATACACATTATGGTGGCAAATTCTCTCAGATACTTTTTATCTGAAAACATATTTATTTAAGGTTCATTTATTAAGAATATTTTTGCTGATAGCTTAACATTATGGATAATACATTGTGCCAACACTAAATTCTGTTATGTTCTTCTGAAGACTGTTGATTTTTCTTTCAACAGATAGTTAACTTGTCTGGACCCAAACTAAAAATATAGAAATTTTGCCTGAAAGTTGGGATTTGTTTGGGAGGTAGGAGACAGCTGTGTTCTGGTTTATTTTGGGCCAGGGTGAGATTTTAATTATGATTTTTCAACATCTTTTCATCTCCATTGCTTTAATAAGTCAGGTGTTAATATCATTATTCCCCTGTATTTGATAGGCCATATTTTCTCTTCACTGCTCTCAAGATTTTCTCTTTGTCTTTGACATTTAGCAGTTTGTCTACAATGTGCCTAATTATGGTTTTCTTTTGTATTTATTCTACTTGAATATCATTAATCTTCTTGGATCTCTAAGCCAGGTTTCTAACAAATAGGAAAAGTTTTCAGCCATTATTTCTTCAAATATTCCTCTGCTTCTTTCTTTCCCCCCCTCTACCTATGGGATTCCAACTAAGGCAGGAAGAATTCAGCTTTTCTCCCACAGGAGCTACACACAGATACAAAAAGTGTATGTCAAAAAAGCAGCAAACTTGAAAATCTCACCTACTACAGTTGTGTGTTTCGAAGTTTGTCTCCTATTTGGTTTGCACTGCTTTGCTGACAGGCTTCCCTGTGTACTCATAGCTGTCAGCCAGGTACAGCTGGCAGAATTCATACTCTAACTTTGGGTTTTAGCCCTCTGGCAGCTTTCTCAGTTTCAGATTTTCCTCCTAAATTCCAAGTTGTTTTGCCAGTCCTCACCTTTGTTCTCTGATACCTCAAGTCAGTATGGTTGTGGTTTTCCGTCTCTGGGGCTATGAGAGTGGGGAAGCACCTTGTACAAAAACCCACAGATTCACAATTCTTATCCACTACTTTACTTACTCCAAAGAATAAACTCTCCTCTGGTTTCTGCTTCTTTATGGTATTTTAGTGGGGGTGTTTTGGTCTTTTTCCAATGCTTTCAAATCATTTTGTTATTTAAAAAATTTTTCCAGGTAATGCAAATTGGTGCAGCCACTCTGGAAAACAGTGTGGAGGTTCCTCAAAAAATTAAAAATAGACCTACCCTATGACCCAGCAATAGCACTGTTAGGAATTTACCCAAGGGATACAGGAGTACTGATGCATAGGGGCACTTGTACCCCAATGTTTATAGCAGCACTCTCAACAATAGCCAAATAATGGAAAGAGCCTAAATGTCCATCAACTGATGAATGGATAAAGAAATTGTGGTTTACATACACAATGGAGTATTACGTGGCAATGAGAAAGAATGAAATATGGCCCTTTGTAGCAACGTGGATGGAACTGGAGAGTGTGATGCTAAGTGAAATAAGCCATACAGAGAAAGACAGATACCATATGTTTTCCCTCTTAGGTGGATCCTGAGAAACTTAACAGGAACCCATGGGGGAGGGGGAGGAAAAAAAAAAAAAAGAGGTTAGAGTGGGAGAGAGCCAAAGCATAAGAGACTCTTAAAAACTGAGAACAAACTGAGGGTTGATGGGGGGTGGGAGGGAGGGGAGGGTGGGTGATGGGTATTGAGGAGGGCACCTTTTGGGATGAGCACTGGGTGTTGTATGGAAACCAATTTGACAATAAATTTCATATACTGAAAAAAAAAAGTTTTACATAGGAAAAAAATAAATAAATAAAATAAAAATTTTTCCAGGTTTTATCATTGTTACCTGTGGAAGGGTTCATTCACCTTGCCAATTATCCATTACCTAAAGCTGGTAGTCCCCTGTTTTTTTAAGAACAATCTCGCAAAATTCAATTTGTAATTTTATAGAGTATAAAATTCTAATTATTGGTAGTACTATAATATAAAATGGAATAAACTTCTTAAAATAATGGAAAAGCTCCAACTTCCATAAATGTAAAAATCAATTTGCATGTAAACACAGAACAAATGTACGATTTCCTCACGCAGCCTATACTGTACATGGTGCCTTCCTATTCCCGAACCCATATATACTAAACTGGAATACAATCAGGCCTAGGGTTGTCAGAACATGATGAAAATCAACAAAGCAAATAAACCACTTGCAACTATTTAAAAGTTAAAAAGAATTAAACTCCCAAAAAGATTTGTAAACTGGTTTAAATAATGTCCCATGGATTAAAAGATTTAAAAAGGAAGATGAGTACTTGAAATAAAACTTATTGTACACCTTTTAGAAACAATAGCAATTAATTCATTGTAACACTTAAGGATGGTCTTTTTAAAATGAAATACTTACCTTTGTTCTTTCTAAAATGAGAAAACATTTTTAATAGTTTTCAAAATGCATTACACATTTCCTTATACCAAGACAGCAAAAGTAAGAACAACTGAAAAAAGAATCCACAACATTTGCTTTTACAAATTCTACTTACATTCTCCTTTCACTGATAATTAGATACTAAAATTTCATGGAATTTCAATCACAAAACTATAAAATCAACAAAGTAAATCTGTGGTAATTTGTAAAAAGCTCAGAATCTGTAAGTAATTTAGGTCCATTATATGGAAACTGCTAAATTGGGGTTTGAGTATTTGAGTATTCTGAAGGATCTCTTTATTCTCACTATAGCAGTAGCAAAATAACTATAATCCCACAATAAGCAAAACAATCTATTTTCATTCAGAATGAGTATAACAAATAGAAAGGAGGAAATGGAGACCACGGGCATCTTTTCACACCAATTTTATAAAAAAAAAAAAAAAAAGAAATAGAAGAAAAAGAAAAAAAAAAGAAAAAAAAGAAATATCCACTATGATTCTATCATTCTTCCTTAATCCAAAACATTAATATGGTGGTTTTTCTCTAAACCAGACACAGAAAAGTCTGATAGGAGAACTGCAATCAAACTAAGTGGATTAAGCAATGATACACAAAAGCAACACTGCTGATGTTGAAATTCAAGCATAAGCAAGCATAACAATCAGCCAAAAATTGGAAAGAGGCAGAGGAAACTTTTGGTAGTGTTGGATATAGTAATTATCTATATCATGTTAATGATTTCACAAGTGCATATATATGTCAAAATTTACCAAACTCTATGCTTTTGCATGCAATTTTATCTCAACTAGATTTCAATAAAGCATTTTTTAAAAATTAGCAGGGAAAAAATCATTATTCATTTTTACCCATCACTCAGCTACTTTAAAGACAAAAGTGGAAACTAATTCAGAGTCTATAACCAAGTATAATCAACAACTCATGGATCACAGGCAAAGAGTCGTCCAAGTTCAAAGAAGAGGTATATCAACTTTTTCAAAAGAAAGAACTTAAGTCTCAATGGAAGAATCCTGAGACTGGTCAAACGATTATGGAGGTGACATTGCCTATGCAATTTATGTCCCACCCTGGTGCAAAATGCTCCTGGTTTCCATTTCCAAACAGATATGTGATGACACAGAGTTTATCAGGATTTGCAGCCTTACTGTACTTCTCTTCCTTGCACCTCTGCAGAATCTCTAAGCTCCTCTGGTGGACTGGGTGTTGGAGAAAGCTAAAACTATCCATACTTTTCAAAATTGCACATGGCGCTGTATCATCATGTCCTTAGGAAGCAAAAGAAAAACAAAAAATGGAGAAAAGAAAAAGATTACATAAGCCCAAACCAATAGAGATTCAAGGACAATGCTGCCAACTATCTTAAGAATATATATAAGTGTATCAAGTAATAGGAGTTAAATGTGAATAATTTTTCTAAATTGATTTGCGGAAATTACACAAAAATAAAAGGAAAACATAAAGGTATTTTTTAGATATTCCAAGTATCCTTATCAGTATTCAAAGTGTTGTGAGATAACATCACACTGAAAATTTCTAATTTAAAATATTAGGGAAATTTCAAAACAATTTGTATGATTTAGCTATTTTTTTAATAGACCCATTTTTATCAGGTCTGAAATATAATTAGCATATAGTTGGCAACAATGCAAGGAACAATGATGGAACACCAAAGAGAAATATACCCAAAACAATTTACCAAAAGTTAAACAATTCTTTCACAAATCTTGCAATAAACCACACTTGTAGGAATTCCAACAAGTGTGTCAATGTTTAAAGAGCAGGAAGAAAAGCAAAACAGAGCAGGAAAACCCAGCAGCACTTTGGTATTTATAAATCTGAAAAGAAAGTTGGAAAATGTACCTCACCACCACTTCTTAGTCAAGTGAGACAGGATCAACTACTGGTGGGAAACGGAAGAGAGCATGTTCACATAAGGACCAAAGCCCCAGATTAGTGCTACTGAAACCATGAGTCACTCTAGCAATGATGAGGATTTGGGGGATGTCAGTACCATTAATATTAGCAACAGACGGATTTAAAAGAGAATAGGCACCGCCAATTTTGGGAGGTGGTGTTGAGTATCATTTACTCAAAGAACATCTCTAGAGATAAGACGTTATATTCAAATTTGTGTAGGTTTGCCTTTAAAAAACAAAAGGGGGGAGAAAAGGGAATGGTTTAACAACAGAGGCAAAGTAAGCAACACAATGAACTAAAGTTTCATTAGTGCATATTTACTCTATAATTTGGAATGAGATACTATATAGGAACAGTTCTCAATACAGGATCATTTAAAAAGTTAAACAGAGGCAGAGTAGTTCAAACAAGTTGGCAAAGCATGGTTTAGTCTAACCATAATTCCTTAAACTGGATCCAGAGAAAAGGCATCTACATTTTAGCTGAAGACATGGAATCTTACAATACATTATATAAGAATAAACACATAAATAGCAGGCTCTTAAAAATGAAATAGATGTGAAAATTATTTTCACATCCAATATTAAAAGAGTAAACGAATAACACACTATCTCATCCACTGTGGATAGCCCACAGCTGCAAATGTTCAATGTTTCAAAAAGAGACAAATATTATCAAGTTATCTATCATTTCTAGGTCAAAGAATACCTCAGTAAAAATATTCTTCACTCATTACCAATAATTCTCCCCTCCATGTTTGACGGGCTACTTGAAGAAAGAATGCTTAGGTTCAGACTAGCCTGTACTTTACCAATAATCCTCCCCACCACGTTTGATGGGCTACATGAAGAAAGAATGCTTAGGCAAAGAGACTGGCACACTGACACTGCAGAGCCTGGTTGGGATTCTCTCCTTCCTTCTCTTTCTGCCCCCCCCCCCCAACCCATCTCAAAATAAAACTTTAAAAAGAAAAAGAAAAAAAAGAAAACAAGAACTCTTCCTTTGGGGCTCCTGGGTGGCTCAGTCAGTTAAGCGTCTGACTCTTGATTTCAACTCAGATCATGATTTCACAGTTTGTAAGTTTGAGCCCTGTATCCAGCTCTGCAGAACTTGCTTGGGATTCTTCTCTCTCTGTCCCTCTCCCCAACTCATGTGCTCTCTCTCAAAATAAAAATAAACTTTTAGAAGTGTGTTGTTGAGTTTCCATATGTCTTTTTTTTAATGTTTATTTATTTTTGAGAGAGAGGAAGGCAGAGTGTGAGTTGAGGAGGGCCAGAGAGAGAGGGAGACACAGAATCTGAAGCAGGCTCCAGGCTCGGAGTTGTCAGCACAGAGCCCGATGCGGGGCTCAAACTCATGAACCATAAGATCATGACCTGAGCCAAAGTCAAACACTTAACTTACTGAGCCACACAGGTGCCCCTCCAGATATGTCTTACGACATATTATTTGCACTCCTCTTCTCTCATTACTATCTTCTTTTGTATTAAACAGATGTTTTCTAGTATATTCTTACTTTTTTGTCATTTATTTTACCATCATTTTTTAGTTATTTTCATAACAAATGCCAAGGGAATATAGAATTAGCATCTTATAACAATCAAGTCTGGATTAAAAACCACTTAATTTCAGTAGTATATAAAAATGTTTCCCAGGGTGCACCAGGGTGGCTCAGTCGGTTAAGCTTCTGACTCTTAGTTTCCACTCAAGTCATGATCTCATGGCTGTGGAATTGAGCGCTGTGCTGGGCTCTATGCTGAGTCAGCCTGCTGGGGATTCTGTCTTTCTCTCTCTGAGCCTCCCCTGCTCATGCTCTATCTCTCAAAAATATTAATTGATTGATTTTTTAAAATGTTTCCCCTATATAGTTCCATTCCCTTCCTCCTCCTTTATGCTGTTATCATACAAATTTACACCTTTAAATGTCATGCCCATCAACAGAGATTTATAATTATTGCTTTGTACCAGTCTTTTAAATCAGATTGGGGCGGGGGGGGGGGGAGTTACAAAATGTAAAAAATATACTTTTACTATATTTTTTATTTAACTCTATAGTTGTCTTTAATGTGCTCTTTAGTATTTCATGTTACTGTCTAGTTTCCTTTCATTTCCACCAGAAGAACCCACTGTAGTATCTCCTGTGAGGCAAATCTGATAGTAACAGTAGCTCAGGATTTGTTTATCCAGGAATGTCCTAATTTCACCATCACTTTGAAGGGCAATTTTGCTGAATACAGAATTCTTGACTGACTCTCTTTTATCTTTCAGCACTTTGAATATATCAAGCCACCGCCCTCTAGCTTCAATGGTTCCTGATGATGAATCAACTGTCACTCTCACTGAGAATACTTTGTACATGATGAATTACTTCTCTCTCGCTGCTCTCAATATTTTCTCTCAGGCCAATTCAATTATGATGTATCTAAGTTTGGATCTCTTTGAATTCACCATTGTAGTTTGAACCTCTTGGATATATAGATTAGTTTCCTCATCAAATTTGAGGAGTTTTTGGCCATTATTATTTCTTGAAATGTTTACTGCCCCTTTCTCTATCTTTCTGGACTACCAGAAATCAGTGTACTTTCTGGTGTCCCATAGCTCTTTTCATTCTTATTCATTCTTTTTTCTTTCTGTTCCTTAGAACAGATCATCTCAACTGATCTGTCTTCAAGTTCACAGATTCTGGCCTCTGCCTGTTCAAATCTGTTGCTGAATCTAGTGAATTTCTCATACATATATAAATTAATATTTTATATTTGGTCAGACATTGTTCTCAAAATTTGCATTAGTCTTCAGACATGGTTGCCTTTGAACATATTTAAAATAGTCATATTTTTTCTTTGCACATCCCATAATTGTGTATAGAACAGCAGATTTTTTTTTGAGAGTGGAAAAACATCTTTATTTTTTTGAACAATATTTTTAATTATTTACTTAATAATTTAAGGTCTTCTTTTCACATTTACATGTCACTCAAGGAACAGGAATTATTTTTGTGAGTTTTATTAAAACATTTAATTTGCAACAAATTTATAACAAATTTCATATTTTTATATCTTCACACTTTTAAGAGTAGGAACACAAATATTTTTAAAAATATAACACGGCAATTCTGGAAATCAGATTCTCCCTTCTTCCCAGGATTTAATGTTTCATGTAACTGTTGCTATCATCTGGGACTTTCCTGAACCAATTCTATAAAGTTTGTATTCTTTGTCATATATGACCACAGAGAAATCTCTCATCAGTCTGCTTGGTGCTCGGCTAACTACTGAAGGCAGATATTTCTACATGCCTGGAAGCAATAAACCTCCCCCTCTTTGTCAAAGTTCACTGTGCATGTGTTTTGGGGCACACCTTCAACACCCTGCTAATCTGCTAGGCAGTTTACAACTGTCTTATATGATCTCACCTTTGCTTCCTGCTTGCACAGAGCCTGAAGGTCATAGAAGTGAGAGAGAAGGATCTTCTTGGGTCTTTCCTGAGCATATGCATAGGACTGGGCATGTACACAGCCCTATGTATGTACACAACTATCTAGATTTCCATGAAGATACAGGACATTTTCAAAGCCATTACTATGGAGACCTCATTTCCCAGCTTTTCCTTTTAAGTTTTTTAGTTAGTTTTTGCCCCAACTGCTATCTACTACTAGCAGGGAGTTGCACTATTCAACAAGTACTTCTGAGTATTTTTGGACATCACCCCTACATAAAAGGCTATTCACACTGGGCAAGCTCTGAGTCAGGTTAAAGAAGCAAGTGGGTGTCAGGTTTTCCAGGGAACCACCTAATATGCTGAATATAATTCTCTGGAAATGGGGCTTTTGAAGGACCTCCAGCCTCCATCTACTACCTGTAATGGCTGTCAAACTGCTGATATTCAATGTGTTTCTGACCTATTGGTTTTCAAGGCTATCATGGGGAGCTGGGGACGGAAGAATGCAAACAGTGTAAATTAAAAGGCTACAAAGTGCATTGTCTTTACCAATATTCAGCCTTTTTTCTTGTATAAACACTTTCTAGATTACTACAGGCCTTTGATAAATTTCCTGAGTTCTGACAAAGTTATTCTGACATTTTCTGCAAGTATTTGTGTTGCTTTTATGGAAGAGGTTCCTATTCTACCATTTCACTGACATTCCATCTAAGACACTACTCTTAAACCACCATACTACAGTGCCTGATACAGAAGTGATTTATAAAAAATATTCAGAGTTTATTTTGTTCATAAAAATCCATTTAATTGTCTTAAATTAAGGGTACATTTAAATTTGGGAAAGAACTGTGTTCAGAGTACTGCATAGAGATCCTAGACCCTTGGTGATATCAAAATCAGTTTTAGTACCTGGTCATTTCTGGAAATAGATGGTCCATGGAACCCTTACCCTTCTCCCACTTAGAAAGAAATGATAGCACATTAGAGTCATGCAATCCACTGAGTGGGTGGGGAAAAGGAACAGGTTATGTGGGGCAGGTTATGTGGAAACCATTATAGCTCTCTGTGAAAACTATATCAATGACTTCAGCTTCTCTCCTGTAGATGAAGAAAAAACTGACACTTTGAACTCTCTTGTTCTTGCCTCTTTTCCCTATACCACAACTGAACTCCCCATTTCTGTCTAGCTGTTTTAGATTGATTAAAATTCTCCAAAAGAGCTACATAAAACATCACTGCACTCGCTTCTACATACAGCATAATTCATGGTCAAGTTATGATCTCTCCTACTCTCTTCCAGAATCTTTCTTATTCAGGAAGAGGCAAGGTGAATGACACTACTGGAATGTCTGTTCTCTCATACCTCACTGCTGACCAGACAAATCATTACTATTTCTCAGGGCCAACATGTACCTTTACTCAGATGGCCTACTTACATGACTCCATTAAGGACATTTTATGGTTTCCTGATTACCATAATATACATTACACAATTTTAACAAATTTATCCTTGAAAAGAATAAATTGAATTAGTTTTTATTTAAAAGTATTAAACAAATAGCACTGTGTCCTTTAATTTGGAAGTCTGTATACAATAGTCAAAAAGCAGATTTTAATTTAATATTCTCATTTGTGTTTGGTTTGCTTGATGATGAAAAAGAATGTCAGGGATTTCCATAAGAAAATCCAAAATTTTTTAGTTTACCATCAACTATTGTTGGCAATCAAGTTAAACTGTTGCCAGTTTAGCTAAGAGCCACTAAAACTTTTTTATACAGATACTCTCAAAGGAAGTGAAAAATATATTGTACTTCTGCAGTCTACATCTTCTTTCTTCATTAAAGTATTATTATCTTTGACCTCTTATTCAGAATCTGAACTTGATTACCTTCTGCCATCCATATATTCCACTTCTACTTAAATAATCTCTAATTCCTATTTCATTTTCACATGTCTGCACACTATTTATGGTCATTATAAAAGTTCTGAATCTACTACTAATCCATTTTCAGTTATTCCAATAGTTTTCATTTTGCAATGCTACAATGTTCTAATTTAATGGCATCCTTTTATCCTAAACCCATCAGAGAACAGTAAATGGTGAGAGATGTGGAAGGAGCAAAAAAGCTGAATATTTGCACTGACACTAATATACTGTAATACAATTATTTCCTGTAACAAGTCTGTTCCATCATTGCCTCAAAATACAAATGAACTATGGAATTTCTTTTTCTTGAGAAAAAATGAAATTTAAGAAGTTAATCGAATGCAATTTCTGGGTTGTTGGTAATATTCTACTTCTTAATCTAGGTGGTAGTTCCAGGGGTGTTTTCACTTTGTGATAATTCATTGAGCTATACATTTTGGGGGGCACACTTTTCGGTATGCATGCATGTTATATCCCAAAATAAAAGAGCTTTCAAAAAGTTTATTATATGGAAGCTCTGTGCTGGCCAGAAAGGAAAAATAGATTAAAAAACAAGAAGAATTTAGAAATGATCAAAGTAGAAATAACACAGTATCATTTTGCTGATCATTAATAACATTACATATCTTTGTACAAATTGATAATAATAAACCTACAATCAGCTTTCATAAATAATATTTTAAATGCCAAAGGAACATACAAACAATGTGAATAATGTTTACAGAAAGCAGTATTTTCAATAGTAAATACAAGAAAAGTTTCTTCACTTAGTTATACCTTAGCAGGATACTTACCAATTTTTTAAATTTTCAAAATTAATAAATCCATTGTAATAAATAAGAACATATCTTAAAGGAAAAAAAATCTTTCCTTAAAGCGTTTTTCAAAGAGAGCCTCTTAGAAATAATTTTGTAAAAGACAAAGCAGGTTTAAGATATTCCTTTTATTTTCCAAAAAACTGTATTTCTCTACCTACAAAGGCCAGTTTGCACGTATTATAATTTGAAAAACAGAAGCTAAGCTCAATTAGCATTTTTCTCTCATTTTAGAAATACAATCTCCCAAATATGTGTATTCACCTGAAATATATAAAAGCTGAACCTAAAAGTTTTACTGCTAGTACACATACCAAAAAGCCATATATGTAAGTCTGGGGGTCCTGAAAGCACAGATGTGTCCTAGAGAACTTCTACTGAAGCTTCTCTGGGCAGAAAAACTTATTTTAAATCACTACATATATATTAGAAAATCCTCACTATGCAGCAATGGTCTATCTAAGGCTAGAGCTACAGCAAGCAACAGTGTGGTTTCCATTAAGTGGCAAGTGCTTATGAAGATGTCCTCCCACAGAATGTGAAATATGGCATTTTATGATTTAAGGGGAAAAGACACAGAAAAAGTATCCTGCTTCATTCATTTCTAAATTTCAAAGTAAAATTCAATGAACTAAAGAGTGGGAAGAAAAGAAATTTAACATTTGTAAACAGGTATTTTATATGTATCATTATTATCTGACTTTACCCCACAATTTTGAAGGCAATATTTTGAAGAAAAACTTCTTCAAATAGTCACAAAACCTTCTTCAAGAGAAGAAATGACACTTGACTGATTACTGAAGCCAGGTTATCTCTAACTAGACTACCCTACCTCTATCCCAATTTTCCTATCTCCTGATTTATTCTTTCACATTAAATTATGTTTCATTTGGAGTAAAAACTATGGCCTAAGAAGAAAATAGAAAAAGGTATCAATATTTAATTCTATATAAATAATGGTAAGTATCATTTTGTTTTTTTGTTTAAAAATTTTACCAATGTTTTACTAAATGCCTATTAAATACCAGGTGTCTTACATACATTACTCCTCTCAGGATTTATTAATAAAAATGTACCAACACATATATACACACAAACACCATATATCCACTTAATCATATAAAGTTCACTAGAACTAATAAGATCTGAAAATGATGTTAGGATATGGTAAGAAAACAGAAGAGAACAAAATTATGATATCTCTATTTTAAAAAGGTAAAAAATTAAAAGATGAAATATGGTAGAATACTAATATCTACTGCTTACCGGTTTTTCTCTGCACGTGTCTTTTCCCAGCTTCCCTGAAAGCAACCATGGCTCTGAAAAAAGCTCTGAGAACTGCCCATCGGAAAACCGCTACAGGATCAATTCCAATCATCCCAGAGATAAATGCATTCTTGCTACTTCTTAGAAGAGCTACAATGTCAGGGCGCATATGATCTGTATTTTTTTCCCGGAAATCCTACATGAAAAAAGTACCAATGTTATTTCTGAAAAAAATATTAAACCAAGAAGACAATGGGTGACATGTCTGAAAAGTGGCTAAATAAGGACTATAGAAGTGATTTCTGTTCTAGGTAGCTAACTGGATCAGATACCTTCTATAAAGTCCCATCCAACCCTAAAACTACTGAATTCTATAATACATTTCATTTAGAGTGAATATTCAATTATTTTATTGCAGCTTGTTAAACATTGAGCCTCTCTGAAGGGGTATTATATAAAATGACCAGAGAGTTGAACAATAAAAAGGAGGCAGACATAAGACAAGGAACAGTGTTCTAAGCAAAGGAAACACCTACTACCCATAGGTGGTGATGAACTGGACAAGTTAGGAGATAAGCAGTAAAACCAGGGGCTGGAGCATTCTGGGCAAGGGTGAGAGTGGTGGAAGATTTGGGAAATAAATAGGTTACGTAAGCCTGAGTTGAGAGTTTGGGTTTTATTCAAGTGTAAAGGAAAGCCAATGGAAGGCTAATGACATAAGCTAAATGTTGTTTTATAAACAACACTGGATGTTGCAGAGGGAATGAATTTGTGCAAAGAATTAAAAAAAGGAGAACAGCTACTACAATATTCCAGGTAAGAGCTAATTGTGACTTTAGACTACATTGGTGGTAATACTGTAAAGAGAAAATAGTTATTGCATTTGGGATATGTTTTGGAAGTAAGGCTGGTAATTTGCTGGGGGATTAGGCCCCAGTGAGAAAATGAGGGAATAAGCGTAACACCTATATTTTGGGTTTAAGTAACTAGGTGGAGAGAGGTGTCATATTGATATGGATAAGCACAGAGAAAAGAGAAAGTTTAGGGAAAGGAAACGAGACCAAGAGATTAGTTTTGTACAAGTGAAGTCTGAGATGGTGAGGATAAAGATAGCAGTAAGTAACATTTATTGAATGGTTATTATGTACACGGCACTCCTCTGAGCATTTTACATGTGCTATCTCATTTAAGCTCATTTCATCTACCTAACAACTCCTTAAGATAGAGAATATTACTATTATTCCTATTTTATAGATGAAGAATCTCAGTCACAGAGAGGTTAACTATCTTGGTCCCTATCACACAATAAGTAGAACAGGGATTCAAAGACAACCACTCATAACCACTGTACTATGTCTGCATACAGACATCAAGTAGGCAGATGAATATATGCATCTACGAATCCTATACAGACTTCAGAAAATACATATGGATATCATTATCCAGAGTTTTTTAAAGCAGGATAGTATTACCTAAAGAGCATAAACAGGCAGTAAAAACCACCTGCCAATAGAGGTCGGAGGGAATATCAGAAGAAAATGGGTTAAAACACTCCACACAAAGATAAAGAGGACAAAAAGCTTATACTCATGGAAGAAGGTTCTAGACCGATATGTATAGTCCAAAACACCCAGATTAAAGGATTAAAACTTGGTGAGTAAATCACCTGGAGTTGGTGCAACTTCACAGAACAGCTCTAACTCAGACTTCTACGAGGAGCACGCCTAGTATGATGTTTTCTAGAAGGCAGTTTGGACTCATCCTATTAACTTTTAGGGGTTTCTTTTCCTGTTCTTTGTTCTCTTGAGAATAGAAGAGGGAAAACAAGCCAGAAATCTTGGTCCTTGGCTTTCCCCTAACCATCTTTTAAGCAAAAGTATGTATTATAAAAGTTAGTAAAACTGAGTTAGAATTTACAAATTCAAATCACCACCACCACCAGCAGCAGCTAATACCTACAATGGGAGACAAGATGCCAGGCACTAAGTTAAGGACTATACATAACTTATTCAATTCTAACAAGTACTTAATAACACAGAATAATTATAAACCACACTTTACTGATAAGTAAATAGATAAAGAAGGTCAAACTACAGGAACTGAAACACTAGTCTGTTCTATACCAAAGACCATCCCAACCTATTAATAACTATATGGTACGACATAAAATTCTAGAAATCTTTTCCATGATGACTGTTAAATATTGATGGGAGACCTTCATTTTCCAAATGCAATGGTCTCATATGTCTTCAGAGTTCCAGATTTCTAAGTACAATTCACAAACTGATCATATCATTCTTGACATTTTCTTCTTGGTTTCTATAACAACACATCTTGTGATTTACTACTTACCTTTTGTGCTGTGCATTCTCAGTCCCTACTGCTGGTTCCATTTTTGAAATTCTTATCTGATGTAAGGTGATTGATCTCAACCATAATAATGACCTTAAACACTATCTATATGATGAGGCCCAAATCTGTATTTCTACCTCAGATCTTTCTTGTTTGAGATCCACTTATACATCTTAAAGGGATCTCAAACTTGAAAGAGAATGAGCAAGACTAGTATTACTTAAATGTTTGTAAGCATTCACCAGTAAAATCATGTGGGCCTGGAATTTCCTTTGTGGGAAAGATTTAAACTACTGATTTAAATTGTTAACAGAAGTGGGAATCCCGGGTTTGCCTGTATTTTTAGTGTCAGTTTTGATGATGTGTGTTTTCCACGGAATTTTCCATTTTCATGTTAACAAGTTTATTGGCAAAATATGTTCAGATATTTTTAATATCTGTTGAGTATGTAGTTAAGTCCTCTTTTTTTCTGATATTTGTAATTTTTAAATATTTTTCTGTTATCAGTTATTTTCTATTACCTTTTACTTAAATTATTTTCTGTTATCTTTTTAAGAAACTAATTTTTGGCTTTGGTAATTTCCCTCTTGTATGTTTGTTCTCTACTGCATTGATTTCTGATCTTCCCTTTATTATTTCCTTCTAATTTGGAGGAGTAGGGTTAATTTCCTGTTCTTTTTTTAGTTTCTTGAAACAGAACGTTAATTACTTTCAACCATTCTTCCTAATATATGCATTAAAGTTATAAATCACTGCTTTAAATGCATCCTACCAATTACTATCAAATCTGCAAATTTTGATATGTTGTATTTTCATTCATGCTCAGTTTGAACTTAGTATTATATTGTAATTTCTTTTTTGACTCATGGGTTACATAGAAGGACTGTGCTTAATTTCTGAACACCCAAAGACTGCCTACTTATCCTTATAATATACCAAGCAGGTCAGTTTTTAACAATGCTTTTCAATTTTTCTGTTTTTACTGATTTTGTGTCTGCTTATTCTGTTACTAAGAGATATGTATAAAAATCTACAGCCAGATGGATTTTTCTAGTTCTACTTTTGTTCTCACTTTGCTTTTTATGTACTGAATCAAATCATTAGGTACATGCAACTTTTGATGACTGTGTCTTCCTGTCAAACTGGCCCCTTTTATTGTTATGAAATGTGCCTCTTTATCTTTAGTAATACTTCTTGCTTTAAAGTCTACTTTGATAATAACATAATTATACATCAGCTTTCTTTTAGTTAGGGTTTGTGTGGTATATATTTTTCCATACTTTTAATTTCAACCTATCTGATAATATGGATGAACAATCCATACAAGTGTATATATAATTCCATTTATCTGAAATTTAATAACAAGTAAAACAAAGGATAAAAAATGAGGATAGTGGCTACCTCTAAGTGGGGGAGAATGAGCTGGGGAGGGGCCTGATAGAAATCTGTACACTTTAGATTTATGTATTTTATGTACCTCACTATATATAGCTCAAGATTTCTGGTTTTTGTTCTAAACTGTATTTTTAAAATCTTTTTTTTACATAAGATAAAACTGACATGTAATGTTTAAGGTATATAATATGTTAATTTGATACATTTATACACTGCAGTATGATTACCGCTATAGCATTACTGAACACTTCCATCAGGTCATTTAATTTATCATTTCTTTTCTATGGTGAGACCATCTAAAATCTAGTCTCTTAACAACTTTGAAGACAATGCTATTATTACAATGTTAATTATAATTGCAATGCTGTGCATCAGGGCTCCAGAACTTATTCATCTTCTAACTACAAGTCTGTATCCTTTGTCCAACATCTCAATCCCTCCATCCCCAGCCCTGGTAGCCACCACTCAATTCTGTTACTCCTTTTTTTTCAATATTTATTTATTTTTAGAGACAGAGTGTGAGCAGGGGAGGGACAGAGAGAGAGGGAGACACAGAATCCCAAGTAGGTTCCAGGCTCTGAGCTGTCACCACAGAGCCCCACGCAGCACTTGAACTCACGAACTGTGAGATCATAACCTAAGCCGAAGTCAGGTGCTTAACCAACTGAGCCACCCAGGCACCCCTATTCTGTTATTCTTTATGTTTGTTCTAAAATCTGTTCCTTCCTGTCTTTTCCATCTCAGGAAACAGCACCTCAAATTCACCCATCAGTTACAGTCAGAAGTCACTTACTTTCAACCTGATAGGTTAGAATAAATCAATCAGGTTTTACTGATTACACCTCCAAAATTTTTTCTTAATCATCTAGATCCCCTACATCTCTACTGTCACCCTGGTGGTTCAGTTTACCTTAACATTTCACCTCAACTATTTAAAAAAGCTCCTAACTGATCTCCCAGCTTCCTCTCTCATCCTCTGCTATTCCTTCTCCTCAAAGGAATCAAAGCAATCTTTAAAAAACACGAATCACATCCTGTTTAAAATCTTTTTATTGCTCCCCATAATAAGTTCAACAAAAAACAAACACCTTTAACTTGTCCTAAAAGCTATGAATTAACTTGCTGTCCATTCTCTAAATTCATTTCATGCCACTATCTCCCTTGCTTACCAAAATCTAGTAACACTAGCCTGTTTTCAATTATTTTAACATACTAATTCTTTCCCACCTCATATCCTAGAATATTCATCATCTCAACTCCTCACCAAGGTAATGCTTGTTTCAGGTTAACTCTCAATATTTAAGTTTTCAGAGAGGTATTCATGGATCTCCAAATTCAAAATCCACTATATGACTACTATCTCTCATAGAACTCATTCATTTATTTATAGCAATACCCATTTATCTATATTACACACAAACACACACACACACACACACACACACACACACACACACACACTGAGCCAATAACTGTCTAGTTTATTACTAAGCCATTCCAAACACCAGGGACAGTGTCTGACACATAGCCTGTATTTAACAAACACTTCCTAAATAAGTGAATCATTGATGAATGAATGAGTGATCTCAGTTGTGACTCTAATCTCAAGACCCAAGAGAAAGCTTATTGCTCCACTTTTCTCCAAAACATCACTGCCTTGCCTGGGAAATTATCTTAAATGGTAGGCTTAAACATCAAGTGGTTGAAGGGTAATGGGCTCACTAATTACAAACAGGAAATGGACACAATTATGAAGGTTCCCCTCTGCAGGAGTTAAGAGTTTCAATATATGCATTAGGAATGCAAACTCACAAATACCTAATGGTGCATGAAGACAAAATCTTCTGTCAAGCTTCATGGATGTAGGGAAGAGAAAAATTCATCAAACCACTTAATGAAATAGTGGGTTTAAGAGATATTTATGCTACCTATTCTTTTATACTCAAAAAACTATTTGAAGGGACTGATATCAAATTTATCTATAGGAAGAAGCCAAGAAAAATATCACATAAGACAGTAATATATTGCAAGGTAGGATACGAGGGTTAGTAGTATTCTTACAAAATGTCTCTAATTGTATCAAGAGCTTCCATAAACTACAAAGAAAGCAGTGTGACAGGAATGATAATACAGTAAACACACTTTTACCCTGAAGGCATTTTAATGAGAAATTTACTGACCTTTACCCCATATTTTACTTTCCCGGCATAATGCTTTATAATGAAAGCGGGCTCCATCACAGCTGGAAATTCAATGTAAGAATTCTCTTCATGTTGATGCTTAAATTTATCTAGCAATGTTTGATTTGTAGCCTGTGGAAAGCTGAATTAAAAACAAAAGCAAAAATACTAAAGAAAGATGCAACAGTTAATAATCTTAAAAAAAAAAAACCCTTATAATTACATTGCCATCTAACACATTTAGCAAATTACAAAGAGCAAATTATATTCTCTAATCTGATTCTTATAACAAGCTAAAAAGTGAATGTAACAAGGATTGATGTTTTATAGATGAGGGATCAAAATTCATGATTTGCCCAAACTCACACTTGGCAAGTAGCAGAACTGAGAAATAAACTCAAGTCTTTAAACTTTTAGCTTAGGTTGCATTGTGTGACACTACCATTAAACTCACCAAATAAAACTCAAATGATCCACTGTTTGGGGCCAAGAACTTCCAAAAACAAAATGATCTCCCAGTTTTGATAGATCCTTTAAATCCGTAAGTCATTTTCTGTTTTCCTATTTCTTGATATATAAATTAAGTAGCAATTTTCATACCTATACCAGTTACTATATAATTTTATACTATATCTATTATTATTTCAAATACACATCAATGGGTTTATACTCACTGATGAGCATTTCATATCTAGGGATCATTCAAATGATACCTATTAAAAATAATTACATGATAGGGGCACCTGGGTGGCTCAGTCGGTTAAGCGTCTGACTTTGGCTCAGGTCATGATCTTGCGGTTCATGAGTTCGTGAGTTTGTGAGTTCAAGCCCTGCGTCAGGCTCTGTGCTGACAGTTCAGAGCCTGGAGCCTGCTTCAAATTCTGTGTCTCCCTCTCTCTCTCTGCCTCTCCCTCACTCGTACTCTCTCTCTCTCTTCTTTCAAAAATAAACATTAAATTTAAAAAAAAAAAGAAAAAGAAATAAATACATGATGGCAAATACAAGAATATAAAAGTTCAGAAGAGGAAAAAAACACTAGTGGTTGGAAATAATGGAAAGGTTTAACGAAGATACAGGAGGCAATTATGAGCTAAATGTTAAAGGTGGAGTTTCTTTTTTTTACTTTTTTTTTTTTTTTTCCATATTTGAGTATATCTTATCAACATTTACTTATTTTTGGGGGGGGGGACAGACAGAGACAGAGCATGAACGGGGGAGGGGCAGAGAGAGAGGGAGACACAGAATCAGAAGCAGGCTCCAGGCTCTGAGCCATCAGCCCAGAGCCCGACGCGGGGCTCGAACTCACGGACCACAAGATCGTGACCTGGCTGAAGTCGGACGCTTAACCGACTGCGCCACCCAGGAGCCCCAAGGTGGAGTTTCTTAATAAAGGAAATATCACTGACAAAACGGAAAAAGCAAGTATCTTTCAGAGAGTAGTTTCATTTAATAGTAGCTGAAGTAATGAGAAATAATGTGACATGAGGTTGTAAAGATGATGAATACAAAATCTAATGTGTAAAAATGATTCCAAAATTATAATGAAAATAATTATGTAAATGTATTAAAATGAAGAAGGAGAATGGCCTTTGGTGTTAGTCATTGTTTAGATTACCAGTTCTGTCAGTGACCTTCAGTAAGCTTCAAGAACCAGCTAGCTTCCACATATGAGTACAATGAGGTATCACAGTGTTAGCAGAATCAAATAAAACTAGTAAAAACATCTAACACTAGCTTGGCATCCTATAGGAAGGACACAAATGTCACCTCATTTCTTAAGTTGCCAACACTGCCATTTTTCTATCCACCTAGGCCTGCTTTTGCATTCAATACCAACCCTTCCTCAAAACATCTCCACCATCCACCTCTTCCTGTCCATTCTAGAACTCTAAAGCCATTCTAGAATGAACTATAACTCTTACAATTTCAGAGAGTACAGCAACAGCCTCTACAAGTGTCAGTGACTTTAAACTTTGTTTCAAGTCACCAAACCAAAATAACAAATTTTCCTAGAATACTGCTTTAATCATGTGCCTCCCCTACTCAGGAAAATTTATGGATCACCAAGGCAAAGAGACAGAATCCAAGCTCCTAACCCTAGACAAACTCAAACTCTGCAAACTTAATGCTTCACTATCCACAGCACAGGATGCTTTTCTTCAGAAAGGATACTCACACCTCATGGTCTCTGGATAATCCCCTGGGTAATCAAAAAGCTTATGATTTTTTTCCTACTTTTAAATGGAGAAAAAAATTTTTCAAAGGAAAACATACATGAAAACAGTTTTTATTCCAAACAAGGAAAGATAGAAAGGGAAGCTCTCCATATTTCCTGCATTCAATACACACCTATGGATACACACTACAATATCAAGCAAAAGAGCTTGGAACAGAGATAAATATCATACATTATTGTGCATGTCAAAGCTCTTCCATCTAGTGTTCCCCAAAGGCTATCTGCCAGGATAGCCTTAGTGCCTCTCTGTGTCTTTAGCTTGCAAAAATACCAAGGCCTAGACCCCATTCCTGTGATTCTACTGAACTGAGCCTAGGGTGGTGATGATCAGTACTACTTCCAAGTTCTCCAGGTAATTCTTATGGGCAGGCAAGACTAATGAAATGCTGTCCTAAATGAATGCTCTGATCTTAACTTCATTTTGTTAAAAGAGTCTGGGGTCGAAGTCTCAGATTCTGCATTTCTAACAAGCTTCAAGGTGCTGCGAGTCCTGCCATCAACAGATCACACTTTGAATACTGTAGGAAAGACTGGTAACACTCCTAACATCCTGCTCATACCTAACTTTGCTTATTCTACTCCTTCTTTCTAAACTTCGCACTGCATCCTTTACAATCAAGCTTAAATAACTTGCCCAGGTCAAACAGCCCAGAGATAGCAAGACAAAATTAAACAAGACTTCTGACTTCAAACCCATTCACCTAAAGCAGTAAAATAACACTGAATGAAGGAGAAACACCACTAAGGATAGATTTCAAGTTATACGCTACCTATAGAACAAAACAGTTCTTAGAAGAAAACTACTCTATAAAGTGGTCCCCAAATAGCTCTTCTTAAATGTGACTGTTTTCAACCCATTTTGGCAGAGAGAAAACATTTCATGCCTTTGCATCTTCTGGGATGTTAACGCATAGAGACAAAGTTGGTCCATTTACAAAAGGAGGTAAGAACAACAGGACTGATATAGAAATGAAGAAAATTATACTAGGGTTTATAAAAAAATTTTGTGGAGGACTGAATATAGAAGTATAGCTGAAGGGACAATTAAGAGGTTATTCAGTCCAGTCTCCCAACTACAGATGATGCAAAATAATTATGATTTGGGGAAATTTTATTACTTTATAAAGCAGCTGCTAATCAGCTCTACTGACTAGTAAGTTCTTCCTTACATTGAGCCAAAATCCGTCTCTCTGTAATTTCTGGCCACATGGCTTACACCCAGGAACTTTTGAGTAATGGCAAAGAGTTGACAGTCTCTTATTGGGTAATATTTATATCTATGGGAGGTAGCAACTGACCAGGAAAATACAGTCTTTGTAAAGTAAGATATGAACTCAAAATGAGTAAAGAATGATAGGCCAGGCAACAACCCTTTTCTCCCATGTTTTAATTATCCACTATCTCAACTGCTACTTACAACCACCTTAAGATATATAGCACAAAGCATTATCATTTCTCATCATCATCTGCTTTTCACATGAAAAGAAAACAATGACCAAGAACATTCAGAGATTTGCCAAAGGCAGTTAATAGAGATGGAATGCAACCTTGAAATTCTGACTCTACAGCCTGAGCATTATGAAGAAGCTTTATAGGACAATACTTAAAAGCACAAGCTAATTAGTTAGAAATACCTGGAGTATCTGAATCTCAAATCCATCATTTGATACCTGTATAATCTTTTTCTAGAATTGCTTACACTTTGTTCTTTTTGTTATCATAAAATACCTCAAAAAAAGAACTGCATTTTAACATCAACCACAGTAGTTCTCAACACCGAATATCATACTCACCTATGAAGCTTTCCAAAATAAAATACACCAGAGGTAAGGTATGTCAGCACAGCTAAGAACCACTGACCTTACAATTTTATAAAAGATAGTATATGTTTCAGGACATACAGAGCAATACAAAAAACTTTTACGCAACTTTGGATATAAAATATTTTTGTGTTAATTGTATTTTAATTCATTTAAATTAATGGAAACAAACTAGTGATAAAGTAGGAAGATGTAACTGGAAACATTCTCCTTTTCAATTTATTTTGCAATCTGCTGTATTACTTTATATTTTTGGGTATCAATTCTTTTTTTTTTTTTTTTTTTTAATGTTTATCTTGAGAGAGAGAACACTTAGTTGCAGGAGAGAGGCAGAGAGAGGAGGATAGAGAATCCCTAACAAGTTACACGCTCAGCCTGGAGGCTGACACAGGCTCAATCTAAAGACCATGAGATTGGTAGATAGCAATTCTGAATGTTTATGGCATATTAGTAGCGTAACCTACAACCTACCATACAAACCAGGATGTCTGTAAGTAAAAGTAGGCACCTTTAGTAACTAAACTGAACAGGCATAAACTTCAGATTGTCCTATTCAAGCCTGATGATGTATAGTCATCCCATCTATGATAGTGAATTCCCAATATTTTAGATCTTAGTTCAATGGGTATAATGTTAAGCTAGACATCAGGTGACCTAATTACTAAACATTTTACTGAAGAGTGACAAAAAACTTAAATACTCCCCATCACTTCAGTTTCTCCAGTTCTAGATTTGCCATCTCATAAGATAATTTTACTTTAGATAATATCTTATAGAGCACTGAAAACACTGTGGAGGATGCTATATGACGTTTTATTTCTGAAGCTTATATATAAGTTTGGTATACTACACAGTGGTAAAAAGGATGCCAAATACTTGGCCTATATTGCTATTTACACTTGCACAGCTGTGACAGACATCACTAATCTATCATGATATTCTTTGCTGATAAACATGAAAACTACAAACATATCTTATATAAAACCCAATTCAGGAAGAGAAGAACATGGAAAACAACAAAAAATATGCTAACAAATTTAACGTCAAAGAAACTCAGTAGAAGAAATCTGGAAAAACTCAAGGAAAGAATGCATTCAATGCTGAAGTGCATCCAATTTTCCTAGAAACACACACACATAATAAAATGCATACAAGGGAAACTTTGGCACATTATTTCATTATGTAAGAAGAAAACTTCACAGTTAATAAAAAGACATGAAAATACCAAATGGCCAACAGCAAAACTGAAAGAATCATACTTACTTGCTTTCTTCATCCAAAAGATGGAGTAGTCCTGTTGGTTTCTTGCTAATAAGATTGATGCAACAGGTATTATCAATATAATCTATATTGTGCCAGCTGATACCTTCAGTTCTATACTCCTCCTAGGAAATAAATTCATAATTTATTCATCTCGCAGAAAATAATTGGTATATAATAAAGACTGGAAAGCTTTTGCCAGGCTTAAAAGAACTTTCTAAACTTTTCTTTTTTAAACTGGTAATCTACACAATAGAAGAATGTTTAATTTTGGTGGTATAAAACCTTCATACAGGCTATGTCTGTTTTCATTAAAACATACATGTAACCAAATTTTTTTGTTAGAATGCTATTTGTAATACCACTCAGGTGAAAATTTAGGGCTGAATTTGTTTTAGCCACCTTATCTGTGGACTGCACTAAGGAAAAATGCAAAACGAAGAAGCCTAATTTCTCCCACATTACCCTAAATCATCAAAAAGAACTGAGTATTTGTTGGATTATCAACAATGAATTTAATGAAGCAATGTCTGGGAAAAGAAAAAAACCATCACCTACAGTGATCACTGATATCATATGGAATTCATACACAATGTACTTTGGTAAAATAAAACCCTTGGTGGAGTTGGGGGGGGGGAGGGAACTCCTACAATACGTTAAAAAAAAAAGTTTCAAATTTCAAGACTTAAAAAAGTCAAAGCGCAGGCCTTGAGCAACTAAAACGATGTCATTAAGCCCCTATTGGTTTTAACTTTTTCTCTATACTGGGAAATATTTGCTTTTAAACTGTTTTTCAAAATGAGGCCCCCGAATAAGTTTCTACACAGCAGTATTTAGGCACCAAGGAAATACACCGATAACATTCACACACTTCTCTGCAAATATGGTGGTTTTGCAAATTGGTGATTTTGTGATTTTTATCATTCTTTGGGTATTATTATTATTATTATTATTATTATTATTAACCTGTAAAGAAGAATGGTAGTGCATAAGTGATAGTTATGCTAATTGGGAAAGGCATATGCTTATGCTCACTTCAGCAGCACATATACTAAAATTCGAATGATACAGAGAAGATTAGCATGGCACATGTGCAAAGATGACATGCAAATCTGAAAAGATAATTTATTATTTCCTTTTAATTAATAATTTCACAAGGAAGTAATTGCTAAATGAAGGTCACCCCCAAGGAGTTGTATGATTCTGTTTCTTCTCTTTTGGTTAACAAGCACGCTACCTAACAGGAACATATGGATTCTTACACACATTAATAGCAGTCCAAAATCCTTCCCATCTCCTCTTCCCAATTACAATTCAGACGCCCTTGCCAAATTTAACCATTTTCCTAACTTTTCATACCACTGTTAAGACTCATATGTTTACAAATATAAATAGAACCATACAGGGGTGCCTAGATGGCTCAGTCAGTTAAGCATCCGACTTCGGCTCAGGTCATGACCTCATGGTTTGTGGGTTTAAGCCCTGCGTCAGGCTCTGTGCTGACAGCTCAGAGCCTGGAGCCTACTTTGGATTCTGTGTCTCCCTCGGTCTCTGCCACTCCCCTGCTTGTGCTCTCTCTCTCACTCTCTCAAAAATAAACATTAAAAAAAATTATTTAATTTCCTGGTTAACCCATTCATTTTTAGTAGGATGTTATCTAACCTCCATATATTGAGGGCTTTCCAAATCTTTTCTTGGGGTTGACTTCAAGTTTCATAGTGTTGTGATCTGAAAATATGCATGGTATAATCTCAATCTTTTTGTACCTGCGGAGGGCTGATTTGTGACCGAGTATGTGATCTTTTCTGGAGAATGTTCCATGTGCACTTGATAAGAATGTGTATTTTGCTGCTTTAGGATGAAATGTTCTCAGTATATCTGTTAAGTCCATCTGGTCCAGTGTGTCATCAAAGCCATTGTTTCCTTGTTTATTTTTGCTTAGATGATCTGTCCGTTGTTGTAAGTGGGGTTTTAAAGTCTCCTACTTTAATGGTATTATCAGTAAGTTTGTTTACTTTTGTTACTAATTGATGTAAATACCTGGATGATTCCTAGTTGGGGACATAAATATTTACAACTGTTAGATCTTCCTGATGGAGGCACCCCATAATTATGATATAATGCCCTTCTCCATCTGTTACGGTCTTTGTTTTAAAATCTAGTTTGATATAAATATGGCTACTCCAGCTTTCTTTTGACATCCATTAACATGTAGCATGATAAATGGCTCTCCATCCCCTCACTTTAAATCTGTAGGTGTCTTTAGGTCTAAAGTGAGTCTCTTTTAAGTAGGATATAGATGGACCTTGATTTTTTATCCATTCTGATACCCTGTCTTTTGATTGGCTGTAAAGTATTTACATACAATTTATTCACCCACTGCACTACTGATAGACATTACAGTTATTTCTAGTTTTTAACCATTGTTAACATTTACGCACAAAACTTTTGGTATGTGTATATGCATTTTGAGAGTGAAAACACAGGCTTATAAACTACACATGTATAACCTCAGCAGATACTGCCAAACAGCTTGCTAAAGCAGATGTACTAATTTATGTAACCACCACCTGTAAATGGGACTTTCCCCCATGCACAGTATCTCTAATACTTGTATTATCAGTCTGTTTCATTATAGTCATTCTGATGAATGCATAGGGGTATCTGACTGTGGTTTTCATTTTAATTCCCTGATAATAAGTGAAAAATCTTTTCTTATGTTTACAGTCAGTCCATTTGGATGTCCTCACATGCCTACATTCATAATAAAAAACTCTGAGGAAAACTCCCTTAGGAGATGCCTTAGGGGAAAGCATTCAGCCTACTTCCATTAAGTATAATATTAACTATAGGTTTTTGTAAATGCCCTCTACAATTAATTTGCTAAGGACTTTTTTTTAACATGAATGGTTATGTAATTTTATCAACTGATTTTTATACTTTTAGTGAGATCACCATAAGTTTTTTTTTCTTGTTTTGTTTATAGATGAATTAAATCAATTGATGATTAGATGTAACACACACCAGGAAAAAACTCCACTTGGTTCTATATTATCCTTTTGTGTATCTTGCTGGATTTCATTTGATAATATGTGTTTAAAATTTTTGAATCTATGTTTATGAGTGAAATTCACTTCAATTTCCACTTCTAATAATATCCTTGACAGATCTGGATCTGGACAGATCTTGGGCCCCTCAAACGCATTGTGAATTGTCTCTTTTTCTACTCCACAGAAGAATTTATGTCAAACTGATACTAATTTTTTCAGTATTGGCAGAATTTACCACTGGAGCCAATGTGGCTTACAATGTTCTTTATGGAAAGGCTTTCAATTACATATTGAAATTTTTTCATAGTTATAAGAATCAGATTTTGCATTTCTTCTGTGTCAGTTTTGAAATTTTTTTTTCGTATCATTTGATAAGTCTACCTATGGACATAAAGTTGTTTAGTGTACCCTATTATCTTTTTAATGTGTGTAAGATCCATGGTGATGTCCTCTTTATAAACTGGAATTCTGATTATTTATATCCCTCTCTTTTTCTGTCACTCCCTTGGATGAATTTCTGAGGGTTTTTTTAAAACATTTTTAATGTTTTTATTTATTTTTCAGCGAGACAGAGTGCAAGCGGGGGAGGAGCAGAGAGAGGGAGACACGGAATCTGAAGCAGGCTTCAGGCTCTGAACTGTCAACACAGAGCCTGATGCAGGGCTCAAACCCATGAACCGCGAGATCACCACCTGAGCTGAAGTAGGACGCTTAACTAACTGACTGAGCCACCCAGGCACCCCTCTGAGGGGTCTTAAAATTCATCATTTCAGTATATTACTTTTGACTTTGTTGATCTTCCTCCATGGCATATTTGTTTTCACTCTTATTTAATTTCCTCTTTTATCTTTATTATTTCTTTATACTTTCCTTTGGTTTATACTTCCTTTATATCTTTTTCCAATTTGTTGGGAGGGGTACTTTTATCATTGCTCTTCAATCTTAAAATCTTCTAACAGCTATAAAATTTTCCTCTAAATACACCTTTGGTTACATCCCACAAGTTTTAGTATGCAACATGCTCACTCAGTTCAATATATTTTCTATTTTCTTCAACTTCTAGTCTATGCAGAAGGACGTTTCTTAATTTTTACCCATAAAAGTATTTTCCAGTTATCTTTTGGTTGTTGGTTTCAGGCATAATTTCTGTATGGTACTAAAATGTGTGTGATTTCAATCCCAAAACTTGACCTTTGTTATTATGGCCCAGTACAAGGACAGATTTTATACATTTTGTAAATTTGCAGTTAGTTAACTATACATGTCAAATAAGTATTTGCTTTAAAAATCTTCCATATCCAAAAGTAAAACAAAAATAAAAACAAAAAACCTTCTATATCCTTATTTGATACAGGCCCAAGTAAACTGGCATTCAAACCTAAAGGCAAGAAGGGCTGAGCACCCACAAAAGCATCTGCCACATCCTCTGGGTGCTTTAAATAGTCTATACCCTGACTGTTTTTTTCTTTTGTGTGCTTATTCTGTTAGCTATTCAGGAAGGTCTGTTACATGTTTCTTTTTTACTTTTAATTTTTGTTTTATATACTTTGAATTTATGTTATCAGTAACCTATAAATTTGGAATTGTATACTTCCTGATGAACTCGTCCTTTTGCATTATCAAATATTCTTTTTGATCTCCGGCAATGCTTAAAGCATGATATTAATATACTTACCTACTAGCTCTTTTTTGTTCAGGTTTATTAAAGCTTTTTCCATCCTTTTATTTTTAACTTTTTAATATGTTTATATTTAAAGAATCTCTCTTATAGGCAGCAATTTACCTTTGTTTTATATCTAGTATGACACTATTTCACTTCTACTTGGAGTAATAAATCCATGTATATTTAACACAATCACTGATAATTGTGGGATTAAATCAGCCATTTTACCATATGCTATCTGTCCTGCTTCAGTATTGCTTTTATTCTTCTTTCTTGCTTTCTTTTGGATTGCTGGAGTTTTTACTTGTTCCCTATATTAACTTGACAATTTTATATTCATTTACTATTTGGTGGTTATCCTAAAATCATAATACATATCTTTACTTAACAATGTTTAACAGAGGGAGAAAAAAAAATCTTCTATCGCTTGGCATTTAATGCCTGGCCCTCAACCCCTGACTGCCTCTCAGATTTTTTGTCTTTGGTTTACTATATGACTGTCTTTATACTTGCCATGCTTTGAATTCTTAGAGTTTTTCAAATGTGCACTTACTGGATTTTTTTTGTTTTTTGTTTTGAGTTTTGGAAAAATTCTCAACCATTATCTTTTCAAATATAGCACCTACCATATTCTCTCTTTCCTCACATACATCTTTCCAGAATTCCTCTTACACTTATGTTAAACCTTTTCACTGTACCCCATATGTCCCTTTTATTACTTGTATTTTATTTTTTCATCAGACTAGGTATCTTCTTCTGGCCTATCTTCCAAATCACTAACCTTTTCTTAAGCTATATCTAACTGTTAAAAACTATCATTATGTTCTTAATTTCACTCTCCCTTTTAGTTCTAGATTTTCCTAAACTTGGGATCTTTGTAGTTCTTCAATAAAAATATTGCTTTTAAAAAAAATTTCTTGAAACCATTATTACTTTAAAGATCATGTCAGATAACATCATTTCCTGGATCTCCTGTGGAATAATCTATTCATTCTCTTGTTTTTTATTCATGTTGGTTTCTCTCCTTGTATGTTTTTTAAAAAAGAATTCTCAGTTAAAAAAACTGAATTCTTGTTCCTGTATATGAAAAATCATACAGATAATTTTAGCACTTGGATGATCTCTTCCTCCACTGGAGAGTGAATTTGCTCTTTGCACGTGGCTGAGAACATTAGGAATTCTATACTCTTTCAACCAAACTGGAACTAAGAATATCTTAAACTGGGCTTCAGTCCCTATGATGCATGATCTATTTCTGGTTTATCTTTACTTCTAAGACATAATCCTTAAGGTCTCAAGCATAAAGCCTGTAGGAATTACCAGGAGTATCTTCCTTGTTCTTAAATCTGAAGAAACTCTGTTCAGCTTCTCAGATTCTTAAGGCTGGGCAGCCCTCTACCAGAATAGAAAAATATCTTTAGAGGCAAAGGTGTCCAAAAATGCTGGTCTCGTCTCTCTGGGTTTCCCTCTTGCAGATATAATAAGCCCTGTAGAATATCACTTATTTAAATGTAACTCAATGCCTTTAAATATATTTTGTTCATTTTTTTTAGGTGTTCTACAAAGGCAAATTTCCTAGTTTGATATCCCCAGAAGCAACAGAGATGAGAAAAACTCTCTAGATTATAAATTCCTCAGATAAGATCCCTGTGCTCTAAATTTGCTGTCTTCAGTGGCTAGCACAATGCGTGACACACAACTGTTATTCAATTTAGTGATGAGCCAATGACTTCAAGGATAATTCTGAGCAAGTAACGGAAATAAGAGAACAGTATTATAAATGACAACTGTAAGTATATTTTCAAATCACAGAAACTTTTTCTGGTCTCCTACTCCATATTATCTTTACATATAACTTGATTCAGAACTCAGAATCACACGCATACTACTTTAACTCAAGGATTACGTCCTTCCCTCCATTTCACTTCCACCAGTCTATCTTACACAGTTCAAATCCTCTGCTAAATATACTTCAAATAGCTCCTAATTTTCCAAAAGAAAAATTCCAATCTTCTCTGCATGACATATAAAGCTCACAAGTATATGACCCTTTATTTCATAAACTAATCTTCCTCCCTGTCTCTATCCTTATATCCTGTATTTTAGCTTACACTGAACTATTTTCAGTTCCTCTAAAGTGCCATGCTGTTTTATGCCTCACAGTTTTAAAGAGATGGTTACCTTTGTTTAAAATATCTTTTCCCCATTGACAATCTGGTAAACTCAATCTTCTATTCAAAACTATATTACCCGAATCACCCCTGGGAAATGTTTGTAGACTTTCATGAAGTTCTAATCAACTTCATCCTTTATATCGCTACTTTAACCTTCTACCTGATTTTCACACTTACCATCCTACAGGGCAGTTATTATACCTGTCTCCCATCCTATGTGTCCATACACAATTTTTAGACAAAATTTACTTCAGTACAGATGTTTACTCCCTAAGCATATTTGATAGCTTTTTACTTCTATCCTCATTTTCAACAAATTTTATCTACTTAACTGATGTTGTATTCAATTGAATTTAACAGTCACTGTGTACCCATCTTATTCTAGGTACCAATGATACACAAATCAACAAAACACTCAATATTTAATCTGCCTTAAATCTCTTATGGCCCAGCAAATCCATTTTAAGTGGAAAAATCTAAGAAGGGAGAGAAAGGAAGAATAAAATAGATGAGATGGCAAAGAGGTGTAAGGTCTCCAAACTTTCTATAAATTATAGCAAAAGTATACCCATTACACTAAATTACAGAAGGGGATATTAAAAATTGAAAGGAAAAAGCTGTATCTTTGAATCTAAATCTTCTGATCCATAATTCCACCACATTGCCCAAAACTATGATATTCAGAGTAGCAAATACATAAAGATCACCCCCAGCCAAATAGTCCCAAAAACATTTTCCATGAACTGTGAGGCATGTTTTTATACATGTTTCTAGTCAAAGTATTTCTTGTGGCTCCTCCATGTCTAACCTACACTTCTAGAAAAGGTAAGAATAATTTCAATAATTGTAAGAGAATACCTTTTTTCTTCAAAAGCAATTTACTTACTCTTCTGTTTAATGATCCAGAGAGCAACTGACGCTTTGCTTTGTAAAATACAGCACACAGTCAACAAAACACATTTCTCTACCCCTCCAATACATATATCCATTTAAAAACTAATTTAGCATGATCTAGTTAAAAGAACACTAGACTGAGTCTAGTAGATCAATCCCAGCTCAGCTTTTTAAAAGCAAGAATTATGGAGCCAGAGTGTTAAGGTTTGAATACTAGGCTTAGGTATCATCTGCACAACTAGAATAAAAATAGTACCTGCCTGATAAATAGTAAGTACTACATAAATGTTAGCTAACATTGTAACAAATAATACTGTACTATCTTTTAACAGCTCCGTCAGAGAGTCTAGCTAAAAGGTTGAATATGCTAAACATTTTAAGCACCATCAAGATGGCCAGGACTAGTGCTGCTTGTGCAACTGTCCTAACCCTTTAAGAAGGTAAATATGCTTAAAGCTAGGACCCAATGTAAAAAGCCTCAATGACAGAAAGATTCTTTTTTTCTGTTTTGTAGACGTGTTGTCATCCTCTTGTCCATTTCATTTCTTCAGCATTTCAAAGTGAACCCTGCTTCTGCTTGTATCTTCCTATACAAACTGAAATTGTTGGCCACAACTCAACTCGTTACTAACTTGAAATCTGGCTTGGAGAAAGAGACCACGTTTTCTCTGACCCTGTATTTATTCTAAGTATTCTCAGGGAAACTGATGGATCGCACTTTCAACTCTAAATCAATTTGAGTGTTTCACAAGAAATATCTAGTTCCCTATTTTGGTCTCTGTAAACTATCCCATTTCTCTGTATCCATACTCTAAATTGATTCAAGATTCTATTAATAAGCTCCTCCACCCCACAGATAAAGACATAAGAGACCAAAGCAAGCAACTGCGTTGAAACTAAGAGACCAAAGCAATCAAACAAGCATATTTAGCATTACACAAATTGACCAAGCACATGGCAACAATTAAAAATCAAGAGAAACCCAAACCAAACCAAACCAAACCCAAGCATCTTTACATTGAAAGGTATACTTAAGAAAGCACATATTATTGAATCTACTTGAGGTTTATAAAAAAAAATATAGGAAACCCTGTATCACATGGCTCAAAAACTATGCTCTGAGTATTAATTTGCTGACACTTATGTGAAGACTGTAATATCTGCATGAAAGTACAAGACTTAAAATGCCTGTAACTATGACTCAAAAATGTTATGTGTATACACGTGAGTGAAGGTTAAGTGGTTAAGACAAGCATACATGCAATTTAGGTACTCACTTGCTCCAATTTAAAGATATGCTGATTGAAGTAGTGTTGTAAACGTTCATTAGCAAAATTAATACAGAACTGTTCAAAGCTATTATTTTCATAATCTTCAAACCCAAAAATATCAAGAACACCAATGGACAAAGTCTATAAAACAGGAAAAAAAATATGCTCAAATTTATTTCATAAATAATATCCACAAAATAAGTAACAAAATGCTCAAAGTTCTTCTAGAGCAGTGGAGAGGAAATTCTGGGGGGCCAATGTTCAACCAAAATATTCCACAAAATAAAGGGCATCTTAGTTCTCTTTATCTTCATTTTTTTTCTTTTTATCCCAATTATAAAAATACATACAAAATTTTAACACATGTAATACATTGATTACTTTACAGAAATGCTTGAAGCAGGGTTAGTGACCTGTTACCTCAATCTCAGAAATTCCTAAACTCCAAGAGACAAGGAAATAGAAAGAACCACCAATGGGGAAGTAAAAAATAACCTAAAGCTAGGTTGCTCGTGATTATTCATGTTTATGCAAAGAACACCATGCAAGTTCCACTATTTTGACTTCTAAAGCCTAACAGAATTCTGCTTCACAAACCAAACTAAGAAGTATGTTTCATCAGCCTTGTGCAAACTAAAAATGAAACTGGGTATCAGAATATGGTTTTTTCAAATTTTAGTTTTCATCAAAAAAATTATACAAGGTTCATGATGTTAAAAAGTTCTAAAAGGTTGTAACAAAAAATAGCAATCCCTTCTTCAATGTCAACTTCTGCTCCCTAAAATCCACACACTCAAATCTTTTAGCTATTTGGTATAAAATAGTAGAGTACAGTATACAAGTGCTCATTCATCTATGTCTTGATATTTTATTTCTACAAATTATATTCTAACTTCTTACTATGGATAATAGGGATTCAGCTCTAATGCCCCCAAACCAACATTTTTCTCACCACCTCACCTCATTCTTAAAATAGAGTTGCAAGACAATTTTGGTTAAATGAAAACAATTTTTCTCCACCGCTGCTAAGAGAGCCACTGGGCAAACTAATGTCATGAGTGATAAATAGTGAGAGATTTATTTAATTCTCCATTAAGAATATTTCCTTTGGGGTAACTGAGTGGCTCAGTCAGCTGAGTGTCCGACTCTTGATTTTGGCTCAGGTCATGATCCCAGGGTCATGGGATCGAGCCCTGCACCAGGCTCAACGCTGAGCATGGAGCCTGCTTAAGATTCTCTGTCTTCCCCTCTGCCCCTCTCCCTTACTCATGCTCTCTCTCTCTCTTAAAAAAAAGTATTTTCTTTGATTCTAATTCTAAGCCCTTATGAAAAACAGTGAAAGTAATGAACTTTAAAAATATGTCAATTTGGTAAATTAGATAACTATTACAATTAATTTTATGGCTGTGGGCTTACTCAAATCATAAAAAGTTAATATAAAAGCAATTACACATTTAAGACAGGAGAATTAAGTAATAAAGATGATATTTTTAATTACCCTGAATATGCAGACTATTCCATAAAGTTGCTGAGAAATAAAAATGGATTTAAAATAATTTAAATATCTAAAATCTGCCATATTAAAAAATAAATTCCAAGGGCACCTGGCTGGCTCAGTTGGTGGAGCAGGTGACTCTTAATCTCAGGGTTGAGGTTGAGCCCACATTGGGTGTAGAGATTACTTAGAAATAAAATCTTAAAAAATACATAAATAAATAAATTCCAACCAGATAAATAACCTGAATATAAAAAATTAAATTCTAAAAGTATGAGAATAAATATTTTTATTATCTTGAGGTGAAAGATGCATTCTTATGTAAGAAAAATAAATACAACTCTGGAAAATAAGGGAAAAGAATGACAGAATTAACTGCACAAAAACTTAAAACATATGGGCCAGGGGCACCTAAGTGGTTCAGTCAGTTGTGCATCTGACTCTTGATTTTGGTTCATGTCATGATCTCAGGGCTGTGAGACTGAGTCCAGCGTTGAACTCCTACCCTGGGTGTGGAGCCTGCTTAAGATTCTCTCCCTCCCCTTCTCTCCTTCTCCCTCTCCCTACCTCCTGGCCACTGGCTCTCTAAAAAGAAAAAAAAAAAAAAATACAGGCCCAGATATATAACATAAATAAAACATAAAAGTTAAGAGAAAATATTTGTAATATGTATCAAACTATAAGTCTCTGCAATATCCACAATGACTCCAAAAAAGGAGTAACAAAAAGGCAAAATATATAATGAAATAATGAAAAAACATGAGAAGATGCTCAATTTTAATCTATCATTGAAAAAACAGACAATAAAATGGGATACTCCTCCTAATCAGATGCATAGACGAAATGACTGATAATATCCAATATGAGTAAAGGTGTAGGGAAACAGGCAGTTTCATACACTACCAGTGGAGTGTAGTCTTTTTTGAAAAGCAATTTAGCAGTAGCTACCAAAAATTGAAAATGTATATTCTTTAATCCAGCAATTTACTTTAAGGATTTTATCCTAGAGAAATGTGCACAAAGAATATTTGTTACACCATAATTTCTAACAATAAAAAAAAGGCAACATTTTTATGGGGAAATTTATGGTATACAGGTATCATACTATATAATATTACAAAGTTATTAAAAATAATAAGGTCCAGATATATTTCAAGACATACCAGGTAAAAAAATACAAGTTAGATACAACACAGATAGCATAATTCTATTTTTATGTTGAAAAGCAACTCTGTATAGTCTATATCCATAGAAATGTACATAAGAAAAAGGTCTGGAAAGACAACAGAACAGTAGTTTCCTTGAACAGGGTTTATATGTCTATAAAAACAGAAATAAAGAGGAAAGAGCAGGGAATACATATAAACACAGATTCTTACTTATTACTCTACATACTTCTGTGTTTTTAAATTTCATCTTTTAATTATTTTATTAAAATAGCTTTCCAAGAAAAATATATAATAATGTAGTGTATGTCTACCTTCGTATTTTGCTCCAAATCTTTACTATTCAGAAGTGCATGATTAATCCGAAAAACTATCCAGTCAAACAGGGCACTATATAAAGACTTAGCCATGGAGTTCCTCACTGTCACAGCCTGAAAAAAAAGAAAAAGGGTTGGAGAACAAATGAAAATGGCAATAATCTAAGATACTATAACAAAGTGTGTTTTTCTCTCGATCAATCAAGAAATATCCAAGAATTCTTATCCTGAATAAGAAATTTAATTTTCTGTCAACATAAATAGCCTATAATTGAAGTTTTCCATATACATATACTCATTTACCTAGTCCAACTCAGGTAAAGTAGACTAAAAGGTACAAGAAACAAAATATAGGTCAGTTCTAAACAGTTTTACTGAAAATTGGGGTATACATTTTATCTAGTAAAGAAGGTATTATAGGAAGTTTACAAACAAATGAACTTTGCCAGCTGAAGTGGGGAAGACTATTCCAAGCAGAGGAATAAATCTGTTGGAAAACAGGCATCAGTTATAGTTATCTGTAGAATCCTAGTCGGAGTCAGACTCTTAAAACATAATCAAAACAATGACATTCCTAGTCGTCTTCAACTTGTCACCCATTTTAACCTTTAGGGTTTCTCCATCACCAAAGTAATGATTTCATTATGGAGTAATACAATTTATATTTCCCCTCACTTCAAACTTTCCCCAGTTTATGGAAACCCTCTGTACTATATGCTCAATTTTTCTGTAAGTCCAGAATTGTAAAAAAATAACATCTATTAGTTAAAAAAAAATCAACATTTAATATTTTTTTTTTTTTTTCAACGTTTATTTATTTTTGGGACAGAGAGAGACAGAGCATGAACGGGGGAGGGGCAGAGAGAGAGGGAGACACAGAATCGGAAGCAGGCTCCAGGCTCCGAGCCATCAGCCCAGAGCCCGATGCGGGGCTCGAACTCACGGACCGCGAGATCGTGACCTGGCTGAAGTCGGACGCTTAACCGACTGCGCCACCCAGGCGCCCCAAAAAAAAATCAACATTTAGAAAGCACTACAGGCTAAAAAGGAAGGACACATATCATAGAGAATTGAGTCCTAGTAGTTAGAAGAATGTAAGTCCTAATAACATATATTTGCTATCTAGGGACTTATTTTGAAGCTAAATCAGGTACATATTTATATATCTGTCCTAACCTTTAGAAGAAATAGACAATAATGATTAAATGCTAGGCTATCATCCAATCCCAGTTTCTCTACTTATTCTAGCTGTGTAACCTTGACCAAGATACTTGAAACTCTTAAGCTACAGCTTATGCATTTGTAAAGTGTAGATAATACTACAATCTACCACATGAAATGATGAATTAATTTCTCAGTTTTGGTGAATAAAAAAACAAAAGTTTCAAGTTTCTAGACCAAAAAATAACTACCTAAACCATTACCTGCAAAGAAAAGAAAAGATGGCTATCAAATTCTCTACCTTTAACACCAGAAACTTGAAAATACTTGGAAAACATTTATAAGTTCTGAAAGAAAAAGGACTGTGACCCTAGAATTCTATACTTAGGCAAGTTATCTTTAAAATTCAAAAAAATCAAATAGAATATACAGGGAGAATAACCATTCAATTTTTCCCAGAGTGCAAAATGAAGACAATCTGATCTAGCTTAGCAAAAGTAAAAAGTTTTATTTTTTTTAATGTTTATTTATTTTTGAGAGAGAGCACAAGTGAAGGAAGGGGGGGGGGGTGCACAGAGGATCCAAAGTGGGCTCTGTTGCTGATAGCAGAGAGCCCAATGTGGGACTGAAACTTACAAACTGCGAGATAACCGACTGAGCCACCCAGGCACCCCAAAAGATTTAAAACTACATACACAAGCATAAATCGCAAAAACACAGAATAAGAAAACATATTAGCATAAAATATACAAATGGGTTGAATTTTTTAGTGAGAAGACAGACCTTCATATTAAATTAAAAACTACAACCCATCTACTTATGGTTTACATTAAACAACCACTATTTTTATAAAGTAACAGTCAGACAGAATCCAGATATACCAAATTATACCAACATAATACTTATTTACCCCATAACTCCCAATATACTTTTAGCCCTTTTTCTCTGAAATGTGGTCCTTTCACAGCTTAATCTCAATAAACCCATATGCCAATTAACATTTTCCAACCCAAACAAGATCTCATCGAGTGTTTCCTATCTCAGTGAATGGTACCAATACTCTTACAGTTGTGTGAACGAGAAAATTAGGATTTATCCTTAACATCTCCTTCTTTCTCCTTGCTTCCCATTAAGCAAATCACTACCAGATGCTGTTGATTTTACCATCTAAATTTCTTTCTTTTTAAATATCCATTTCTCCCTATCAATATATCACCATTTTAGACAAAGCAATAAAACTCTTTCTCCTCAACTCATCTTTCCACATTCACTCTTGTCCTCTGTGTTAGAATTCTAAAATGGTCCTCAAGATTCCCATCCCCTTGTGTACACGTTCTGAATAACCCTCTCCTGTTAGGCATGGGCAGGACTGTAAATATGATGAATTTCACTCCAGTAACTATCTTGTTACACGACAAAGGGATTTAAAAGACATAATTATGGCCCAAAATCAGCTGATTTTTTTAATTAATCAAAGAAAGTATCCAGAGAAATCTCCTAAAAGAGACTGAGCCTTTCCATCTGAGATTCCCTTGCTGGCCTCTGAAGTAGCAAACTGCTATACTGTATACAGGACCACAAGTAGACTCTGATGAGCATGGCTCCTGACAGTCAACAAGAAATTAGGGCTCTCAAACCTATAACTGCAAGGAACTGAATCCTGTCAACAACCTGTGAACTAGGATGCTGAGTCACAGATGAGATCACAGTCTTTTCAGACATCCTGACTTCAGCCTGGTGAAACCATGAGCAGAGGACAAAACAAACCTGTGCCCAGACTGCCAATCCATGGAAACTGTCAGAAAATAAATCTGTGTTGCATTAAGTTGCTAAGATTGTTACAAAATTATAGAAAACCAATACACTCTCCTCTAATTCTTTAAACTGTTGTGAGACTGATCCTTTAAAAAAATAATCAAAGGGGCGCCTGGGTGGCGCAGTCGGTTAAGCGTCCGACTTCAGCCAGGTCACGATCTCGCGGTCTGTGAGTTCGAGCCCCGCGTCAGGCTCTGGGCTGATGGCTCAGAGCCTGGAGCCTGTTTCCGATTCTGTGTCTCCCTCTCTCTCTGCCCCTCCCCCGTTCATGCTCTGTCTCTCTCTGTCCCAAAAATAAATAAACGTTGAAAAAAAAAAAAATTAAAAAAAAAAATAATCAAAGACACCTTTTTTGTTGATAACATTTTAAGAAGTTTCCATTGCTCTTAAAATACGAAAATTCGGGGTGCCTGGGTGGTGCAGTCGGTTAAGCGTCCGACTTCAGCCAGGTCACGACCTCGCGGTCCGTGAGTTCGAGCCCCGTGTCGGGCTCTGGGCAAATGGCTCAGAGCCTGGAGCCTGTTTCCGAATCTGTGTCTCCCTCTCTCTCTGCCCCTCGCCCGTTCATGCTCTGTCTCTCTCTGTCCCAAAAATAAATAAACGTTGAAAAAAAAAAAAAAAGTTAAAAAAAAAATACAAAAATTCTTTTTTTTTTTAATTTTTTTTAATGTTTATTTATTTTTGAGAGAGACAGAAAGCAGAGTGTAAGCAGGGGCGGGGAGGGGCAGAGAGAGAGGGAGACACAGAACTCGAAGCAGGCTCCAGGCTCTGAGCTGTCAGCACAGAGCCCAATGTGGGGCTCGAACTCACAAACCGTGAGATCATGACTTGACCCGAAGTCGGATGCTCAACTGACTGAGCCACCCAGCTGCCCCTTAAAATACACAAATTCTTAAGAACTGCTCCTTAATTTTACCTTTAATGCGTAATACATTTCTGGACACAAATAAGATTTTCAAATATTTACTAAATAAATACACTAAACAAATGCAAACAAAAATAAGTCAGGAGCTATAAAAATTATCTGAGAAAGTTCAATTTTAAGTTAAAAATGTAAATAAACATAAGGAAATATTTTATATTGAAAAAAGTTGTAAAACAAAATATAAAAGTACTAAACCTTTATGCAAAAAGAAGGGCAAAACCCTGTAAAAGGTCTGGCTTTTGGGGGCACCTGGGTGGCTCAGTCGGTTAAGCATCCAACTTCACCTCAGGTCCGCATCTCACAGTCTGCAAATTCAAGCCCCATGTCAGGCTCTGTGTTGACAGCTCGGAGCCTGGGGCCTGTTTCAGATTCTGTGTCTCCCTCTCTCTCTGCCCTTCCCCTGCTTTCTCTCTCTCTCTCAGAAGTAAATAAACATTAAAAAAAAATTAAAAAAAGAAAAAAAAGAAAAGAGCTCTAAAAGTTGGGAGACTATGACGTAAGATACATGACATAATGAAGAAATACAGACTTGAAGGTACATTTAGAAGGACCCGAAAAGATGGTATAAATAGATCAATGTCAGCCTAAAAAGCATTCTCTAGATAGAAATAGTTCTATTACTATTTCCCCACCTCTGTGTCTTCTAATCTCACATTCCTGTCCTATTTTTATAATAACTGTCATAGTTTCATTTCTCATCATTTTCATTAAATTGTACTATAAAATAGTAGGCTTTTCAATAATTTTCCCACTCATATACACCTGAATAGTATATTATTATAATTATAATGGCAAAGACAGCAATACTCAGTATACAGATGATACTTAAAGCCATGGGACTAGGTGAGAGAACCTAGATAAGGAATATAGAGAATAAAAGACAAGGACTGTGTAGGGAGCACTACATCTTTTAGAAGTCAGGTGGAAAAGAAACAGCAAACAAAAAGAATTACAAATGAGTGGCCAACAATGAAAAAATGAACCAGAAAAGTATGATGTACTAGAAGATAAACTGCTTGAAGAAGAAATAATCAACTGGATCAAATACTGCTCATTTGTAACTATCTAGTTCACCCTATATTAATAATATAAAACTTAAGAATGGTGAACAAATTAAGATCTCTGGAGAAAAATATATGCCTACTGCTTAAAATCACATTCAAGTAAGTTTTCAAGTTAAGGGAAAATTCACAACCAAATTTCAAGGGCTCAGAAGATATTTCAATCAATACTCTTTTTTGCTATTTTCATTCTGTTAAAAGAAAGAACAAACTCAAACTTCTAAAACTGTTCAGAGTACTCTGATCTCAAGAAAATCTATTCAAGGGCACCTGGATGGCTCAGTTGGTTGAGCTTCTAACTCTTGATTTTGGCTCAGATCATAATCCCAGGATCATAAGGACAGCTCTGCCCTGAGCATGGAGCCCACTTAAGATTCCCAGTCTGTCTGTCTGTCTGTCTGTCTGTCTGTCTGTCTGTCTCTCTCTCTCTCCCCCACTCACACTCTCTCTCAAATTAAAAAAAAAAAAAAAAAAAGAAAAAATAGAAAAAAAGGAGAAGAAAATCTTTTCATACCTCTGCCAGCTTGTATGGCAAAATAAGTTTTTCTCCCACTGTCACAGTCTTCCTTGTAACTAATGCTTCAAATAGCATCTCTTCTTTAACCTATACAACAGAAAAGTAAATTCAATGTATAAGATTTATGACAATGTATTTATTGAAAAGCCAAATAAAGAAAAAAATGCTTAATGAGATTAGCAAATATACAATCGAAAAAACAAAGACAATACATTGGGTAATTTAAATATTGGCCATGGTAAAAGTTAAATTTTCCACTCACCCCACTTCCCAGTGCCCACCTCCAAAAAGAGAAGGGGCGTAAGACAGATGTGTCTTTTTAAAGTTTTCTTTCTGACCATAATGGAAAAACATGTTTCTTTGTGCAGAATATGGAAAATACAGAATAGTGCAAAAAAACATTTTAAGATGGTCAACAATAATGCCACAACTTGCAGGCAAGGACTAAAAAGTGAGAACACTTCTTGAATTCAAAAAGCATTACAGTGAGTACTTATTTATGTTTCAGAGGTTTGATATTTATTTGCACATTTAAACTTTAAAAGAAAGTTAATGCTTCCTTTGTTCTCATTCTCTCTAGAAGCAAATATGATCATGAATTTGACATGTCATCATTTAAGTTCAGTATCATTCAGTTCAGTTGACGTTATATATATTAGACATATTTGTAAATACATTATACTGCCAAGTTTATTTAACTCTTAAATCTATGGCATCATACTGCCCATAAGTTTTTGAATCTATGTTAATAATTTACATCAAGCTTATTCATTTTAACTGCTGTACAGATTCCCAGTATATAAATTACTCCAGTGTTTAACCCATTATCCTACGTGTAGGAGTTTACACTATCCACCATTTTGCACTATTAGGAAGTAAACTGAAATGAATATTCTTGCATATGAGTTCAAGAGTTTCTCTGAAGTACAAGCCTAAAAGGGGAATTACTAGGTTGTAGCATACACATTTTCATCTTTAAAGGATATTGCCAAACTATTGCATGTGGTTTTCACCAATTTGTTCTCTCATCAGCAATGAGCATTCCTATTTCTTCAAACCTTGACTATACTTGGTATTATCAGACTGCTGATTTTTGCCACACTGAGATCATGAAATGGCAAAACAAGGGCATTTTATAAAAGCATCCATACATAAAAAAGATAAAACACTCACAAAATTTTATGTAGACAGTGTGATATAAAGTATAAAAAGCAAAAAAGATTTGATTATAAAGAGAAACTGAGTTACAAAACAACAGAGTGAAGCATTACCCTACCACCAGCAATTCATGATAGATCAATCATTTTTTTTTTAATGTGACGATACCATAAAGGAAATATACCTTCTTTTGGAGCATCCACTGCTCAATCTTCAAATTCAAAACAAATTGGAAAAAATTTGAGGACCATTACCTTTACAAAATGCAGAAAAACTACAAATAAATAACCAAAGTTTAAATAAAAGACCTCAAGCTTTTAGCTATATTTAAAATAGTTTGAAAAACAAAAATTAAACAATTCCAGATTACACAAATATGACAAAGCTAATAAAACTAAGAAAAAAACGTATGTGATAAAAACCACTGTTGTTTGGTGAGGTTAAGCAATTATTACTAAAAGTGAGTATTATTAAATAGATGATCTAGGCAGTAGACTCAAGGAATTTTTTTAAAGGAACAAACAAACGTAAGCTGGCAACAATGTGGAGCAAAAGTCAGTTCCATACACTTGTATAAACTGGTACAACCACTATAGAAATAATCTGTCAGTATCAGTAAGCTATATATGTGAGTATACCATAACCCAAAAATTATACTCCTTGGACTATACTCTAGAATAATTCCCACACATGTTAACAAGGAGACATGTACAAAAATGTCTATTATAATACTATCTATAAATGAAAAATTACAAATCTCAATCTCCACTAAAAAAGATGTTTTACTCATATAATGAAATTTTATAAAGCAACTAAAAAGAATCATTTAGAATATTTAAATCAGTATGGAAAATTCTCAAAAACAGGATATAGAATGAGAAAGTCAAGTTTTAGAATGATACATTAAAACATTTACATATATAAAGTACAAAAATATGTAGAACAAAAGTATTCTTTTTTTAATTTTTATTATGTTTATTTATTTTTGAGAGACAGAGCATTAGTGGGGGAGGGGCAGAGAGAGAGAGGGAGACACAGATTCCGAAGCAGCACCGGGCTCTGAGCTAACAGCAGACAGCCTGACGCAGGGTTCAAACCCACGAACCGTGAGATTATGACCTGAGCCCAAGTCAGACGCTTAACTGACTGAGCCACCCAGGTGCCCTAAAAACTATATATTCTTTATGTAAACATCCATCTATTCTGAAAATATAAAAACAAAACTGAGAATTATAAACACCAAATTCATAATAGTGTTTACTTATGGTGTGGCAGAGTACAAAATGAGCTACAATTATATGCAGTATTTTATTACATGGGTACGGTTGTGAGTACACAGGTATTTATTATATTGTATATAGAAAACCATTCATAATTTAACAGAGAAAAATGAAGATATATTAAAACAGAAATTAATACATAATAAGTAAAATGGCAGAAGTAATAAATCTAAAGGCCAATTATTTCAAAATAAGAAATGAAAGACAACTTTTACCAAATCAAAAAAACATTAAGAAATACAGAGGGGCGCCTGGGTGTCTCAGTCAGTTAAGCATCTCACTATCGGTTTCAGCTCAGGTCATGATCTTGAAGTTTCATGAGTTCAAGCCCCACATCAGGCTCTGCACTGGCAGCAGGGAGCCTGTTTGGAATTATCTTTCTCCCTCTTTCTCTGCCCCTCCCCCACTCATGCTATCTCTGTCTCTCAGTGTTAATAAACTTAAAAAAAAAATTATAAAAAGAAATACAAACAGAAACCTAACAAAATAGAGAAAATGTTTTTAAACATTAACAGAATACTTACAAAGAATGCAAAATAAAAGTTTTAAACATTTAATCAATATATGATTTCCTAGAAAAACACATCCTAAAAAATTAACGAAAAACAAACAGGAAGGACACAAATATTGTTGATCACAAATATAGGGTTGATATCTCTCAAATTTTTAAGGAACATATTATTCTTGGCTAATTATTCTTCTTTTAAGTGCAGAAAACATTTTGAAAGGATAAAAAACTACACAATTCACTTTAAGGAGCTGGCTTAATACTGGCACTAAAACCTAGTAATGATAATGATCGTACACAGATCTACACACATATGCACAATCACACAAAACACACAAATCTTGCTTATGTTTGATAAACATCCTGAAGAAAATGACTGAATTCACGATATTTTAATCAGCCATCTCTGTAATTTCCCAAATATCCTTAATTGTACATATGACTTTTAATTTAAAAAATTAGTTTTATTAACACAAAATAACTATGAATAGCTCAATATCTAGTCTACAATGTTTCTCATATTCACATAATTGAGAAACTGATATGTGTGTTAAAAACCCATTCTTTATATTGTTTTAACAGATGTTAAAACATATTCAAAACACATAAACCTGCTAAAAACTGAACAGTTTTTGATAATGATGATTGTTCTAATGTGCTCAAAAATATGCTCTACAATTAATCTACTGGAGCTTGTTCACCTTTCAATAATTTCACAAGTATATATCCCAAACAGAATTTAGTAAACAGATGACTGAAAATATTCATTGCTGCCTGAGGTAACTACAAAAAAATAATTAAAAAAATAAAATTAAATCATTATTTCAGAAACATTTCCTCCAAAGAAATAAATATAGGGGTGCCTGGGTGGCGCAGACAGTTAAGCGTACAACTCTTGATTTCAGCACAAGTCATAATCTCATGGTTCATGGGATCAAGCCCCGCCTCAGGTTCCAGCTTGAGTATGGAACCTGCTTAAAAGTCTCTCTCCCTCTTTCTCTGTACCCTCTCCATCTCTCTCTCTCAAAATCAATAAACATTAATAGTTAAAAAAATAAATAAATCTAAAGTTATCATTGAACTGAACCACTGTGAGGAGAAGAATTAAAGTAAAATCTTAACTAAAGAGTTTATATTTTAATTAAACCAGTTACTGTTCCTATCTTTGAATTCTATCTCAACAAAAGCCTTAAGGTTGCAATTATTATTACCAATTTTAACCAATTACAGGAAATCATCTTAAAAATAATTTCTAAGAACTAAATACAGGCATGATACTATGGTAGGTCCTGTCAGTACTTCTATAGCTCCTCAAACTTTGAAGATAACTTCTTCCTACTTACTACCAAACCTCCATTCTTAGAACCTGTTCATAAGTGTTTTTACTGACTACATGTTGACTAAAATATCACCTAAAATGCCTGACTGAAATTGTTTATTCATTCACCTATTGTCAACCTCATGACCTTCAAAATTACCACCTTCAAATACCACACTCCACATCCTAGTAAAACTTCATTCAATGAATGAGTCTAGTTTCAACTCCGTGTATCCTCTTCTGCCCCTTCTGCCAGACTAACTAATTTCACTTAAGTTAATAAGCAACACCCAGGCACGTGCAAAATAAGCATTCTAAGGTTAGATAAATAAGAAAGAGGCATCCATTGCCCTCAAAAAGCACTGCCGCCTTATAATGAACACCAACCACTAAATAACTTTCTGCTACAAAACCAAAATTAAATTAGGCTAAGCAGACACAAATGTTCTATCCTGATGGAGTCAGCTTACAGCATTTAATAAGGTTAATCTCTATGAAGAGGCAAATGAACCAAAATTTGAAAGTAATATTTTAACATAAAAAAGCAGGCTATTTATACCTGCAAAAAAATGTAAACAACCAAGATGTCCTTCAATAGGTGAATGAATGAACAAATTATGGTACATGCATACAATGGCATATTACCCAGCAATAAAGAGAAATGAGCTATCAAGTCACAAAAAAGATATGAATGAGTCTTAAATGCATACTGCTAAGTGAAGCAAATCAGTCTGAAAAGGCTGCATTCTGTATAATTTCAATTATGTTACATTCTGAAAAAGGCAAATCTACAGGCATAGTAAAAAGATCACTGGTTGCTAGGAGTTTGCGGAGAGGGGTTGAACAAGTGAAATACAAGAGGCTTTTAGGAATGAAACTATTCTATACCAATAGTAACATAATGGAAGAATATGACATTATGCATTTGCCATAACCCATAAAGCACAAAGCACAAATTTTTTAGAAAATTATTTCAGACACTGAGGGATCCTAGGAAAGAATGCAGACCATGACAAGAAAATCTAACTGTATGACAAATATATCAAACAACCTAAACGAAGGGAGTGGGAGAAAAAGGTGCTAACCTAAATTAATTCTGGATGAATGGAGTCAGAAAAACTAAAAGCAGAAGGAACACCATACTCTAGTTGATAGTCATTTCCCATATCAGTGTATGTGTACATACATATATGTACATTCCTATACATGGACAGTTGACAACGTGGATTTGAACTACATGGGTCTACTTAACATGCGGGTGTTTTTCAATAAATACAATACTGTAAATGTATTTTCTCTTCCTTATGGTTTTAACATTTTCTTTTCCCTTGCTTACTTTATTGTAAGAATACAGTATATGATAGATGTAACATACAAAATATGTATTAACCAACTGTTTAATAAGGCTTCTGGTCAACAACAGGCTATTACATTTTGGGGGAGTTAAAAGTTATACACAGATGGGAATGCAAGCTGGTGCAGCCACTCTGGAAACAGTATGGAGGTTCCTCAAAAAACTAAAAATAGAACTACCCTACCACCCAGCAATTGCACTACTAGGTATTTATCCAAGGGATACAGGTGTGCTGTTTCGAAGGGACACATGCACCCCCATGTTTATAGCAGCACTATCGACAATAGCCAAAGTATGGAAAGAGCCCAAATGTCCATCGATGGATGAATGGATAAAGAAGATGTGGTGTGTGTGTATGTGTATATGTGTGTGTGTGTGTGTGTGTGTGTGTGTATATATATATATATACACACACACATGTATATGTATATATGTGTATATATATGTGTGTGTGTGTGTGTGTGTATATATATATATGCACAATGGAGTATTACTCAGCAATCAAAAATAATGAAATCTTGCCATTTGCAACTACATGGATGGAACTGGAGGGTATTATGCTAAGTGAAATTAGTGAGTCAGAGAAAGACAAAAATGGTATGACTTCACTCATATGAGGACTTTAAGAGACAACAGATGAACATAAGGGAAGGGAAACAAAAATAATAAAAAAACAGGGAGGGGGACAAAACAGATGAGACTCATAAATATGGAGAACAAACTGAGGGTTACTGGAGGGGTTGTGGGAGGGGGGATGGGCTACATGGGTAAGGGGCATTAAGAAATCTACTCCAGAAATCATTATTGCACTATATGCTAATTTGGATGTAAATTTTTAAAAATAAAAAATTTTTTTAAAAAAAGTATACACAGATTTTTTTACTGCCCAGGAGATCTGGCATCCCTAACCACTGCATTGTTCAAGGGTCAACTGTATACTGAAATTGAATAATTAAATAAATGAATGGCAGATGGTAGGAGATAGCTTCCTTATTGTTAAAGTGGGAGTTTCTATACAAGGGGAGAAGGCTAGGATGATACATGTGATAACGTATTAGTCAGAAACATCAGTATGACCTCAGGTTTACCTTTATATAGATATACATGGATATATAAAAACATTTGTAGTATGTGACTATACATGGATTAGTAAACACACATGTATTTCCTTGCTCTGTCAAACGAGAAGGCCTGTAAAATGATTTTGAGATGAATCTGGCAAGATGAGAAGTGAGCTCGGAAAACATGGGAAATCATCACTCCCGGAAGAATGAGGCAATAAAGACCTTGATTATAGGAAGAAGCATGGTAGGAAATTAAGACCTTTGGCTCCTATTCAGACATGAATAGAAAAAAAGGTAAGTACCGTTTTGTCTTCACTCATCCAGATATTCTATCTTCAAATAAATAATCTAACCAAAATCTTAGTATGAGAAACAAATCTCAAATATAGAGGGAGAAACACTATTAATGGCTTAGAACATGATACAGTCTAGAGCGAAATACTGATCCTATCCAGCAAATTGAGGGATTATGGATATCTGGCCAAAGGGAGACAGGCAAGAAAACCCAAGCCTTTTAGAGATTCTGGTAATAGCAAAAATTCCATCTTTCCAACAAACACCATAATAAAAAGCATTAACCCATTTACACCTAACCAAATAGTTACACAAAATTAAAAGTGAGCAGTTACCCCAGTATTTGAGAAATGACAACTGAAAATATAATCACTCACTTCTAATAATTCTGAGACAATAGGCAGAACTTCAGGATTACAGATATCTATGGAGTCATCCCGATATGTCTTCTTTTTATAACAGATATTACCCAAATGTAGTATTGCTGAGAGAAGAGAGAAAATCCTGTGAAAATAAAACCATAAATTACAGCTTGCTTATGTGCATTCTCTACACTTACTTCACTGCAAAATTCTAATCAAGCACATTAACCACTACAAATATGAAGTATCTAATCATTATAAAAATAAAAAATATAGGAATACTAATTATAATAATAAAAATTATGTATATTATGTCAGGTACTTCACAAAGTGCTTTACATAACCTTACTTTCAGTACTATATCACTTTTCAAACATAGTTGTTAGAAGAGGACTTGCTATTGCCTGAATCTGCTATAGTGTTTCAAAATCCATACCTTTCTAAATGTTTTTCATCCTGCCTGGAATTGTATCCTTTCCCTACATTGTATAATTCAGATGTACTGCATCAGAAACTTTAAAGGCAAGTCCTTGGAATCTGTATTTTTTTAACTAAGTAGCTTAGGTGATCTTTCATTATTAGTTACATCTTTGAAATGTTTTCCTACATCATACTAAGGTGCCCTTGATAAATGCTTTTAAAACAAACACTGTGAGGGCATTAGGGTAAATTACCTGATATCAGGCCCCTCCTATAAAAACAGCATCTACATCTGGCCCTCCTTTCCATTCTTCCCTCCCATCTAAGAGGAACACACGATCCTTCTCCAGTCAACAACTAAACCTCTACTTGTGCTCTACATCCTGGGAACTCCAGGTGACTCAGGAATTTTATATACCTATTTCCTATATCTTACCTGAACCTACAAGAACTTCCTACCAAAATAATGTCATGTTCACTTTTCTCTTTAAATAACCCATCCTAGATCCTACATCTTCTCCTTCCCTTCACAAACAGGCTTTTTAAACTGTTAACTTACACACTTGTCTTCACTTTGTCATTCCCTGTTTACTATCACATTCTGGCATCTGACTCCATTGAAATATCTCATTGAAGCTACCAATGACCTCCATGAAACCACGAAAAGTATATTGTGTCCTAACTTACCTGACCCCTCAAAGGCATTTAACATAGCTGAACCTTCCATCTAAAAGCCCTTCCTAGAAATCCATACATATATACACATCTTTCTGGCTTGTCCCATTGTTTCCTTGTAATAAACCTGTCCTACCTGTAAAACTTTAACTAGTGTGTTTTCCAAAAATTACTAAGTGTTCTAAATAAAATAAAGATACTGCTTTAGGAATCTAACCTATACATTCAAAATCCCTGAATCAACAACTAGTTGATCTAATTTTTCAAACAATTTAAAATTTTAAATGTTGGAGGGGCACCTGAGTGGCTCAGATGGTTAAGCATCCGACTCTTGGTTTTGGCTCAGATCATGATCTCGTGGTTTGTGAGTTCGAGCCCTACATCGGGCTCTGTGCTGACAGCATGGAGCCTTTGACATTTTCTCTCTCCCTATCTCTCTGCCCCTCCCCTGCTCACTCTCTCAGTCTCTCACTCAAAAATAAATAAAGTTTAAAATTTTAAATGTTTGAATCATTAATACGACCCAAATAAAACACAGGTCAATTATAAAGGAATAATTTATAAAAGTACTCTGGGTTAGAAAGGAAATTCAGTATCTACTGAATCATTATATAGACTAATGGAAGCCAAAAAATATAAAAACACAAATTCATGGGCCATTTATTAAAAACTATTTTTAGTAGGAGTTTACATAGTTGCTAATTACATTGTTTCAGAATATGGGGTTCAAAAATCTGCATATTAACGTTTTCTCACACACAAATACATAATGCATAGTCTCCAATAATAAATGTTACATAACAATCTCATGTACAATGATTAAACATAAAAAAGATTTACAAATATGAATAAGAATTCCTGTTCTCAGAAAGCTTATAATCTTGCAATAGGAGATAACACAGACTCAAAAACTGTAAGGCAAGGTATACTAAAATACTGAAGGCAGAAACAATACACAATTAAGAAAAATTTCACCAAAAAGACAGGACATGGGGTGACTGGCTGGCTCAGTAGGAAGAGTGTGACTCTTGATCTCAAGACCATGAGTCTGAGCCTCACACTGGGTATAGAAATTACTTAAACTTTAAAAAAAATAAAAAGGGAAGACATGTACAGTACTCTAAAGCAAACAGGTTTCAATTAATATACCAAATTTTGGGCTGCCTACAGGGCTGTGTTAAGAATAATTCTGGGGGCGCCTGGGTGGCTCAGTCGGTTGAGCAACCAACTTCGGCTCAGGTCATGATCTCACAGCTCATGAGTTCAAGCCCCATGTTGGGCTCTGTGCTGACAGCTCAGAGCCTAGAGCCTGCTTCGGATTCTGTGTCTCCCTCTCTCTCTGCCCCTAACCCACTCGCATTCTGTCTCTCTCTCAAAAATAAATAAACGTTAGGGGCGCCTGGGTGGCGCAGTCGGTTAAGCGTCCGACTTCAGCCAGGTCACGATCTCGCGGTCTGCGAGTTCGAGCCCCGCGTCAGGCTCTGGGCTGATGGCTCAGAGCCTGGAGCCTGTTTCAGATTCTGTGTCTCCCTCTCTCTCTGCCCCTCCCCCGTTCATGCTCTGTCTCTCTCTGTCCCAAAAATAAATAAACTTTGAAAATAAATAAATAAATAAATAAATAAATAAATAAATAAACGTTAAAAAAAAGCTGCTGATAAAAAAAAAAAGAATAATTTTGGATTAGATCTGAGTGCAGTGGAAAAGAATTTTGTGAATTATCAGCAGATAATTAATCATGGTCACAGGAGAGGGGAATAGCAGTACATATGATATGTTATCAAAAAAAGAACTGAAAGTATGTGAATGACCGAAAAAGAGATAAAGATGTGTCCTTCAGGGCACTTGGATGGCTCAGTTGGTTGAGCATCCAACTCTTGATTTTGGCTCAGGTCACGATCCTGGGGTCATGGGATAAGAGCCCCACATTGGGCTCAGTGCTCAGCACAGAGTCTGCTTGGAATTCTCTTTCCCTCTGTCCCTCTCCCCCAGCTTGTTTTCTCCCTCCCTCTCTCTCTCTTTCTCTCTCTAAATTAAATAAATGAATGGGCACCTGGGTGGCTCAGTCAATCAAGCATCTGACTCTCAATTTCACTCGGGTCATGATCTCACAGTTTGTGGGATCGAGCCCCCCATCAGGCTCCACGATGACAGCTTAGAGCCTGCTTGGGATTCTCTCTCCCTCTCTCTCTGCCCCACCTACTCTCTCTCTCTCTCTCCCAAAATAAATAAACATAACTATTATCATTATTATTATTATTAAAATAAAATGAAGAAAACAATTTTTTAAGATGGGTCCTTCCAGGAATTGGGAAAATACTGAACATTCAGAATACAACATACTGTTTTAGGACACACCATCAGCCTAGTTAAAATGCAAAACTTGTGTTAGGGAGTATCTGAAGATAATACTAAAAGATAAAGAAAGGTCAAATTAAGGCCAGGCTACTAAGAACCTACTTTTTCCAGTGTTTTCCAATATGAAATACAGTGATATCAGAAAGTGTAAAAGACACACAATCCCTTGGTGTATGAGAAATATTTTATTTCCAATGTATGTTACCTTTAAAAAAATGAAATTAAGTTTCACTATTATTTAATATATAGACTGACACTTTGGTCCATATATGTCAATCAGGTATCACATGAGGTATGTTGAGGGACGAATATAATATAGCATGGAGGAACTATAGTGGTACTCTCATTTACTTAGTAACTTTCAGTGAAATGCAGTTTATGTGACTAATTAAATTGGCTTGCATATTTACATATTGTACTATTTGGCAAAAAATCATTTTGGCAAATAATCTAACTGAAGATCATACTAATGATGTAATCACAAGTAAGCAAGAAAACAGCAGAGCTGTTATTCTACTTTTAGTATAAGATTAAAAGTTGACAATATAATCACATCTGACATAATTCAATTCCTGTCTCAAAAAAATAGTTCTGTTACTTTTTCTTTTCTGGTGAGAGTCAGGTTATTTGTCTTTAATTTTAAAAAGTTTGTTTTATTTTAAATATAATTTGCTTCATCTTTATTTCAACCTTTTTACATTTCTATTTTGTTTATAATGAACAAAATATGTTTAGTACAATAGTACAGACATAAATTTACAGAGGAAAAGCAGGGAAATTATGTTTTATTGAGAGGTACACATGCCTTAGGATTAGAGCTCAATGACGCAGAAAATAAGAAACTATAAAAATAGCATTATAAAGCAAGTTTTTAAATAAGGTCCATGGACAGGCTTTAGGAGCACCATGAATTCCCACAATTGCATGCAAATATTTATGGATGCACATTTTACAGGAAGAAGAGCTCCAACTTTTAAGAGATTTTCAAAGAATTTATAATTAAAAAAGGAATTCATAACAGGTCTTTTAAGTAATGCTTAACAAGGGAGAAGGAAGCACTAGCTCAGCAATATCCATTAGAAAATTCTTTCAAAGGACCAAGGAAGAGGAACTTCTTAACCATACATTGTGATTTGTTCTCTACCAATGGTATAGAGTACAATAAATAAACTCACTGTCTTCGTGTCTTGGGAAGAAATCCTACCATTTCCATGGCCAGTTGTAAGCGTTCAAAGTCATGCCTCAAATCTTCCCCCTCTACGGAGAAGCAATCCTGCTTATTAAAGAAAAAAGGGGAAGAAATCAAGATTACCTATTGAAATATAAGGTAGGCCACTCAGAAATAATAGTAACTCTAGGTAAGTATACCTGTGTATAAAAATTAGAGCTGGGGAAATATTTAGACACAGCCAAATTCATTAGAACTCTTATGACAGGTTTGCAAACTAAACACATACCTACCAAAATAACAATTAAGTTACCTTTTTTTCTTCTTTTCACAAATCACCAAGGCAAGGATCTCAAAGCAACTTAAGATAAAGAGCTAGCAATATAAAATGTTCTGATATCAAGTTTGATTTTGAATGGTGAAGAGTCCTGAAGATCCAAAGCATTTAAGAGAGCTCAATTCCACAAACAAATGTTATTTAATCAACAAATATTTACTAAATGCCTATCCCTATGCAAGATGCTAAACAAGATCCTGAGACACAAAAATAAATTTTAGAAGAGGCAGTAATTTAGTTGAGAAATGAAGCCTAGTTTTATATAAAGATGTTTATATCAGTATTAGATATAAAAATAGTTCCTAATGAAATAATATAAACATGATTATCAATCAGCAAAAAAAGTATACATGAAAATTAAAAATCTGCAAAGAATACATATTAGTGCATAAAAATAGCTGTGAACTACCAAATAAAAAAAATACTACTTTTTTCGGGTAATCCTTGCATTTCAGTTACCAAAAAAGTCAAACATATATATAATCTGTATCTTTAAAATAACAAATAGGTTTTTAGAGCCCTTTACTGTATTTGCTCACATTCCCTTACACCTACATTTTCAAACACCTCCTCACACATATTTACTTTTTTAAGATACTGTAGAAGGTTGCATCAAGTTTTCAATACACGCATTAACTGTTAATCTGTTTTATTCACTGAAGATCTCTAGCATCAAGTCAGTGCCAAGAAAAAAGTGGATAATCATTAAGGTAAATATATAGTCAGTGAATTACTGAACAAGTACTGAATTAGATGAAATATTCCTTTTTGAGAAAGTACTCATTTATTATTTTTAGACTATCAAGTATCTAGCATGTACACCCTGCTTTCAACCCTGTAAGAATGAGTTAAACTAGATATAGTTTAAAATATAAACACAAGGAGGCATTTAGGGGTATATACATTCAATTGGGAAGAAAACAGGCTCAGAGATTAAATAATTCACCTAAATGACAGGAGTGGCCAAATGAAAATCTATCCAGTTCTAAATCCTCTGCACTCCCTCATGCAACACCAGTTGCTTGAGCTTATTTATTTAATAGGATACCTCTTAATAGGAATTAAACCAACATAAAATGGGCAACAACTGGTCCCTTGTTAAAAGCAATTTTCTCATCACAGTTCTCCTCAGGATCATTTATACTACTCCATTACATGTATGATAATACAGAACACATTACAAAACAATCCTTAACAATCCTCTCTTCTCGGGACACCTGGGTGGCTCAGTCAGTTGAGCGTCCAACTTCAGCTCAGGTCGTGATTTCATGATTCTGCCAGTTGGAGCCCCACATCAGCCTCACTGCTGTCAGCACAGAGCCCCGCCTTGGGTCCTCCGTCTCCCTCCCTCTCTGCCCCTGCCCCACTTGCACTGGCTCAAAAATAAATAAGACATTTTTAAAAAAAAAAAACATCTCTCGGGGCGCCTGGGTGGCACAGTCGGTTAAGCGTCCGACTTCAGCCAGGTCACGATCTCGCGGTCCGTGAGTTCGAGCCCCGCGTCGGGCTCTGGGCTGATGGCTCGGAGCCTGGAGCCTGTTTCCGATTCTGTGTCTCCCTCTCTCTCTGCCCCTCCCCCGTTCATGCTCTGTCTCTCTCTGTCCCAAAAATAAATAAACGTTGAAAAAAAAAATTTAAAAAAAAATTAAAAAAAAAAACATCTCTCTTCTTATAATGCTAAGTCACATAAGTTCTCATAACTCAGAGGGACACAAAGTTTAGTTTGGCCCCAAATATACTCTGAGGAGGGCTAGGAAGATAAACCAAAAGATTCTCATATTGACTGCTTGCTTTCATCAATTAACTTGTAAGAAAAAGTAACAGAAATTATTCAAACTATAATAGACTGAAAACATCAGCAAGAGGCTAGTGATGAAAGGTATAAAAGGACAGGGGCGCCTGAGTGGCTCAGCCAGTTAAGCGTCCGACTTCGGCTCAGGTCATGATCTCACGGTCCGTGAGTTCGAGCCCCGCATCAGCCTCTGTGCTGACAGCTCAGAGCCTGGAGGCTGTTTCAGATTCTGTGTCTCCCTCTCTCTCTGCCCCTTCCCCACTCATGCTCTGTCTCTCTCTATCTCAAAAATAAATAAACGTTAAAAAAAAATTTTTTTAAAAAGAAGAAAGATATAAAAGGAGTAGAAGAATTTGGGTATAAAATGCTAAAAAGAAAAGATGGAGATAATGATGATCTCAAAGGTGGCAGCAACATTGGGAACATGTACTGCACATTTATGAAGTACTAAGAAGCACTCTATCAAGCTGTTTATTAGATGCACTGTCTAATTTATTTATTTATTTTTAAATTTTTTTTAATGTTTATTTTTCAGAGGGAGAGAGAGACAGAGTGTGAGTAGGGGAGGGGCAGAGAGAGAGAGACAGAATCGGAAGCAGGCTCCAGGTTCTGAGCTGTCAGCACAGAGCCCGACGCAGGGCTCGAACTCACAGATCACAAGATCATGACCTGAGCCAAAGTTGGACGCTCAACCAACTGAAACACCCAGGCACTCCTGCACTAATTTAATACTCACAAAAGTTAAAGAACATTGTTATCCCTTTAGACAGACGATGGAAACAAGAGTTACGTGACCTGCTCAGGTTCTCAAATCTAGTAAATGGGTAAGCCAGTCATCAAGGCAGGTCTGTCTGCTTCAGAGCCCAAATCCTGAAGCATGACTCAGACTAAATAACAGCAGATCAGTTCATAACGTCACAATAAGCTCTTTACAGGCAATCAAGTCTTACATTTACTATATGAGTCTACCAGTCTCCTACCTACTTCCCAACAGATCAGTCACTTGATATAATAGGTGAAAGGTGGAAACTTCTCAAGAGTGGCAAAACAGCATAATTTTTTCTACTAAAATTTATCAGAATCTATAAATTTAAATGTCTAAATTTAATTTTCCATAATGTTAAATCTGAAACCATAAATTAATTGATATATAATGAAAAGGTAATGCAATTAAACTTTGTATGAAGGAAAAAATTAATGTCCATAATTCCTGATCCTTCTCAACTCTCTGAAACAGTTTTATAATTACTGGAGGTTGTAAACACATGCAGTGAAAATTAAAGTCATGGTTATTTAAAGCAAGGATGAAGATAAGTTATGTTTCCAGAGGGAATAGTTAATAAATTAGTTCATTAGTTAATAGATATAGACGAGTGCAGATTCTCAGCCTTTTATATCTGACCTCATTACAAAGGGAATGGCAGGAAAAAGATTTTTTATGTTCTTTATAATTACAAACTTGCCTTTGTAAAATGTAACAAATAAAATTAAATTTACCTACTCATTTTACGCCCTTAAATCATACATCATATATGCCCTACATCATATATGCCCTTAAATCACTTAATTTAAACACTATTTATCTTATTTATAAGAATTTCAATTCTTAATATTTGGAAAATGATAGCCTCTCTTGCTATTAAAAAAAAATTCAAAGAAAAATGTACATGCATCCATCATGTGAAAAGACTGTTAACTGACACATAAAACAGGAAGACTATAACTTTTTAAAATAAACAATACATACTACTCACAACATGTGAGTAATGAAATCACTAAAAAAATACTGAAAAAAATATATCTCAAGGAAAAACACCCTGTAGTTCATAAGAATCCACATCAATGTTGAAATCAGGAATGCAAATCAATTTATTGTCAAAATAAATATAGACTAAACATGAGCAGCAAAAGAATAAAGTTTTAAAAAGTAAATTGACTGGTTTTTAATCCACACACTATACACATACAAATAAATCAATTCAAAGAAATTAAACATTAATTTCTCTTCTTTCCTAGAGTCTTTGTATTTCAGCTGATTTTCTTTCTAAGTCATGAGATAGATGCAAATGAGCAAGGTGAGTGAGGGTCCTTTAACAGGAACACAGAATATTTAGGTACTTGTACTGACCGGCTCAGAGTCATAGCAATAATCATCCCAGCTCTGTCTGAGGGGTTTCTTTGTTATCTGAAAGTAAGGCAGATTAGTTAGGTAGAAGTAATGGTTATTACTCTTCTCTAATTATCTCTTAGAAATAATATTCAGTTAGCACTGCTGCTACCCAAAGAAAGTTATTTTGTGTAGCAGCATAAAACAAGAAACAACTAGGTGAACATTCAGATTCTGGGAGATCATATATCATTACAATGAATCCATACATGCTGTTGTCCAGCAACTCTGAGATTTGTATTAATAGATCAATCTTACGTTCTATGAATACTGACCCCTTTAGGACAAGAATATGTGTGGTATGGGCACCGATAAAAAAAAAAATCTGGAAGAAGAATTAATAAGCTCTGGGTTTCTATAATACTATCAGCTCATTTATGGGTAATTATTAGTTTTTAAAAAGAAAATATTTAATCACCCAAATATATGCAAATTGTTTAAACAGGGGAAAGAAAAAGGTCAGAAGCTAAATCAGTAACTTTTTAAATCTACTTAATTTTTATGCAGTGGAAATGTTTAGTATTTATATCAAGAAGTGAAATTTTAAATCATCTTGAAACTGATATATTTGATAACAAAGTTATATTAGCTTATATAAAATAGGTAGTTTCAAAACTAAAAAAAAATCATTACACAGCATGCTGTGTATCTTGGGAAAAGTCTAGGATACTCATTTCATAACCTTACTACAAACTATCATCAAATGTCAATTTCTTTACAAAAGCTCCATAAACATTTTTAAAATTACCATAAAGACATTTATTTCCAAGGATATTACATCTTGTCTTGATCCAAAAAAACAAGGAATGTCTTTCTGTTAAGTGATCTACTGTCATACCAATTTCATTGATTTTGGTTCTAGAATTTTTGTTAATATGAGAAGTAATAAAATTGGAGAAACTACTGTAATGAAAAACTGGGAGAAATTACTCCCTAATTAGGGGTGAATATTTGAGTTTCAGAGAAAGATACAAATTCTGTAAGTCATTCTTTTTGATGAATTTCATACTAATTAGGATCATTCACTAAATTAAAAAAAATCATACTTTAAGTTAGTATCATAATATCATGCAAAGAGGCATATGTATTAGACTTCAAAACATACAAAAAAGGTTTCAAGTAATCCCATGCGAAGGACAAACATTAATTATTAGTGACATTTAGCATGCTCTTGTCGATAAAAGGCAAATCACTTTGAAAAGACCAACCCATTTTATTAAGGTGTAGGTATGTATATAAACAGTTTATTATTCTCTGAAAGAGTCTCACAAAAAGCAAAGGGCACACATATAACTAACTTCTTACAACTGAAAGTAATAATAATTTTTAAATTTGAGAAGCGCATCACATAAACTTTTAGGCGGCATGTATGAAAATGCTAGTTAATGTCTATTACCAGGTTCAGAGAACAAAGTATTAGGAAAAAAACTTTTCTCAAGAGCTAAAATTTAATAATGCCCAACATTCAAAATACTTTTCATGAATCCTCACCTGATTTAGATAATGATACTCTTCCGGTCGTTTAAGATGGAATGCTAATCTTTCTTCTTCATTTGCTCCTGCCAGGAGGTAATAAAACACATGATAGTTCCTGTTGGAAACAGAGTATGGCTTTAGAATGGACGTGATCTATAGTCGTCATTTATCAGAAAAAAAGAGCAAATGTTAATAAAGTGTTTCAACTTTGCCTCATTTAAAAAAAAATTTTTTTAGTGTTTATTTATTTTTTAGAGAGAGAGAGACAGAATGAAAGCGGGGAAGGAGCAGAGAGAAAGGAGACAATCTGAAGCAGGTTCTAGGTTCCGAGCTGTCAGCACAGAGCCTGATGCAGGGCTCAAACTCACTAACTGTCAGATCATGACCTGAGCTGAAGTCGGCCGCTTAACTGACTGAGCCATCCAGGCGCCCTGGACTTTGCCTCATTTTTTAATGCAAAAGTGTTAAGTTCAATATTTTAAGTATTACAAAATAAATGATGTTTTGGATGCTAAATTCAAAAGAGAGGAGTGAAGGCAGCTATATGGCAAAGGTTAAGACCTGAATATTCTCTCCTTCATAAAACCAATTAGAAAACTGGCAAATTTGTCAGAATCAACTTTTTCAGAACTCTAGAAAATACCTTAAAGCTTAAAGCAATCCAAGGAGTGTTTACATAAGAAAAACAGCCCAATCTCGGTAAAAAATCCAACCTTTGTAGCCTTTTAACTTGCCCTAGTCCATCTCCTGTTCACCAGATCCATGGTAGCCTTCAAAACCACTAGCTTATAATGGTGATGGACCCCAATAGCCTGGCAGCTTTCAAAAGAGAGCAGAACAGGGTTAGAGCTCATTGAAAAGCCTCATTCTCTGAGAAATATCATTATTTAAACTATCTGGTGGTTCCCTGGAAGAAGCCAGACAGTTCAAAACTGCCTTTATTGACATTACTCACACTTAGCCCAGTGTGAAAACCTTTTCTCCAGGGGCATTGGTAGAAAATTATAGGCAATTTTTTGAAACATATCAGCTACATTAAACAATGAATAAATGCTGGGGCAAACAACGGGTTAACAAAAATTTAAAGGGAAATGTGATCTCCACACCAGCTTTTAATTCCAATTAAAATTGGAATTAATTCTATATTCTAATATTCTAATTCTATATTCTAATATTCTAATTCTATATTCTAATTCTAATTCTATATTCCTAGGAATCGAGAAGGCCATGCACATACGTAAGGCTGTGCACATGCCCAGGGCTTCATGTCTTCTCGGCAAAGACCAAAGAGGGTACTGAACTCTCACCTCTGGCTAACCTTGAAGGGATACACATGCAGGAAGTAACGGCAAAGGCAGAATTATAAAATGCCTGAGTGTACATCATCAGGAAAATACAAATCAAAACCACAATGAGATACCACCTCACACCTGTCAGAATGGCTAACATTAACAACTCAGGTAATAACAGAAGTTGGCGAGGATGCGGAGAAAGAGGATCTCTTTTGCACTGCTGGTGGGAATGCAAACTGGTGCAGCCACTCTGGAAAACAGTATGGAGGTTCCTCAAAAAAACTAAAAATAGAACTACCCTATGACCCAGCAATTGCACTACTAGGCATTTATCCAAGGGATACAGGTGTGCTGTTTCAAAGGGACACATGCCACCCCCGTGTTTATAGCAGCACTATTGACAATAGCCGAAGTATGGAAAGAGCCCAAATGTCCATCGATGGATGAATGGATAAAGAAGATGTAGTATATATATACACAATGAAGTATTAGTCGGCAATCAAAAAGAATGAAATCTTGCCATTTGCAACTACGTGGATGGAACTAGAGGGTATTATGCTAAGTGAAATTAGTGAGTCAGAGAAAGACAAAAATCGTATGGCTTCACTCATATGAGGACTTTAAGAGACAAAACAGATGAACACAAGGGAAAGGAAACAAAAATAATATAAAAACAGGGAGGGGGACAAAACAGATGAGACTCATAAATATGGAGAACAAACTGAGCGTTACTGGAGGGGTTGTGGGAGGGGGGATGGGCTAAATGGGCAAGGGGCATTAAGGAATCTACTCCTGAAGTCATTGTTGCACTATATGCTAATTTGGATGTAAATTTTTAAAAATTAAAAAATTAATTTTAAAAAATAAAAATAAAAAAATAAAATCTACTTTGATATCAAAAAAAAATGCCTGAGTATTAAAGGAACGAATCAATACAAACAGAATGCCCTGAGGCAAAGACTAAGAGATTTAGTTTCCAAGCATTTAATCAAATCTCTGTTCTATCACTAGCTGACAACTAAGCTAACCAAGCAGATACTTGAATGGCCACACTTAGAACAGAGACTTCATGAAATTAGTTAAAAAGTCATGATACAAACATAAACAAAAACAACCACAAACAGTAGGAACAGGAGAATCTCATTTCGAGAGCTGCCACACAATTATTTTAAATGTCCAATTATTATTTGAAATGTCCAATTTTCAAATAAATGTATGAGGCATGTAAAGAAACAAAGTATAGCACATACAAAAGAAAAAACACAATCAATAATAACAGTCCTTGAGGAAGCCTTGGTACACAAGATTTTTAATCAACTATTTTAAATACGTTCAAAGAACCAAAGGAAACCATGTGAAAGAACTAAAGGAAAGTAGAATAGTGTCTCATCAAATAGAGCCTATCAATAAATATATAGAACTTAAAAAAATCAAAAAGGAATTGGAATTGAAAAATATAATAACTGAAATGAAAAACTACCTAAAAGCACTCAACAGCAGACCTGAGGGGGCAGAAGGCATCAGTGAACCTGAAGACAGGTCATTTGAAACTAGTCTGAAGAGAAAGAAAAATTAACGAAGAAAATTGAACAGAGCTTCAGATATCTGTGGGACACCATTAAGCAGACACCAACACACGCACAATAGGAGTCCCAAAAAGAGAGGAAAGGAGCAAAAAGAATATCTGATAAACTAATGTTCAAAAACTCTCCAAATGTGATGAAAAAACAACTGCACATCCAAGAAACTCAACAAACTCCAGGGAAAAAAACTTGAAGAGATTTACATTTAGACAAAACTATTTAAACACAAAGACAAATTTTCAAAGCACCATGAAAAGATATGCTAATCAAGGAATCCTAATAAAAGATTTCTCATCAGGAACCATGGCACCAGAAGGATAACACACTTTTAAGTACTGAGAGTAAAAACACTATCAATCAAAAATTATATGTCCAACAAAACTATCCTACAAAAATAAAGGAGATATTAGGATAGTCCCAGATAAACAAAAATTAAGAGACTTTATAGCTAGCAGATGGGTCCCATAAGAAATGCTACAGGGCCTTTTTCTAGCTGAAATGAAAGGAGACCAGACAATTTTCAATTAAACATGAAGAAATAAATAGCACTAAAAAGGCAACTATGTAAGTAAATATAAAAGATAGCATGTATTTAAGTTTTTTGTCTGTCATTCTTTTCCCACCTATTAGATCTCAAAGACACCAGCCAAAAAACAATGACCAATCTGTATTGATGGGTCTACCATTATAAAGATGTAATTTACATGACAATAATAGTACAAAGGAGAGGGAAAGGAACAGAGCTACACAGGAGCAAAGTTATTTGTGCATTATCAAAATCAAGTTATTACTCCAAAGAAGATTGATAAAATGTTAACTGTAATTGCCAGGGGAAGCATTAAGAAAATAATTTAAGGGGCGCCTGGGTGGCTCAGTCGGTTGGGCATCCAACTTCGGTTCAGGTCATGATCTCACGGTTCATGAGTTCAGACCCCACATCAGGCTCTGTGCTGACAGCTCAGAGCCTGGAGCCTACTTCGGATTCTGTGTCTCCTTCTCTCTCTGCCACTCCCCAACTTGTGCTCTCTCTCTGTCTCTCAAAAATAAATAAATGTAAAAAAAATTTTTTTTAATAAAATAACTTAAGAAATATGTAATAAGAGATGCCAACGGTACACAGAAAACATCTATTTATCCAAAACACAGCAGTAACTGGAGAATAGAAGAACTAAAACATCATAAAAATATATAAAACAAATAGCAAAATAACATTCATAAATCCTATCTTAGCAATTATATTAAGTATAAATTAAACACTCGAGTCCAAAGATGAGTAAAATCAACTATATGCTATCTACAACTGACACACTATAGATTAAAAGATACAAAAAGGCTTAAAGTAAAAAGGATGGAAAAAATACCATGCAAAAAAAATAAATGAAAGAAAGCTGAAATGTCTATATTAACATCTGATACAATAGACCTTAAGACAAAAATTATTACTAGCTGCAAAGGACATTTTATAATGACAAAAGGGTCAATTGGTCAAAAAGATGTAACAATTCTAAATATAAATACATATAAAAACAAGCTTCAAAATACATAAAGCAAAAACTGAAAGAACTGAAAAAAGAGAAAAAAAAAAAAACAATTCAACATAGTACTGAGATATTCCAACATCTCACTTTCAATAATAAACAGAACAAGACAAAAGATCAACAAGGAAAAAGAAAACCTGAAAAATACTAACAACCAACCAGACCTAACAGCCATCTATAGAATACTCCATCTAACAACAGCAGGATAAATACCCATGAAACATTCTCCAGGTTAGAAAATGTTAGACTATCTGGGGTGCCTGGGTGGCTCAGTCAGTTAAGTGTCCAACTTCGGCTCAGATCATGATCTCACGGTTTGTGAGTTTAAGCTCCAGGTCAGGCTCTGTACTGCCAGATTGGAGCCTGAAGCCTGCTTCAGATTCTGTCTCCCGCTTTCTCTGCTCTTCCCTGTTTCTCTGCCCAAGCGTGCTTGTGCACTCACTCTCTCTTTCTAAGATAAATAAACTTAAAAAAAAATGTTAGGCTATAAAACAAGTCTCAATAAATGTAAGGGGATTGTAGCATCTGGGTGGTTCATTAAGTGTCTGACTCTTGATTCTGGCTCAGGTCATGATCTCACAGCTCATGAGTTTGAGCCCCCCACATCAGGCTCTGTGCTGACAATGCGAAGCCTGTTTAGGATTCTGTCTCTCTCCCTCCCACCCTCCTTCCCTCCCTCTCTTTCTCCCTCTCAAAATAAATAAATAAAGTTTAAATAGGGTTGCCTGGGTGGCTCAGTCAGTTAAGTGTCCGACTTCAGCTCAGGTCATGATCTTGCACCTTGTAAGTTTGAGCCCCACATCATGCTCTGTGCCTGAAGCCTACTTAGGATTCTGTGTCTCCTTCTCGCTCTGTCCCTCCCCCACTCGTGCTGTTTCTGTCTCTTAAAAATAAAAAACCTTAAAAAAAATTTTAATAAAGTTTAAATAAACGTAAGGAAACTGAAATCATACAAACTATGTTCTCTAATGACCTTACAATGAAATAAAAAACCAATAACAAATTTCCAAAATTCAAAAATACAGAAGGAAATTCACAAACACACTCCTACATAACAATGGGTTCAAAGAAGAAATCACATAGGAAATTAGAAAATACACCGAGATGCATGAAAACAAAAATACAACATGCCAAAACATGGGAACCACTGAAGCAATGTTCAGTGGGTCTTTATAGCTAGCTGTAAACCCATATTAAAACAGAAGAAAGAACTCAAATCTAACCATTCACCTTAAGAAGCTTAAAAAAAAATTTTTTTAATTTAAATAAGAGCAAATGAATCCAAAGCAAGCAGAACAAAGTGATAAGCATGAGAAGGGAAATAAAATAGGCAACAGGAAACAGAAAAATCAACCAAAACTTGGTCCTTTCAAAAAATCAACAAGATTGACAAACTCTTATCTAAACTGACCCAAAAGGTGGGGGAGATTGCTATGGTCTGAATGTGTGCGCCTCAAAGTCCTATCTTGAAATCTTAACCCCAAAAGATAATGGTATTAGGAAGTGGGGCCTTTGGGGTTGATTAGGTCATGACAGGTAGAGCCCTAATGAATGGGATTAGTAATCTTATAAAAGAGGTCCTACAGAGTTCCCTATCCCATTCCACCACATGAGGACCAAGCAAGAAGGTATGAGTAATGAACCAGGAAGAACTCTAACCAGAATGCAACCATGCTGTCACCTTGATCATTGACTTCTCGGCTTCCAGAACTCTAAGAAATAAATTCCTATTGTTTATACCCTTCCCACGTTGAGGTATTTTATTATAGCAGCCCAAACAAAGATAGGAGTAAACCTCAAATTCAAGAAGAAAAGGGTAAAACATTATTACTAGTCTTTTATTTTATTTTTTTTTTTAATTTTTTTTTTTCAACGTTTATTTATTTTTGGGACAGAGAGAGACAGAGCATGAACGGGCGAGGGGCAGAGAGAGAGGGAGACACAGAATCGGAAACAGGCTCCAGGCTCCGAGCCATCAGCCCAGAGCCCGACGCGGGGCTCGAACTCCCGGACCGCGAGATCGTGACCTGGCTGAAGTCGGACGCTCAACCGACTGCGCCACCCAGGCGCCCCATTACTAGTCTTTTAGAAATAAAAAATATTATGAGGGAATACTGTAATTTTTTTTTGTCAACAAATTAGATGAACTAAATGAAACGGACAAATTCCTTGAAAGATAAAAATCTTCAAACCTGGCTAAAACGGAAACAAAAAATCTACAGAGACTTATAATAACTAAAGTGTTTGAATTAATAATCAAAACTTCCCCCAAAACCCCAGAACCAGATGGCTTCGCTAGTAAATTCTACCAATCATTTAAAACAGTATTAACCCAATCCTTCCCAAACTTTTCCCATCTCATTTTATGAGACAGTATTATCTTGATACCAAAACCAAAGACATCAGGAGAAAAACAAAAAAACTTACAGCAATATCCCTTATGAATACAGACATAAAAAAATCCTCAACAAAATACTAGCAACCCAAACGCAGCAACACATAATAAAGATTATACATCTATCCACAAATAGAATCCAGCAAAATAATAGTGAATTAGTTTATAAACTCTGGATCTTATTTATCTCCCTCCCATTGTTGAAACCATGCTATATCCCTACCATTCCATTAAAATGTGTTAGAAAAAGTTACTAATAATCTTCTCATGGAAGTATCTTTTAGCTCTACAAATCTTTATGAAGCTATTCTCTTCCTAAAACTCCCTTCCCCTCATTTCAAAAAACTTCTAATTTAAATTTCCTCATCTGCTAGCCACAGAAAAATTAACAGTCTTGAGTTCTAGTCCTAACCTGGAAGGTACTCATTACAATAATTTTAGCTATTAATTACTGAACTTTAATTATATAAGGACCACACTAAGCACTTTACTTTTTAAATTTTTTTTAATTATTTTATTTTTTTTATGTTTCATTTATTTATTTTTGAGAGTGGCAGAGGGGCAGAGAGTGGTATACAGAGGATCTGAAGCAGGCTCTGCGTTGACAGCAGTGAGTCAGATGTGGGGCTTGAACTCAGGAACCATGAGATCATGACCTGAGGTGAAGTCGGACGTTCAACTGAATGAGCCACCCACACGTCCCTATTTTTACTTTTAGAGAGACAGCAAGCTCAAGTGAGGGAGAGAGAGAGAGAGAGAAAGAACCCAAGCAGGCTCCATGCTCAGCATGGAGCCTGATGCAGGGCTCAATACCATAACCCTGGGATCATGACCTGAGCCAAAATCAAGAGTCAGACGCTCAACTGACTTAGCCACCAAGCTGCTCCTAAACACTTTATAAATGTTATTTCATTTACTCCTCCAAATAACTCTTGTCTTCTATCTGTATAATGGGAATAAATATCAAAGAAACAGATGCCAAAGGCATAGTCAATATTTGAATGTAGGTCTCTCTTTTTTTTTTTTAATGTTTATTTTTTTATTTTTTTTTTTAATTTTTTTTTCAATGTTTATTTATTTATTTTTGGGACAGAGAGAGACAGAGCATGAACGGGGGAGGGGCAGAGAGAGAGGGAGACACAGAATCGGAAACAGGCTCCAGGCTCTGAGCCATCAGCCCAGAGTCCGACGCGGGGCTCGAACTCCCAGACCGCGAGATCGTGACCTGGCTGAAGTCGGACGCTTAACCGACTGCGCCACCCAGGCGCCCCTATGTTTATTTATTTTTGAAAGAGAAGGGGGACAGAGCATGAGTAGAGGAGGAGGAGAGAGGGAGAGAGAGAGAGAGAGAGAGAGAGAGAGAGAGAGAGGAAGAAACAGAATCTGAAGCAGGCTCCAGGCTCTGAACTGTCAGCACAGAGCCCAACGCGGGGCTCTAACTCACGAACTGTGAGATCATGACCTGGGCTGAAGTCAGATGCTTAACCGACTGAGCCACCCAGGTGCCCCTGAATGTAGGTCTCTTTAACTTCAAACTCTGATTCTTAACTTTATTTTGTCTCATTGTAGCATGAAGCAAATCATTTACTGCTCTTATATTTGGGGTCTTTCTTTCCCCTGACATTTGGTTTCTTCATCCGTACAAAGTTACAGATATCATCTCTGAAGTCCCGTATACTTCATATAACAAAATTAAGTGCCTTATTAAAAATTTTCTCAAATTAGAAATAGAACACTAAGACATGGGGAAAAGCCCAAAGGCACAATGCTCACAAAAAGCAATAATCTGAGATACCACTGTTTTCCTGTTTGGACAGTTTGCCTAGAATTTAGAAACGGCAACAGTTCCACGTGCAGGCACACCTCGGAGATAACTGTTTGTGGGTTTCAGTTCCAGACCACTACATACAATAAGGCAAATATCAAAATAACATGAGGCAAATAATTTTTTTTTTGTTTCCCAGTATATATAACAGTTATGTTTACACTACACTATAGTCTTTTCAGTATGCAATAGCATCATGTCTAAAAAACAATGTACATACCTTAATTTAAAAGCACTGCATTGCCAAAAAAAAAAAAAAAAATGCTAACCATCATCCAAGCTTTCAGCTAGTTGTAATCATGGATCACAGATCATGGTAACAAATATAATAATAATGTAAGAGTTTGAAATATTCCAAGGATTACCAAAGTTTGAGACAGAGAGATACAAAGTGATCAAATGCTACTGGGAAAATGGTGCCAAAAGACTTGCTCAACACAGGGTTGCCACAAACAAATTTGTAAAAATCACAGTATCTATGAAGTGCAATGAAACAAGGTATGCTTGTAAACATACCTTGTTTTAAAAAAAACTCCTAGCAGCCTCTGAAAAAGTGCAATGTTCTGCCAGTGATAGTAACAGCAATTATACACAAAGGGATTACACAGTATAAACTGAATTAAAAGTCATAATATACAAACATCCTAAAAGTTGATCTGCATAATACAAATGTTAACTTAATTAAATTATACTAATAAAAATCTGTACCGTTCATTATGCTCTTGATAAACGAGTCTGGACTTCTCCAGTAGATATTTTTCAACATAGGCACTAGAAGAAAAATAAAATTGGTTGATATAAACAATAAAGCTTAAGGTAGATAAACACTGTTTCATAGAAGATGCAAAAGTACAAAGAATACTATCCATATCATTTTAGTACATTTACCATTACAACTGTTTTATAAATGCTGGCAATGTTACCTGCGTTAAATTCATAAACTCGTTAAGTCTTTGGCAGAGGGGAGTCAATAAATCAAAATAAAGTCACAAGTTCAAAACATGGCACAGAAGACCCAGCCATGGCATAGACTTTACTTTCTTTCCAGGTTCATATACCACTACACATTCTTTTCAAAATATTTTAAAGTTTATTTATTTTGAGAGAGAGAGAGAGAGCATGAGCAAGGGAGGGGCAGAGAAAGAGAATCTGAAGCAGGCTCCACATTCTCAGCATGGAGTCTGATATGGGACTCGAACTCAGCAACTGTGAGATCATGACCGGAGCCCAAACCAGGAGTCGAGATGCTTAACTGACGGAGCCACCCAGGCAACCCTTTGTGTTTTTTTTAATGTTTATTTTTTGAGAGAGAGAGACAGAGACAGAGACAGAGAGATAGAACACACACTTGAGTGTGAGCAGGGAAGGGGGTAGGCAGAAAGAGAGGAGACCGAGGATCCAAAGCGGGCTCTGTGCTGACAGCAGAGAGCCCAATGCAGAGCTCGAACTCACGAACCGTGAAATCATGACCTGAGCTGACATCAGACACTTAACTGACTCAGCCACCCAGATACCATGCCACTGCACATTCTTTCAGATATTATACTTTCGTCAGATGCCTAAATAAGGCTCAAAGACACATTTCTTAACATACTCATGCTACTACCACATTCTGGAATCTATTCATTTATTATTTACTCAGTAAGTATTCATTAATTGGGCACTGTACTAAGCACTGTTCAAATATGAAAATACTGATGTACTATCTATTCTCAAGAGGCTTACAAACTAGTGGAGGAAATATGTAAACAAGGAGCTATCATACTGAGTTGGTATAGGGTTTATTATAGAGCAATGACCACGATATTATGGATATACCAAGAGAGATAGGTAAGACTCAATCCAAGAAGGAAAAAATTACATAAGGAACAATTCATATAGAGGTGAGTTCCCAGCACATAGTAAACATTCACAAAAACTATTTGATGACTGACTAAATGACTCTAAAATCTGAAAGACTGACCAGAAGAAGGCAAGGAGAACTGCATTGTATAAACGCATAAAAGGAGGGTACTTAACATCAAGGAAGATAATTAGTTAACATGGCTAAAGAATGAGACAGACAAGTGGAGTGGATCAAGAAGAACCAATATACCATATGCCAGAAGAATGGATTTTACCCTAAAAGTAATGAGGAATTGAAACATAAACATCTGATACGTTATTCTCTTTATCCAGCCTGTACCCCACCACTTCAAGTCTTCAATACCTATTACCAAACTGAAGCAATTAGTTAAGCTCCCACTGCAAAAGAGGCTCCTATGGTCTGAAATTTAAAAGCTTTAGCCTACTAAATCCAAATTACTTAGCACAAACCTCTGTGGGGTCAAAATCTGACTTTGGAGCTTTTATTGCCATCACTTCCGTCCCACTGCATGCTCAGTATTTCAGTCACTCCCACATACAGGTTATTTCCACAAGCACACCATTCACTCCTGACTGCATTGTTCATGCTCTTCTTTCCACTTTTAATTCTACAGTCTATACCCACTCTTTATCCAATAGGTTCCATCCATTGGATGGAAATGAAAATGAAAATGAAGCTCAAATGTGCCTTCTTTGTAAGCCCATTATCACTACCACTACCAGCAATTAAAATGCATCATTTCCTCTGAATAAACATCATCACCTCTAAACTACTGAAACAGGGTCTTATCTGTATAAGATGGGACAAAGGGAACTAACATAAACTAGTATGTTAAATTCTTTTATTTTATTTGACTATGTCAACATTTAGTTGACAATGTTACATTAGTTTCAGGTGTTCAGGTACACAACATAGTGATTCAACAAGTTTATACATTATACTATGCTCACCACAAGTGTAGCTACGGTTCCTCACTACTACAGTATCATTAACTATATTCCCTATGCAATGCCTTTTAGTCCCATGACTTACTTATTCAATCATAACTGGCAGCCTTCACTCATTTTGCCCATTCCACCATCCTCCTCCCCTCTGGCAACCATCAATTTGTTCTGTGTGTTTATAGGTATAAATCTGCTTTCTGTTTACTCATTTGTGTTTTAGATTCTACATAGTATATGAAATCCTTACACCCACTCTGCATGGCAAATATTACTGCCTATTTCATAAGTGGAGAAACTGATGCTCAAAGATATTAAGATCATGCAGCTAGTAAACAGCAGAACTATGACTGGATACCAGATCTATTTTAACTAAAAGCCTCTCTCTTTCAGCTATACCAACATACTCCTAGACATCTCTCCTTCCTCCCCTCCAATCCATAAGTTATACTGCTCTGAGAGTTATTTACCTATAAAATAAGATCTACTCATTTTATTCCTCTTTCACTGCTGGTCATACTAAAGTATGTATGGGTAAACTGATGTTATATCTACCTGGGACTGTTTTTTAAAATACATCAGCAAAGAAAAAGAAAAAAATAGATGAAGTATATATGGCAAGACAGGATAACTGTTTAATCAAATGGGCATTCCTTGTACTATTCTCTTTACTTCTATGTTTGACATTTTATATAATAAAATTTTTAAAATCTCCTTCCCAATGTCAAAAGGGTAAATTATAAACATTGGAGCTTTATTCAGAATCTGAAACCAATTGACCATTATAGCCTCTGAACTTCTCAAGTACACCAAGCTCTTATGATTCCATTCATTTCCTCAATCAATAATGTGATTTACCACTTTTTCTTCTTAGTAATTTTTCAAGACCCAAGATAAAAATCCTTTTTTGTGAACTCTCCCAGATGCGTGCTTTAATCACTGTACTTACCTCACTTACTGTAATCCTCTTATGTAAACATGTCTTCCCAAAAAGACTATGAGAATTTTAATGGCAGAGGACAAGTGTATATATTTTTTTTTGTCCTCAACACTTGGCACAGTGCCTGGTACTAGAAATGAATTCCATAAATGTTTGCCCAATGAATGATAAAATGAAAGAAAAATGTTTGACATATATTTGCTAAGAGTTAGAAATTTTTGAAATGAAAAAAAATTTTTTCAATATGTATCTGTTGACTTACTACTCAAGATAAAGATTTTTGTTCATCACTGTTGTAAGAGAAGAGATTAACCATTTTAGGTAATCACTTAACATGTAAGAGCCAGGATTTCATTCATAAAATGGGAAAATAAACATCTGCCATTCCTACTTCATGAAATTGTCTTAAGAATCAATGAATATATTGGGGCACCTGGGTGGCGCAGTCGGTTAAGCGTCCGACTTCAGCCAGGTCACGATCTCGCGGTCCGGGAGTTCGAGCCCCGTGTCAGGCTCTGGGCTGATGGCTCGGAGCCTGGAGCCTGTTTCCCATTCTGTGTCTCCCTCTCTCTCTGTCCCTCCCCCGTTCATGCTCTGTCTCTCTCTGTCCCCCCCCAAAAATAAATAAACTTTGAAAAAAGTTTAAAAAAAAAAAAAAAGAATCAATGAATATATATAATGATATTTTGTAAGTTACAAAGCAATATATACTACTGTACCTATTATCAACCTCTCCTGCATCACAATCATAAATACTAGAAAAGTACAACTTGACAACTTGACTGCATCCCATTTTTATTAGTAAAAGTACCAACTGTACCTTTGGAAACATAGTTTTAATAAGAAAGGAAATAAGTTATGAAACTTATCACTGAAGAAGGATTTATCCTTCTTGTTTTGTTTTTGTTGGCAGGGGGAGAATGTACATAGTTTTGGTCAAAATTTTAAAATTAAAAGAAGTAAAATAGTAAGCATAATTAAAATAGCCTAAAAAAGAAAAAGACCAATCTCACTTATTAATATGGACGCAAAAATCATAAATAAAAACTAGAAAACAGAATAGAACCAATTTATATGTGTCTACAAAAATATGTTTGTGTACATATGTATGTGAGTGTGTGTGTATGTATCATTTTGTACTGACCAAGTGAGACTGTTTTCCCAGGAACACAAAATGATTCAATATTAGGAAAATAATGATAACACTGATATATCTCAGAATGAAGATTATGCTAATCTCCACAAATGTGAAAAATGCATTTGATAAAATGCAATATCATTTTGTTACTCAGAAAACCACTCACAGAAAATTTAAATCGATACTAATCCATTAATGTGATAAAATGTCCTAAAACCAGCATTTTACTTAGTGGAAAAAAGTAAAGTCATTCATATAAAGGTCTGAAACAAAATTACTTGGAATCAGACAAGAGAAAAAATTACTAAAGATGTAAGAGCAGAAAAAAAGGTAAAAATATCTATTTTTGCATATATACCAAGAAAAGGTAAGAGATACGACAGTAAAATGCAAAAAAATAAGATAATAAGATACAAATATAAAAATCAGTAACTTTCATATATATCTTCAAACAACTAGAAGATATAATGCAAGAGAAAAATCACACTTTTAATAACAACATTAAAATACTTAGGAATAAATAAGAAATACAAAAACTTAAAAGCAGTTCTAAATAGCCCAAGATGTCAATTATCTCCAAATTAATACATACATTTAACATTAGCCCAATAAAATCAAGCATGAAAGGTGTGGAACAAACTTTAATACAAAGTGCTAAGGCAAAGGGGGTGCCTGGGTGGCTCAGTCAGTTGAGCATCCGACTTCGGCTCAAGTCATGATCTCAAGGTTCATGAGTTTGAGCCCTGCGTCAGGCTCTGTGCTGACAGCTCAGAGCCTACACCCTGCTTCAGAATCTGTGTCTTCCTCTCTCTGCTCCTCCCCCTCTCACACTCTGCCACCCCCCCCAGCTCCGCCCTCTCTCTCTGTCTCTCTCTCAAAAATAAACATTTAAAAAAAATTTTTTTTAAGAATAAGGCAGAGAATCCAAACTGTAAAGACCATACACTATATGATTCCAACTATATGACATTCTGAAAAAGGCAAAACTTAGGGGTACTATAAAAATATAAGTGGTTGCCAAAGGTTAGTGAGTAAAAAGGGATGAACAGGCAAAACACACAGGATTTTTAGGGCAGTAAAGCTACTCCATATGATACTGTAATGGTGAATACATGTCTTTATACAATTGTCAAAATCCACAGAATATACAACACAAATGGAACACACCAATGCAAGATGTTCTTAACATGGGAAACTGGGGGATAGAGTAAAGAGGTATATGGGAACTCTGTACTTTTTACTCATTTCTGCTGTGACCCTAAAACTGCTCTAAAAATAAAGCTTATTAGTTATTTTAAAGTTAGGAAGTATATTGCTGACACAACCAGAGATACTCTGATTACACACTATGTAAGAAATGTTACTGGAGGGGCACCTGGGTGGCTCAGTCAGTTAAGTGTCCAACTTCGGCTCAGGTGATGATCTCACATTTCCTGAGTTCAAGCCCTACATCAGACTCTGTGCTGACAGCTCAGAAACTGGAGCCTACTTCGGATTCTGTGTCTCCCTCTCTCTCTGTCCCTCCTCAGCTTGCACTCTGGCTCTCTCTCTCTCTCTCTCAAAAATAAACAAACATTACAAAAAAATTGTTTTAATGTTATTGTAACATATTTAATTTCTCTTAAAAAGTATTATATAGGAAAATGTGGCTGTGATTCCTGTGTGGGGTCAAATTATATGCCCAACTTACTCAAAAACAATTTTAAAAAATGAATGTATGCATAACACACTGAGATAAAACAAATGCAGCAAATTGTTGATAATTAATAAATCTACATTAAGGATATGTAAGTGCTAATGACAAAGAATGAAATCATGCCATTTGCAGCAACGTAGATGGAACTGGAAGATATTAGGCTGAGTGAAAGAAGTAAGTCAGAGAATGACAGGTATCATATGTTTTCACTCATATGTGGATCTTGAGAAACCTAACAGAAGACCATGGGGGAAGGGAAGGGGAAAAAAATATTACAAACACAGAGGGAGGGAGGCACACCACAAGAGACTCTAAAATACAGAGAACCAACTGAGGGTGGGTGGGGAGGTGGGGGAGAGGGGAAAATGGGTGATGGGCACTGAGGAGGGCACTTGGGATGAGCACTGGGTGCTGTAAGTAAGCCAATTTGACAATAAGTTATATATTTTTTTTAAAAAAGGTATATAAGCGCTACACTATTCTTTGAACTTTTCTCAGGCTTGAACTTTTCCAAAACAAAAAAAAGTTTAGAAGAAAAAACTTAGTAGACACCAGTTTCACTATGCTCATTAAGAGTAAATGAATAGGGGCACCTGGGTGGCGCAGTCGGTTAAGCGTCCGACTTCAGCCAGGTCACGATCTCGCGGTCCTGAGTTCGAGCCCCGCGTCAGGCTCTGGGCTGATGGCTCAGAGCCTGGAGGCTGTTTCCGATTCTGTGTCTCCCTCTCTCTCTGCCCCTCCCCCATTCATGCTCTGTCTCTCTCTGTCTTAAAAATAAATAAACGTTGAAAAAAAATTTAAAAAAAAAAAGAGTAAATGAATAATCTACGGATTATGAAGAGACAATGGTAAAAATACAAACATACTCCAAAGCCTATTACTGCTACTTACCCAAGTACAGTGCCAGTTTCTTGGTAATTTACTTGAATAAACTTGCCAAAACGACTTGAATTGTTATTATGAGCTGTCTTTGCATTTCCAAAGGCCTGTCAAAATAAATAGTTCTTGTTAATTTCATTTTAAAAATGGAAAATCTTACTTAGGTCAGCTCAAAGATACAAAATGCAAGAGACAGTAGAAAAGCAATTTTCTTTAACTTCAGACTCCTATGGTTTAGGTAAAGTAAAAGAGAAAAACTAATAGTCGAAATAAAACCAAGTAGGAAGAGTGGCACCTGGGTGGCTCAGTTGGTTAAGCGTCCAACTGCAGCTCAGGTCATGTCTCACGGTTTACAAGTTTGAGTCCCATGTCAGGCTCTGTGCTGACAGCCTGGAGCCTGCTTCACATTCTGTGTCTCCCTCTCTTTCTGCCCCTCCCCTATTCACGCTCTGTCTCTCAAAAATAAATACATGTTGAAAAAAATTTTTGAAAAAACAAGTATTTTATGCTTTTCAGTAAAATAAATCTTAAGTAGGTGTGCCTGGGTGGCTCAGTCGGTTAATTGTCAGACTTTGGCTCAGACGGTCCAAGAGTTTGAGCCCTACGTCAGCCTCTGTGCTGATAACCTGGAGCCTGCTTCGAATTCTGTCTCCCTCTCTCTCTACCCCTCCCCAGCTCATGCTCTCTCAAAAATAAATATTTTTTTAAAAATTTTAATAAATAAATTTTAATTATAAAGATTTAACACTCCTTAAAATTAACTTTTACATCCCAGAGCCAGCAAACTTTCTTACTATATTTCAATATATAATTTTTTAGATCTAACTAAATTAAATAACAAGGAGATAGAAGCAGAATAATTACATCAAAATAATTACAACTTTAGGGGTGCCTAGATTGCTCGATCGGTTAAGTGGCCACTCTTGATTTCAGTTCAGATGATCATCTCATGGTTCATGAGATAGAGCCCTATGCTGGGCTCTGAGCTCAGAGGCAGCACAAAGCCTGCTTGGGATTCTCTCTCTGCCTCTCTCTCTTTGCCCCTCCCCTGCTCACGTGTGTTCTCTCTCTCAAAATAAATAAACATTAAAAAAAAATAATCGCAATTTTGGAATAGTATAAATGAAATAAGGTTTCACTACATAATGTATTGCACTTTATTACATCAACTTAAAATAAAGTTATAGTACTATTTATAAAAGAATATACTGTTACCAAAGTATACACAATGCAGTGAATATTACCCAGCAATAAAGATGATACATCAACACTGATGAATATCAAAACATTACGCCACATAGAAGAAATCAGACTCAAGAGTACATATTGTAATATGAAATTTTAGAAAAGGCAAAACAGTAATGGGAAGAAGATCAGAGTTGTCTGGGAATGAGGGTGTGGTTAGGCAATGTCTACAAAAGGGCACAAGGAGTAATGAAAATATTCTACAGCTTCATTGTGTAATAATGATGGTTACGTTAAGTGTATACACATTTATCAAAAATCACTGAAGTATAAATTTTAAATGGCTACATTTTATTCTAAGTTACATCCCAATAAAATTTATTAAAATTTATATTTAAAAGAAATAATCCCCGGTTGAATTCACATATTCAACAACTTGAATGAATCTTTAAGACATAATGCTGAATGAGAGAAGCTAGTCCCAAAACTGTACTTAGCGTGTGATTCCATTTCTGTGACATTTTCAAAACAACAACAACAGGGGACACGTAGTCTTCACGGATTATGGGAGTATTGAAGGCAAGTCAGAGGGTTTGAAGATAAAGAATGTGTGAGGGAGTTCCAAGAGGTAATGGGTACTCAGATTGTATACAATACAAAAATTAACAGGTTTTAAAATTCATACAATTTTACTATAAGGTTATTCTTTTAATTTTAAAGGCCAAAGAAAGACAATTTCTGACATCTAAATCTGAAAATACTCATCATAGGCCAAACCACATTAAAAGGAACATTAAAGGAAGTCCTTAATGCAAAAGGAAAATATCATATTCAAATATGGATCAACATATGGAAGGAATGGAGAACAGCAGAAATGGTAACCAGAAAGGTAGATATAGAAAGAATTTTTTATTACTTAAATCTCCTGAAAAGATCATTGAAAGTAAGGTCAGAGAAATGATAAAGATCTCTGAAAATTCTCTTTTTCATATGAGAAATAAAACCAAAAAAATTATCCAAATCAACTTTTTGACAACTCTAGAAATTAACCAAAGGCTTGCAATAATCCTTTGAGGGGAAAACAGATGAATCTCAGTAAGAAAAAAGGCATTGTGGCATTTTAACTTAGCCAATTACCATCTCCCTCTCCCTAGCTCCATGCTGAAGAGAAAAGCAATGCCCTATAATTACAGTCTGTTTCAAAGGCAGCCTAAAAGCCATTGAAGGATCAAAACAGGATTATAGCCAAAGCCCCATCCCACAAGTAACTGTCAGAATTTGAGCTACATGGTATTTCACTGGAAAACCTCACTCAAAGGGTTATCTTTACTTGAAATGACTTGGAAAGCACTCACAAGGAACAGCCTTTTCACCCATGTATATTTGTTAAAATCGATCAGAGGCAATAGATTAGAACACTGCAACTGCCTAAGATATGAATAGGAGAATGGGGCAAAAAATGAGGTAACCAAACAACTTAAGAACTTCACACACACACACACACACACACACACACACACACACACACACAAACTGGAAACCTTATTGCTTCAGGACATTTTTTTAAAATCTTTGTCCAATTATTACCTGACCACTAAGCTAAATGAAGAGAGAATGTAAAGCCCTCACAGAAAAAAAGAACAGACCTCACAGACTAATTTCAAAGAAGTCATGGACAACCAAACAGCAAAAACAAAACAACCACCACAAATCCTGGGAGGAGGTAAATACCTCATTTCCAAAACTGCCACATTGTATTAATAAAAATGCCCACTTTTCACCAAAACATTATAAGACATGCAAAAAAGAAAGAAAGTAGGGACACAAAAAAATTTTATAAACACAATAACCAGAAATTGTCTCTGAAAAAGCCCAGATGTTGGACCTCCAAAGCCAAAACTTTACATCACTATTTTAAATATTTTCAAACAATTATAGGAAAATATGACAAAGATGCCTTAACAGTAGAGAATATTAGTGAAGGCAGAGAAATTATAAAAATTCCAGTACTGAAAAGTAATTAACTAAGATAAAAAATGCACTGAAGAGGCTCAAGTAGAGATATGAACAAGTAGAAGAAATCACGAAACTTGAACACTGATCAATTGAGATGATACCTAAGGAATAGCAGGGGGGAGATAAACAAGAAATGAACAGAGTGAGCTTCAGACACGGGTGGATCACCATCAAACATGCCAATATATCATATAATGGGAACACCAGAAGGAGAGGATAGAGAGGAAAACACAGAATCAATAGTTTAACAATGAATAGCCCAAAACTTCCAAAATTTCATGAAAAACACTAATCTATATCTAACGACTTCACAAATTCAAAGTATGAAGAATAAGTACTTAGACAAATAATGATCAAACTGTTGAATGACAAAAAGTGTTTCTTAAAAGCAGTGAGAGAGATGCAACACATTACCATATATAGGTTCCTCAATAAGCATAACATCGAATTTCTCCAAATAAAACATCAAGAATAGAAGAGAGTGGAGCTATATATTCAAAGCATTGAGACAAGCCGGTCAACCAAGAATTCTGTGTCCCATAAAACCGTCTTTAAAAATTAAAGGAGAAATTGAGATATTTAAATGAACAAAAACCAAAAGAATCCATTAGGCAGCAAATGGTCCTTACAAAGCAATACTAAATGAAGTAATATAAGCTGAAATGAAAGGACACTTAATAAAGCAAATCTATATGAAGAGAAAAAGAACACATGTTGGTAGTAATCCAAACTGAATTGTTATGTTAACTGGAATGCTCATGAATACTGCTAAAACAAACAAACAAGAGATAACAAAATTAAAATGGTATGCTAGAAAACATCTCCTTAACATAACAGAAGATAATAATGGAAGAATACAAGAACATTAAAAAAATTATTAAAAATCAAATGGCAGACACAAATCCTACATTAGTAATTACATTAACTGTAAATGGCTTAAACATTCCAGTCAAAAAGCAAGTAACTGGCAGAAAAGATGTTTTTTTTAAATGATCCAACTCCATGCTTTCCCCAAGAGACATACTTCAGGTGCAAAGACACAAACAGGTTCAAAGTAGATCTGTATCTACTTTAAAAATTCAAACTTTGTTTAAAACTTTACTGCAGGGTAGCTGAATGGTTCAGTAAGTTGAATTTCCAATATATCCGAGGATTGTGGAATCAAGACCCGCATGGAGCCCTATGCTGAGTGTGGAGCCTGCTTACGATTCTTTCTCTTGCTCCCTTTGTCCCCCTTCCCTGCTCTCTCTCTCTAAATAGATAATTACATACATACATAAATACATAAAACTTTCCTACAAAGAAAACACCAGGCCTGGATTCCATCATATCAATCCTAACACTGATAGTAGGAGGAAAAAAGAAGTTCTACACAAACTCTTCCAAAAATATAAAACACCCCAACTCATTCCCATATGGCCAGAATTATCCTGATTTAAAAAAAAAAAAAAAAAGCATTAAAGAAAACAATATTTCTCATGACCACATATCAGTAATTCTAAACAAAATTTTAGCAAACCAAATCCAGCAATACATTAAAGGATAATGTATCATGACAATTGGTGTTTATTCCCAGAATGCCAAAATGGTTTACCAATCAAAAATCCATCAATATACAGGAAGAACAAATACTGCTAAAATGTCAACACTACCCAAAGCAATCTACATATTCAATGCAATACCTATCAAAATAACACCAGCATTCTTCACAGAGCTAGAACAAACAATCCTAAAACTTGTATGGAACCAAAAAAGACCCTGAATAGCCAAAGCAATCTTGAAAAAGAAAACCAAAGCAGGAGGCATCACAACCCCAGACTTCAAGCTGTATTACAAAGCTGTAATCATCAAGACAGTGTGTTACTGGCACAAAAACAGACACTCAGATCAGTGGAAGAGAACAGAGAACCCAGAAATGGACCCACAAACATATGGCCAACTAATCTTTGACAAAGCAGGAAAAGAATATCCAATGGAATAAAGACAGTCTCTTCAGGAAATGGTGCTGGGAAAACTGGACAGTGACATGCAGAAGAATGAACCTGGACCACTTTCTTACACCATACACAAAAATAAACTCAAAATGGATCAAAGGCCTAAACATTAGACAGGAAGCCATCAAAATCCTTGAGGAGAAAGCAGGCAGAAACCTCTTTGTGGCCGCAACAACTTCTTACTCAACACGTCTCCAGAGGAAAGGGAAACAAAAGCAAAAATGAACTACTGGGACCTTATCAACATAAAAAGCTTCAGCACAGTGAAGGAAACAATCAGCAAAACTAAAAGGCAACGGACAGAATGGGAGAAGATATTTGCAAACGACATATCAGATAAAGGGTTAGTAACCAACATCTATAAAGAACTTATCAAACTCAACACCCAAAAAACAAATAATCCAGTGAAGAAATTGGCAAAAGACAGGACTAGACACTTCTCCAAAGAAGACATCCAGATGGCCAACCGACACATGAAAAAATGCTCAACATCAGTCATCATCAGGGAAATACAAATCAAAACCACAATGAGATACCACCTCACACCTGTCAGAATGGCTAACATTAACACATCAGGCAACAACAGATGTTGGCGAGGATGTGGAGAAAGAGGATCTCTTTTGCACTGCTGGTGGGAATGCAAACTGGTGCAGCCACTCTGGAAAACAGTATGGAGGTTCCTCAAAAAATTAAAAATAGAACTACCCTATGGCCCAGCAATTGCACTACTAGGTATTTATCCAAGGGATACAGGTGTGCTGTTTCAAAGGGACACAGGCACCCCCATGTTTATAGCAGCACTATCAACAATAGCCAAAGTATGGAAAGAGCCCAAGTGCACATTGACTGATGAATGGATAAAGATGTGGTATATATATACAATGGAGTATTACTCAGCAATCAAAAAGAATGAAATCTTGCCATTTGCAACTATGTGGATAGAACTAGAGAGTATTATGCTAAGCAAAATCAGAGAAAGACAAACATCATATGACTTCACTCATATGAGGACTTTAAGATACAAAACAGATGAACATAAGGGAAGGGAAGCAAAAATAATATAAAAACAGGGAGGGGGCAAAACATAAGAGACTCATAAATATGGAGAACAAACTGAGGGTTGCTGGAGGGATTGTGGAAGGGGGGATGGGCTAAATGGGTAAGGGACATTAAGGAATCTACCCCTGAAATCATTGTTGCACTATATGCTAACTAACTTGGATATAAATTTTAAAAAATAAATTAAATTTAAAAAATCCATCAATATAATTTACCATATTAACAAACTATTCTTTTTTAAACCATATGACTATCTCAAATAGACACAGAAAAAGCATTTGACAAAATCCAACCTTTCCTGATAAAAACTCTAAACAAAGTAAGAATGAAAGGGAATGGACCTCAATCTAATAAAGAACATCTACACAAAACCAACAGCTATCATCACACTTAATGTTTAAGGCTAAATGCTTTCCCCCAAGACAAGAATGTTACTTTCACCGCATCTCTTCATACTGGAGTAACTAGTGAAATCTGCAGGAAAAAAAATTCCAACTGGAAGAAAGTAAATAAAACTGCCTTTTTGTTCACAAATATGACTTCTTATGTGGATAATCCAATAAAAATTTTAAAAAATTGAAATTAATATTTGTACCTAGCCAGCTTGTACAAGATCAAAGTACCAATTTCAACTGTATCCCTATATACTAGAAAATAACAATTGAAAAATGTTAAATACTGTTTATAAAAGCATCAATAAATACTGACAAATATATCTTACTATACATGTTCAAGCCCTATACATTAAAAACAACAGAATATTGCTCAGAGAAATTAAAGATGATCTTCATAAGTAGAGAAATAAACTTGTTCATGGGTCAGATGACTTAATATTGTTACCATATCACTTCTCTAAAAATTAAACTATAGATTTAACACTATCCCAAAGTCCCAAAAAACTTTTATAGAAAAACTGACAATTTAGTTCTAAAATTCATATGGAAATGCAAAGGCCTCGAATATCCAAAATAAGCAAAAGAAGGATTAATACTACCTAATTTCAAAATTATTATAAAGCTGCATAATGAAAGTAGCATGGCATTGTCATGAAGAAAAACGAATCAACAGGAGACAGAATGCTGAAATAAACCCACATATATATGTACAATTTTTTTTGACAAAGACACAAAGGCAAACGAGGTAAAGGAAAAATAGTCTTTCAACAAAAAATAGTTTTGAAACAATTAGATACTCATAGGAAAACACTGGATCTATACACCATATACAAAATAAACTCAAAATTAATCATAGACCTGAATGCAAAACTGAAACTACAAAACTAATGAAAAAACAAAACAAAACATAGAACACTTTTGCAACCATGGTTTAGTCAAAGTTTTCTTAAATATGACACCAAAAACACAATCCATAAGAGAAAAAAAATGGTTAAACTGGATTTCATCAAAATTTAAAATTCTGCTCTTCAAAAGGTACTACTGAGAGATGGCTGTATTTGAGAGAAATTTCACCAAGGAGATTAAAGATCTGTACAATGAAAACCAAAAGGCATTAATGACAAAAACTGACGACACAAATAAATTGAAATACATTATGTGCTCACGGAAGAATTCACATTGTTAAAATGTCCTCACTACCCCAAAGCAATCTACAAATATTTATAAGTGCCTGATGAATACCATTTTTTAAAATTAGGGATACCTAGGTGGCTCAGTTGGTTGAGCATCAGACTCTTGACTTCTGTTTGGGTCATGATACGGGGATCATTGGATAGAGCTCCACATCAGGCTCTGCACTGAGGAACTTGCTTGAAATTCTCTCTCTCCCTATGCCCTTCTCTCTCTCTCTCTCTCTCTCAAGAATAAACATTAAAGGGGCACCTGGGTGGCGCAGTCGGTTAAGCGTCCGACTTCAGCCAGGTCACGATCTCGCGGTCGGTGAGTTCGAGCCCCGCGTCGGGCTCTGGGCTGATGGCTCGGAGCCTGGAGCCTGTTTCCGATTCTGTGTCTCCCTCTCTCTCTGCCCCTCCCCCGTTCATGCTCTGTCTCTCTCTGTCCCAAAAATAAAATAAAAAACGTTGAAAAAAAAATTTAAAAAAAAATTAATAAATAAATAAATAAAAGAATAAACATTAAAAAAAACTTTTTAAATCAATAAAACCAAGAGCTGGTTCTTGAGACAGAGAAAGAGAGAAAGGGAGAGAAATATATAGCAACACAGGCCTAACTCAAGAAACAAGAAAAAGCTCAAACAATCTACATTAACAACTAAAGGAACCAGGAAAAAAAAAAAAAAAAAAAAAAAAAAAAAAAAAAAACAACAAATAAAGCCCAAGGTAAATAGAAGGAAGGAAATAATTAAGACCAGAGCAGAAATGAATGACATTAAGACTAAAAACAGCAATAGAAAAAAAATCAGTAGGGGCGCCTGAGGGACTCAGTCGGTTAAGCATCACGTCATGATCTCATGGTTTGTGAGTTCGAGCCCCACGTCAGGCTCTGTGCTGACAGCTCAGAGCTTGGAGATTGCTTCAAACTCTGTGTCTCTGTCTCTCTCTGTCCCTCCCCTGCTTGTGCTGTCTGTCTCCCTCTCTCTCAAAAATAAATAAACATTAAAAAAATTTTTTTAATCAATAAAACCAAGAGCTGGTTCTTTGAAAAGGTAAACAAAATTGAAAATCACTTAGCCAGACTCATCAAGAAAAAAAGAGGAAGGACCCAAATAAGTAATAGCAGAAATGAAAGAGAAGTAACAACTATCACAGAAATGTAAAGAATTATAAGAGAATACTACAAAAAATTATATACTAACAAGCTAGACAGCCTAGAAGTCTATAAATCACTAGAAACATATCATCTTCCAAAACTGAACAAAAGAGAAATAGAAAATCTAAGGCCAATTACAAGTAAATCAGTAATCAAAAAACTACCAAAAAATAAAAGTCCAGGACAGATTCACAGATATTTAGAAAAGAGTTAATACTTATTCTCATCAAACTATACCAAAAAACACAAGAGGAAGGAAAGCTTCCAAATAAATTCACAAGGCCAGCATTACTCTGATGATAAAAATCAAAAAACAACACACACACACGCGCGCGCACACACACACACACACACACACACACACACACCCCCCTACAGGCCAATATCCTTGATAAACATAGATGCAAAATTCCTCAACAAAATATTAGCAAACCACATACAACAATACATTAAAAAGATCATTCACCACAATCAAGTAAGACTTACTCCATGGATGTAAGAATGGCTCAAGATTTGCAAATCAATGTGATACACAGCATCAACAAAACAAAGGATAAAAATCATATCATCATCTCAATAGGTGCAGAAAACAAAACCCATTTGACAAAATTTAAATTCCATTCATGGTAAAAACTCTCAACAAAGTGGGGTTAGAGAGCACATACATCTATATAAGAAAGACTATATATATGAAAAACCCACAGCTAACATCACACTCAATGGTGAAACAAAGAGCTTTTCCTCTAAGATCAGGAAGAAGACAAATATGTCCACTCTTGCCACTTTTATTCAACACAGTACTCAAAGTCCTGTCCACAACAATCAGACAAGAAAAAGAAGAGGCACCACACTGGTAAAGAAGTTACACTATTGCTATTTGCAGATGACATGATACTACACACAGAAAATCCTAAAGACTCCACCAAAAAGCAATTTGAAATAATAAATGAATTTGGTAAAGATGCATGATACAAAGTTAATATTCAGAAATTGGTAGCATTTCTATACACTAATAACAGAGCAGCACATAGAGAAATTAAGAAAACAAGACTATTTACTAGTGCACCAAAAAGAATAATAAAGTACCTAAGAATAAACTTAACCAAAGAAGTGAAAGACCTATACTCAAAAACTACAAAATAACTGATTGAAGAAACTGAAGATGACACAAACAAATGGAAAGATATTCCAGGCTCATGGATTGGAAGAATTCATATTGTTGAAATGTCTATACTACCCAAAGCAATCTATACATTCAATGCAATCTCTATCAAAATACCAACAGGATTTTTTTTAAAACCTAGAATAATAGTAAAATCTCTTCAGAATCAGAAAAGACCTGGAATAACCAAAGCAATCTTGACAAAGAAAAACAAAGCTAGAGGTATCACAATTCCACATTCCAAGATATACTAGTAAGGAGTAATAATCAAAACAGTACAGTACTGGCACAAAAACAGACACACAGATCAATGGCACAGAATAGAGCACCGAGAAATAAACCATTTATATGGTCAATTAATCTACGACAAAGGAAGCAAGAACATATAATGAGAGACATTCTCTTCAATAAATAGTGCTGGAAAAACTGGACAGCTACATGCAGAAGAATGAAATTGAACCACCTTGTAACACCATACACAAAAATAGACTCAAATTGAATTAAACCTAAATGTGACACCTGAAACCATAAAAATCCTAAAATAGAACACAAGTAGTAATTTCTCTGGCATCAGCCAAAGTGACATTTTTCTAGGTATGTCTCATAAGGCAAGGAAAACAAAAGCAAAAATAAGCAATTGGGACCACACCAATAAAAAAAAAATTTTTTTTTCAAAGCTTTTGTACAGTGAAGGAAACCAACAACAAACAAAAAGACAACCTACTGAGAGGGAGAAATATCTGCAAATAATATATCAATAAGGTAATATCTAAAATATATTTTAAAAAAAAATATATATATATATATATAACTCAACACACACACAAAAAGCCAAAAATAAAATTAAAATGGGCAGAGGACCCATTTTATTTATCCAAAGAAGACATACAAATGGCCATGAAAAGATGCTCAACATCAGTCATCATCAGGGAAATACAAATCAAATCCAGCTCAACATCAGTCATCATCAGGGAAATACAAATCAAAACCACAATGAGATATTACCTTACACCTATCAGAATGGCTAAAATCAAAAACGCAAGAGGGGTGCCTGGGTGGCTCAGTCAGTTAAGCATCTGACTTTGGCTCAGGTCATGATCTCATGCACTGAGCTCTGTGCTGACAGCTCAGAGCCGGAAGCTTGCTTCGGATTCTGGGTTTCCCTCTCTCTCTGTCCCTCCCCAACTGGCACTCTGTCTCTCTCAAAAATTATAAACATTAAAAAAAATTTAAGAAAATTCAATAAAAAATTAGGCAATAAATTTTGACAGATACTTCACCAAAGAAGATATATAGAGGGCACATAAACACATGAAAATGTGCTCACAGCATTAGTCATTATAGAATGCAAATTAAAACCTCAGTAAGATACCACTGTATATATATTTGAATGGCTAAAATTTAAAAGAATGACTATATCAAGGGTTAGCAGGGATATGGAGTAACTGGAACTGTCACACACTGCCTGGTGGGAATATAAAATGTAAGTAAAAACACTGTAGAAAAAGTTGGCAGCTTCTTAAAAAGTTAAGCATATACCTATCATATAACCCAGTCATTCCACTCCTAGGTATTCACCCAAAGTAAAGTGTATGTCCACACAAAGACTTGTATAAAGCTTTATATGCAACAGTGAATAACTAGCAATAATCTAAAAGTCCATTACCAGGTAAATGGATAAATGCAAAGCATCATGCACCCATGCAGTGGAATTCCACCTTAGCAAAAGGAATGAATTACTGACACATACAACCTGGATGAATCTTGAAATAATTATACCAAGAGAAATCAAACATAAAAGAGTATATGGTATATGATTCCATTTATACAAAATTATAGAAATCACAAACTAATCTATAGTTTAAGTGTGTAAGTGGTTTCTTACACTATACTTACACTTTGTGAATCACAAAGAAACTTTGGGAATAATGGATGTATTCGGTATCTTGACTGTGACAGTGGCTTAATTAGTATATATACATGTCAAATTTTATCAAACTGTACATTTCCAATATGTGCAGTTTGCTGTATCTCAGTTATACCTCACAAAATCTCTTTTAAAAAATAGGTAATATTGGGGCGCTTGGGTGGCTCAGTTGGTTGGGCAACCAACTTCAGCTCAGGTCACGAACTCACAGTTCATGGGTTCAAGCCTGACATCGGGCTCTGTGCTGACAGCCCAGCCTGGAGCCTGCGTCAGATTCTGGGTCTCCTTCTCTCTCTGCCCCTCCCCCACTCATGCTCTGTTTCTCTCTGTCTCAAAAATAAACATAAAAAAAAATTATTTTAATAAAAAAAAATAGGTAATACTACCTTTTCCTTTCAACTCTAAAACAAAAAGTGTATTCTTTTTCCTTTCTACCTTTGGTACTATTACTTCTAAAACATTATAGAACTAAAACTTTTTTTCCCATATTCTCTACATTTTCAAAACGTTCTGAACCCTTAGAATTCAATACTAGGCACACGTTAAAGTTGCAAAGATACAAATAGATTGATGAGAATATTTTCCCCAACACCTAATTCCACAACCCAATTACAGATAGGAGTCCTGTGCTGGCTATTTCCCTTTACAGGGGGATACATACGACTCCAATCATCTCTTACTTCATCACTATGACCCAAAAACACCTTTGAAAAATATACTGCCACTGTCATACCCTTTAATCTTCCACGCTGCCTTTTTTGCTTTCCCATCTTCCAGTTTTCCTTGGTAACTAAAAATGATATCTATACTTGTGGTTTCATTACATTTTCTCACATTTACAAAAAATTTTTTCAAAGACATGTTTAAGAGTAAGAAAAGTATTTCTACACACTTACCTCAAGTACTGGTCCAGCTCCAAGAATAATTTGTTCCACTCCACTGGCAAATCCTTTCTGACTGAGTGCAGTAAGGTGGTGTATAAGAAAGTTTGTGCTTTGAGTCTTCCCAGAACCACTCTCTCCTGAAATCACAATGCACTGATTCTTTTTGCGCTGAAGCATGGCATGATAAGCTACATCAGCCACAGCATAAATGTGGGGCTCCAGTTTTCCCAATTGGTGGTTATCATACATTTTGACATATTTGGGATTATAAATAGGAAGAAACTTGAATGGGTTAATAACTATTAGAATACTGCCAACATAGGTATAAATTTTTTCATGCTTAAAGCGATTTCGTAGGTTTTCTAAGAGAGTTTTCTCATTCAAATCAGGTAAGCTACATAAATCATCAAAGTCTTTTTGTTGAGGCTGTGGAAGAAAACCCCGCTCCATCATCCTACGACGTTCTTCTGTTACCCGTAGCCATGACTGCAGACTACCATAATGGATTGATCCATCAAGGTTTTTTTCTCTCAGAAGAAAGCGATAGTCCTCTCCACTCAGGCGATTTTCCAGAGCCATTCGGGGCCACAACATCATTCGCTGAACTGGACAGTCTGTTGGATTGAGTATCCATTCTTCTCCACCAAATTCCTTTACTTCTGCAAGAACATAACATTTTGTTTTGTCAAGATGAAGTCTGTTTATAAGAGAGTCAATCACCTCAGCAGCTGTGGAGTTTTTTCTGGCAGGAATTGGACAGTAGATAGTCCCTTCTGAAATTGTCCCAGGATATATATGTAACGTATGTTCATTATCCTCAAAGCGTCGTCTTCCTCCATCATTTATATTCATATTGGATCCTGTCCCATCAGCATGGATAGTATGTGTCCAAGACCCTGCAAACCATTTTCATGGCAAAAGAACTGTAACATAAAAGATGTGAAACATTTAGAAATCACATAAACAATCTTTAGCTTCTGATGCTCAAGAAAGAAAGGCTTAAATCATGTTGATTACATCTTTTAGAACATAATATCCTAATTCTTAGTCTAGAAAGTCTTGAAAACAGTCTGAGACCACGTAATATTACATTTTATTGCCCAAATCTGGACACTTTCTCCAAAAGCAACTTGCCAAAGATTTTTCCATGTTTTATCATACTAATAACGCAAAATCCAGAGTGCAAATAAAAATTATTTTGTACTCTATCTCAAATGTTTCCAAAGTACCTGAGATTAGAGTCAAGTTCTTTCTTTATATTTAAAGAGACTTGCCAAAGACTAGATTATAAAGGGCAGAATAATCATACAAATCACCCTGCACCCAAAAGCTCTTATGGATAAAGCAAAAACACAAAACAATGCCATCAATGAAGCCAAATTTTTGTGAAATTAAAAACAGTAAGAAGATGATATTAACAACACAGGAAATAATAGGTGTTGAAGAGGATGTGGAGAAAGGGGAACCCTCTAACACTGTTGGTGGGAATACAAACTGGTGCAGTCACTCTGGAAAACAGTATGGAAGTTCCTCAAAAAATTAAAAATAGAACTTCGCTATGATCCAGCACTACTATTTACCCAAAGGATAAAAAAATACTAATTTAAAGGGATACATGCACCTCAATGTTTGCAGCAGCATTATCAGCAATAGCCAAATTATGGTAAGAACCCAAATATCTATCAACTGATGAATGGATAAAGATGTGAGATACACACACACACACACACACACACACACACACACACACACACACAAATGGAATATTACTCGGCCATAAAAAAAGAATGAAATCTTGCCATTTCCAACAACGTGGATGGAACTAGTGTATTATGCTAAGTGAAATAAGTCAGAGAAAGACAAATACCATATGATTTCACTCATAAGTGGAATTAAAGAAACAAAACAAAGGAACATGTAGGGGAGAGAGGAAAACCAAGAAACAGACTCTAAACTATAGAGAATAGACTGTTACCAGGAAACAGATGGGTGGGGAGGATGGATTAAATAGGTGATAGGAATTAAGGAGGACACTTGTGATAAGCACTAGGTATTGAACTGAATCACAAAAAAGCTACACCTGAAATTAATATTATACTGTATGTTAACTAACTGGAATTTAAATAAAAGCTTGAAAAAAACCATTAAGAAGATGAGATTAAATAAAAAAATCAAACTAAATGAAATTATAACTAAGAAAATATGAGAGAAACCTGCTATAGAATAGATATATTTTCAAGGACTTTTGGGCTCTCTCTCTACCTCTCCTAACAACAAAAAGATCCTGCCCCCGGCTCGCTGATAAAATTATATAGCTGATACTATTATAACTTTTATTCAACCTTCCCTTTTCCTTCAAGGTTACCTTTTTATCTAACCTTATTTCATTTCTTACACGTATTCTGCATATCCTTCCAATCTTCTCAAACCCCATGTACATAACACCTCCAGAATGATTTCAACTTTGGCATCCCACTGAGAAAATAGCATTTTCCAACTCAAAATGTATCCCTATTTTATTCTCATCTTAGTTTTTCCATTCTAGTCTACAAAGAAAATATATCCCATGTCCTTTCCAGGGCTAATAAAACCTATTTCTTATCATCTCCATCAAACTTGCCCCATCAGAGAATCATCCTCACATGTTACCACTTTCCTTTTTTATTTCATCCTTTAACATACAAAGATGCTGTTATTTTTTTTTAAATACCTTCAGTTACTTCTCTCTCATAATATTACATATTTGTAAAAGTTCTCAAATGAAGAAACTCTGTTTTGTTTTTTCCTAGATGACCTTTCAAACACAGAGAATATTATGGAACATATAAAAAGCAGTCATATAGCTACCACCGAATTCAACAAGTTTGAAAACTGCTGTAATTACTCCAGATCAGTTTACAAACAACATATTAGAGATAAAGCTCCTTCTTTTGCTCTGCAGAGAGAACCACTGTCCTGTTTCTATATTTTTATTACACATGTGGGTCTCCATGAATTATAGATAGTACTGTTTCAGTCTTTTAGGCTTTAAAAAAATGGTGTCATACCATACTTAATAGTCTGCATCTCAAGTTAACATTGTCTTTTCTAAGTGCTGATACATGTAAAAGTTCATTAACTGCCAAATAATATGCCAATTAATGTTTATTAATTGTTACAAATGTACTGGGGTGGGGGGGATATAGATATTGGGGGAGACTATGTATGTATGGGGGGAGGTTGGGGGGTTCTGGATCTTCTGTTCAAATTTGCTGTGAAGCTAACCTAAAACTGCTCTTAAAAGCAAGGTCTTTGTTTTTAAATCCCATTGGATGATTTATACCACAATTTATCAATCCACTGTCCTTCTAGTGAACACTTGGAATGTTTCCAATATTACACTATTAAAACAATGCTGCAGATCTCACACATGTCTCTTTATATGTCTTTCCTAGAATTTCTCTGGGCTTTACACCTAGAATCGTTGGGTTTTAAGCACATTCAACTTTACTAGATATTAACAAAACACTCTCCAAAGTAGTTGTACCAACTATTTCACAGCAAGTGTAGGAAGGGCTCAAGTTTCTCTGCCTCCTTACCAATAAAAGTATTGTCAGACTTGAGTTTCTGCCAGTATAAGTGTAAAAAGGTATCTCATTACTTTAATTTGCATTTCCCTGTTTATTAGAATGAGGATGAGCAACACTTACCATTTGCCATTTGGACTATGTTGCTTATTCATTTCTGTTTTTTGAGTTGTCTTTTCTTTATTGGTTTAAATGAGTTTTTCATATAGCCTGGATACTAATCAATTTTCAGTTAAATGTGTGATAATTATCTCCTACCTATTAGTGCCTTAGCTTTCTATTTTATTCACAATGTCTTTTGTCATAGAGTTTTTAATAGTCAAATTTATCAATCCTTTACAGGTTATGATTTCTTTTTTAGTAAATTACAGTAACAACAATTGTAGTTAACTCTTATTGTGTGTTTATTTATACCAGTCATTTTTCTAAGCATTTCACATTTTATTTCTCACAATTCCTGAGGGCTGTTTTTACCATTATCATCCTCATTTTATAAATGAGAAAACAAGAAAGATTACATAACTTGCCCAAAGTCATAACTAGCATGTGAGAAAGTTGACATTTGAAGCAGTTCGTCTGGCTATAAAACCTACATGGCGTTATCTCCTGGTATAGTTTTTAAAAATCCCTCCTCATCCTGAAGACATAAAGTTATCCATCCTGCATTTTCTTTGAAAAGGCCTAAGGTTTTTCTTTTCTCATTTATGTACTTAATCCATACAGAATTTATTTTCATAGCGCTCTTATTTTCATGCCAAATCAGATTAGCAATTTAATCAGCACCTCAATGAAGAGTCCAATCTCTCCCTTGATTTATAATGCCACCTCTGTCATGTAGCTAATTCCATATAAATATCAAGGTGTGAGGTTGCGGCAAGATGGCGGCTTAGGAGGACGCTGGGCTCACCGCACGTCCTGCTGATCACTTAGATTCCATCTACACCTGCCTAAATAACCCAGAAAACCGCCAGAGGATTAGCAGAACGGAGTCGCCGGAGCCAAACGCAGACGAGAGGCCCACGGAAGAGGGTAGGAAGGGCGGCGAGGCGGTGCGCGCTCCACGGACTGGCGGGAGGGAGCCGGGGCGGAGGGGCAGCTCACTGGCCAAGCGGAGCCCCCGAGTCTGGCTGGCAAAAGCGGAGGGGCCTGACGGACTGTGTTCCCACAACAAGCGCGACTTAGCGTCTGGGAGGTCATAAGTTAACAGCTCTGCTCGGAAAGCGGGAAGGCTGGAGGACAAAGGGAGGGAGAGCTGCTGAGCCCCCTGACAACAGAGCTCAGTTTGGTGGGGAACAAAGGCGCTCGCCAGCGCCATCTCCCCCGCCCATCCCCCAGCCGAAATCCCAAAGGGAACCGGATCCTGCCAGGGAACTTGCTCACTCCGCGCAAACACCCAACTCTGCGCTTCTGCGGAGCCAAACCTCCGGCAGCGGATCTGACTCCCTCCCGCTGCCACAGGGCCCCTCCTGAAGTGGATCACCTAAGGAGAAGCGATCTAAGCCTGCCCCTCCTGCCCCCGTGCACCTTGCCTACCCACCCCAGCTAATACGCCAGATCCCCAGCACCACAAGCCTGGCAGGGTGCAAGTAGCCCAGAGGGGCCACACCACCCCACAGTGAATCCCGCCCCTAGGAGAGGGGAAGAGAAGGCACACACCAGTCTGACTGTGGCCCCAGTGGTGGGCTGGGGGCAGACATCACGTCTGACTGTGGCCCCGCCCACCAACTCCAGTTATACACCACAGCACAGGGGAAATGCCCTGCAGGTCCTCACCACGCCAGGGACTATCCAAAATGACCAAGCGGAAGAATTCCCCTCAGAAGAATCTCCAGGAAATAACAACAGCTAATGAGCTGATCAAAAAGGACTTAAATAACATAACAGAAAGTGAATTTAGAATAATAGTCATAAAATTAATCGCTGGGCTTGAAAACAGTATACAGGACAGCAGAGAATCTCTTGCTACAGAGATCAAGGGACTAAGGAACAGTCACTAGGAGCTGAAAAACGCTTTAAACGAAATGCATAACAAAATGGAAACCACCACAGCTCGGCTTGAAGAGGCAGAGGAGAGAATAGGTGAACTAGAAGATAAAGTTATGGAAAAAGAGGAAGCTGAGAAAAAGAGAGATAAAAAAATCCAGGAGTATGAGGGGAAAATTAGAGAATTAAGTGATACACTAAAAAGAAATAATATACGCATAATTGGTATCCCAGAGGAGGAAGAGAGAGGGAAAGGTGCTGAAGGGGTACTTGAAGAAATCATAGCTGAGAACTTCCCTGAACTGGGGAAGGAAAAAGGCATTGAAATCCAAGAGGCACAGAGAACTCCCTTCAGACGTAACTTGAATCGATCTTCTGCACGACATATCATAGTGAAACTGGCAAAATACAAGGATAAAGAGAAAATTCTGAAAGCAGCAAGGGGTAAGCGTGCCCTCACATATAAAGGGAGACCTATAAGACTTGTGACTGATCTCTCTTTTGAAACTTGGCAGGCCAGAAAGAATTGGCACGAGATTTTCAGGGTGCTAGACAGAAAAAATATGCAGCCAAGAATCCTTTATCCAGCAAGTCTGTCATTTAGAATAGAAGGAGAGATAAAGGTCTTCCCAAACAAAAACTGAAGGAATTTGTCACCACTAAACCAGCCCTACAAGAGATCCTAAGGGGGACCCTGTGAGACAAAGTCCCAGAGACATCACTAAAAGCATAAAACATACAGACATCACAATGACTCTAAACCCGTATCTTTCTATAATAACACTGAATGTAAATGCATTAAATGCGCCAACCAAAAGACATAGGGTATCAGAGTGGATAAAAAAACAAGACCCATCTATTTGCCCTCTACAAGAGACTCATTTTAGACCTGAGGACACCTTCAGATTGAGAGTGAGGGGATGGAGAACTATTTATCATGCGACTGGAAGCCAAAAGAAAGCTGGAGTAGCCATACTTATATCAGACAAACTAGACTTTAAATTCAAGGCTGTAACAAGAGATGAAGAAGGACATTATATAATAGTTACAGGGTCTATCCATCAGGAAGAGCTAACAATTATAAATATCTATGCACCAAATACCGGAGCCCCCAAATATATAAAACAATTACTCATAAACATAAGCAACCTTATTGATAAGAATGTGGTAATTGCAGGGGACTTTAATACACCACTTACAGAAATGGATAGATCATCTAGACACACGGTCAATAAAGAAACAAGGGCCCTGAATGAGACATTGGATCAGATGGACTTGACAGATATATTTAGAACTCTGCATCCCAAAGCAACAGAAGATACTTTCTTCTCGAGTGCACATGGAACATTCTCCAAGATAGATCATATACTGGGTCACAAAACAGCCCTTCATAAGTTTACAAGAATTGAAATTATACCATGCTTACTTTCAGACCACAATGCTATGAAGCTTGAAATCAACCACAGAAAAAAGTCTGGAAAACCTCCAAAAGCATGGAGGTTAAAGAACACCCTACTACAGAATGAGTGGGTCAACCAGACAATTAGAGAAGAAATTAAAAAATATATGGAAACAAATGAAAATGAAAATACAACAATCCAAACGCTTTGGGACGCAGCAAAGGCAGTCCTGAGAGGAAAATACATTGCAATCCAGGCCTATCTCAAGAAACAAGAAAAATCCCAAATACAAAATCTAACAGCACACCTAAAGGAACTAGAAGCAGAACAGCAAAGGCAGCCTAAGCCCAGCAGAAGAAGAGAAATAATAAAGATCAGAGCAGAAATAAACAATATAGAAACTAAAAAAAACTGTAGAGCAGATCAACGAAACCAAGAGTTGGTTTTTTGAAAAAATAAACAAAATTGACAAACCTCTAGCCAGGCTTCTCAAAAAGAAAAGGGAGATGACCCAAATAGATAAAATCATGAACGAAAATGGAATTATTACAACCAATCCCTCAGAGATACAAACAATTATCAGGGAATACTATGAAAAATTATATGCCAACAAATTGGACAACCTGGAAGAAATGGACAAATTCCTGAACACCCACACTCTTCCAAAACTCAATCAGGAGGAAATAGAAAGCTTGAACAGACCCATAACCAGTGAAGAAATTGAATCGGTTATCAAAAATCTCCCAACAAATAAGAGTCCAGGACCAGATGGCTTCCCAGGGGAGTTCTACCAGACGTTTAAAGCAGAGATAATACCTATCCTTCTCAAGCTATTCCAAGAAATAGAAAGGGAAGGAAAACTTCCAGACTCATTCTATGAAGCCAGTATTACTTTGATTCCTAAACCAGACAGAGACCCAGTAAAAAAAGAGAACTACAGGCCAATATCCCTGATGAATATGGATGCAAAAATTCTCAATAAGGTACTAGCAAATCGAATTCAACGGCATATAAAAAGAATTATTCACCATGATCAAGTGGGATTCATTCCTGGGATGCAGGGCTGGTTCAACATTCGCAAAACAATCAACGTGATACATCACATTAACAAAAAAAAAGAGAAGAACCATATGATCCTGTCAATCGATGCAGAAAAGGCCTTCGACAAAATCCAGCACCCTTTCTTAATAAAAACCCTTGAGAAAGTCGGGATAGAAGGAACATACTTAAAGATCATAAAAGCCATTTATGAAAAGCCCACAGCTAACATCATCCTCAACGGGGAAAAACTGAGAGCTTTCTCCCTGAGATCAGGAACACGACAAGGATGCCCACTCTCACCGCTGCTGTTTAACATAGTGCTGGAAGTTCTAGCATCAGCAATCAGACAACAAAAGGAAATCAAAGGCATCAAAATTGGCAAAGATGAAGTCAAGCTTTCGCTTTTTGCAGATGACATGATATTATACATGGAAAATCCGATAGACTCCACCAAAAGTCTGCTAGAACTGATCCATGAATTCAGCAAAGTTGCAGGATACAAAATCAATGTACAGAAATCAGTTGCATTCTTATACACTAACAATGAAGCAACAGAAAGACAAATAAAGAAACTGATCCCATTCACAATTGCACCAAGAAGCATAAAATACCTAGGAATAAATCTAACCAAAGATGTAAAGGATCTGTATGCTAAAAACTATAGAAAGCTTATGAAGGAAATTGAAGAAGATTTAAAGAAATGGAAAGACATTCCCTGCTCATGGATTGGAAAAATAAATATTGTCAAAATGTCAATCCTACCCAAAGCTATCTACACATTCAATGCAATCCCAATCAAAATTGCACCAGCATTCTTCTCGAAACTAGAACAAGCAATCCTAAAATTCATATGGAACCACAAAAGGCCCCGAATAGCCAAAGGAATTTTGAAGAAGAAGACCAAAGCAGGAGGCATCACAATCCCAGACTTTAGCCTCTACTACAAAGCTGTCATCATCAAGACAGCATGGTATTGGCACCAAAACAGACACATAGACCAATGGAATAGAATAGAAACCCCAGAACTAGACCCACAAACGTATGGCCAACTCATCTTTGACAAAGCAGGAAAGAACATCCAATGGAAAAAAGACAGTCTCTTTAACAAATGGTGCTGGGAGAACTGGACAGCAACATGCAGAAGGTTGAAACTAGACCACTTTCTCACACCATTCACAAAAATAAACTCAAAATGGATAAAGAACCTAAATGTGAGACAGGAAACCATCAAAACCTTAGAGGAGAAAGCAGGAAAAGACCTCTCTGACCTCAGCCGTAGCAATCTCTTACTCGACACATCCCCAAAGGCAAGGGAATTAAAAGCAAAAGTGAATTACTGGGACCTTATGAAGATAAAAAGCTTCTGCACAGCAAAGGAAACAACCAACAAAACTAAAAGGCAACCAACGGAATGGGAAAAGATATTCGCAAATGACATATCGGACAAAGGGCTAGTATCCAAAATCTATAAAGAGCTCACCAAACTCCACACCCGAAAAACAAATAACCCAGTGAAGAAATGGGCAGAAAACATGAATAGACACTTTTCTAAAGAAGACATCCGGATGGCCAACAGGCACATGAAAAGATGTTCAGCGTCGCTCCTTATCAGGGAAATACAAATCAAAACCACACTCAGGTATCACCTCACGCCAGTCAGAGTGGCCAAAATGAACAACTCAGGAGACTATAGATGCTGGAGAGGATGTGGAGAAACGGGAACCCTCTTGCACTGTTGGTGGGAATGCAAATTGGTGCAGCCGCTCTGGAAAGCAGTGTGGAGGTTCCTCAGAAAATTAAAAATAGACCTACCCTATGACCCAGCAATAGCACTGCTAGGAATTTATCCAAGGGATACAGGAGCACTGATGCATAGGGCCACTTGTACCCCAATGTTCATAGCAGCACTCTCAACAATAGCCAAATTATGGAAAGAGCCTAAATGTCCACCAACTGATGAATGGATAAAGAAATTGTGGTTTATATACACAATGGAATATTACGTGGCAATGAGAAAAAATGAAATATGGCCTTTTGTAGCAACGTGGATGGAACTGGAGAGTGTGATGCTAAGTGAAATAAGCCATACAGAGAAAGACAGATACCATATGGTTTCACTCTTATGTGGATCCTGAGAAACTTAACAGGAACCCATGGGGGAGGGGAAGGAAAAAAAAAAAAAAGAGGTTAGAATGGGAGAGAGCCAAAGCATAAGAGACTGTTAAAAACTGAGAACAAACTGAGGGTTGATGGGGGGTGGGAGGGAGGAGAGGGTGGGTGATGGGTATTGAGGAGGGCACCTTTTGGGATGAGCACTGGGTGTTGTATGGAAACCAATTTGTCAATAAATTTCATTAAAAAAAAATAAAATTAAAAAAAAAAAAAAGATAAATATCAAGGTGTTCTGGGCTCTGTATTCTCTTCCAGTAGTCTATCTGTCCATCCCTGAATCTATCTTAATTACTATAGCTCTATAATAAGTTTTGATGGAAGGCATATCATTTCAATTTGTTCTTCTTTAATGTTACTTTGATTCTTTACCATAAGAATTTTAAGATCAGCATGTCCACTACCACGAAAAAGAAAAACTTCTGACATTTTTTGATGTTTATTTTTTTGAGAGAGAGAGCACGCACATGCACAAGCTGGGGAGAGGCAGAGAGAGGGAGACACAGAATCTGAAGCAGGGGCTCCAGGCTCCGTGCTGACAGCAGAGAGCTCGACATGGGACTGGAACTCATGAACTGTGAGATCACGACCTAAGCTAAAATCAGACACTTAACCGACTGAGACACCCAGGCACCCCCAAAACCTTCTGATATTTTGACTGACACTACACTGATTTCATAGATTAATACTGGGAAAACAGACATCCTATTGACTTCCCTTTCATGAAAATCACGCTGTTGTTTTACACTAGCTTTCACTTCTAAAGTTTCTGTCATTTTCATATCCATCTGATCTTTTTTCTACCTTAAGTGCCATAACTGGGTTTTTTTGCTTTGTTTGGCTTATTTTAGAAAAAGAAAGAGCGTAAGTGGGGGAAAGGGGTAAAGGAGGAGAGACAGAATTCCAAGCAGACTTCACACTCAGCACAGAGCCCGAATCAGGGCTCGATCCCACAACCCTGGAATCATAACCTGAGCCAAAATCAAGTCAGATGCTCAACCGAGCCCCGCCCCCCCATTGCCCCCATAATTGTTTTAATTTAAGGGATATTACTCACTTTTCTTCTTGAAAATACTAAATATAAAATTTTATTTTTTTCAGTGAAGCATTTTAATGTCATCCAAAGTAAACTGCTCTTCAGATTTATTTCATATCATTCTCGGCACTAGATGGCTAATTTGTTTGAAAATTTAGATGTACAGGTGTACTTTCTGATGGAAATTTTTTTTTGTTTTTCATATAAACATTTACTGAGAACCTACTATTTACTACTTTGTTTTAATATAACCACAATACCATTAATCACACCTTTAAAAATTAACAATTTTAATATTACTGGTCAATGTTCAATTTCCCGTTATCTCATAAATATGTTTCTTACTGGTGGTCTGTTCAAATCAGAAGATAAGTCCTACACTCAAGGAAACTCAAACCTCAGCTTCTGTACCTGCAAGGTCCCAGCCACAGCCCTATTCACTGCTTTGTGTTCTACTGCCTTTCTGAAACATAGGAATGTTTACCTTTTCTGCACCCCATTTATGTCAACTTGATTTTTCTTTTTGCTTCATCAATCATAGCTTTGTGTTTGGAAAAGAGGGTTTGCCTCAAAATATCACTAACAAATACATCTTGACAGCAAGCCATTAGCGTTTATCAAAATCATCTGGGCAATGTTTTAAAAATATACATTTCTAAGCCCAATAATGGTTCTGAGATTGGGAAATCTAGGCACTTCTGTTGTTGCTGGTCCAAAAAATAGTATTTGACAATCAATGGTTTATGTTTCCACTCTCCACTCCTTTACCACTCTTCCCACATAGCAAGCTCTGCCAATATTCTTTGAAAATGTCACCAATTACCATAAAGTTGCCAAATCCAACGGCCTCTTCTGAATCCTCATCTTAACACGGCACTCTATAGCATTTGACTAAGAAAGCCATCTTCTCGTTCTTGAAACTGCCCTCACATGATAATTATTTTTCTTGTAATCTTCCTGATAGGCTCACTCTCTTTCTGATTCACTCTCAGAGCTTCTTGTCCATGACCTCAATTTCAAAAAAAAAAAAAAAATAACAACAACAACAACAAAATCTCCCAGTTTCTGGTCTCAACCCAGTGCTCTTCTATCTAAATGACTTTACCTAATCCACTGTCTGAAATTTATACCACTACCTGTTATCAATGGATGCTTCTGCACTACAATGACAGTGACCATATGGTCCACAAAGCCAAAAATGTTTACTATATGGCCCTTAAATGAAACAGGTTAGGGGTGCCTGGATGGCTCAGTCGGTTGAGCAACCAACTCTTGGTTTCAGCTCAGGTTGTGATCTCACAGTTCATGAGATTGAGCCCCGCATCAGGCTCCATACTGACAGCATGGAGACTGCTTGGGATTCTCTCTCTCTGCCCCTCCCCCAAGCTTGCTCTCAAAAATATATAAATAAACTTAAAAAAAAAAAAGTTTGCCAACTTCTATTCTAGGCTAACCCCTAAAAAAATTAGAAAAAAGGTATAACTTCCCAACTAACACTGTGAAAAAAATGGAATGATTAAAAAATAATCAATTCAAAGGAAGGCAAAAAGGAAGGGGATCCTGGGTGGAGTCAGAACAGATGGAACAAATGGAAAGCAAACTAAATGTATCAATAACTACATTAAATGGAAATGCTCCACTTAAAAGAAAAAGATTACCAAGAGATTTTTAAAATCCAACTATATTGTTTTTAATAAACATGCATTTATGATCTGATCAAGATCTGAAAGTTTAAAAAAATTCCATATACCATCTAAATTCTAGACAAAAAAAAAAGTCAGTACAATCAAAATAACATCAAGCAAAATAAAAAAAGAAAGTGGAGTTAAATATCTCTTAGGTCCCTTTTAGTCCTTACATACTGTAATTCTAGGTTTAGGCCTGAAATGAAGGTCTCTGGATATTACTGGGGACTCTGAAAAGTAGGAAGTAAGAAGTTAAGGAAGAAGTGGGAGAAGACAGATTGGCAAGTAAATTAGCAGACATTGGTCAAATCTGCTATAAAGAAAAAAGGGAGAAGTATGAGTGAATCATTTGTTAGGGGGCTTGGGAGCACATCTTTATGGTTATAAATAGAATCAAGTAGAGAAGCAGAAACTGAAAACTTAAGAAAATGAAGGTCTATCTGATGAGCCAAGGTTCTTCAATAAGACAAACTAAATGAGAATGAGATTTAGGTCAAAGATGGACAGGTGCATCTCTCAGAAAGTAAAAAACATACTCTTTTCTTTTCCTTAAAGAATTTAAAGAAAAAAAAAAGATTGAGAAAAAGCTTTTTAGGTAAGATGTGACAAATGTGCATGTTAGCTCATCTTCACAACTAGATAGCACATTAGGAGCCCAGTTTTACTTATAGTAGGTCAATGCCAAGTAAAAGCCAAATTGAGTGCTGAAAGAAAATACATTTTGTAATATTTCAACTAAAGAAAAGGTGATGGAATAAATTAGTTACCAGATGACACACTATAGATAGGTACATGAACAGCTAACCGGTTTCATCTGTGCAGTAGGTAATCCGGCCCTTCTAATGAAAGTACAGTACTGCATTTGCCTTTGAAGAACTACTACTCCTCCCTTGCCATTTGACACAGCACACTTGGAATAGACCAACCTCATCCCCTAGCTAGGGGAGGAAGGGTGGTATTAGTCGTGACCCAGACCCAGCTAATCAATTATTCCATTCCCCCTGGCACCAGCGGCTGCTCATAGAGATTCCATATTGGAACTTTGCTGCATTTTCTTTTCTGCTGGGCTGGTTATCCAGAAATATGTAAATCTAAAACTGTTTGCAGCCATCTTTCCTGAATGCACAGAAGTCCTTACACAGTAAAAGAAAATGAACAAATACATACAGCAAAACCTAATCAACATTGTTTGGGCTACTGAAGCTAGCTGTGCCTCAAATAAACTCCACCACTGAACTTCCTTAAGTGTGACAATCAATTCCCTTTTACCCTGAGCTACTTTGAGCTGGGTTTCTGTTCTCTGCAATCAAAGGAACTCACTTTAATAGGTAACACTTCAGTGCAATACCCTTTCACAATTTAGGTATCTCTTGTTATCCAAATTACTGATATCTAAAAATGTCACAGTCTAGGGGCATTTGGGTGGCTCAGTTGGTCAAGCATCCAATTTCGGCTCAAATCAGGATCTCACAGTTTGTGAGTTTGAGCCCGCATCAGGCTCTGTGTGGATAGTGCAGAGCCTGAAGCACATGTGGAGTTCTGTGTCTCCCTCTCTCTCTGCCCCTCCCCTGCTCACACTCTGTCTCTCTCAAAAGTAAACATTAAAAAAAAATTTTAAATAGGGGCACCTGGGTGGCTCAGTCCGTTAATTATCTGACTTCAGCTCAGGTCATGACCTCGCAGTTCGTGAGTTCGAGTCCCATGTCAGGCTCTGTGCTGACAGCTCAGAGCCTGGAGCTTGCTTCAGATTCTGTGTCCCTCTCTCTCTCTGCCCCTTCCCCGCGTGTGCTCTGTCTCGGTCTCTCTCTCAAAAATAAATAAACATTAAAAAAAATTTCTTTAATTTAAATTTCACAGTCTAAGCTCAGGAACCAAATATATTTGAATAAACTTTTAGGTGCTTACTTCACAATCATGCTATTTGCTATCCAAACTTGGGGAACCAAATAGATTCAAATAGGGCAACACCCCCTGACATCCAAATTCCCTATCCAAACTAAAGATTGGGTAAAACAGATTTAGATGGTGAATGATACCTGTAATGCCAGTCATGCAGAAGAAATATGGCAAGGGATGTATATATAATATGATGTCAACTGAAAAAACTTAAAATATAAAACTACATATAAAGGCATATATATATTAAATAAGGACAAATATATTAGACTTTTGAGTAATCTTCAAAATTCCTTTTTATAGTTTTCATCAAAAATAAGTTTTATGTGCATTACCTCATTTGAGTTGAACAGGAAATCTCTGAGACAGGTAACAAGTTAATACCTGTCAAATTAGAAAATTAAGGCTTACAGGGGCGCCTGGGTGGCGCAGTCGGTTAAGCGTCCGACTTCAGCCAGGTCACGATCTTGCGGTCCGTGAGTTCGAGCCCCGCGTCAGGCTCTGGGCTGATGGCTCAGAGCCTGGAGCCTGTTTCCGATTCTGTGTCTCCCTCTCTCTCTGCCCCTCCCCCGTTCATGCTCTGTCTCTCTCTGTCCCAAAAATAAATAAACGTTGGAAAAAAAAAAATTAAAAAAAAAAAAAAAGAAAATTAAGGCTTACAGAGCAAAAAAGTCTATGTAAATTTACCTTATGATAAAGATAGCATTTCAAACCAGCATATAAAAAGAGTATGGATAAATGATTGAGAGAATAAAATAACTTATATTATGCATATAAAGAATTAAGCACTTTACTGGCACTTATGGAGCAATTACACATAGCTGTACCAGTTATAAATAAAATTATTTAATATGTTTTTTCCCTATCCCAAAGTAATATTTCAAAAGTATATGCTAACAGAGGGAAACAATGCGGTCAGACAGTTGCTGTGGTCAGTAGGGTGTGGTTCAGAATAGGCCAGCTTATGCTGTTATTCAGTGGTCTGAGAAGAAACTAATTATAGAGGAAAACTGTGGTGAAGAATGAAAATAGGGAATACAGAGCTTCCTTTAAATTAGAAGTTCATTTAAAAAAAAGAAGTAACTAAAGATTTTTAATGTCATATTTTGCATCTGTGTACTAATAAAATTTAATTTTCAAAAAATTTTCAAAAAAAAGCTGCTTTTACTTCTTTACCAAGTTCTCAAGGTCATTTTCCAAGAAGAAAAAAAAGAAGTATCCTTTCTCTTTATATTTACTTTATCACAGGGATCTACAAATGAATGTTAGTAAGATCATACACTAACATTCAGTAACAAGAGAAAAATAAATCAGGCAAATTCATATCTAAAAAATAAAAATCTAGCTTCACTACACAGAAAATAACTCAAAGCAAAAATCTCACCAGTAGATATTAAAAGGAGAACATTCTACTATCAAGGCAGGGTCTATTCGAGAAAACAATACTGATTTGTATACAGTTGTAAATGTCATGGGGAGAAAGCTATTAAATATTTTGAACTTATTTTAGAAAAATAATTTGGAGGAAGTGGTGTTCAAGAGCTAATATTCATGTTTCTTCATATTTTAGTACTTAAAACTGAATTTACAAGTAAATATGTAACTTACTTAAATATGTAAATATTTATATTTTTAAACTTTTCCAACTATGTGTTTTACAATACTCTTTTTTTTCAAAAGTCTCTACTCTTTTTACAAACCCATTTCCTCCTCTTCCTGGGCACACAGCTAGACTGCATTTCCCAACCTTCCTTGCAGTTAATTATATGGGACCATGCAACTGAATCCTTGGCCAATGGTAAGTGGGCAGGGGTGATGTCCTTTCAGGCTAAGCCAATAAGAGCCCCTAAATAAAGGGGGTGGGAGGGCCTGCCTTTCCTTGTCTACTAGAAAATGGAAAGGATCCAGGGGAAAGCTCTAAAGTCCTATGGGATACAGAGCCACTAGATGGAAGAACCCTGGTCCCAAATGACCACACAAAGAACACCCACCATCACCCCATCCTCACCCATCTACATTGGACTATGATGGAAAAAGAAATAAAATTTTATTGTGTAGAATCACTGATATTTGGAGGCTGTTTAGTAATAGCAGTTAGTCTACTCTGACTAACACATTACTAAAGAAATGTTCTAACTTCCCCCATAAGGAAATTCTTCAATATCCAATCCAACAATAAGTACTATTGGTCTGCCATTAAAATATATCCCGAATCGAACCATTTTTGCCATTCCCATCTATACCACCTAGTTCAAGCCCCTTATCATTCTCTCATCTGAATTAGTGAAAGAGTGTGATATGCCTGTATCCATTGCTCCACTACAGTCTAGTTTACACCTAACAGGGGAGTCAACCCTTCTTAAAGGTAAATCAGATCACGTCACTCTCTTACCAAAATTTTCAATGTCTCTCCGTAACACAATTGAATAAAACTGTAACCTCTTACTGTAGCCTAACTTCATCTTTCCCTCACTCTACTCCACCTCTACCCTCACTGGTCTTTTTTTTAATTTAAGCTTATTCCTGCTTTAGGACCTTTACACTTGCTTCCTGCCCCCTCTACCTGGACCTTCTTTCATTCACTGAGGTGTCTGCTCAAATGCCAACTCCTCAGAGAGGATTTTCTTTCCTAACCTATGTAAAATAACCCCCTTTCCCTGCTATATTCTCCTTGTCCTGATCTATTTTTAATCATAGAACTTGATACACTACCTAGAATTATATTACTATTTATTTGTTTTTTTGTCTATTGGAAGACTTCCCCACTAAAACGTTTTTGTCTTTTTCTTCATAGGTATCCACAGCTCAAAAATATATTTGTTAAAGAAATAAATTCACATACGCATTAATTCATGTGTTTTAGAAATCATTTTTACTGCTTAAGGCAGTCATTTTATTAATAGTTTGTTTTCCCTTTTTCCTACCTTCTCATCTATTTTCATCTATATACACCACTTTATTTAACTTCCTGTAAGAGCTGTTCTCAACAATAATTTAACAATATCTGGCCTTAAAAATAGGAGCAAGTAGGAGCACCTAGCTGGCTCAGTTGGTAGAACAGGAGACTCTTGATCTCGGGGCTGTAAGTTCAAGCCCCACGTTGGGTATAGAGATTACTTAAAAAATAGGGGCGCCTGGGTGGCGCAGTCGGTTGAGCGTCCGACTTCAGCCAGGTCACGATCTCACGGTCCGTGAGTTCGAGCCCCGCGTCGGGCTCTGGGCTGATGGCTCAGAGCCTGGAGCCTGTTTCCGATTCTGTGTCTCCCTCTCTCTCTGCCCCTCCCCCGTTCATGCTCTATCTCTCTCTGTCCCAAAAATAAATAAACGTTGAAAAAAAAAAAAATTAAAAAAAAAAAAAAATAAAATATTTAATAAATAAATAAAATTTAAAAATTTAAATGAGTATCAAATTTCTTTCCTAAGGAGTTAATCAATGTTGCTGATAGAGTAAGTGTGCCTAGTAATATATGTAGAAGGTGGCTCTTGGGGCACCTGGGTGGCTCAGTCAGTTGACCATCCTACTTTGGCTCAAGTCATGATCTCACAGTTTGTGAGTTCGAGCCCCACATTGGCCTCATTGCTGTCAGAGCAGAGCCCACTACGGATCCTCTGTCCCCCTCTCTCTGCCCCTCCCCCGCTTGTGCTCTTTCAAAAATAAACAAACATTAAAAAAAAAAAGAAGATGGCTCTTAAGAGAATACCTAAATGGCCAATAAAGATATGAAAAAGAATTCAACATCTGTAGTGAATTAGATTATCGTTCAAAAAATTCACTACCTGGGATGCCTGGGTGACTCAGTCGGTTAAGTGTCCAACTCTTGTTCTCAGCTCAGGTCTTGCTCTCAGGGTTGTGAGTTCAAGCCCCACTCTGGGTTCTGTGCTGGGTGTGGAGGCTTCTTTAAAAAAAAAAAAAAAAATTATTCACTACCTATCCTCAAGTCCAGTCAAGTATACCTCCTCATCCCTTGAACTGAGCTAAGCCACATGACTTAATTTCAAGAGTGAGAGGTCAGGAGACGTGATGATCTTAAAATATGCTTGCCCAGTTAGGTATGCCTTCTTGCATTTGTGCCACCACTATGAAAATATGCATTATCTAGCCTACTACTCCCTGTAGGAAGATGAGATACACAAGGAAGAGCTATGCCAGGAGACCCACAAAATCATGACCAACAAATAAATATTATTGTACACCACTGGCAATTTTCAAATTGTCTGTTTAGGATTATCAGTTGACTAATATAACATCATTAGTCATCTGAGAAATGAGAATAAAAACCACAATGGGATATTACCAAACCTCTAGCAAAATTGGCTATGTCCACTAAAAGCTACATACAAGAATGTTCACTGCTACTTCATTCAAAAATAGCCAAAGAAATAAAAACAATCAAAATCTTATCAACAATAAAATTAATTAATGGAATACAATACAGCAATAAAAAAGAACTGCTGATACAAACAACAATTAATCTCACATAATCTCACATAAATAACTTAAAATCACTCCCTCTATAAGATAGCTCTCCAGTGTTTGTAAATAGTATTTTTTTCTTGGGGCACCTGAGTGGCTCAGTTGGTTAAGCATCTGACTTTGGATCAGGTAACGATGTCCCGGTTCATGAGTTCAAGCCCGACTCAGGTGATAATCTCACACTTTTTTTTTTTAATTTTATTTATTTTTGAGAGAGAGAGAGCATAAGCAAGGGAGGGGCAGAGAGAGAGGGAGACACAGAATCCAAAGCAGGCTCCAGGCTCTGAGCTGTCAGCGCAGAGCCTGATACAGGGCTTAAACCCATAAACCATGAGATCATGACCTGAGCCAAAGCCAGTCACTTAACCAACTGACCTACCCAGGTACCCCCTGATCTCATGGTTCTTGAGTTCAAGCTCTGCATTGAGCTCAAGCCCTGCTACTGTCAGCAGAGTCTGCTTCAGATCCTCTGTCTCCCTTTCTAAACTCTGCCCCTTCCCCACTCTCTCTCAAAAATAAATAAATGTAAAAAAGTAATAAATTTATTTAAATTTTAGTTAACATACCATGCAATATTGATTTCAGGAGCAGAATTCAGTGATTCATCACTTACATACAACACCCAGTGCCCATCAGAACAAGTGCCCTCCTTAGTACCCAACACCCATCTAGCCCATCTCCCCCCAATCTCCCTCCATCAACCCATAGTTTGTTCTCTATCATTAAGAGTCTCTTATGATTTGTTTCCCTCTCTTCTCTTCCCCTACCTTCCCATATGCTCATCTGTTTTGTTTCTTAAATTCCACATACAAGTGAAATCATATGGTATTTGTCTTTCTCTGATTGACTTATTTTGCTTACCATAATATACTCTAGCTAATCCACATCACTGCAAATGGCAAGGTTTCATTCTTTTTCATTGCTGAGTAATATTCCATTGTATATACATATATACCACATCTTCTTTTGTTTTTGATGTTTATTTTTGACAGAGAAAGAGAGGCAGAGTACAAGCAGGGAAGGGGCAGAGAAAGGGAGACAGAGAATCTGAAGCAGGCTCCAGGTTCTGAGCTGTCAGCACAGAGCCCGACATGGGGCTCAAACCCACAAGCCATGAGATCATGACCTGAGGCAAAGTCGAATGCTTGACTAAGCCACCCAGGCACCCCTATACCACATTTTCTTTATCCATTCATCAGCCAGAGGACACTTGGGCTCTCTCCATAGTGTACCCCTTTGAATCTGTATTTTTGTAGCCTTTGGGTAAATACCTAATAGTGCAATTGCTGGATTATAGGGTAGTTCTATTTTTAGTTTCAGATTTTTTTCTTAATACACCAATATGGATGATATAATTATGATGTTTCTGTGCTTTTATCCACTTAGCAAAATTCCAAAAGCTTCAAAATGTTTATTCATTCTAATAAAAATCTTTTAAGGCTACAAAAAAAATTTTATATAGTTTTACACAGCAAAGTTTCTGCTCTGAGAAAACCCAACTAGTTGACTCAAAATTACAATATGATGCACAAAGTTTTACAGAAAAAGAATCTTACAATTCTTTATAATTCTTAATGAAAATACAAAAAATTATATTTGTGGGTGCCTGGGTGGCTCAGTTAGTTAAGCATCCAACTTGATTTCGGCTCAAATCATGATCTCACAGTCAGGGAGACTGAGTCCCGCACGGGGCTCCATGCTAGGTGTGGAGCCTGCTTAAGATTCTCCCCCTGTCTCTCTCTCTCTCTTTCTCTCAGCCCCTCCCCTACTTGCACTCTCTCTTTCTGGAAAAAAAAAAAATTCTATTTGTAATTAGAAAAAAAACTATACATGCTTTTTATCCAGATCATTTATTCATATATTTTATTTTACTAGCTCAATGATATTTGCCTATAAGATTATCAAATTACCCTTCCACAGTCCTCACAGAAAGAAAACTGTACATCAAACAGCTTTCTCTCTAGGCTCCCAATCTCTAAATAATTAATGTTTTAAGTGAACACACACTTAATGACTCTTACGAGCTCAGGAATGTGCTACATCTCAGCAGCACTTCATTTCTTTAAAAGTCTACAACATTTTCATTCACAGCTTTAGGAAGACTAATGCCTCTTTATTGATAATATACAGTTAGACACTATGCTATATGCTTGATATGCATTACCCCATTTAATAAGAAATGTGTGCTATTATCCTCATTTAAAGATGAAGAAACCAGCTCAGAAAGGTTATGTGATGTTCCCAAGATGATACAGATGATCTGGGGTTAGAAACCAGGTCCCGACTATAGATGCTGGAGAGGATGTGGAGAAACGGGAACTCTCTTGCACTGTTGGTGGGAATGCAAATTGGTGCAGCCACTCTGGAAAACAGTGTGGAGGTTCCTCAAAAAATTAAAAATAGACCTACCCTATAACCCAGCAGTAGCACTGCTAGGAATTTACCCAAGGGATACAGGTGTACTGATGCATAGGGGCACTTGTACCCCAATGTTTATAGCAGCACTCTCAACAATAGCCAAATTATGGAAAGAGCCTAAATGTCCATCAACTGATGAATGGATAAAGAAATTGTGGTTTATATACACAATGGAGTATTACATGGCAATGAGAAAGAATGAAATATGGCCCTTTGTAGCAACGTGGATGGAACTGGAGAGTGTGATGCTAAGTGAAATAAGCCATACAGAGAAAGACAGACACCATATGTCTTCACTCTTATGTGGATCCTGAGAAACTTAGCAGAAACCCATGGGGGAGGGGTAGAAAAAAAAAAAAGAGGTGAGAGTGGGAGAGAGCCAAAGCATAAGAGACTGTTAAAAACTGAGAACAAACTGAGGGTTGATGGGGGGTGAGAGGGAGGGGAGGGTGGGTGATGGGTATGGAGGAGGGCACCTTTTGGGATGAGCACTGGCTGTTGTATGGAAACCAATTTGACAATAAATTTCATATATTGAAGAAAAAAAAAAAAAAAAGAAACCAGGTCCCAATTTCTTAACCAATATGCTACACTTAGCACAAATAAGAAACATGATGATGACAATAATGGCAACACACTCACTCAGCATTTACTCTGTGCTTAAGTCATTTAATCTTCATAACAATCCTAATCAAATGTATATTACTATCCTCATTTTACGAATCAAGAAACTGAAGCACATGAAGATTGACACTTCTCAGGTTACAGGCTAGTTACACAGCAGAGCCAAGATTTAGATCTCAGTGGTCTAGCCCTAGACTTGGTGATCTTAAACACTATCCTACTTTGCCTTTCATAAACTGCTTCATGTTATAGTTGAAAAGCTACACATCATATTTCCTCTATGAAATCATAATCTGTTTATGGAGCAGAGATCAATTCTGACTCCACTGCAGCTCAATATTAGCTTTTCTTTAGCACAGGAACTGGTAATAATAAAGGGAGACTAGGAGGCACACTGGGGTCCGAAGGAAGGCTTCTTTGCAATAGTGATGTTTGAGTTTAGCCTTGCCACTGAACTCCCAAATTGTGTTGTCAACTGCTTAGTCCATATTTGGTGGTCTCCCCTACCAGTCTATAGGCTTGATGAAGCAGAGTATTTGTCTTTATATCTGCTACACAATGTTTGGTACTCAAAAAATGTTTGTTGAATAAATATGTGAAACTATTATAAAGTATTTTACCTCACAATAGCCACTATCAATAGAATCAATAATATAAAACAGATTCAGAAGCAATTTTACAATTTGTGATAAACCACTTATCAGGCTGTTGAAGTAGAAAAAAAAGCAGGGAAAGGTAGTGATAGACAATAGAAACATATAAGACAGTAGCAACATATGTTATTTATACCCAGTAGTAAATATGAAAACAAAGCAGAGAGACTTTTTTTTCTTAATTTACACATTCATAAATTTTTATCCCTTCAGTTAAGATAACCTTCTTCTGAGCACTTCTTCCTTTAATTTTCAATAAGAATTAGAGACTTGGGGAGTTGATCCACCTACAAACTCCATAAATGTCCAAATATTTTGAAGGTCTTGTTGACAAGGTAGATAAGCTCAATGACTGTAAAATACAAAATGCTGCGATTCAGCCTCACTTTCCACATTCTTAAGCTTGAGGAATAAGAATTCAGCATTTATTTATAAGGGTGGGCCTAGGGGTATCTTTCAACCCTACTACTCTGTTTATGAAACACACTTCTATAATATGACATCTTTCAGGTACTGAATGACTTTTCAGATAACCATACTCTTAATCACTTGAGTAGTTTTACAGGCATACTTTAAACTCAGATTTGAATCCTCTGCATGAATGATTCTGAGAGGCTTTCAGAGTCATGTGAGCAGGAGACCCTTCTAACAGATCATCTCTTCTTGTCCACTTTGGGAGATGTCCCACAGTCTCTTTAGTCTTTGTCCCTACTACATTTTTTATTTGCCCTGTTTTTCTACTCTTCAATAATACTAATGTTCCTTGTATTAACTATTGCTCAATTCCTCCATTCCAGATAATTTAACCAATGTTCTAAAACTCTTCAACAATTAAGCATCCTGAGGACAAAACAATAAATAAATAAATAAATAAATAAATAACAAAAACAAAGAAACAAATGAACAAACTAATTTTGGATAACCGTATGGTCTTTTTCTATAGAGAGCCAGAGTATAAATATTTTAGGCTTTGTGGATCACATATTTGGAGTTTTTGTTTTGTTTTACTCTTTTAAATGTTTAAAAATGTAAAAACCATATTTAGCTCTCAGACAGAACAAAAACAGGCCACCTGCCGGATCTGGCCTGTGGACAGCAGTTTGTCTATCATTATACTAGAGGACTTACGTATGCTATTTTAGTTATCAGTAGCATGCAGTGAAGCCTCAGGGAGGTGGTAACAAACCTGTATGAAATGAAGAAGCCAACTATGATAACATATGTGAGAAATACTCCAGGCTAAGAGGAATACGTAATGCAAAATGTTTAAATCAGAAACAAACTTGGTATGGTTGCAGAACAGAAAGGAGGTTAGGGTAGTATGGCTGAAACAAAGTATTCCACAAGGAAAATGGTGAGAAAGTTGAGGTCAGAGAGAGGAGTTGGATCATACCTCACAGTCTGGGATTTCATTCTAATGTACTAGCCTCTGGGTATTGTTTTATTTTATTGTTTATATACAAGGAATAATATAACCTGATTTATGTTTTTAAAAGGTTACTCCAGTTACTTGAAAGAGAATGGATTAGAGGAGGGAGGGAAGAAGGAGTAGAAGCAGGGAGACCATTTAAGAGACTATTATAGCAGTCTAGGCAAAAGGTAATGGTTGTTGAATAAAATAGCAGCTGGGGATAGAAAGAAGTGGACAGATTGGGTATGTATTCTGTACTCAATGATGAATTGATTAGATGTGGGAACAAAGACAACACTTAGGTTCATCTGACTGAAAGGGACCAGGTAAATAGTGGTTCTATTTACTAAAATAGAAATAGAAACCTGGGGAAAAAACAGGTTTGTTCATGTTCATTTGTTGTTGGTGTGTTTGTTGCTGTTAGGGGCTGGGGGCTGTGATATGTCTTTGGCCATGTTAAGTCTAGGACTCTAACAGGATATGCAAGTGAAAATATTATGAAAGCAACTAGATAGACAAGTCTGGAAAACAAATGAGGGAAGGGCTAAAGATAAGGCACATCTGCTAACCATCAGCATATAGATGGCACTTTAGGCAATCAGACTAGATGAACTCACGTATAAACACACAGCAGATAGAGAAGAACTATGACTAGGCCTGTGGGTCATCAGTGGTTAGGGGTCCTGCAGAGAAGAATGAGAGTCAAAAAAAGAGCAGCTAATGACTTAAAAACACACTAATAACAGCAATAGTAGTAGTAATAATAATAATAATAATAATAATAATAATGGTTAACCCTTAGAATATTTAATATGTGGGGCACCTGGGTGGCTCAGTTGATTAAGTGTCTGACTTCGGCTCAGTTCATGATCTAACAGCTTGTGACTTCTAGCCCCACGTCAGGCTCTGTGCTGACAGTGCACGCAGAGCCTGGAGCCTGCTTCAGGTTCTGTGTCTCCCTCTCTCTCTGTCCCTCCCCTACTTGGGCTCTCTCTCAGTCTCTCAGAAATGAACGTTAAAAAAAATTTTTTTTAATTAAAAAAAAAACAAAAACAATACTTGATATGTGCCAAACTATTCATTTTAGTCATTCAATCTTAGAACAATTTTGTGGAGCTAAACAGCACTATTATCACAATTTTCAAATGAAGAAACTGAAGAACAGCAGATAAACAACGTGCTTTAGATGGTATATCGAAGCAGAGGAAAACCACCAGAAAAATGAAGGCTCATGAAGGAAAAGTATTTCAAGCAGCAGCAAATGAAGTTGAATAGAGAAATGACCTACGGATTTGAAACCATGGAAATCATCTGTGACCATTCTAGATCTGATTGATGTTTGTGACTAGTTGCATCTGGGCATGTTACCCCAATCTCCTCATGGGGTGAGGTGTGAAAGATAAATAAGTTATTGTTGAGTATTCCATTACCTACCTATAAACAGACAACTCATCTTTCCTATTATAAATCATTCATGGTTAGTAATCTATTTTTATAGGATCATTCTCCAATAATATAAATATTTAAGACGTTATGGAGATAGAGCAAACCATTTGTTCCCAGAAGTTAAAGCTAAGCCACTACTAACCACCCAACAAGAGTGATCTTACATAAATTTGTATTTACCTCTAAAGAGGTACCTATATCAAGATCAACAACTTACAACATTTACCACAGATAATTAAAAATCAATGATGAATCAATTAGAAAGTATACTTACCTCAACCAACTACCACTGCAATAAGGATCCATGGAACATCAAAAAAGCACAGCCAAGTCATGCATTTGGCTACAGTCATTAGATCTAAGCATACCCCCTGCTCTTCTAAATTTATTCCACAGAGCCAACGTATCACTTTTATTCATATCTCAAGGGAATCTAAATTAAAATATCAATGACAGTCTCATAAAAACTGAAAAAAGAAATTTAGATGAGGAAGAGACAAAGAAATCATTTGATTGAAACAAATACATGAACTATAGCTGGGATTAGCTGTTTAGCAAGAGTCTAGCATGGCACTGATTTTATAGCAAAAGCTCCCTACGGAGCCAGAAAAACAAACAAAACCCAGCACTGATATAATCTTCCTCTATTTTGGTGACCTTTTACAGATGGAATTGAGGTGCTTTCTAACAGAAAGCAACAAACTGGAAATGCCAACAATGACAAGTAATATGTAAATTTGGTACCACAGTCTGCTGAAATTAAAAGACTCTCCAAAAAGTTAAGAAAAAGGATAGCCAAAAATAAAGTAGCTGTGTGACCTGTACAAATTATTTAACTCACAATATTATTCATTGGCATTTAATCATGGTCTGTGCAGAGGTCCACAATTTTTTTCTGTAAAAGGCCAGACAGTAAGTATGTTAAACTTTGCAGGTCCTATGGTTTCTTTCCCAACTACCCAACTCTGCCCTTGTAGCCCAAAAACAACTGTAAATAAAAACTTACCCTCATATCACCTGCCCTTTACTCATAAAAGCTGAAATCCAAAATTAACTAATGAAAATTTAGATTTGACTAGACATTCCTGTACAATAATAAAAAATTAATCATGTTCCATATAGTTTATGTCATCTTCACTAGAAATGAGAATGAAAGCAAAGCTTAAGGCACACAGCCACACCAATAAACTTGTTAATACTATTAATTAATAGAGGGGTGCCTGAGTTGCTCAGTAAGTTAAGAGGAGCGGCCAACTCCCGATTTCGGCTCAGTTCACAGTCTCACGGTTGGTAGGATAGAGCACCTCATGCTTGGGATTCTCGCTCTCCCTCTCTCTCTGCCCCTTAACCACATGTGCATGCACTTTCACTAGCTCTCTAAAAATAAATAAACTTTTTTTTAATTAATAGGATACCACCTTTTCAATCTGTACAAATGAAGAAAACAAACATAACTTTAATTTTTTAACTCAAATTTCAAAATGTTTTCTAAACCTTTAGCAGTACACAGCCATGGCATAAATTAACATTAGACATACATATTTATCTGCAAATATTTTCATACCTATAAGAAATTTTAAGTTGCTCAACTGTGATTGGGCAAAGAAAACCACTATTTGCTGATTTCTGTTTATCAATAATTTTATCCTTACAATGCTTACGGTATTTCCATTGCACCCTCCTCTTTCACTACTTAGCTGATTCCTAGATACCCCCTCAAAAAAAAAAAAAAACCCACAAAGAAACCTAGTATAGAGTCTGACACCCTGAGAGACAATAGTGAATCTATAATACAACATTCAACAGCATCCATTATTTCTGAATATGCAAAAAATTGATATGAGATATGCTATTATGACATGAATAAACTAATATACCAATCCATCAAAACTATCCTATACTTGTTTTCTCTTTCTTATACTCTTTTCCACTATGGCTTTCTCTAGACAAGATTTAGCTTCTAATCTGTTCTGATATTTGGATTTACACTACTATTATGGGCTGAATTGTATCTCCCTAAAATGTATATGCTGAAGCCCTAACCCCCAATGTGGCTATATTTGGAGATAGGATGTTTAAAGAGGTAACTAGGGTTAAATGAGATCATCCAATAGGACTGACATCCTTATTAAAAAAAGAAGAGACACCAAAAAAAAAAAAAAAAAAAAAGGCCATGCAATGACACGGTGAAAAGGTAGACATCTGCAAGCTTAGGAGACCTCGGGAGACACCAAACCTGTCAACACCTTGATCTTGGACCTTCAGCCTCCAGAACTGTGAGAAAATAAATTTCTGTTATTTAAGCCACCCAGTCTGTGGGATTTTTTTATGGCAGCCCTAGCAAACTAGTACAACTATACAGCAGTTTTTGATATACAATTACCAATACACCTTAAAACTTGACACTGTATTATAATGAACTCTATAGGATACTTACTCTAGTTTTCTGCCATTGCCTAAGAAATACAATGCCATCCCTCTGTGCCTAATATATGCATGGCTTTCTTTTTCCATCAGAGCTTGAAATATACACAACTTCCTTTCTCTTCCATCCCTTCAACTGTGATAATTTCTGATTTCTACTCTTACTTACCACAGTCAGTCATCTCCTTTCCAGCACACTCAAAAATGTAACCTGACATATTTGTCACTTGCCACTCTGACACCTTTTCCCCTCTCTCACCCAGCCCTTTACAATCTGCATCACATACACTTCTCAGCCTTGGCACTACTGACATAAGGCATTCAGAAGTATCACTGACCAATGAGAGCACTTCTGGTCCATGAACAAAACAATAACATGGTGCTTTCTATTATTTATCTTTTTGCCCACACCAGTAGGCTATTTTCTCTGAGTGTTGCAACTGTTCCTTGAGTTGGGAAAATTCAAATGTTTAACTCTATGTAAGCTTATTAAAGTGAAAACCTCTGCTCTTCAAATATTATCTACAAAGAGACTAGCTTTATTGATTTCCATCAACAAAACATGTGCTACAAGTTGATTTTTCTACTTACATTGATAGCTCTGTGCTCATTTATCCATAGTTATCCAGTCTCCCTTCTCTGACCAATGTGGTGCATTTCTACAAAGAAATAGCATTCCAAAAATACAAGTATGTTCAGATAAGAGCATCCCTTACCAACTTGCTCAAGAATAAAGCCTAAAATTTTGTTCTCATTAGAACAGTAGTACAGCAAACAACTAAGTTAATACTTCAAAATACGCACTCATCAAATATTGCCTTATTGCCTCAAAAGTCAAACGTTACGGAAAAATGTATCATTTTTATTCCTTCAAGATCTTGACTTTTATCAACACAATATTGCCAGATCATTTATAGAAAAGTTTAATCTTGGGGAACTGGGTGGTTCAGTCGGTTAAGCTTCCGACTTCAGCTCAGGTCATAATCTCATGGTCCATGAGTTCAAGCCCTGCGTCGGGCTCTGTGCTGAAGGCTCTGCCCTCTCTCTCTGCCCTTCCTCTGCTCCTGCTCCATCTCTTTCTCTCTCTCTCTCTCTCTCTCTCAAAAATAATAAACATTAAAAAAAAAGTTTAATCTTAAAAGTTTTATTAGGTTTTGATCCTATTGAAAGGGTGCCTTCATTCACTATGTGTCAAAAACCATATTGTGCCAATGACTTAAGTGGGATTCTTTTTTTTTTTATGCTGTGAGATAACAATTCTAAATTAATAACTTATAAGGAATAAGTATTCATGGTAAGTTAACAGTTTTATGTAAAAATAAAAGTTCAAGTTAATCATTATTTTACTGCATGGCAATTAGATATATAGCAAGTCACAAATTATTTACCAGTACATCAGTAAAATCTCAGCTATTCTGAATTTTTAGAGAAGTCATTCTAGAAATCCAACTTTTCCAACACTGGAATTTCAGCTCTTTAATTAAGCACTAGAAGTTGTTTTCAAATACTCTGGATGAAATTATTTCCACAACATATTTTTTTTTAATGTTTATTTTTGAGAGAAAGACAAAGCACGAGCACAGGAGGGACAGAGGGAGAGGGAGAGGGAGACACAGAATCTGAAGCAGGCTCCAGGCTCTAAGTTGTCAGCGCAGACCCTGATGCAGTACTCAAACCCACAAACCGTGAGATCACGACCTAAGACAAAGTTGGATGCTCAACCGACCAAGCCACACAGACACCCCTCCACAACATATTTCTAACTTTATATCTTTTAAAGCAGAGTATACTGAATATAATTCACACATTTCTTAAGAATCTGGAATCTTGTAGTAAATGTCAATTTTTATATGATAGTGATATTCATAAAAACTACTGACACACATAAGCAAAGTTCTCTGTCCCTATCTCAGTATCAACAGATTGGCTTACTTTTAGTTTATAGAAAAGCTTTTCTTTTTTTTTTTTTTTTTTTTTTTTTTTTTTTTTTTTTTTTTTTTTTTTTTTTTTTTTTAAAATTTTTTTTTCAACATTTATTTATTTTTGGGACAGAGAGAGACAGAGCATGAACGGCGGAGGGGCAGAGAGAGAGGGAGACACAGAATCGGAAACAGGCTCCAGGCTCTGAGCCATCAGCCCAGAGCCCGACGCGGGGCTCGAACTCACAGACTGTGAGATCGTGACCTGGCTGAAGTCGGACGCTTAACCGACTGCGCCACCCAGGCGCCCCTAGAAAAGCTTTTCATGCTTTCAGCCTAACAACCTACAAATGCCCCTCTGTTCTCACTGCTGCTTCTAATCCATGCGGCCTTAGAAACCAAATACTTATTTGAATTGTCTAAAATAAGACTAACCTCTAAATGAAAACCTAAGGGATTGTCACACAAGTACAGAAATGTTAACCACAGATTTCATGAAATCTCCATTAACCATTTAGAGACTTTTTCCAAAATAATTTTATGGGGGAAATATGGGCTTTATAGTCACACAGGGGTTCAGATCCTACTTTTAGCACTTACTAGTTGTAGAGTCCTAGATAAATAATAAGCCATCTTCCCCAAAAGTTTGCATGCAGTTAAAAGACATCACCATGATCACCTAATTCACAGTTGCTATGAAGTTAAATGTGATACTAGACATAAAAAAAACAATGACTCGGGGCACCTGGGTGGCTCAGTTGGTTAAGCGTCCAGCTTCGGCTCAGGTCATGATCTCATGGCTCATGAGTTCGAGCCCCGCGTCGGGCTCTGTGCTGACAGCTCAGAGCCTGGAGCCTGTTTCAGATTCCGTGTCTCCCTCTCTCTCTCTGACCCTCCCCCGTTCATCCTCTGTCTCTCTCTGTCTCAAAAGTAAATAAACATTAAAAAAAAAATTCACAAAAAAACACAATGACTCTTACAAAGTAGGTGCACAATTAAAAGGTGTACTTTCATCTTTGATTTACAGACGTTAATGTGGCATATTTGCTGAATTTTATCACCTTTTGTACAGCCAACAAAATTTTCCATTTCTTTTTCAACATTTTTAAGTTCTGTGTATCTACATATGGTGTTAGTTTCTCCCAACAAACAGCTTTTGAGTATTTTATGCCTTTCTTGTCCTCTATAACTGAGACTTCTCCTGCATGGCCCAAGCAGCTGAAATCCCTAAGACCGTACTGGGAACATGGAAAAGAACGTACAAACCTAAGTGTTCACACTCTAGATCACAAATAAGCTTTCTAAAGTCAAAGTCTCTGTCTGCTACTTACTAGTAATATAATTTTGAAGCAAGCTAGCCTAGCTCTCTGAGCATTAATTTCTTCATATTCAAAAAATAATATTGAAGCATCTAGGTGGTTCATTCAGTTAAGCATCTGATTCCTGATTTCGGCTCTGATCATGATCTCACAATTCATGAGTTCAAGCCCTCCATTGGGCTTTGTGCTGACAGTGCAGAGCCTGCTTGAGATTCGGTCACCCTCTCTCTGCCCCTCTCCCATTCGCTCTCTCTCTCAAAATAAGCCAAAAATAAAAAATAACATCAATCTCCAATAATATGGCCAGTTATTTGGAACAAAGCAATGAGATTTTCAAAACTAAATAAAACAGAAAACACATATTCTTAAAAGTATCAAAAAGTGACAAGATAGTAGGGAACCATAAGGTCAAAACATAAGAAAGGGCAGGAATTCAGAGAAGAAAGCAGAGTGCTGAAGCCAGGTTAGCCGCTAATCAAAACCAAACTTGGACTTTGACTATCACAGTCTTATAAAGATAGTAGCCCAGGGCCCACCCAAGGCAGTAAGTCTGATAGGATACCCTATACCATACAACTGGAACCCATTAAATCAACCAAAGAAAACCTGTTCCATTCTAACCCATCCCCTTAAAACTGCAAAGAAAGTTGCTTTGGCACTGAACTGTAACAGAAAAGGGGAAAGCAGAGTTCCTGTCAAGTTATAACTTCTTCAGTAAAGGACCAGATGTAAGTACTTCAGGCTTTGGAGGCTACAACCACTCAAACTCCTTTGTTATAGCTTGAAAACAGCCACAAACGATACAGAAACAAATGAGCATGTTACATTCCAATAACACTTTATTTATGGGCACTGAAATTTTGAGTTTCATATAATTTTCACATGTCACAAAATATTCTTTTTTTGCCAATCATTTAAAATGTAAAAACCATTCTTAGCTTTCAACCTTACAAAAACCAGGTGGCACAGAGCACAGTCTGCCTTGAGTTGTAACCATAAGACACACCACCATCTAAGGCACCACTAGACTACACACACAGATTTGTGGCCCTAATTCACATCACTTGTATGACCAAAAACAAACAAACAAACAAACAAACAAAAAAACAGGTTATAGGCATCTAGAACATGCCTGTGCAAATGTCACAAATAATGTCCCAAGAAAGGGCATTACTTAGACCAAGCACAAAGAAAGCAAAACACCATGAACGACAACAAGAAAACAAAGGTTAGAAACAGATCTACAGGGTGGGGGAGAGAGTAATGTGGGTGATGGGCAATGAGGAGAGCACTTGTTGGGATGAGCACTGGGTGTTGTATGGAAACCAATTTGTCAACAAATTATATTTAAAAAAAAAACAACAAAGTTAATATTCTCATCAAAAAAAACCAGATGTACTAAAATATCAGATATTGTAAATGATCATACACAAAACATAAAATAACTGCTTACTAATGCTGAAAGCAATAAACATGCTTGAAAATATTTGAAAGGAACAAGAACTATACAAAATGACTTGGAAGATACAGAAAACAGCTTATAAAATTGTAAAACACAGTTGAAACTAACTGGAACAGTGAAGAAGAAATTACCCATAATAAAAGAAAAAAAATATTTTTAAAAAGATCACGTAAGAAAAAAAGTTAATAGACAAGTAAATTGGAGATCCAGAAAAGAAGAGACTCCTGAAATTGTAATATCATGTTCTTTTCAAATAGAAGCCAGTAATAAAAAGATGACTAGGAGTAACAAATGGTATCCTTCACACCAATATATATCCCATCCCACATATCCTTCTACAATGTAATGTTCACACTCTTCCCTATGTTCTTTCCCCATTGAACTTGGATGGACTTTTGTAACTGTCTCCATCAACAAAATGCAACAAAGTAAGGCTGTGTGACTTCTGAGATTAATTCAAAAACAGTAACATGGCTGCTACCTAGCATTTTCTTCCTCAGGAATTCCAGTGGTCATACTATAACAACATTTTAAAAGCTCCACGGAAAAATCCACATGGAAAGGAACTGAGGCAGAACTGCCAAACTGAACTGCTCCTGAATTCCTGACACACAAAAACTGTAATAAGCGACTACGCTCTGGGCTTAACTTGTTATGCCACAACAGATAATTAACATACAAAGGAAATCCTCAGAAGAGTTGTAAATTTTAAAACACAGTCCTGGGGCACCTGGGTGGCTCAGTCGATTGAGCATCTGACTTCGGCTCAGGTCATGACCTTTCAGTTTGTGAGTTCGATCCCGCATCCGGCTCTGTGCTGACAGCTCAGAGCCTGGAGCCTGCTGCGGATTCTGTGTCTTCCTCTCTCTCTGCCTCTCTCCCACTCACTCTCTGTGTCTCCTTCTCTCTCAAAAATAAATAAACATTAAAAAAATTTTTAATAAAAAAATAAAAAATAAAACACAGTCCTAAATAAACCATGTGACAAATAACTAAATAGAAAATATTTTGAACTAGACTGTAACAAGACACTTATGAGATGCAGCTAAAGCAATATTTGACAGGGAAATTTATAACCCTAAATAGGTATAACAAAAAAAATAGGGAATTGTCTATTCAAGAAAATAGGAAAAGAATAGCAAAATAAACCTACAACAAGTATGGGAAAATAATAGAAATGAAAAATAAAAGAAAATATATATTGGAAAGGTCCAACAAAGCCAGAAGTTGGGTCTCTGTAAAAACTGTAAGTTGCCAATCCTCTGGCAAGAATGCTGAGTAAAAGAAAGGGAAAGGGATCAGAAATGACAACAGGGACAAAAACTACCAATGCTACAAACATTACAACAGTAAGAGGATTTTTTTTTAATACAGATGAAATGGAAAAAATACCCTAGAAATATATTTAACTCAGCAAAACTTACTCAAGAAGACATTTTACTTACTCAAGAAACATTTTAGAGGCTATACTGTAGACTACTTGATAGATTCTTGTTCCAAATAAGTCTTTGTGGACTGTGCCATCTGTGAGGAATCCCAGGGAAAATGTTTATGTTTTGCATACACTGAAGAAATTTTCTGTAATTTGCCTAATCTATAAATAGCATTTCTGAGTATTTTCCTTTTTCCGTGTGTATGGTTTTCTTCTATCTTCAATTATTAGTATTCTAATAAAAGAATTTCAATTTGAAAAAAAAAAAAAAAAAAAGAGTATGTTACAAGTACAGGAACAGACCAATAGAACAGAGGAACAAGGCCAGAAACAGACCTACACAAATATGGATACTTGATATAGGTCAGATGTGGCATTGAGATCAGTATAGAAAAGATGAAATGTTCAAAATCAGTGCTAGGACAATCAAGTATCCATTTGGGATGGGAAAGAATGGGAAGTATCCATTGGGATGGGACCTCCCATTATACATGAAGTCTATCCCAAATAAAGAGCAAATCTGTGAAAGGTTAAAACTTGAAAGCTCTTAGATCATATTCGAGAACATCTTTAACATAGCCTAGAAAAGGGTTTCTTTAAAAAGATTCAATAAGTACTAGCCAAAGTTGATAAATTCAACTATGTTAACACTGAGAAATTCTGTTGATCAACAAGCACCAACAAGCCAAAAACGTAACTTGTAACAGGTATAACTGAAGGACCAGTCTCCAAAACACATACAGAATTCCTAAAAATCACTCTGAGAAAAAAAAAAAATTAAAAAAAAAAAAAAAAAAAAAAAAAAGGGGCGCCTGGGTGGCACAGTCGGTTAAGCGTCTGACTTCAGCCAGGTCACGATCTCGCGGTCCGGGAGTTCGAGCCCCGCGTCGGGCTCTGGGCTGATGGCTCGGAGCCTGGAGCCTGTTTCCGATTCTGTGTCTCCCTCTCTCTCTGCCCCTCCCCTGTTCATGCTCTGTCTCTCTGTCCCAAAAATAAATAAACGTTGAAAAAAAAATTAAAAAAAAAAAAAAATCAGTAAGAAAAGCAGAAAAAAACTGGGCAAACAACTTGAACAGGCACATCATATGAAGAAAACTCAAATGGGGGTGTCTGGGTGGCCCAGTCAGTTAAGCATCTGGCTCGTGATTTTGGCTCAGGGCATGATCTCATGGTTTGTGGATTCGAGCCCCATGTGGGGCTCCATGCTGACAGCACAGATTCTGCTTGGGATTCTCTCTCCCTCTCTCTCTGTCCCTCCCCACCCTCAAAATAAACTTTAAAAATAAAAAGAGAAGAGAGAGAAAGAAAACTCAAATCTATGAAAAGATGTTCAACTTAATGAGCCATCATGGAAATATAAATTAAAATTATGGCATACCATCACACCCTTCACACTGGCAAAAATTAAGAGTCTGATAATACCAAGTGTTAAAAATGTAGAGCAATGGAGGGGCAACTTGCTGGCTTAGTCAGTGAAGCATGCAACTCTTGATCTTGGGGCTATGGGTCAAACCCCACACTGGGTGTAGACATTACTTAAAAATAAAATCTTTAAAAAAAACAACAACAACAACAGAGCAATGGGAACTTATATACTGTGTTGGAGGAAGTATAAATTAAAATAATTCTGAAAAACACGTTGCCATTATCAAAGCTGAACATGTGCATACCTCACAACTTAGCAGTTCCATTCCTATAAATTCTAGAGAAACATTTATACACTTGAAAATATGAAACAGGTAGAAGAGCACTTACCACCAAATTATTTGTATAACAGCAAGAAAATGAAATCAACTCAAATGTCCATCAAAAATAGAATGAATAGGGGCACTTGGGTGGCTAAGTCAGTTAAACGTCCAACTCCTGATCTCAGCTCAGGTCATGATCTCACAGTCCGTGAGTTCGAGCCCTGCATCAGGCTCTGTGCTGACAGCTCAGAGTCTGGAGCCTGCTTTGGATTCTGTGTCTCGCTCTCTCTCTGCCCCTCCCCTGCTCACACTCTGTCTCTCTCTGTCTCAAAAATAAATAAAACATTAAAAAAAAATTTTTTTTAAAAGGGAAAGGAGAGGCAATCCTGATTTGTTGCCCTGGGTGATAACACAAATATTTACTTCAAAATTTTCTTCAAATTGCAAGTTTTATTCACTCTCCTATATATATGAATAAAAGGAAAAGTAAACTGCATACCATTGCTATAGTAATTTAATACAATAAAGCAACCTATGGGGCACAGGGTACCTGGGTGGCTCAGTCGGTTAAGCATCTGACTTCAGCTCAGGTCATGATCTCACCGCTCCTGAGTTTCAGCCCCACACGGAGCTCTGTGCTGACAGTTCAGAGCCTTGAGCCTGCTTCCAAATCTGTGCCTCCCTCTCTCTCTGCCCCTCCCCCTGCTCACTTTCTGTCTCTCTCTCTCTCAAAAATAAATAACACATTTAAAGAATTAAAAAAAAACAATAAAGCAACCTATGTAAGTCTGGTACCTAGTGCTCATTCAAAAAAAAAAAAAAAAAGGCTACTAAATTATATAATTTTTAGTATTTCCCCGAAGTTGCTTATGGTAGATACTGAAAAATTTTGTTCAGTAAATGAAACAAATTCAGATGATAAACACACTTAGCATGGTGAACACTGCCTAATGGGTAATTGCATAGAATAGTGGATCACCTACGCTGTACAGCTGTAACTAATACAACATTGCATATTAACTATACTTCCAGTTAAAAAAGAAAGACAATAAACGAAACATTACTTTCAAGCACTGGAGTAAAAGACAATTTAGATCTGAATGGCTAGGTTCCCTAACTTCCAATTTCTATTTCACAAGCCCCAGAGCTTGAATTCCTTCTATCCTAACAGGTGCCCTTCCCTCTCCCTTTGGTATTCTTGATCTCTTACTTTTTATTTATACTCATAATATACATCTTATTATACATCAGACTATAAGCAACTGTCACAAAATGCCTGGAATCCCAAAATCTGAGAGATTTAAGGCAGAAAAGAAGAAGAAAGGCTAAAGTGAGGGAGGGGGAAGTTGTAGAAAAAAAGTGAAGACAAACTTGAATTATCCTTACATGAAAACACCCAGGACATCAGGTTTTTAGTTCCAATGCTTTAAAAGAAACCAAGAAGCAGAGGAAGAAAAAGCAAGTGAATCATCTATTGTCTGACCCTCGTATCATACAACAATAAAAGCAGATTAACATTAACACCAATGACCTAATATATAAGGGGAAGAAAGTATACTATGTCCCAAAACATACCATGAAATTCTCTTCACAACAACAACAACAAAACACAACAAAGCCCACTCAAACTACAGCTCTCTGGAACAAATCAACTCCTTCTCAATTACTTGGGGAAGACACTTTTTTTTTAATTAATTTATTCCATAAAATTAATTCCAAAAAATTAAACACAAATATCCATCAGATCCAGATTCATTAAAACTATGGTATATCAGCACAGATTATGCCTCCATGAGAAAGATCTGAATGTACCAATATGAAGTGCTCTCCAGAATATATTAAGTGGAGAAAAAAAAAAAGCTACAGAACAGTATATATAGATATTGCTCACACACACATGCACGTGCACATACACATACACACACACCTTTGGCATATGAAGGGAGAATACACACACACATCTTATTTTTCAAAGAGAAAAAATACTGGAATGACTGATCAAAAACTCACAAAAATGTTACCTTTACAGGAGCAAGGAGGAAACAGAATAGAAGAGACAGGGATAAAAATGAGATTTCTATATATGCCTTTTCATTTGATTTCTCCTTTGAACTATGTAAGTGTTTCATATATTCAAAGAGTAATATTAAACAAACAAAACAAAACAAAAAAAGGGAGGGAGCAAACCCTAAAATGAAAAACAAATGGATCTAACTACATACCTATCAAATTGGTAACAATCACACTGAGAAAATAATGATTTCAAGTGACTTTTAAATATAGTACTAACAATAAGTATATCCTTATTGGGACACATTCTAAGGACAAAATGAAATGCAAAAAAAATCTTAAGCTTCGCTGAGTAGGTTTATTTATCTTGAAACTATTTAAGGTGTACTTTAAATATATACATATACATAAAGGTTAAGAAAAACTAAGGTTTTCAATGTAAAAGAGATTAAACTTAAAAAAAAAAAAAAAAGGAAAGAAATACCCACAGCGTTAAATTTGAATTAGAATTATCAATATGACCTCATGCTTTTTTTTCCCCTCCAGACAAGGCAAGGCCTAGAAGTAGTGACAGCCCCATAAAAAGGAGCATATTTAGCATCCAGATATTGGTTTCTAAATATCATCCTCCATTATAAGGAGACAGAGCTCCTGAAGAGAAACTGCTAATTGAACTCTAAAGCAGGAAAAGTCCATGGTGAGCCAAGGTATCTAATACTCAAAAGTAAGGACTCATTCAATGACTAATAATGCATTTATGCAAAAAGAACTGAGGGCTATGCTTGGAGGGGCTCCCAATGCCCTTATTTGAGACCATTTGAGCACCAAAAAGAACAATGTCTGTAACTTATTGTAATTCAACAAAGTAAAATCCAAGAGATCATAACAACATTCATTTGTTACCATTGTAATAACTCATAGACCAACTCCTCACTCTGAAAATTAGATGAGAAAGAATTAAGCATGTATTTACTCTGCCCTTTAGGAAGAACTATAGTTCATTCCCAGTTGCTGGAAGGTTATAAAGCTCTTGTTAACTGAAGAATGATAGCTAGTAAGTGTAAAAACAATAATAGAATTAGAAAAATCACTAATTTTCAAGTTTCAATTAAATAACTGAATTGCCTAAGGTTCAACAAAGGATGCTAAAATTATGAGGTAAGGCACACTGAATAATGTAATTTTTTATGGTACCAAAGTATCACCCCCACAAATTACTGTATTTGATCACAGCAGGAAAAATACACTTCTACAATGGAGAGTCAGCAAACACCAACTTTAAACTTCATAAAACTTAGATTACTAATAGTGACATTATGTACCTCCCATAATATGCAACATGAAATATAACATCACCTATGAAGTATTCTTGCCAAAACTTCTTTAATATGCATCTAACTCAAGCCTTTAAAATATAACTTCCAATTTACAAAATACACAGTGAACAAAGGAATAAGTTAAACAAAAGCACAAAGAAACAATCAGGTAACTCTAGAAAACAGGCCATTCTACAAGAATGATCTCGTCTTCTCAAAGAAATGTCAATATCATGAGAGAAACAGGAGTGGAGGAAGGAAATTTTCTAGATTAAAAGAGATTAAAAGGATAATCAAATGCAATACAAAAATCTTGACTGAATTCTGGTTTGAAAAAATCATTTTATGGGACAAATGGGAAAATTTTAAATATAGACTGAATATTAAATGCTATTAGGAAATGACTTATTTTTCTAGGTGTTGGTAATGGCACTGTGGTGATGTAGAGAATATCTTTTTTTTTTTTTTAAGTTTTATCTAAATAATCTCTACACCCAACATGGGGCTCTCAAACCAAAGATCAAGAGTCACATGCTCTTCCAACTGAGCCAGCCAGGCACCCCAAGAATATTTATTTTCTTAGGAGATATATGCTGAAGTATTTTGAGATAAACATCATAATAGTCACAGCTTTCAAAAGGCTCAGTGAAAGTATACACATGTCCATACATATAAAGAACAATAAAGCAAATACGGATGGGCCATTGATAACCTGAATCTAGGTGGCAGACATATCAATGTTCTTTGTCCTAATCATTCAATTTTTTCATTATTCTCTAAGTTTTTTTATTATTAAAAAAAAAGTAGGGGAGAGGCTGGAAGAGAACCAAAAGAAGGTAGAGTTTCAAAAGAAAGTAAGGAAAAAATACGATCTAAAAATCATTTATAAACACATATCCACACAGTCATCTGAAGAACTTTCTTCTTTATATTTAAAAAGAAAAAGGGGCACCTGGGTGGCTCAGTCTTGTTAAGCATCCAACTTCGGCTCAGATCGTGATATGAGTTCAAGCCTCCCAAAGGCTCTGTGCTGACAGCTCAGAGCCTGGAGCCTGCTTCAGATTCTGTGTCTCCGTCTCTCTCTGCCCCTTCCCAAGTAGCGTGCATGCGCGCTCTCTCTCGCTCTCTCTCTCTCTCTCTCTCAAAAATAAACATTAAAAAAAATTTTTTTAAAGAAAAAAAATCCAGAGATTACTCAACCCACTATAATCTAATCAATATAAGTAAACAGATTTCAAACAAATACTTACACATTACAAATAGCAATAGTACTACAATCTGTCAATGATTTAAGGAATGTTTGTCATTGGCAAACAGAACATTGTCTTATGATACCTCAATTGAAGTATCATAATACATTGAATCAAAATACATTCTAACATCCATTAAACTTATAGTAAGAAATGAAGAAAAGCATTTCTTTGAAACTTCTTGAATTCAAAAATATTATCACAGTTGAAAGACAGCTAGCCGACTTTCTATGATTTACTTCTATTAGCAACAAACTTTGATTAGCCATTTATTCTAAATGCCACACAATGAATTCTTTAAATTCCTGACCTCATATTTAAATATAACAAGAAATAGACATATTTGCAGGAGAAAAGGAAAATTTGTTGAATATCAACTATGTGCCTAGTGCTTTACACAAAGTTTTTTTAACTCTAAATCATAATCTTGTGTCAGGTAAGTATTTCCAATTTTAGAGATGCACATTCTTAAAGCTCAGAAATGTTAAGTGACTTGCCTATAAATGACAGCTTATAAATGATGAGGCTGGAAACTGAATTGAGGTTGTTGGAAATCCAGGTTTGAAAGTCCATATTCTTTCTACTTGATTGGCCTTAATGGACTTAAATTAATATTTACAGACAGAAAACCCCACCTAAGGAAAAAGTATGTTTAAAAGAATACCTTCATATTCAAAGAGCTACATAATGTCAAAGAAAAATCAAAACTGAGAAAAAGAAAAAATACACTCTAAAATGACTGCTGGTTGTAAAAAAAAAAAAAAAAAAAAAAAAAATTCTTAGCAAGCCAGCTGTCTATGACATAGGACAGCTAGTACTTTCCTCACTGTACATGTAAAATTACACTCCAGTTGCCCGCTGGATGACCCCACTGCCAAAATATGCTAGCAACATAATTCACATTAAAACTCAGAGGCCAAACGCCATTTGGAAAGTGCTTTACATGTTTACTATACACATCTTCAGCAAGTTCACCATTCAAAATTAATAGGCTATTTTCAACAAATATTCTTTGATCTATCATATTATTTTCTACCACTCTGAAATATTAAACTTATAAACAAGAAAATCTACTTAAATATAAACATCCCACAACTGAATATTAGAATATTAGAATATTAGTAGAATGTGATTTCAAATTTGTCTGTTGCGTGTAAGTATGTGAAAATTACATTTCTGTAATATAACAAATTATATTCGTTCTACAGGATCACAATCCCGATACCTATCTCTCGTATGTCTAAAGATACACACAAAATATGTAGAAAAAAACATTAAAAGAGTTTTCCCATTTAAAATTAAATCCTGTTTGAACTGGATTAGTAACTAGAAAAGGGCATGAAGTAGCTTACGGAGTTGTAGAAATATTCTGCATTTTACCATGGGTGTTGGTTACACTGGTGTGTTTACTTGGTGAAAATTCACTTAGGATCTGTGTACTTTTTTGTATACTTTCAAATTCATAAAAAAAAAATTATACACACACACACATATACATATTTTTTTTAAATCCCCAATCTAAGTCTTCCTTCCTATATAGTAGGGATAAAAAAGAAGTTAAATACACAAGTAATTAGGAATTTCATTTGAGAGCTATGATAGACCTAAGCACTAAGTAGGAGCACACAGGAGTGGCATCTAACTCAATCTAGAAGAAGTAAAAGAAATCTTCCTGAAGATATACCTGAAACAAATCCTAAAGGTCAGATAGGAATTAGCCAAGCAAAGAATGGGTGAAGGGAAAGACAGGAAAGGAAGAGAGATGCAAAGACAAGAGAAAAAAGCACCTTATCTGGGCGGAAGCCTAAGTTCAATAAAGGTGGATCAAAGAATTTAAGGAAGAGAGCAGGGGAGGAAAGCCTAGAAAAGTAATAGGTCATAAAGAATCTCACATACATGCCATGCTACAATTAAGCTTTATCCTGAAAGCAATGAGAAGACACTGAAGATCTTTCAATAGGAAAGGACATGATCAGATTTGTATTTGTACTACAAATGTCAACTTTGGGTCTGCCATGCTTGCAATCCCATTTTGTGAGAAATTAGCCCACACACTGCCCTGTGCTTTTCACCATTATGATCCTGCCCCACACCCACATGCACAAATAAACACATGGCCAACACTAAATGGCCAGGAGTGATCACATGTCCCAAGTACACAGGCTTACTAGTAGCCCATGAGAAAAAGAGCTGAGCCCAAGAGATGGTTTCTTAGAAATTCAAACCAGAAAATCCTAGGGAAAAGGAAGAAGTTAACAAACAGCTCAAGTTAAAATGCCAGCATCCAGGAGGCAAAATGTTGGCACAGGAGTAACACAGTAGTTATAAGGAGGCATAAATTGGGAATAAAGGGAAGCTGTGAGAGGAAAAACTGGAGTAGGGAGAAAAAAAGAGAAATCGTAAAAGTATCTAAGACACATTAACCACAGAGCACTAGGAGTGAAATATGTATTTTTCTGCTTTTAGTTTTATTTATTAAACTCCTGTTCTTCTTGAGACCAAGGTGTTTAACTTTTCCTAGGTTCCTTTCTGCATGTTTCCTTTTAAAAAGCACTCCACTACTTACTGTAACTTGAGTCTCTTTGCAAATGAAAGACTCTAACTAAAAGAGCATTTTAGAACACCTAATCTGGCAGCAGTGCAGAGAATGAATTGGAGGGTAAGACAAAACAAGAGGCAGAAAAGAGAAAGCAACAAGACTGCTTAGAACACATTACAGGAGCACCAGAGACATTTCTGGTTAAAATAAAATAGAAACAACAAAAACAACAATAAATATGAAATTATCATGAGGGAGAATGTGGAGCACTTAGTGACGTTGGTAGTAAGGTACAGAGTGGACAATGATTCACAGGTTCCTGAAGACTTCTCGAGGAGAGAGTGGTGCCATTCACCAAGATAGGAAATCAAAAACAAAAATTTTTGTTGCAGTTTGTCTCCCTCTCCCCTCTCCTTTTTGGAAGAAAGAGAAGCAGAGAAGAGTTTTTATTTTGCACACATTTGAAGTGCTTGTGAAATGTGAATCCAAGAGGAGATATCCATTAGCAGTGATTCATAAGGAAAAGTTAGAGATCTATACAGCAGCTCTAAACTTAGAAATACATAGAGTCAGGGGGCACCTGGGTGGCTCAGTCGGTTGAGTGTCTGACTTCAGCTCAGGTCATGATCTCACAGTTCATGTGAGATCCCACAGTTCATGGGTTTAGTCCTACGTCGGGCTCGGTGCTGACAGTTCAAAGCCTGGAGCCTGCTTGGCATTCTGTGTCTCCCTTTCTCTCTGCCCCTCTCCCACTCACACTGTCACTGTCTCTCTCAAAAATAAACATACATTAAAAAAAAAAAGTCAATGTTAGATTTTAAAACATGAACCACCAGGGGTGCCTGGGTGGCTCAGTCGGTTAAGCATCCGACTTCGGCTCAGGTCATCATCTCACAGTCCATGAGTTCGAGCCCTGCATCGGGCTCTGTGCTGACAGCTTGGAGCCTGGAGCCTGCTTCAGATTCTTTGTCTCCCTTTCTCTAACCCTCCCCCATTCATGCTCTGTCTCTCTGTCTCAAAAATAAATAAACATTAAAAAAAATTTTTTTAAACATGAACCAAAATTTTTTGACTAATATTTATTTTAAATTAAGTTAATACAACTAAAAAATCATGCAAACTAGGAAACACTATTCTTGGTAAACCATATTTTCAAATATCCTACACTTCTCTACAAACAAGACTGAACAAACATCTACAATAGTAAAATTCAAATGATTAGAAAGGATGGGTTTATAGTACTAATTTCTACTGAGGTTTTACTTTTTAAAAAAATCTAATTTTACTCCCATTTCCCTCATAAACTAAGGCATTATTGTTAACTAAGGGAAAAAACTATTAAATCACATTAGACCGTGAACCTCACTATTGATACGTAAACCATAATAAGATTTTTTAAAGAACTTAATCACTTGGGGCACCTGGGTGGCTCAAGTCAGTTAAGCATCTGACTTTGGCTCAGGTCACGATCTCACACAGTTCGTGAGTCCAAGCCGGGTCCAGCATCTGGCTCTATGCTAACAGCTCAGAGCCTGGAGCCTGCTTCAGATTCTTTGTCACCCTCTCTCTCTCTCTCTCTGCCACTCCCTTGCTTGTGGGCTCTCTCTCTCAAAATAAACAAACTTAAAAAAAATTAATCACTTACTTTACTAGCTTTAGACATTCAATTTCTATCTGTATGTAAATGTTGGATTTCTGTCCTATAATCTTTTCTCCTCTCATTTATACCTTTTGCCCCCAAATCTATTACTATCAATCCAGAATTTGATAATGAGCTTAAGACACAAATCCAGCTGCCTCCTGGCCATCAGTATCTGACAGAAATATAATCACCCAAATCCAACCTGTCACAAATTCTTTTTTGACAAAAATAAAAATCCCATTCCTCCCTTCTATCAATTCCCACTTCAGTGAAAGGCAAAAGCTAGAAACCTAAATCTTCTATGAACCTTCTCCCTAATTCCAAATCCAATGAAATCACCAAGTCCTCTCTACTCCCAATACCCAAATCCAGACTCCCTATCATCATTTGCCTAATATTCCTGCCCTTAGCCTTAGACCACCCTTTAATCCACCCTCCTCACTGCAGCCAGTGACCTTTTAAAAATGCAAATCTGATCATTTCAGTCCCCGACTTTATACCCTTCAATAACTTATTTGATAAATATTGTAATCACCATCAAAGCTAATGAATCACTCCGTGAAAGCTCGGAGGTTCAATGAGAACTTTAGTTATACCCTTTTTTGTAGGTTCAATACAAAAGAATCATCAGGAAATTTTTTTAAATCCTGATAATTATTTACAACATACATGTAACAGCTGATACACTAAAAGAAAAGCAAATGAGACCGTTTGTAAAAGCAAAGACTAAAAATAATGTCAAGATCATAAAAAGAGAATACTATACAGCCCATGAATGTGGCATGTCCATATGTACTCTAATTGAATGAGCTCTAGGCTCTACTATCAAGTGAGGGGCAGTGAGGGGAGGTATAGAGTGTATAGTATTGCAAGCATTTGTGGTGCATTTTAAGAATATATTTGAGAATATAAATTTAAAAATCACAGGAAGGACCCACATAAAGATGGAAATAGTTGCCTCTAAAAAGTAAAAACAGGTGGTTGGAGGATAAAGGGGGAAAAGAAACTTTTTGCTGCATACTCTTTAGAACCTTTTGACTTGTATACTATGTCTAGTTATTACCTGTAATTTTAATATGATTTTCTCCCGCTTCAGTTTCACACAAAAGAAAAAATTTTAAAGTACTAACTACAAAAACCTCACTATATACTTCATCCCTAGGTACTGATCACTTAGTGCATCATTACGTTTCCTTCTTGACAACTCAGGAGTTCAACTTCCACAAACAAGATTTTATTCACTATTTCACTACTGCTGAGAAGGCTGTTGGTAATGACATCAGTCAACACTGCATGATAACTGTACTTGCTCCTTGGAAAAGGAGCAGCACCAGGTAGCATAAATTTATTACTAAATTGACATTAAAATCTTCAGGGATTAAGGAAAGCCACAAGTCTTATTTTTCCGGAAAATTCAAAAAACACGTTAAAAAAACAAAAACAAACAATCGCCTTGTGTCACTCAAAAACAAAACAAAAAAATGTGTAAAAATCTTCCAGAAAGGGAAGCAAATGATACTACATGGAGACACAGTCACATCCCTTAATGTAATGTGATTTAATTCTTATAGAGGTCCCTAAATGTCAGACTGGACTACCTCACACGTTCTACAGAAGAGACGAGATGAGAAGCAGGATGTATGACCTTATATTAGCACACACACCCCTGCCCTGGGCCCGCACTCTTCCCTGTCCCCTCCCTCCTTTGGGTGTCAGTTAGTCCCCTTAGGTCCCACTGGGGGGGGGGGGGGGTAGGGAGTACACTAGGTTAAGCAAACACCCCTCCAGGATTTAAAGGCAAAACTCTTCCAACCAAAGAAAAGAGAAAGATAACAAGGTCTGCCTGAGAGGACTGGGGGAGAGGCTGCTGTCTGATGGTGTCTACAGAAGGGCTGACACCAGATCCACTAGGAGGAGAGAGCATCAAGAACAGACTATCCGCAAGGCGAGGAGGGTAGGGTTGACGGGAAGCGAGCTGGGAGGGGTCCGCAGGCAGGGGGTGGGCTGCAAGGTCGCTCTGGGTTAGGGGGCGGCCGCGCCTGGGTGTCAGAGGAACTGTGACCGGGTCAGCTTACGGGAGGCCGTAACGGAGTCTGGAGGCTCCACGAGGAGTCCTAAGAGAGTCCGAAGGGGGTTCTAACGGGCTGTGCTGGGGATGGGGGGCCGTGACAGAACCGTCCGGGAGCTGGCGGGCCGGAGTGGTGTCTGACCAATGGAAGATACGATGGGTGGGGTCTACCGGGGACCCAGCGCAGCGATCTGGTGTCTGGGAGGCTCCTAGGCAGACCCGCTCACGGGGCGTCTCCGCTGGGGCGGGGCTGCCCCAAAGGAGCCAAAGAGCGAGACCGAGACGTGGGCCGGGCCGGGCGGCAGGGCCTCTGGGCGGCTTGGGCGGGTCTTACCTCGGGCTCCGCCGCGGTGGCCACTGCAGCCCCCTCCTCTTCGGGAAACGCCACCTCCTACCCGCGGCCCCAGGGTCAGGGCGCCGGAGACCGCAGAGGCTGAGGCCACCAAGAGTCAAACGGTTCCAGGAGGGTGGGCCCAGCTGCCTCAGGGTCCGGGAGAGCGGCCGCCGCGCATCCCCCGCCCTGTCAGAGAGACTCCGCCCGGCCCGCGAGGGCACATCCCCCGCCGCACCCCGCCCAGAGAGCACGCGTTGGACCGTCGCCTCAGCCGCTGTCGCCGCCTCTGCCGGTGCCGCGGGTGCCTCCTCCGCCGCCTCTCACAGTCCTTGCGGTACCCTCAGCAGCCACCGCCAACCGCCGCCGCGTCCCTCGTCCGCTCAGGCCCGCGCGCCCCCGACCCCGCGCACGCGGCCCCGCCCCGAGCGACTCCTCGGCTGCAGACGAGCAGGCGCGCGCGCACTTACCTCCCACGCCCCCTACCGGAGCTGGGCAGCCTGCCGGCCCTGCCCCCGCACGTGACGCCGCCGGAGAGAACGGCTGGCGCTTGCGCGGGCACGCCCCATTCGTCCGCCCCAGGCGGCCCCGCCCAAACTTTTCTTCCTCACCTTACGGCAGAGCTCGGAACGCTGCCTCAGATTCTCACTCCACTAGAGAGGAATGTCGCAAGGTTGGGGTAGAAAACTCTGAGTTTACGACTGTAGCTCTCGCTTTCCGGCCAATACTGAGGTGCCTGAAGGCTGGTTGGGGTGGTGAGGCCCGAGGCAGGTAAGAAGCCGCCTCCCCACTTTGGTTGGTAAGGCGGTGTGTCCCGTCGGGGAGCTGCTTTGCGGCCCTAGCCGACTTAACGTGTTGCCCCCTCCCCAGTTCTGGTGCAGGATTCTCAGCGCCGCCCCTCTTAGCCCCCGCCCCTTCCCACACACACGCCCTCTCCCCTCGCATTTCCCCGCCCCCGACCTCCTTTTCCTAGTCTCGCTTTCCATTCATTCCTCAGACTTTTCACTGAGTGCTTTCTGGTGCTTTAGACTCCAGGAAGTCAGAAGCAAATGAAACCGTTTCAGCTTTCTGAAGTGCTGTGTTACATGGGAGACTTTGAGAGAATCCGCAGTGGTAATAAAGTAAAATTATAAGAAAAAAAAAAAAAGGCACAGGGTCCTCTTTGAGCATAGAAGAGGGGCCCCTGCTTGTGTGGAACGACTTGGGGAAACCTTTTCCAAGGTGACCTTTTGGCCACTCTTGTGTTAAAAGGCCAGTGAGCAGTAGCTGGTCAGAGAAACGTGAGACAAGCAGAGAGAATGACGGGCACAAAAGCCAATCATAGTATTGGCTGTTAAGAGTAAAAAGAGGAATAGAATATAGCTGGCGGAAGCGATAGGTGTAGATTACCCTTTAAAGAAGCATCATAGTAAGATTGTGAGAGAGTTAAGGGGCGAGAATGTGGGCCGCAAGAATGTTTTCTTTAAAGATGGGAGACTTAGGCATAGAAGTGGTCCACCGTGGAACCCGAAGTGGACAATTCATGGATAAGGGTGGCTGATTGATAGCTTCAGGAGCACTAGTGGAACTCAACCTTGTATGCATGTTAGAATAACCTGAGAAGTTAAAAAAAAAAAAAAAATGCTGTTGCTCCACCCAAGACCAATTGAATAAACCGGGACTAGGGCCCAGGCCATCAGTGTTTAAAAAAAAAAAAAGTTTCTGAGGTGACTAACGCTGACGGTTGAGAACCAATAAAGGATGGGAAAGTAAGGAGGGGCAGGAAGTTGATGGTGTTGGCTCTGTAACATTAAGGTGGGAGTTATTTGATGAAAGAGTTGGGGCTGGAATGAGAAGCTTGAGCAGAGTGATGGAAGTTTTGGGTAACCACTCTGGGAAATGGGAAAAAAGTGTCATTTTTGCCTTTCCCTTCAACACAGTTACATCCCTCAATCTGAGGATGTAAAATGAAGTCCACCTCAGTTAGGGCTCTCTTTACTCTCCCTTTCCCTACCATCCAGCATTTATCAGCTGGGGATCCAACCTTAGGGCTGAATCAAGGGTATCTTTATTTATGTCCTCAAAAAAGATCAGTGCTAAGTCAATTTGAGATTCAAAGACTAACTTTACTCCCCTGGAAATTACTGCATACAGTGCCTTGCCAATTTAGAATCTTTTATTATTCATTTCATCAATCATTTAAGGAATAAGATATAAAGATAGTTAAGATATAGCCCTATTCAGGGGCACCTGGGTGGCTCAGTCGGTTGGGTGTCTGACTTCGGCTCAGGTCATGATCTCACGGTTTGTGAGTTTGACCCCCGCATCGGGCTCTGTGCTGACAGCTCGGAGCCTGGAGCCTGCTCCGGATTCTGTGTCTCCCTCTCTCTGCCCCTCCCCTGCTCATGCTCTGTCTCTCTCTGTCTCAAAAAGAAAAAAAAAAATTAAAAAATTTTAAAGATATAGCCCTATTAAGACCTCATAGTATTAGGGAAAACAAATCTTTAAAAAGAATAATTCACTTGGCAAGCAGAGAGGTCTGTATAAGGCAATGCCAAAGCCAGTGAGTGCAAGGCTACTGACTATTAACTAGGGCTAATTCAAAAACCAGTCTATCTGCCTCCAGATAAAAGACAGTTACTGTTGTCTGGTATGACTAGGGCTTAATATGGAGAGTAGGGGTGGGGCAGAGATAAAGGCGATAAAGTGGGTGTGAATAGATTATGAAGAGCCTTGAATTCCATGCTAAAGTGTTTAGATAATCTATAAGCAATTAATAGGTATAAAAAACAAAGATAAAATAACCTTTTTTACACCACAGACTTCTTTGGCAGCCTGGCCTATGAACCCTATCTCAGAATAATATTTTTAAATATATAAAATAAAATGCATAGAAATAAAATCAATTTTATTGGAAGTTTTAAAATATTCAAACAACTGTATGATGTAGTTACATATGTGCTTCTTTATGCATTAAATAATATCTGGCAGCAGGCCTAATTATGTAATTTCAAAATAGTGATGCATAGAAATTATATTTTGAGATACTCGTAGTAACTTCAATGTGATATTAAAATACCATATTTCTATTGGTGACAAAGACATAGGGACTGCTAATACTGCTGTGGATTATTGCCTATACTTATTGAAGAAAATGCTAAATTTCAGCTAGAGATTATTAAAAATCCAGAATGCAATTTTTTTCCCAGTCCAAGTTCATGGAACCCTAATTCTAGCTGCATCCTGGCCCATGGACCCTAGATTTATAAAAAGCTGACTGTAATAGTTTTTTTTTTAAACAAGAGCATGATAGATCCCTTCTCTGTTTCAGAAAAATACTAGAGTAGTTTTCACTTCCCAGCCTCTCTGTGGAAGTAGAGAACTGGCTATTTTCTTCTCCTCTTATACGGTAGGGGCAGCAACCAGTACTAATTAATCCACTGTTGCCTAATAATTTGGGCCTGCGAGAGTACTGTACTTGTGCCTATGTATGTAGGAGCAGTACTAGGAAATAAATTGGGAAAGATAGGCTGGGGCTCTTTTTGTGGAAATCATTGAATGTCAAGATGTAATTTGAACTTAATTTGGTAGATAATGGAGAGATGTTAAAATCTTTGGAGTAGAATAATGTAATTATTAGAGTTCTGTTTGAAAAATTAATCTAGAAGTAATGTGTAGGTTGGATTGTCAGAAGATAGGAATGAAGAGACTAGACCAATAAATAATCTTTAACTAAATTTTACTATAAAGTGATCTCTAAAGGGTCTGTTAAGTTACTTTGTTTCCCCAGTGTGACTGACCAGTCTAAAGAAACATAGATTGAACTAAATTACATACCTTTCTACAGAGATGTGCTTACCAGTGTGGAGGTCCATTAGCATTTTACATGTCAAGAGGCCAGCCCATTCTTTTGTATTATAAGTGATAATGTTAGTATTTTTGATAGGCAGTGGCTTTACCACATATATAGGTTCCCAGGTGTTGCTAAGGCCTTTCTTAGTTAAATTCCATCTACACGTGTTAAATCCTACGTTTCTGACTTTTTAAGGTCAAGATTTCTCTCTCCTTGTCAATCCCTTAAACCTCTTGGATGAGTAAAATGCATTAGCAAACAAGAAGGAAGTCCTTGAAGCCCAGATAACCTGTCTCATTAGAAATTGATCAATACCAAACTATGTGAAATTTACTGCGCAGATTTCAGCTAGTTCCCAACTTGTGTGCTTTTTTAAATATATTCAAAAAATTAATTATGGGATCCAAATATTACTAATCCAAATAAGTAATGTGAAGTTAACTTTCTGAACCAGATTCTCTGAGAGACTACTTTCTTCAGCATGACTAGCTATACTGATCTTGTCCGTCTAACTTTTGGAGAACATTTGGACAGTGATATGGTTTAACAGGCTGAAAATCAAGTTTATGTAGAGGCTAAGGTTCATCTGTCTGTCTCCTTTTTAGGGGAACCAGGAAACAGGTCTATCTGAAAGCAGAAAGAATACTGGAAATTTTTGAAGCTTTTTAAGAATTTTTATTACAAAAGATCTCTGAAATTTCCTTTCTCTGGCTTCTGATTAAGTGACTACTACCCCTTCCACACCTTTATCTGTTATGAAAGCACCAAACACAGTCCTGATACTGAAAAAAATTGTCCCATTTACAATTATTATTTTCGAGCGTCTAGATTACAGGTTAAAAAACTTGAGGACTTCCTTCCCTTATGGCCAGTGAGTAAATGAATACTCTCTCATAGTAGAGTGGTAGGTTCAAGTCCTCCATCAAAGCAATGGCTTGGAGATTTCTGACCTTAGTTGGCTCTAATTTTCTCACTACTATTTGTTGTAGCAACTTGGTACTTTACATTAGCAGCTAAAATAAATAGTTGCTGGAAATGTTTAGCCCTACTTAATAGCATATAATTAAAATTTGGTTAGGTAGTTCACAAATATTTTGTATTAATTAACATTTAAAGACAAATTGCTAAGACAGAAAATTCTCTATGTTATTGGATCCCTTCAGATCCTGCTTTCCTATCAGCACAATACAGTAAAACATAAATTCATTATTTTTTTCATTCATTCATTATTTATTGAACCCCTGAGTGGCTCAGTCAGTTAACCAAGCTGACTCTTGGTTTCAGCTCAGGTCATGATCTCTCAGCCTCGTGGGTTCCAGCCCCAAGTCAGGCTCTGCACTAGCAGTTGTGGAGCCTGCTTGGGATTCTTTCTCTCGCTCTCTGCCCCTCCCCCACTTGCTCTGTCTCTGAGCAATATATAAAAAAACTTTTAAAAACTTTCATTGAGCCCCTACTATGTGCCAAGCACATTTTTGAAACTCATTAATTAGGAGTTTGTAATAACAATTTACCTCTTAACTATCTATGAAAAAAAATACTTTACCAGGCTTTGAAATCTACAGGACAAATAAGACTAAAACTTGATGAGTTTTTCATACTCTTTCAAACTGTGTCTGCATATAGCTATTGTGTGCTGAACACAGTGGTTATTTATGAAATCAGGCAGATCGTAACTTCAGCTTGATCACACCTTATTAGCTTTAATTTGTTTATACGTAATACGTATGATAAAATTCTGTCCACTCCTTCACAAAATGTTATCTTACTCAAACCCCTCATTGAACCTCTTGGCCTCCCTACACACTGTCTTTACAACCCCAGGTATTTCAAATTTTGCATTTGTACAAAGTCATTTCTCGGAAGATTTTAAGCAAAACACAGCTTAAGGAAAGGCTGGTGTTTACATCAAGTTTATAGTAAGGAAAAAAATTGTAGTACAATTAGAATTGGAACCTTTGAGTTAGAAACAGTAGACTGAAAATAAAATTATTTTCATGGTCAATGACATCTTAGCCATTGATAGCCATGCCTAGTAACAGAACAGTAAATGGAGAACCTTGGTGCTAGAAGAAATTCTAGAAAGTCTTCTAGTTTATCTTCCTGGCCCAAGGCAGGACCAAATGGAATTTATACTTAAAATACTTTAAAGTTAAGTATTCTGGTAGGAGAGTTAACAGGCATCATCATCATACCAAGTAGTTTTTCTACTTTGAGAGCTGAATTCCTCTATTTGTAAAATATTGATGTCAAGAGGAATATTGTTCAATTTATAAATAATTTATACAATTGAGAAATCTTCCTGTTTATAACAATTTTGTGTTTTTAGGAGTTTTTCAAAATGTATTTTACTTCTATATTTTATTCAGGAGAAACATTTATTAAATTTTCTCCAGTTTGTCAAGCACTAAAGAAACAGGGATGCATAAAATCTAATAATTTCTGCCCTCAAGAGGGATATATAAATCTTGATGGTAATTTTTACATTCTACTTTATACATATATTTAGGTTTAGGCTAGCATTAAAAGAAAACGTTTAATAGGGGGAAATTGAAACCAAAAAAAAAAAGTTTGAACTTCCTTCCTGAAAATATTTCTGCTTATGCTGCCATGAAAAGCACATTTGGTCTTTGGATTTGATTCTTTTTGTGAAATTGCAAATGGAATCATACATTAGAAGTTGGACATAATCTAATTTTAGTAAATAGATTAATTTTACATCTTTGTGTTTGAATATTTATAGAAGAGATATTAGACTTTCTCTGTTTTGTTTTTTCTTTTCTTTCCAGAGGACAGAAGAGACCAGTGAGTTGAAAGAATAGACATATTTTAGGTCAGTGTAAGAGTGGGAGATGGTATATCCTTTTTTTTCCTGAATGGAAATAGCTGTATTTATTGGTTATATGCTTATTATAAAAAGAAAGGGGAAAAATATAAAGCAAACAGTATTAAAAGGTAGAAGGAAAAAAGTGTTAAGAAGCATTAATAATTCTCTTTTTAAAACTATATTTAAACTTTGGCTATCATTCTTGATTTTTTTCGTGTATATTTTCTTGTATAAATTTTTATATAAACTTCCTTTTCGTAGCATATCATAAACATATTTCCATGTCAATACATTGGTATCTACAACTTTATTTTTTAATGACTGAAAATATTTCATTGTATGAAAATCTATTATTTAAAATTAATCAGTCCTCTTTTGAACTTTCAGATTGTTTCAGTAGTTCTTTTATAAATATTGCTGTGATGAACATCCTTCATAAATTTTTGCACACATCCTTAATATTTCCCTTAAGATAAATTTCTGAAAGTGTCATACCTTCACATAGACATTTCTTAAGAATTAAAATATAATGGCAAATTACCCTTCAAAAAGCTTGCATATGTTTATATACTCCTGTCAACAATGAGAATGCTTGTTTTTCCCATGGTCTCTCAGCAATGCTAGTTATTACCTGTTTTCCTCATCTTTGCTAATTTGATAGGTAAAAAATTAAATCTTGCTTTAACTTGATTTCCTTTGATTACTAGTAAAGGGTTGAGTATCTTTTCATGCATTTATTGGCCACGTAAGTGTATTAAGCTCCATTTTCTTCTAATATTTTTGTTTCTTAACATTTAAATGTTATTACACTTAAAATATGAGTTCATATAAGGTATGAGGCAGAGATCTAACTTCTTTTTTTTTTTTTTATCAAATGATTAACATGTTGCCTCACTGCCATTTATTAAGTAACTCAGCAAGCACGTCCCAAACTTCACTGCACAGCCAATAAGGTGTTAATAGATATTCTGTTTAAAAGGAAAAAAAAAGTGTCTCGTGGTCAAATGAGTTTGGGGGAAAAAATAAGACCAAGAAAAGTTACATTTCCTTATTACAAAACTTCTAGTCTCTAATATGATTGTGTGCATTATGAGCCTCCAATGAGGACTTTTAGGATGAAGCATTTCCCTAACTTATTTAACCATATAATCTTATTTTTTTTCTTTCAAGAAATACCTTTGAAATCTGTGGAAGTGTACTGTCCAAAATAGTAGCCAATAGCCACATGTAGATATTTAAATTTAAGTTTAAATTACTTAAAAATTAAATGTTCAGTTCCACAGTCTTATGGGCCACATTTCAAGTGCTCAGTAGCCACATGTAGCAAGTGACTACTGTATTGGACATTGCCAATAAGGAACATTTCCATTATCATCAAAAGTACTATTGGACAGCACTCTTTTAGAACACAGTTCATTGAAACTGACTCCCAACCTATTGGTTTTCTACTGAACCAGCAGCTTCTTCCCTTACTTGTATCAGATTGGCTTCCATTGAATTGTAAATTTTCCCTTTAAGGTAGTTTTTATTACCTTTTATGTAATTACCTTGTTGTTTTTTACAACAAATATTCCAGTAATATACATTTTAAGGATTTCACGATTAAGATGAAAAAGTAGTCTCTTCCTTTTGCTAAAATTAAGCCTTCGTTTAGGAATTGTTCTATACTATGATTTCAATATTAACTTCATTTAGCTACAGAAGTTGGAAGATGTTATAAACTGTTACTGCAGGGTTTGTGTATTCTGACAATACACAATTAACATCGTTGCTCCACTCAGGTCGAGAGAACAATTTTCTCTGGAGTTAGCATTCACCCTTCTTCTGCCAAAGGTAAAGCACAGAGCAGAGTCATGCCCTAGCTAAATCTATCTTTGATGACTTTGTGGCCTTATAAAAAAGACAGATGTGCTTTATTTTCAAGAAATCTCTCAGGCCCATTATTACCACCCCAAATATAGGGAGCAGGGAAGACAACTCTTTTTGAGTCCGCTATATATGTCAGATGACATGCTGAGTGTTTTCACTCATGTTTTTATTTTGTGTAACAGTCTATGAGGCAGGTGTTATTATTACCTCATTTTACAGATGAGGAAAATGAGGCCCAGAAAGAGAATAAATAACTTGCCCAGATTCACACAGATAGGCAAGTGGTGAAGTAAAGCCTGGACCCAAAGCCTCCTAGCCCCAAAACGTAGAACTAAAATATATTTTGTAGAACTTTACAAATAGAACTATGAGGAGGTTATTGTCTCCCCAGTTCACTCTTCAGTCTTCCTTACCATCCACCAAGGCCAAGTACATAGGTCTTCTTATTTCTGAAGGAGTTTACTATTAAGTGAAGAGGAGAAAAGACAAAACACAAAACCAAAGCAGAAAGGGGGATGTTACAAACAATGCAAACGTCTTAAGAGGACTTATTTCTCTTTTTACCCCGAATCTATATTTTCTGATTCCTTTTTTGAAATGTTTCATTCATCTGGCAAATATTTATTGTACCTCAGATGTGCCATGCACAGTGCTCCCTGTATAGAAAGGAAATATCCCTAGGAGAGTTCTAGATGGTTCTTGGTTCTTTTGCTGGATCCCCTTCTGTCTCCTTTTCCCCCACCCCATTAGTAATGGGATCGTCATCCTTTATGGTCACCCTAACTAAAACCCACAGACAATTTCCTAATGATTCTCTTTCACCCAACTGTTCTCTAATCACTTATTGAGTCTCTGTCTACAATACCTTTCCTCCTTGCCTCCCCATTTCTACCATTTCCCCTGATTTAGGCCATTTCCTCCTACTTTCACTTTCAATAAAAATCTACTTGATCTCTTCCTCCAGTTGCTCTCCCTACCAATTAATCCTATGTACTATGGCTGAATTATTAAACTTCCTAAAGCACCAGCCTTGCCATTAATGGATTCCCATTTCCTCAGTATAAATTCCAAATTCTTTCACCTGGACTTCAGTCTGTTACCATTTAGCTTCTAATAATTTTCCTCTGACCTTCATCTGTACCCCTATTCCTACTTCATTCCAGCCAGACTGGAATGAGCCTCTAGGGGCACTTCCCTTGCCTCTCTTACCTTCTTAATGCCTTTCTCCATGCATCTAATTCTATATGCCTTTCAAGAGCCAGCTTTTATGCCACTTTTTCCTGGAAGTCTCTCCTGATCTCAAGTCTCCTTCCCTTTCTTAGCCAGAGGTGATTGTTCACTCTTCTGAATTCCCATACATTTTATTTCTGCCCCTTGTGGGTTTCTGATCTTATTGACTATAAGCCATCTTATACATCTTGGTATCTCCCACAACAGCTATTAGGTACTCAGTAGGTGCTTATTGAGTAAAAAGAATTGTATATTCACTATGTATTCATTATAACATAATAGGCTTATGCTCAGTCAGGGTAGGAACTATGACTATTTCATTCCCATTCTGTATTTTCAACCCCTAGCACAAAGGAAACACTCAGTAAGCATTTGTTAAATAAAATACATCACAGTTATCAGTTATTGGGATATAAATTTCCTTGAGACACAATAGATGTCTGGAAATACTACTTTATGTTATATTTTTTAAAATATTAGTTACCAATGTTTCTTCATTTTATATTAACAAATACTCCAGGATAAAGGTCATGTATTAATATTCTCACTTTACAGAAGAGGATACTGAGGCTTAAAGAAATTGAGTAGTTTATTTATGATCATACGGCCAATGAGTAACAGAATTGAGTCTAAAATTCAAGTCTTCAGATGCTAAGTTTAGAGTTTTTCTTCGCTAACAATGCTTTGGCCAAAGGCTCCTTTGGTTCCATTTGCTTTAGAATTGTTGGGGTTAAACTATTGCTAGCATGGTGGGTGGAATAGACCTAGATCCTTGACTGACCCATTGTCTGGATGTTGGATATTTTCAAAATCAAACAGAACACTAAAACCACTTTCTGAGGGTGCCTGGGTGGCTCAGTCGGTTAAGCGTCCGACTTCAGCTCAGGTCATGATCTTACAGTTTGTGGGTTCAAGCCCCGTGTTGGGCTCTGTGCTGACACCTCAGAGCCTGGAGCCTGCTTCAGATGCTGTGTCTCCCTCTCTCTCTGCCCCTCCTCCACTTGTGCTGTTTCTGTCTCTCTCAAAAATAAATAATAAACCTTAAAAAAAAAAATTTAAGCCCTTAAAAAAAAAAAGAACTATATATTCTGAAGGAAATCTTGGCCACTTATGTCACTCCTTCCAAGGTGAGATGCCTGTCTTTTCAGGAACTCTTCTCCTTATAGGCTTCTATCCCTAGTTGGGTTGGCTATTAATATGTGGGTCTGATTTCAGTGTAGAGAGTAGGTCTCCAGGTATTTGCCAGACAGTAAAATCTGGTACTCACCACTACATAGTATTCATTGAGAGCAGGGGGAAGAGATTGGGGGAGCTTTGCTTGATGCACAAGCAGTCATTCCATTTTCATATTAATTTACTCTTAAGTCACATCAGCAGCAAGCTGAGAACCTACCCTCCATAGACTTGTTTTTACTAGACTGCTGTTAATTCATTTGCCATCAGACTGGATATGAAGGATCGTTATAAGAAACAACTTCATCTATCATAAGAATATTGAGGGACATTATTCATTATGATACACCTTGTCTTTTATGAAAATTGCTTGAAAAAAAAACTGCCTAACCTTAATACAAAGAATGTTTTTACCTCTCCTGAGCAATTGCTTTGTTTTTACCTTACGGACATTGTGAATGTTTAACTTTATAGTCTCTGGCTAGCTGCCAAAAATCTTAGAGCCAAATTTGTGGCCCACCCATAGCAAATGTGCTCTATGCCTCGTTAAACTTTGTTCCAGGCTCTAGTTTATGTCTCTCCTGAAGTTATTCTCTTTTCTTAAGAAAATCTTAGAGTACCCTCTTTCCCTTGGCCCCTGGGTGTTCCGTATCTGCAGCCCCCAGACCTCGCCTTCCCAAACCCTGACCCAGCTGCCGCCCACCCTCAATGCTCCTCTTAAAAGCTTGGTCGCCCCCAATGTCCAGGTCTGGATACGGAGGCCAAACCCGGGGTCTGCCTTGAGGGACCAGCAACCCACCCCACCCGGCGTCCCCTTCCCTTCCTTCCCCCTGAAAAAAAAAAAAAAAAGAAAATCTTAAGATTTGGGGCACCTGGGTGGCTCAGTCGGTTAAACATCCAACTTCAGCTCAGGGCATGATCTCATGGTTCATGGGTTTGAGCCCTGCATCTGGCTGTGTGTTGACAGCTCAGAGCCTGGACCCTGCTTTGGATTCTGTGTCTCCTCTCTCTGCCCCTCCCCCACTTGCACTCTGTCTCTCTCTCAAAAATAAATAAACATTTTAAAAAAACCTTTTTTTAAAGAAAAGAAAATCTTAAGATATTTTCATTCGATCTTATGTTGTATATTTATATTAATATGTATGTGTATATACATATATTTCTCATAAACAGCCCTATATCGTTCCTGAAATAGTTCAGATTATTATATACTATATGCACATAAAACCATCTTTGGTGCTTCTTAATTACCTCACTTACTTTAGGGTCTTTTTTCTTGAGGGGTATATTTATTTTTTCTTACAGGTTTTTCAGACTTTTGATTACAGAAAAATGTCTGTGCCACAAAATTTTATTATTTTAGTAGTGTAATCAAATGGTAAAATACCTGGTCTGATGGCCAGAATTGATTATTAATGGCTAGAATTAATTGATTATTCTAGCCCAGTCTTTCACAGAAATGATATTATTATAATATGCTTTGTTTTATACTCTCAATCTGCATGTGATCGTTTATTGCTTTGGATTTTTAGTGATGTTGTAATGCTGTCAGGTCAATGCACAGCAGTTAACTCTCTCTGGCTTAAATATTATGTTATCTTGCACATTTATCAGACTTCTTGTCTTTGTTAGCACCTTACCTTCGGTGATCATGAGCATATTAATCTTATCATATACTTTGTGTTGCTGTACTCTAAGTTAGTCATGCTTTTGTTTGGAAAAGATAATATTTGCTTCCAAACTTCATTTGCTTTCACTGGTGTGGAGCGCTATGTAGATGTTCTGATCATCTTACTAATACCATTTAATTAATAATATAAATGCTATTGGAACAACATTTTATATTCTTTTAATAACTTCAAGTAAAATTATTTGGCCTTTCTGCAACTCACTGAGGCATGTAAGCAGATATATGCCCTTTTTACAGACAACAAAGCGAAGACAAAATCATTTAAATTTTGTGATAAAACTAGGGCTAGATCCAGGTCTCCTGATTCCTGTGCCTAACTACCTTTCAATGATAAAAATTTCTAACTTATAAACATTACATAGTCTTTATCTTACCCCTTGAAGTTAAAGATGAGAAATGGATGAGGAAAACTAGATCACTCATACTCAAAACTGAGCAGAATCAGGAATGATTTTCATTTGTAAAACTCATGATTTTCTGTTCTTGAAATGTTATTTCATTTATCTTTTTTTCAAGTTTATTTATTTATTTTTAAAAGAGACAGAAAGCACAAGCAGGGAAAGGACAGACAGAGAGAGGGAGACACAGAACCTGAAGCAGGCTCCAGGCTCTGAGCTCTTAGTGCAGAGTCCGACGCAGGGCTCAAACCCATGAACTATGAGATCATGACCTGAGCCAAAGTTAGACGCTTAACCGACTGAGCCATCCAGGCACCCCTGTAGTTCCTTTTAACTACAGCTCTAATCACTGTCACTTTCCATTATGGAATGAGGAAGCAATATTTTTATCTTATCTCAAAAATAAATGTTGAAATGGAAACTATTTCCCTTGTTAATAAGCAACATTTTTCTTCAGACTCTTTGAAAATTCACTTTAACGTAAAAATAACTTGCCATTGTTATCATGCATATTCATTAAAGGACCAAATATAGGGTTAATGGTAGGAAGTTTGATAAATGTCTGTTATAATTTTAACCAATCTCTGCATTTAAAGAGGAAGATAAAAATTCATGCTTACTGTTTCAGCATGAAAATTTTCCAAAGTTTTCATTTTAACTAATTGTTAACACACAATCCAGAAGCTAGAGTCTGTTGGATGTTTACTCTCAGGCAGGCATTATTGCTAAAAACTTTACAATTATATTTAATCTTTAAAAAAACCTGTAAGAGTAGCTACTATTTATGATCCCCATTTTACAGCAAGGTATCATATTCAACAGTAAATATTATCTTCTGCCTCTCCTTCAGCTACTGGAATTTCTGATCAGCCCTGGTCAGGACAAGATGGACCCTGTAGTTTTGAGTTACATGGACAGTCTACTGCGGCAATCAGATGTCTCGCTGTTGGATCCTCCAAGCTGGCTCAATGACCATATTATTGGATTTGCCTTTGAGTACTTTGCCAACAGTCAGTTTCATGACTGCTCTGACCATGTCTGCTTCATCAGTCCCGAAGTTACCCAGTTCATCAAGTGCGCTAGCAACCAAGCAGAGATTGCCATGTTCCTTGAACCCCTAGACCTCCCCAACAAGAGAGTTGTATTTTTAGCCATCAATGATAATTCCAATGAGGCAGCTGGGGGAACCCATTGGAGTTTGTTGGTTTATGTCCAAGATAAAAATAGCTTTCTTCATTATGATTCCCATAGCAGAAGCAACTCAGTTCATGCAAAGCAGGTAGCAGAGAAACTGGAGGCTTTCTTAGGCAGAAAAGGAGACAAACTAGCCTTTGTGGAAGAGAGAGCCCCTGCTCAACAAAACAGCTATGACTGTGGGATGTATGTGATATGTAACACTGAGGCCTTGTGTCAGAACTTCTTTAGGCAACAACCAGAATCACTACTGCAGCTACTCACTCCTACATACATCACAAAGAAAAGGGGGGAATGGAAAGATCTCATTGCCAGACTTGCCAAAAATTAGCTATCAAAGAATATTTGCGGCTGTTGAAGTCTCCTCTTTCTGCCCATCCCCATCTATTGGATGGCTGTAATCTCAGTGCCTGAAAGAAGATGCCTGGTATCTTATTTTTCCCTGGAAGAATGTCATCTTCTGCATTATCCACATGGAAAGTTTCACTTTAACCCTAACTTGAGAGCAATATGCTCTGTGAAAATGTCTTGAAGTTATGCATCAAAACCTTAAAACCACGCTGTCTGAACATTTATTATTTCCCTTTTTGTCTCCCTTATTCCCATTGGCTTATTCAAAGGAAAAGCAGTGATCTTTAAAGAAACCAAGTGTATGTCATATCCAGAAGAATGCAAGAAGAACATTATAGAAGAATCAAAAACTTATTGCACAGCCCTGCATATTTAAAGAGATCAACTGGCTAGAAGCAGGTCAAGATCTAACCTAATTCAAGATCTAAATATTCTAAGAATCAGTTATTCAGTTCTGTGATACCTCTTCCATTCTCCGTGCAGAGGCTTTCCCAGCTATCTTTGTAACCTTTGCAGATATTTGATAAAGATGATGTTAGCCCATCTTCCCCCACTCTATTCCTGGAGTGTTTTAAGAAAGGGGGAATCTTTAACTTCATTAAAATAAATGGCTGTTGGACCTTTTAGTTTGCTCAGTGAATGGGTTGACTTGCTCCTCTGCATTGATAACAGCTTTTCTTCACCTTGTCTGTTAGCCATGCAACACTCCTTCCTTTTATATCCAAAGTTCTGTGGTTTTAAAACTCATAGCCAATAACTTCCCAAGGTTGCCTGTTATTTCTAATAAATATTGCTGCTTTCTAATAGTCATAGTTTTTCCTTTCCTCTTTATCCATAATCTGGCAGAATTGTTTTCAACCATGGTGATTTCAGGACTATTATCATATCTGAAACTTGCAAACTGAAAGTTGGCTTGTTTTTGTTTTTGTTTTTTGCAGTTATAAAGCAGATAAAGTGAGCTTTCTCAACCCTTTCACTTAATTCAAAATGCAGACGATGTAATTTTTAAAATATGGAACCAAGAATAAAAAGAAATGCTATCCCTCCTAAATCATTGATGTGTTTTTTTCTGAGTTGTTTCAAATAATTAACAACCCGATATGTTGGGTACACACATTAATTCTATTCCTAATGAAAACTAGATTGCAGTGCTTACAAGACTTAAAAACCAAAGATTAGTTTCAGCTGTGAAATTTATTTCACCTCCCTCCCCAACCTAACCTTGCCCCCAGCCCTCATAGCCCAAAATAATCTCACCACTCAGTAACCACAAAGGCAGTAACTCCATTCTTTTTAGTCAGGGGAGTGGGGGGAAACCACAGTGTAAGTAATACAGGTTACATAGCAGGCCCAAGTGAACATGAGTTGAAACTGAAAGTCTGAGAAAGCTACAGAAAAAGTTTCCATTTCAAGTCAGTATGTTTTGGATAAAAAGGAGACCTAATGAAGATGGGAACAGGCAAAAAAAAAAAAAAAAAAAAAAAAGATTAGGAACTGGCAATCAGCCATAGAGGTGAAATAGGGAGGGAAGGGGAGTAAGAGAAGTGACATGGAATGCTGAAGCCATGATTGTAGATAAAGATAAGAAGACAATATTATTTTAGTAACTGTTGACTTAGGTATCTAGTCTAGACTATGAAAAAGGCAAATGCTCTCTGGGAAAAGTTGTTTCTATAATGCAAAGTATGTCTGTTTAAATGTCAGATTGTCTCCCTCTTATAAGTTAATACATATGAGAGCAATCTTTCCTGACTCCCTAAAAGTCATACCAGAAATAAATTACATTTTGAACTAAACTAGTAAAGTCTTAAAAAAAAAAATCTAAGGTCTCCTTTTCCAAATGAATAACGTGATTGGACTGTGCCACAAGTTAGTCTTCTATAAAACTTTTGAGTATGGCATTTTTAAGTATTAGCATTATAAATGACAGGAGACTTTAAGAGTTGACTTGTAACATTTCACTAGATACTTTAATAGCCATAGGTCATGTACTTGCTTGACCATACACCATTGATGCTATGTGATACAAAATAGGGAAAAGATCTTTTGTGGTATTGTTTCCTTTTCTCAGAGTCAAAAGAATCCAGTCTGCAAAACGCAGCTTCAAAATATTCAAAAGGAAAGCAAGATTTTTAGAACTGGATTGAGCAATTGTTACACTGAACTTCCCTGCTTTCAAATACCCTGATGTATTGCTCCAAAAGTATATTCATACTTGTCCAACCCATGTCTCTTGGAATTTAGAAAAGTTACCACTTATAAACCCAGCTATAGATGGTGGTCAAAAATAAAAAATTATCAATGGGCTTTTTTTTTTTTTTTTAGTATAGCTGACACATAATGTTACATTAGTTTTAGGTATACAGTGATAATATATTAATACAGATTAATATTAATACAGGTAATATATTAATACAGATATTTAATCCCGTTCAAATCATAAATATTTCTCCTCTTTTGTTAGATGGCTGTTAAAGTTCCTAAACACTAGTCCTAACTGGATCAGAATAATGAAAAAACCACAAGTGGATTATATTTCTGATATAATCAGAATACCTTATTATTTTTACTGTAAATTTTACTATCTCCATATTAACCATATGTTTTAATAAAACATATTTCATTAAAATGACAAAATAGAATTTCTTAGTCTTGGTTATCTACTGATACTGAAGTTTTTTTCTTCCATCACTTAAAATAGAAAAGGAGAAAATACAAAAATTTACATGCTGTGCTCATGGGAAAGAACATGAGTGTTTTAATCAAATTCAAGCCCCATCTGTTATAAATGTATAGCCTCAGGCAGGTTTAAGATTGAGTCGCCTTGGGGTGCTTGGGTGGCTCAGTCTGGTAAGCAGCCAACTCTTGATTTCAACTCTTGAAATCAAGCCTTAGTGTGGAACCTGCTTGGGATACTCTCTTTCTCCCTCTGCCCCTCTCCCCCACTTGCACTCTTTCTCTCTCTCTCACTCTCTCACAAATAAATAAACTTAAAAAAAAAAAAAGGTTAAGTAGCCTCATTTGCAAAATGAAAGTAGTAGTGTGTTTAAGCAAGTGCTATAAGGATTCAATATTCTAGGTAAAGCATACAGTAGACACTAAAATAAACCTATTGCCATCTATCTCACTACCGAGTTCCATTTTAAGTCTAGCAACAAGTTTAAAAAATTAGTTGTTTTTTTAAGATTTTATTTAAGTAATCTCTACACCCAATGTGGGGCTCAAACTCACAACCCTGAGATTAAAGAGTCACACACTCCCACCAAATGAGCCAACCAGGTGCACCTGAAAACTTAGTTATATTGTAACTAAACAGCTGTATAAAAAATGGCCTGATAGTTAAAAACTTAGTCAAGGATTGTAAATGGCAACAACTAATCTTCCTATCACTTTATAATGTACAAGTTACTTTGTTACTAGATATTATAATTATATAATCTCACTTAATTGTCATGTTTTGCCAGGTATCATTATTCTAGTCATAGATAAGAAACAAACTCAGAGAAGTTCAGTCACATGATTGAGAGTGACCAGAACTCCTTACTTGAACATTTTTTTTTCAACGTTTTTATTTATTTTTGGGACAGAGAGAGACAGAGCATGAACGGGGGAGGGGCAGAGAGAGAGGGAGACACAGAATCGGAAACAGGCTCCAGGCTCTGAGCCATCAGCCCAGAGCCTGACGCGGGGCTCGAACTCACGGACCGCGAGATCGTGACCTGGCTGAAGTCGGACGCTTAACCGACTGCGCCACCCAGGCGCCCCGTTACTTGAACATTTTAAGTAATCTCTCACTTTATACATTTCATAAATTCAGCTGGTATATTACAGACAGCAATATTGAGAAATTGTCATCTCAATTAACTGCTGGGTAGCAGAACCTATATAACTGGCTTTGCTTCATATGTTAGGTCATGTTTGGATCAGCTCCTGACATTGATCTACCGATCTAATGCATTTTAAAAGCCCTACATTGTACTTCCTTTCACATTCCATGCATATGAAAGATGGGAAGTAGAAAGAGAACAGCAGCCTTGGGTATCTCATAAAAAAGAGCTTAAAGGAATTTCATTTTATACAAGTAAAACTGAGCAAAGGGGCGCCTGGGTGGCTCAGTCGGTTAAGCGTCCGACTTTGGCTCAGGTCATGATTTTGTGGTTTGTGAGTTTGAGCCCCGCGTGGGGCTCTGTGCTGACAGCTCAGAGCCTGGAGCCTGCTTCTGATTCTGTCTTCCTCTCTCTCTGCCTCTCCCCCGCTTGTTCTCGGTCTCTCAAAAATGAATAAATGTAAACAAAATTTTTTTTAAAAACCAACAAATAAAACTAAGCAAAGATGGAGCACTCTGTACGCAAGTGGGGAAAATGAGACAAAAGAAATTCCACTAAGGAAAAATCTGGTGCTAAATGCATGTAAATGAAGTTTTCTTATGTAGGGAAAAGCTAACATGTCAGAGTGTCAAAGGAAATGGAAGCCAACTTCAGTGTCAGCAGTAGGAAGAGTTATCAGGAAACTAGAAGAAAATAATTAGATCCTGTGGTTTGTGCTAAAAGACAAGAGAGAAGGATTACTTTGTGCCTCTTTTCCTTCTGGATACCCAAACGAAGAAACCTGTTTGGAACCCTCTCCCCATGACACAAGCTGGGTCAAAGTTTTCTGCACTGGGCTGTGCTTCCCCAGCCAGCTCACACTCCGGCTCTCCACTGCTGCCACCTCAGTCTACATTCCACAAGCCTGCAAAGCCCTTACCTCCTCCTGCACTCTGCAACTTCAGAAAGAAAACAGGAACTACCATGTACCCCTTCAACGTTCCTGACTCCAAATCTATGAACCTACCTGTATCTATACCACTTTTGAGCATTCTTCACTCCTATTGCAGTGACTCTCATAAGGAAAAGGCTAATCCCTTAACCTGTACACAGGACCTTGTGCAAACGGCATACACACACACGTACACACACACACACCATCGTCATCATGTCCACTCTTCTCTGCTGGCTCCTTTCCAATAGCACCTGGATGTATAGATGTATTAAATATCTCCATCTTTAAAAATAAATAAAAGCATAACCTCATGTCTCCCTCTAGATATTGACCTTTTGCTTTCCTCCTCTTTAACAGCCAAATCTAAAGTGTCACAATTTCTCACCTCCCTCCCACTTCTCAAACCACTTTAATCTAGATTCTGCTCCCACCACTGTACAAAAACTTCTCAATAAGATCACTTACGGTTCTTATTTGACTAGTCTTCCTAGCAACATTAAACCCTCCTTTTCAAACCACTCTTCCTTTAATTGATGTGACACCTAGTTTTCCTAGTACTTCGCTGACCACTCTTTCTTATTTGCCAGTTTCTTCTCAACTTGTTAGAGATTCTCAGGGTTTAGGCTCTCCCAGCCATTCACCAGGCTAATGATAGAGTTGGACACTTCTCTCCTGAACTCTTCCAAAATTCTACCTGTATACCCTTTTACTGGACATTTCCCTTGGATATTTCATAAGCAACTTGAACCCAGCCAATCCTAAAGCTCAACTCATCTTCCCCCATCATCAAACCTACTTTATCAGTATTCTCTACCTCAGAAAATGACACCACTACTCACCCAGTTCTAGCCAGAAATCTAGGAGTCATCCCTGACGTGTGTGTCTCTCTCAGATTCCACATCTATCAATCTCAAAGTGATGTTCATTCCATATCTTAAATATCTTTTAAATATGTGTATTTCTCTCTATTGCCAATGCCACCACTCTAGTCCAAACAACCACCAGCTTTCATCTGGACTGCCACAATGGCTTCTAGGGTAGTCTCCAGTATTCATGCATACTTTCCATCCCTCAGTCCATTTTATATTCTGCCCATATATTAAAGCTCAGCATAATCTGGCCCCTTCCTGCTTTTCTTGCTCTTTATGAGCTAGACCACCCTTGCCCTACTTGACTGTACTCCAACTCTGCAGACCTTCTTATAGTTCCTCCAACACAACCCATTCTTTTCTCCCCTTAAAGCCTTCCTACCTGCTGTTCTCTCCCCCTTTAACTCCCCCATGTTCTTCCTCAGGGAAATTCCCATGTAATCTCTTCCTCAGGGAAATCTTCCCTGATGCACCAGACTAATTTGCTTTCAATGTGCCCAAATCACATATAATTTTTGGTGTTATATCTCTCTTCGCACTAAACTGTTGACGCCCTAGAGGCTAGGGACCATATCTGATTTTTTCATCATTGAATCCCTGCTGCTTAATATAGTGCCTGGCACATAGACACTGGGTGTTATTTGTAGAATGAAAGGATGCAAATATAGAAGCAATTTATCAGAAACAACCCATCATTCTTCCATGGCATTGCAGCCGGAATCAAAATACCATGCTATCAGCATAATATCTCATGCTTGTATAAGAGCAAACTATTGTGGGGTTAGGGAGGTTGATGAACTTAAGCAACCTGACAGAAAATAAGAGAAACTCACTAAACATGTAACTCTAATATGCCATCTCTTCAATTTCTCTGCTGATTTGAAGTTTTCACATTTTACATAGTTGTAATCCCTGCATAAGCACTTTTTCCTTTTTTTTTTTTTTTTTTAAGTAAGCTCTACATCCAACGTTGGGCTTGAACTCACAACCCCTAAAGAAGAGTTGCATGTTCTACCAGCTGAGCCAGCCAGACACATCATGCGTAAGCACTTTTAATTCTGCTTTTTTACAAATGTCCACCCTAAATCATTGTCAACTTGTTATGTTTAAAGGTAACTTGGGATTACATCAAGTTAATAGGTCATGATTTTCTTAGCCCTTTCTCCACTGCTAGGCTTTTTGGTTAGTTCTGATATTGTTATGAATAGTAGTGCTACAAACTCTTCATAAGTAACTTTTTCACTTCAGATTATCTCCTTGAGGAATGCTAAAGTGGAATTGGACCAGCAAAGCATATGAGCAATTTTTATCCCTTCATATAGATAGCCAGAGAATTCTCATAAGAATCAATGTTTAGTACCATTAAAAATATATAACATAAAAACTAATCCCATGTAGCCCTTCCAACATTGAGTTTTATCTTTGTTTAAATTTATTTCTTGAAGTTTAAAAGATAATAACTTTTATTGAGCTCTTTCTGTACACTGGGGATTTCTAAGGATTTGGCATGAATTTTCCCATTCAATAATCACATAAACCTGTAATGTAGATACCATTACCATCTCCCTTTTAGAAAAGAGAAAACTAAGGCTTAGCACTGCCCAAGTTAAGTAAATTGATGAGGTTTAAATGTAGATGTACTGATTCCAGAACCTGAACTCTTAACCACCATAATGCTTGTTAGTGATAGTGGGGTTTTTTTTTCTGTTTTATTTTATCAAAAGGAATAACTTTTCTGATTTCAGGAGTATGGCATAATGTATTGCTAGAGAGCTTGTTGTTTGCTGAGCTAAATATCTAGATGGACCTTTTGGGGTTGAGAAAAGTCAACTCCCTGGGTTTAGCTTGAGTGGGCCAGGGGGACACAAAGAAAGATCAGTTACTCCAAATAATAAAATGAAAGAAATTTGAATTTTCATTGGATGCCCTAGAAAAAGAGAATGAGGCCTTGGTAAGAAAGAAGCAGAGGGGGGGTTGATGAAAAGAACTGAGATGGGATGTTTGCCAGAAACATAGCAGGAGGCAGGGGCCTATTGGAGATGGCCAGTGAGAAGTTTCCAAAATAGTGGAGAATGGATTTCCATTTCTATGAGCTTTCCATTTCTATGTGTGCATTGAATTTGGAGTTGTTTTCTGCTCTGTGCTGTAGCCTTCCATTAACTCTAAAACTTGTGTGCAATTTGGATACACCCAACCATCTTGGTGGTGGGCCATTTGGAGGAATGAAGGGAGACGACTGGCACATTACGGGCAAGAGGGCAATAGCCAAAGGAACAGGAGACAAGAAGACTGCATCACAGTCTGACCCAGGAGATAGAGAATCAACTCAGAGAAACTGAAGTCTCAGGACTTCCCAAAGTGGTCGGATATGAGACAGGGGCCATTTTTGTATTGAAAGAATGACCTTTAAACATTGAATCATTTGGAGTTTCCAGATCGTAAACTTTTGGGCCACATTCAAGGGAAAAAGTACTTTTGTTGAGCCACAGTAAAAGAAAAATGATTTATTAGCATTTATCAGCCACCTCCTTGATATGTGGTCATTAGCTTCCTTATCTCTTACAATGATGTGCTATAGGGCGCGGTCCTCCATCCTCTCCTCTGTGCACAGATACTCAGTCCCTGGTGATATTTCACCCGGTTCCATGCTTCTAGATATCATCCCTTTGTCAACAGTTCCCAAATTTATATCTCCCAGACCTCTCTCCAGAGCTCCAAACCCATATATCCCACTTGACATTCCCCACGTGGATATCCAAAGCTCATCTCAAACTCAGCACACCCAGTATTACATTTCTGATATTCCTTCCTCAAACTGCAACACTCATAGCTTTCTCCATCTCAGTGGATGGCAACTCCATCCGTCCTTTCAAGCTAAAACACAGAGTCATCCTTTATAACTCTTTTTCTGTTATATTCTATCTCTAGTATAACAGGGAAGTCTGTTGTTTTTGCCCTCAGGATATATCCAGAATCTGCCCATTTCTACCACCTGTTTTTCTACCACTCTCATCAGAGCCACCATGCCATCTCTCACCTGGTCTCTAACAGACCTCCCTGCTTCCACCTTTACCCTGCTAGCAGCTAAGGGTGATCCTTTAAAAACCTGTATAGTAAAAACTTGTTATTCACTCCTCTACTTCCCATTTCATTCACAGTAAAAACCAAAGTTCTTACAGCAGTCTTCTGTGATCTCCCTGTCCCCCGCCATCCTGCACTGCCCCACCATTACCTCTTTGACCTCACTTCCTAGTCCTGTCCTCTTGTTGTCTCTCTTCAGCTACACCTGCATCCTTGCTGTTACTAAACAAAGTCAGGCACCTGAGAACTTTTTCATTGGCTATTGACTCTGCCTGGAATGTCCCACAAAGCATATTCTCTCACTTCTTTTACATCTTTGCTTAGACATCAGACCTTCCCCAACCATCATCCTCTTTTTTGAAATTTTAATTCCAGTATAGTTAACATACACTGTTATATTTGTTTCATGTGTACAATATAGTGATTCAACAAGTCTATACATTACTCCGTGTTCATTGTGGTAAGTATGGTAAGTATGCTCTTAATCCTCTAACTCTATTTAACCCATACCCACCTCCCCTTTGGTAACCACCAGTTTATTCTCCATCATTAAGAGTCTGTTTTTTGCTTTGTCTCTATTTTTCTTTGTTCATTTACTTCTTAAATTCCACAGATGAGTGAAATCATTTGGTATTTGTCTTTCTCTGACTTATTTCACTTAGCACTATTCCCTCCAGATTCATCCACGTTGTTGCAAATGGTAAGATTTCATTCTTTTTTATGGCTAATATTCTGTTACACACACACACACACACGCACACGCACACACACACCATTTCTTCTTTATCCATTCATCTATCATTGGACACTTGGGCTGCTTCCACATTTTGACTATTGTAAATAATGCTTCTATAAACATAGGGATGCATATATCTTTATGAATTAGTGTCTTCATATTCTTTGGGTGAATACCCCATAGTGGAATTACTGGATCATATGGTAATTTTATTTTTTATTTTTTGAGGAAACCCCATACTGTTTTCCACAGTGGTTGTACCAGTCTGCATTCCCACCAACAGTGCATAACCATCATCCTCTTTTAATTGCAATATCTCATCAGTATTTCCAATCCCAGTTTTCTTGCCTTACACTTTTTCTTTTTCCCTTAGCACTTAATCACCTTCTTGCATACCATGTAATTTATTGTTATTGTCTTATCTCCCTCACTCACCACTATAATATATAAGCTCAATGAAGGTAAAGATCTTTATGAACCTTGTTCACTAAAATACCCCAAGCACTTAGAATTGTGCCTAAGTCACTCAATGCCTAACTCATTTAATGATAATTATTGGAATAAAAAAAATGGAAATCTGTCATCCCCAGCAACAGAATGAGAATCTAAGTCCACAATTTTGTACAACATAGGCATTTTCTTTTAGACCAGGGATCAGCAAACTTTTTCTTAAATATTACTAAATATTATAGGCTTATAGGTCATATGGTCTCTGTGGTAACTACTCAACCTCTGCCTTTGGAGCTCCAGGGTAGCCAGAGACTGTGTATAAATAAATGGGCATGACTGTGTTCCAATAAAACTATTTACAAAAATAAGCAGCCAACCAGTGGGCTGTACTTCACTGATTCTCCTTTAGACAAAGATATATCTTGGTAAATCATAGCTCTTCATTGGCAGGCTCAGCTGCATTCATCTACTTTATCAATTGCCAAAAACAAAACTTTGGAAAGGTGAATGCAAACCTAGCAGAATTACAGATCAGTAGCTTCTCTGTCTGCAGCAGATTGGGCATTCCTTACTCAAAGTGGCCCTTGAGCAATACATGACTTGGAGGTGGGGGGTAGGGAGAAAAATCCTGACATCAGCCACTTTCTCACTAATGAGTATAGAACACATTATCTGTAGCTTGGGAGTGTTCTCTAGAGATTTCTAATATGCAGAATGATCTACTTCTGAGACCTCTTTTCTCTAGGCCATTAAGTTCTTTGGCAAGCATTGATGATGAATTTCCTGTGGCAAAGAAACCATTTTTATTTTTGTCAGCTCTTCTAAAAGTCAATAGGTTGACGCAGTTGGTTATAAAACTATCTGCCAATATTCTGAGGCCCAAACCCTAATCTCCTGCCATGTAGACAATCAGAATGCACAATATAACCCCTGTAACAAAGAACTATGCAGCCCAAAATATCAGTAGTACTGAGGTTGGGAAACCATGATCTAGACTATTCTGCTATACTTTTTGTCTGCTTTGTACTCCATTGCCAAACCAGGATTCCTAAACCACCAAATGTATCCTTCACTCCTAAGATCCAGTAGCTCTCCATTGCCTGAAAGACCAAGGCTTTCCTTTTCATCCTGGCATTTAAATCCTGAGGGATTTTGCCCACTTATGTACTCATTCCCCAACAGGAACTCAGCTTTTCCCAAGCTTCCTTCTGCACCATCTTCCACACACATGCTTTTACCCATGTTACCCCCTAAACATGTACCTTGTGAGGACCCTCCCCACATCTCTCCTCTGATCCAAATCTTACTCATTCTTTGAAGCCCACACATGCTGCACACCCCTCTGCCAATGAGTTGGTCTCCTTTTGTACCACTACCTTTAGTACTTATTGTGGGCTCACTGTTATATGGCTCTTCCCTCTATCTTGTTTCCTCGATAACCTCCCTAAAGGGTTCCATATTATATTTCTGGTCTTTCCGTCTCAGTTTAAGGTGTGAAAACTGTATTGTTGTATTGAGAGTTTCTTGTATTAAGAGTCAAATGAGATAAATATAAAAAGTACCTTGTACAGGGCCTTGCACCCAGTTAAGTGCCTGCTCAGAAAACTATAGCATCTATAGAAGCATACAATCGGGAACCCATAGAACATGCTTAATAAATCTTTTAATAGTATTTATGTACTAGAGAAAGCATGCATACAGACTAGCCTGGTATTTGGAACCAACAGCAAAGAAAAACTTGCATCAGAAATTCTACACCAATTAACACGCCTTCATGCTAGAGTGAATCCAAGAGCAGTGGGTGTCACATTTTCTCAAAGTGGTGCCTAAGCCAACCTTTTGCATTTAACAAGTTAATGAATAGCTTATGAGTAACACTTTGCCCACTCTGGCCCTATTTAGAAGGCTGCCAATAGGATAGGATATCTGTATGCCACACTCTGCTTTGCTGGGGTCCCAGCTGTATCCTAAGTGATTCTGCTCTTAGCAGCTGGGGGGTCTGATATCCCTAGAGAAGTCAGCACCAGTGGGATGAGGCTGCAGAGAGGTCCTGGCCTTTCCCCAAATGGAAGAGAGCCTTGTCTCAGATCCTATGAGAGAAGAGAGTGGGGCATGGTATTCTGAGCAGTTCAGGTTTGGCTTTGGGCCAAGCACTGAGTGGCAAACAAGAAGGAACACATTCCGGGAAGGCAAGGAGCCCTGCCAACACAAAGGCGGCCCAGCAAGCTGGGCCTGCTGGGCGCCAGGTGCTCCTTGGCTCTGTGGAGGTCAGGCACGCAGGCAGATCCACTCGGGTTTCTCTGGATTATCATTTCAGAGGCTTAAACTGCTCCTTCCCTCTCACTTTAGATGGACAAAGCAGTGTTAAACCTCTGTTTCCCCTGGGGTCTAGCCCCTTCTCTCCAAATGAAGGTAGGAGGAGAAAGAGTGTTATGGCCTCCTGAAATCATACATTGCTGGAGCCAGATTTCTTTAATTCTGTGCCCTAAGAGGCTACCTACAACAAGGGCAGGTCAGGGGGGAAAGCCTGGGATTTCTATGTCCTTGTTGGAAGAGAGGCAGAGCTGCCCTCTCTCCCTTTCCTGCACCCTCACTCCCCCCCATCCCCCAAACAAGACATGCTTATTCTTCACACCTGCCAGTTCTGCCTCGATACTGGCCTTACCTTCTGAAGGTCTGGAGAGCCCTTGGGAATGCGGTCCACTCCACCCCACCCCCATCCTGCTATGAAAGGAGAAGAGAAAGGACCAAAGGGGACCATAGAGAAATGGCCACAGGAGCTTCCCTTTGCCACTGAATAGACAATGTGCACTGGACTTGGACAGTCCTGGCCCATTTTCACCCGCAAGGGAACAAAGGAAACTGAAGTTTATTCCTCTCCTCCTTGGCTCCAGTTCCTGCTGGACTTTGCTGCCACCTAGTGGTCCAGAAGGCATCTCTTCCCCTTCAAAGAGCCCCGCCTGGGGATCTGGCTTCTGTCCCCGCCTGAGGCAAACAGAAGAGCCTTCTCTGAGAATGTTCTCTACCCTAGGACGCCCTGCTTCTGATGCCCAGCAGCCAGGAGAGAGGAGCTGCATAGGTTCATGACCTCACCCAGCTCGACAGGTGTCCTAATACCAGGTAGGAAGGCCAAGGCTAGCTGGCTGGGTGCTGGGAGCAGGAGGGTGGGCAGTATTACAGGAGGCCCTGTTGGGGTGCAGTTCTGCCAGAACTCCCCTCATTCCTGAATGCCCTTTTCACCAGAGCCCCTGCTCCTTTCATGACCTTCTCTCGTTTGGCTACACACATGTTGCAAAACCCTGCATTATATATTTCCCTCAATTTCTCCAAATTTAAGGCAGCTGTTTCTTCCTTATAGTTAGCTCATTTCAACTTTAAAAAGTATAAAGATTATTTGCCCTCTCTGTGATGCTGCTGCTATGAGCCAGCCTGAGAATAATGAATAGGGGGTATATTACCATGTAGATTATCAACCATATTTTTCTGCATATTATATCCATGGGTTTATTTCCTCTAGCAAAAGAAAGCACTTGGTTTCAAGGACCGCCGAGCCTATGAGCTCCAAACTTTCAGATCTCAGTTGGCAGTACTGAGGAATTGTATAAAATCCAAACTCCCTTCTCCTGCCTACCTCTCCAACCTCTGTGTGTGTGTGTGCACACATGCCCACACACATGTGGTAAAATACACATAAAATTTACCATCTTGATACTTTTTAAGTGTATATTCCCATAGTGTCAAGTATATTCCCATTATTGTGCAACCATCATCACTGTCTCCAGAACTCCGTCCATCTTGTAAAACTGAAACTCTATGCCTATTAAACAATAGCTTTCACTTCCCTTCCCCCCAGCCCCTGGCAACCACCATTCTACTTTCTGTCTCTATGACTGTGACTATTCTAGGAACCTCTCAGAAGTGGAATCATACAGTGTTTGTCTTTTTGTGACTGGCTTATTTCATTTAGCAGAATGTCCTCAAAGTTCATCCACGTTGTAGCGTGTGTCAGAATTTTCTTCCTTTTTGAGGCTGAATAACATTCCATGGTATGTATATACCACATTTTGTTTATCCATTCAGTGGCTGATAGACACCTGGGTTGCTTCCACCTTTTGGCTGTTATCAATAATGCTGCTCTGAACATGGGTGTACAGATAGATAACTCTTCAAGACCCTGCTTTTAGTTCTTTTGGGTATATAGCCAGAAGTGGTATTACTGGATCATAAGTAATTGCTTTTCATGTTTTTAAAACCTATTTTGTACATTCTGTTTTGCACAGTGGCTGCAGCAGGTTACATTCCTACTAACAGTGCATAAGGGCTCCAATTTCCCCACCTCCTCACCAACACTAGTATCCTGTTTGAGAGTAGTCATCCTAACGCGTATGAAGTGTATCTGATTGTTGTTCTGATTTGCATTTCCCTATTGACTAGTGATGTTTAGCATCTTTTCATGTGCCCGTTGGCCATCTGTGTCTCTTCTTTAGAGAAATGTCTATTCAAGTTGTTTGTTTACCTATTTTTACTTGGTTGTATGTCTTGTTGGCATTGACCTCTCCAACCTCTTTCACATCACTCTTCCACCTGATTAGTACCTAGAGTCATGTGGACAGTCTCTCTGTGCAGGGACATATACATCTTTCCTACATTTTTCAGCTATTGATCCATTTTCTGGGAAATTCTCTTTTCTCCTCCCACAGCTGGCCCTTTCACCAGCCTAAATGGCACTTCCGAGAACCTTTCTTGACCAGCCATCCACAGCCAACTCCCTATTTACTCTCATATCACTGTTTCTTTCCTTCATGGAACCTACTCACAATCTGTAGTTACTTTGTTTATTTACATATTTACCTGGAACTTACGTCCACATGGAACATAGGTGCCACAGGCACACAGGGACATTGCCTGACATGTTCACTGCTCTATCCCCAGTGCCTCGCATGGTACCTGGCTTATAGTCTGCACTTAATATTTACTGAATGAAGGGGCGCCTGGGTGGCTCAGTCGGTTGGGCGTCCGACTTCAGCTCAGGTCACGATCTCGCGGTCTGTGAGTTTGAGCCCCGCATCAGGCCCTGGGCTGATGGCTCAGAGCCTGGAGCCTGCTTCTGATTCTGTGTCTCCCTCTCTCTGCCCCTCCCCCGTTCATGCTCTGTCTTTCTCTGTCTCAAAAATAAATAAACGTTAAAAAAAATTTTTTTTTTTAAATATTTACTGAATGAATGAATCACTACTAGAGGGGGCATCCTAGGGAAAAAGTGATGTGGCCCAAAATGAAGTTTGACCTCCCTAATCGAGGCTCAAAGTCACAGAAAAGGACACAGGAATTTTCTGGTTCTGAGTTCTGCACTTCAATTGCTGAGTCAGAAAAAAGCACAGGCCTATCCGAACCAGGGACATTGCTTGGGATCTGCCCCAGAGAAGTGGGGAAGCATTCTCAGTGTCCACCCAACATAGGCAGAAGGCTGTGGAGGCTTGCTGTGGCCACTCTTCCCCTTCCCATTGTGCCTGAAGTATGAGGCAGCTCAGCTAAAGTCGTGTGAGATTTGCAGAGTACTGGGGATTCTGGGAATGACTTGGGCTCCATCAGTCTCTTGAGTGCTAAATGTGTCAGTAGGATACCCTTCGCGAGTAGTCAAAAGATAAAAAATGAACTTTCCATACCACAGGACACTAGAAAAATCAAACTTTTGTATTTTAAAATATTTTCAAAGGCTAATGCTATGGTGGAACAACCCAAGGATAGTTGAACCAATCTCTCAGGGAATTAAAGGAGTATCAGCCAGTGCAAGCAGGTCTGTACAAATACACAGTTTACAAATGAGCACATCCAAAAGGGACATTGGCCCCAGAGGACCAGGCTGGGGAATCAAAGGGAGAAACAGAGGGCCCTCCAGAGCGACAGGCACACTCATACCACTGAAATCCCTGGCCCCAAGAGGGCCTCCAGAGCCACCCCACCCTACAGCATGCCTCTTGCCCTTTCTGAGCCTGCGGCACAGGTGGAGACTAGATTCACCAGCACTTTGGCACCGTTACCCATGACTTGGCACCTCTGCTGGCCCCTCATGAGCCTCTGGCTCAACCTGGCAAGGCTCTAGAGAATGGACCTACTCTCCCCGCCCTTCGGCAAGGACCAGGGCTGGGAGACACTGGGGCAAGTATTTCCCTGAAGACGTGATGGAAAGGAGTGATGAAGGGGGCTGCTTCCAAAAACAGGATGGGGTTTTCCCCACTGTGGTGCTGTGGGGAGAATGGAATGAGTTTCACCTGATACATACAGATGAGGTGCAAGCAACCCCGCCAGGCTCTAAGCATAATCCTAGAACCCACAATGGGGTGAGGATGAAGAGACTGCTAGTCTGAGCTTTGGGACTTGTCACCTGCAGTCAGTCCCTCCAATTCTTGTTTGGGTTTGTTCTAATAGGACAATCATGGCTCTGCAATAAATAATTTCTGCTTGGATTTCTCCCTGATTAACCTTTCAGGTGTCCGAAGGAGGAAAAACAGTGGCTATTTCTGACACCACTCACCCCATCACCAGTGACTTTCCCTTGATACCTCTGACCTCTTCACTGAGGCCCCTCTAGAACCTCCAAAGGCACTGTCTTAGCAGATGGGAGTCCCAGGAAGAGCAGGCAGAGTTCTGAGACATAGATGAGCTGTTTAGAAAACAGGTGGCCCTGGCAGAAGTGGAGGAATCTCTAAAAGAAAGCTACCACTGTGTCTACTCTTCTCATCCCCTACTTCTCTTGTCCCCAGAGATATCAGACAGAACCCCTTGGCCTGGTCCCTGCACTGTACCAGGCCCACCTTGGACACCTCTACCTTATTCATAGAATGGAGAAGCCTCCCCCCATGGCCTGCAACATACTTATTTCTGGTGACATGAGTGAGCTTTGCCCTGCAATGGCCCTATACCATTGTGCCCAACTGCCCAGCTGCCCAGCCTCACCTCCCGACAGGTTGCTATGGGTCATGGCCTCTCAGGCAGTCGGCCAGGGAGTACAAAGCAAAACTCAAATCAAAGCCACCAACCTTCCCACCCACCCCAGCCCCAGCCCCTACTTCCCGCCTGGGGGACCTTAGAACTGTTTGAGCACACGAGGGGAAGACAGTACCAGGTCTGTGACCACAGTGATCAAAGGCCCCGCTCCACCTGTCTCACCAGGAAGTGGCAGCTCAGGACACAGAATGCTGGACCTCTGCTCTCCTTCACAGCCCCTGCCACCATCCTCTGCTGCAAGTACTGTCCTCCAGATTCAGCCAGCCTCTTTGTGAGGGGCCAGGATAGAGCCTCAGCACAGGGCACGAACATTCCTCTCTAGCTGGAATCCTAGCCACACGCCCTCCTCTCCTTGTTCATAGCTTCCCCCTCCCCTTCCTCTCCCCCAGTCTGCCCTTGGCCTGACAGGGGCCTGGCTCCCGGAACAGAGACTCTCAGGGGCGCAAGTGAGAGCACAGTATGTTGGGAGAGGGCAGAGCCCCACTGGCGGTTTGGGTTAGAGCCTCTGTCCCACTGAGGCAGTGAGCCGCGTGACCGTTGGAGAGGTACATTCCAGGAACCAAAGCATGGCCTTTGTCCCTCCGGTGGCTCCTAGTGTTCTGCACCTGTGCCAGGCTGTTTCCAAGGAACAATTTTCTTTTTTCACTGAAGTGCTTGCTGAAGCTTAGTATACAGAATTTCTCAGCTGTTCCAAGAATCTGGCTCTTTGTCCGAGTCCCCAAATTGTAGGAGCTTTGTAAACAGGAGAGATAAGAGTTAGGGGGAGGAGGAAGGATCTGGACTATGTTCCTTCATACTCAGTCTCAGCGCAGCAGCAGCATAAACCACGGCGATCACTGGTGGAACCTTAGCACGCACAGCATTCTTCATGGAGAAGTGGGGACAAAGGCTAGGTGGCTGTTACCTGTACACAGGAGATGCCCACATCAGAGAAAGTGCCTAAAAGGCAGACAGACAGATCAGTATAACCTTTCTTGCCCCACAGGAGTGAGTCAGGGTGGGATCTGTGCACCCTGCACACTCTGCCCAACCTTGCTTAGGGCCATCAAGCCAGCACAAGGGCAGGGCCAAGTCCAACCAGGATAACACGCAGCCTGGCCATAGCAATTGGCTCCTATCCTTTACCCTCAATCCCAGAGGCATTAGCAAGAGACAGGGCATCACCTGTGCCCAGGGATTGGGCCATCCCAATTCAGGGAGCATAATTGCTGTTCCAGCCGGGAGATGCGGAATGCCAGATACGATGAGGACATGACCAAGAAGCAGATCCTGGAGAAAGAGAGATAAGAAGGATATCTTATCTAGGAAAAGGGCATTTTTAGAGGCTCACCAGAAATAGGAGTGGGGACTAAGCTACTTCCAGTTGTACTTGGAGGAATTAGAGACTCTTGCCCTTTAGCTACATTCAGGCCTGGACATGTTTGTTCTGAGAGGCCACGTGGGGGTCCTGAGACTCGTCCCCATGGAGGTGTCCTTAAAGCCCAGCAAGAATTCTAGGTCCTTAAACTGAGCCCACCCTCCCTCTGACTGGCCACCTTGATCCCGTGCTTCCTTTTCAAGACCACAGAGATCATCCCCTAAGGAGGCAGGTCCACATTCCCCCAGCAAGTGCTGAAGCTGACAGTCAGAACTCAGCCAGCAGAACCAGAGGAAGGTCATGAGGTAAGGTGAGGGGAAGCCAGGGGCTGGCTGTTCATGAAACACCCCACCATGCTCACCGCTCTCCTGGCCCTCAGGCCAAATTACAGACACGTCTGGGGTTCCAAAAACTGCTCTAAAGGTAGGTAGCAGGAAAGCTGTGGCTCTCCCCTAGTCTATCTGATGGCCCTCTCCAATTCGGTCAGCCCTCCCCCTCCCCAATCCTGTGCAACTTTTATTCAACAGTTTCGTATCCTGCCAGACTTAATCCTAAATTACAGGGTTGTATGAATAAAAACTGGAGATATTTTGTCTTGCTTCAGAAGGGCCTGCCATGTAGCCTCCAGACTCCGCCCAGGACTTTCAGTTGACCTGGGAACTCCCCACACACAGAGGCCCCTGCCAGACACCCAGGTGAGCTTGACACCCCCCCCCCCCAATATAGTCACCTACAGCACGAAGATGACCTTGAGGAGCTGGCAATCCCAGAGCCTCAGCTCCCCGTCGCTCCTGGGCAACTCCTCCAGTTTCTCCTTCTCACAGACAGCATTCTCTGTGATAGGAGAGCAATTAGGCATCTTCTGGGGGCAGGAGGCAGGAGCCCAGCTCAGCAAGGAGCATGCCCACCTTCCCCCCGCGCCCCCCCCCCCCCCCCAATTTTCTGAAGCTCCTTGGACGCTGCTTTCCCTTATAGATTTGAAGAAAGTAAGAAACAGCTTTAGGAAGAGCTGGTTGTGACTTTTCCTTTTTGCAGAAGTAGGGGGAAGAAAAGCCTGGTCTTTACAAACGTGATCATGGACAAGCCCCCTGAGCTCACCAGAGCCTGGAGGCTTCCTGGAGGGAAAGAAGCTGTCGGTAGAGTCCATGGATGCCCGAGGGATACAAGGGATGTTGTCTGGAAGGGACAGGGACCTGGAGGCAGGGCACACCTTTCTCCACTTCATCTCAGGGATGAGGACTTCCTGCAGAGAAGGCGGGAGAAATCGTCTATGACCCTTGGGATCTTACTTGTCCTAAGGGCTCACACTAGGTTTATCACACCTTCTCCAGATATTACCAATATGGAATCCTAGTGAGCATGATGTCAGGTACCCACAAGGGGAGAAACCATTACCATAGCAACCACATGTCTCTCTTATCTGCTCCTTTGCTGTGACCAGCCATTCTTCCAGCGAACAATGTCTCCGAAGACTGCTAGTACAGAACCAGAATGGGATCTAAGACGCGAGCTAACCCAGGTATATGTTCAGATCTGCTGAGTCCAAGAAAGCTCAGCACAATATAATTTAGATGGGATAAGTCCTTCTAATCTGGACTCTAACCCTAAGGACATCACTGACCTTGGCAGGGGATACTTGGGATTCCCATCAACAAAAATGGGAACATCACCTTCTATCCCCTGCATAGAAGTGTGCATATCGTATGCTTGGCTAAACGCTTAATGATTAATGAAGGAGGCTTCAAACACTCTGGGGTCATTTCCATCCGCATCACTGTTCTAGAAACTCAGCTCTGCCTACCCACAACCCCAGCAGCAAAGGAGACTGCTGGGGCCGCAGCAAATCTCATATGAGTCTGTCTGGGTTCTACAGTGATACCCTTTGAAGTTCTTCCCTGAGGATATCTCTATCCCCTGGAAGGCCCTCTTGATCCTGCTAAAAGAAAGAGGGTGGGTCACTGGCTCTCTGTCTGTACAGAAGTGGGATGCAACCTGGGTGGTGTTCTGGGGGCTGGACATCTGTTCTGCTTAGAAAGTCCACAGAGCTGCCCAGGACCTAGTGGCTCTACATGGTATGGAGCATGGTGGGTCTAGGGGACCCCTGGCAGAGCATGGCCACTGGCTCTTGAACCTGGAGCCCAAGTTCTGCATTGTAGACCCTCCTGGGAGGCCCTGAAGCCTCAGAGGCATAGGGTCCCTCATGCCAGCAACTGTTCCTGCCAGCCTCAGCTCTCACCAGAGACTCGCACTCAGGTTCCTCTGGAAATTCTCTTACACTCAGGCTCTTCTTGCTGGAAGGCTAAAGAAGAAAGGGAACAGGGGTCACTTGTCCATTTGGAACACCCAAGGTCAGGGGTGAAGAGGTGTTAGTACTCTCCAAGAGAGCTTTACCTCCACATAAGCCACCTTGGGTCAGATGGAGCCTCACTCCCAGAGTTTGCAGGGGCTAATGCTGGAGCAGAGCACAAATCCAAGGCAACATACTTCCCCTAGCTCCTGCCCCTCCCCCACTTCCTCACCGTGGGCCAGAGAGAGCTGTAGGCACACTGGGAAGCAGCCACAAGCTTCTGTCTGTACATCAAGGAAGCCCAATGAGGCCATCTACAGGGGATACACAAGGGCCAATGGCCTCAAAGGGACATGCTCACAAGCACAGACACCCAGTCCAAGGACTAAGTTCAGATACGCTGGACCTGAGCCTATTACTCCTCTCTCCCTGCCCTTGGTCCCTATGTTGGAGAGATGGGCCAACCACTCCCAACAGCCTTGTCCTAAGACCTCAGTCCAGACCTGAGCAGCCTCCCTGCGCCAGCTCCTGCCCCTGAGCTCCATACCTGTAGGTGTGTGCAGACCCTCCTCAGCATGTCATAGACACTGTCCCGGGAAAGCAGTGACACAAAGACATACTGGGACAGAGAAAGAAAACAGAAAAGGGTGGGGTAAGTACAGATTGGGGTGAGTGCCAGAGTCAGGATCCTGGGGCTGGGTTGGGGAAATTAACAAGGGATGGCTGGCCCAGACACTCACTGACCTTTTGGCTGGTATTGGTGGTGATGGCCAGGCCATTGGGAAGGAGCCGGGCCATCTTGTGTTTTTTGATCATTTGCACAGACACCACAGGAATGACCACCTGAGTGGGAAGAGGAGTGCTTCTCTTAGGATCCACCCCAAAGGACATGGTCCCTTTGCTTCCTGCATAGGGCCCCGGCCACAACTGGCAATCAGCCAAGCATAGACACCATGCAGAAGCCTGGCCCTATGCTGAAGAACACCTGAACCACCCACTTTCTCACGCAGGCTCCGCTTCCAGCTCTACCAACTGCCCCAGCTCTGACAGCACACACCACTCTGGGCTCTCATCCCATTATCCAGGAGGCCAAGGACGGCTGCTCTGGTGAATCCCATACTCCAGTAATGGAGTCCTCTGAGCTACCACCTGGCCACAATTATGGCTCCCTCTAAATGTGGCATCCTGCTCTGATTCTGAAGGCATTTCAGAGGCACCCATAGGCAGAATAAATTTGCTATGAGCTGTTCAGGTCGGCTCAGGCCAGATGGGGAGTCTAGATTGGGGGCCCTCCCCAGATGCCAGGTAGGATGCCTTGTAGTGACAGGCCTGCATGCCTGCACGGGAGGGGCCTGTATCTTCCCTGGCTGGGACCTCATGGGCCCATTGCAGGCCTTACCACTTATTACTACCTTGATATCCTTGCCAAAGAGGCTAGCATGGAAACAGAGCCAGTTGGGGGAGATGTAGAGCCGGCCCTGGAGAAGAAGGTCTCTCTGGAGGGCACAGGAACACACTGGGAAGTCACAGGAAAGAAGATTGTCATGAGCAAGGCCAACCCTGAAGCTCCACGGCCTGGGTCCTACACTCAGGAGTCCAGAGCCCAGCCTCAGGGACTGCCTTCCTCAGAATCCCACTTCCTGACCCCAGGCCCCAAATCACCCATTCCACCAGCACCCAGAGTCCTTCCTGAGAGTCCTGACTGCCCCACCCTACCCCACCAAACTGCTAGAGGTTCCCTCCTTCGCCACTCTTGTCTCACAGGGTTCCCCAAGCCTGGATTCTTGTTCCCTCAGGCAAAACTCCCTGCCCTACCCTGCCCTGCCCTGCCCTGCTCAGCCCTGCCCTGGAGAGAGCCTCAATTGTGCAAATGCTCCAACTTGCTCACTGAGAGGCCTCACTGAGAGCAGGGAAGAGCAGTCATTGATAAGAGCAGAACAAAAATAAGATTTGGAAGCCCTGATATTGCCTCAAGAAAACGTTCATAAATTCCATTTCATGTCCCAAATCTACCCAGTCTTCTCATACTTTTGAAGAAAACAGGCCCAACCACATCCAAAGGGCAGCCAGTTCCCGTATCGAAATTGTGCCTTGGAGGCTCTGGAGGAGAGGACCTGGGCCTCAGGCACTCTAGGCACCTGTCCAGCCACACCAGGGAGATAGCTCACCTTTGAGAACAACCTCCTCCAAAGGGATGTCCTTAAACAGCTTGTGGTATTGCTGGTTGTATTTACTCAGTAGTGTCTGCAAACACACGAGCTGGGGCTGAGAAGTCCTGGGGGATCAGACCACTAAAGGGGCCCTGCACCAGTCACCAGGAAATAATGCCACAGGGGCAGGGGCTCTGGTATGAAGCAGTCAGTAAGCAGCCAGTGGGGGTGAAAGTCTGAGTTCCAAGCACAGCATGTCTCTCGGTGACGGTAGATCCTAATGGGCAGCCTATGACTGGAGGGGGACACACCACCCCCACCCAGGAGGGGGACACTCACTTGGGTTTCCCCTGGTGACAAGCCTGGCGGCCAAGGAACCAACAGTCACTAAATTCAGGCAGCCCTGGGCCCCTCCCTTGGTGGGCAGTGAAAAGTCAGCCTCCACACACTTACCCCTTCTCGGCCACACTTCTTGATCTCTTCACTCTTCAAGCCTTCTGGCCAGTGCAGACTGCAAAGGAGACATTCCATTCCAGGGACAAGGAACCCTTGAGTTCTGCCCATACATCCTCAGGGCCAGGTCTGCCCTGGCTTCAAGCCAGAAGCTTAGAGCAGAGATTGGAGACTGAGGCCCTTCTCTAGGAGCCACAGCAAAGTGATAAGCAACAGCAAGTATGTAGCTTGACCCTGCAGGCTACAAGCCCTCCTCCCAGACAGCTGTGGGCAGTGGCTCCCCAGGAGGTTCGCTCAGCCTGAGCCTCCGCCTCCTGGAGATGCTTAGGAGCCTCCCAACCCAAGTGTCAAAAACCCTCTCCCACTTCTCTGGCCAAAGGATAAGCAGAGGAGAAGACCCAGGGATAAATGAGTAGGAGACACAAGGATGGGGACCAGCTTGGGGAGTGGGTGAGGTGAAGATGTCAGACTCACAGCTCCGGGGCCTGGCTATGGGCCATGATCCCAGCAGGAATGCCCTTCTGGAAGCCTCCTCCCGGCAGCCTGGAGCTCAGCAGACTCACCTGACCTGATGGAGGCTACCAAGGCTGAGGGAGAGGGGTGGTGCTGGAACGCAAACCTTTGCCCTGGCCAGGTTGGCCTGAGGACAGGTGGGCAGGGAGGAGGCTGGTAACCTGAGAAGCCTAGACTCTGCTAGGTCCCTGTGTGCTGGGACAGTCCCGGGAATGGGAGGAAGGGGCCGGGAGCAGCCTGTGCCCAAACTAACACCTGACGCAAGGTCCCCTTTCTAACTTTTCTTTAACCCTTTTGCCCCTTTCTTTTTTATTTTTTTAAAGTTTTTAAATTTACATGCCCGTTAGTGAGCACAGTGTACTATTAGTTCCAGGTGTACAATACAGTGATTCAGCACTTCCATACATCCCCCGGTGCTCATCACAACTGCACTCCTTAATCCCCATCACCTATTTCTCCCATCCCCCCAGCCCCCTCTCCTCTGGGGCAAACTGATGTTTGTTCTCTGTAGTTAAGGGTTGGTGTCTTGGTTTGCCTCTCTCTTTCTCGGTCTCTCTCTTTTCTTTCCCCCCTTGTTCGTTTGTTTTGTTTCTTAAATTCCACATATGAGTGAAATCATACGGTATTTGTCTTTCTCTGACTGACTTATTTTGCTTAGCATAATACACCCTAGCTCCGTCTATGTCATTGCAAATGGCAAGATTTCATTATTTTTTATTTGCTCTGGTCTCTGAGGTCCTCCTGAGGGCTTCCCACCCGTAATCGGTATGTATATCTGACCAGTGGAAAGGGCCTCACCTGGAGTTCAGGGGTGCCTGAACCCTGGCTAGTTTCTCTGTGCAGGACACGGGGCTCTTCAGAGAAGCTGTCTTTCCATGCATCTGCTGGTTGCTAAGCAGAAACAGGCCTGCATCAGGAAGGGTGGCTCTATGGGGACACCTTTCCCGACCAGCATCACCATCCCCAGGGCAGCTCCTCCATCCCCACCCAAGACCAGCCCTGCTGTTCAGGGTGAGGCTGAAGCTGTCAGAGTCCAGAGGCAGCAGCTCAGGCAGGAGTCCTGTGCTCCCTGACAGAAGGGACAATCTCACACGCCATCCTTCCTGGAAGCCTGCAGATCAGTTTATTCCTGGGTGGGAAGGAAAATCAGCCTGCCTTAGTGGAGCACCAGGAGGTTAAGCCCTAGGCCCCACCCCGGAGAAAGCACATCCGGATGGAGGACTCTAAGACTTGCTCATGGCTGAAACCATAGTGCCTGAGGTGCCCGGGCAGCATGACCATAAGCTCTCAGCGCAATCCTAGGATGCTAAGGAAAGGATGCTGAGCACAGGAGGCCTTAGCAGAGCTGAGGATCTGGGGCCACTAATGGTGTGGGAGGGGCTCTAGTCAACCCACAGGTGATCATGGGCTGGGAGGGGAGGAGCAGCCCCACACCATGAAGTGGCTTTGGTGGCCTTCAGACAATCAGGGCACCTTGGCCCTGAGAGCCATACTGTCTCAAAAATGTGCCAGAGAGCGGGCCCTGGAGGGAGGAGACACCATCTCCCTGGGCAAGTGGGGCTCTCCAGTGGCTTTTGAATTCATGCCTCTACTAAACAGCTCCAAAGTATAGGGTTTCCCCCTTCCTGCCCCTCCAACACACAGGCTAGGAATCAATAAAGCCTGAGCATTCAAACTAGCCCCCAACTCAATGGGCCCAGAAGCTGACAGGAAGAGAAGGTGGCCAAGAAGCAGGGCCAAGGCAGGGCATCATGGTGGTCACAAACAGGAAACATGGTTCTGGGCAGATAAGGAGCTGGAACTCGAGGCCTGCAAATACCAACCCTTGGTCCTTCTCAGCTTTGTCGTGGGCGCAAGTCAAAGTTCTCTTCTTTAAGAACAGAGTTGGGCGAGATCTGCCAAAGACCCTCAGAGTCATTTAGTCTGACCCCCTAATATACTGTGTAAAGAGTAGGAAACTGACCCCTGCCAAGGGACAGGCTGTACCTAGTATCACACAGTGAAGAGCCAGGTAACCTCACCCACAAAATCAGCCCATCCACAGCCATGGGGCCCGGTGATTTCTGCCTCTGCCCTTAGTCTTCTGGAGAATTTTGGTAAATACACATCAACATATGTTTCCTGAATCTTGCAAAGTGACAAGTTTTGCTAGTGATTTGACCTTGTTGACTCCCAAAGTTAATTTCTATATTTATTTGGTCCCTTCATTTCATATTTCAAGAGGGTTTCCCCCCCCTTTTGACTTTTGTTACTCTCATTACAGAAAATGTGAGAAAAACAAAATATGATGATCAAAATCACCAAGAAGCAAATGCTCTTAAAACATCACCCAAAGAAAAGATTTCTGCATAAATATAGAATTCATGTAAGTAGAAGTATACATTATAATATGTATGTTCTACTTTTGTTGCTTAACATGATTTCATGAGAAATTCCCCATGTCACTGTCCATGGCTGAGACAGAGTCTCAGAAGTGTGATTAGTGGGTGGAGAATGCTCATTTCTTGGGCTCTTTAGACTCACTCCCAAAGTGCTTCCATATGTTTTACTGGTGACCACAGCCATCAGCACTATGTGAGGGTACCGGCTTACCTACATCTGGGCTACATCCACTGGCTATTATCTTTTTCTCACTTTTGCAAGTTTGATACATGGAAGTATGCTATTTTCATTTCTATTTCTGCTTCCTGATAGGTTCAATAATATTCCCCATATATACACATTAACCACCAGAATTTCATCTGTGAATTGTCTGTGAGGGTCTTTACGTTTTTCTTATTGATTTGTATTAAATTTTTTTTGAGAATATTAATCCTTAATTTCTCATTTTTGCAAACATCCCCCCAGTTTGTCATTTGCCTTTTAGTTTTGTCTGTGGTACTATTCAGTTTTTGTGTGGCAAATTCCATCTATGTCTTCTATCTCTTGATTCCTCACTTGGTTTGAGTGCTTTGGTTGGAGAGGCCCCTGAGGTAGAGACTGTACAAGTCAAGCCACTGAGTCCTTGGGGAGCTTAGACCCTGCAGCTTGTGAGCATAATGGGCCACAAGGAAAGAGAAGGAAATGGGGCCCGCTCTAAGGAGCACACTCTAACCTGGAGGCCCAGGGGTAGAGTGAAACCCCAAGAAGGACTTTGGCCATGGTCACAGAGGCAGGGAGCCTATCATTCGGGCATTGGGAAGGGTGATTCGAGCTATCAGGGCTGCAGGAGCCCAGAAGGCAGACAGAGTGAGAGTCACAGAAAGGCTCCTAGAGAAAAGGAATCCCAACCCTACCACCTGGGTAAGACTGTCATCCTGCAAAAGTTACATAATCTAACTTTGCGTTCATGATCATTCCTCTGCAAGGCTTCTAAACTGAACTCATCCTTAGGTCCAGTGTGTCTTGCTCAGGGACGGGAGCCCGCCCTCGGCCCTCCCCCAACCTAGTGAGGAGCCCCCGCTGCAGACACTCACAACACCCCAATCCTGGCCTCCCTCTTAGCACTTTTCACACTGGGTCAGTGCTGGAACTGCTCATCTCTGGGGGCTCCAAGATGGCAGGGACTCTGCCTCCTCCCTCCCTGAAGGTCACAAGCTGGGTGAAAGGCCAGCATGCAGCAGGCACACGCGATATGTTTGAGGAATGAAGTGTGGGGTCAGTAAGCACGGCTGGAGGAGAGACGGACCATGAGAAAAACAAAAGAAGGCGGTGCACTGGCTCTCCCCACAGCATCTCCAGGAAGAAAAGAACAGTGGTAAAACACAGTCACTGGGGGTGGGGGAAATGACTTTCAAGTTTCTTTAAACTTAAAAGCAACTCCTTTATGCATGATGAACAAGATGGTTACAAGCCATTCCTACCTGTCCATCTGTTAAGGCCAGTCCCTCCTGGCTGTCCTCCTAATGCTCTTGATACAGAGACTCTGCCTGTGGCTGAAATGCATGGTTTGCAAAACTATCAAGTCAGATTTTCTACTAATTAGTCTACAGTATTTAGGTGAGTAAAAATAAAGAAATGGGAGCAAAATCAGATACAAGGGTAGGTCTGGGGCAGAGTGGTCACCACAGAACCAATAAGTGGGGAGCACCCAAGGACCAACTGGGCCCTGCTGCACAAGGTCAGGAAGGAGGCTTCAAGAGCAGGAAGCTGGAGAATGGGGACCAGCCTGGGTGCCCCCACTCTCCTGGCAGCCTCTATGCGTTCCCACACAGACCTCCTCAAGCCAGTTGCCCCTACTCTGTGGGTTGTGAATTAACCCCCTTGCCCATCAAGTCCCACTCCTACCCCCACCTGCAGACTGTGGGGTAGTATCAGGGGTCCTCAAAGCCATGTCTGTTTTTTCCATCAGAGCCACAAAAAAATATTCTTGTTATCAAGGGGATGCAGCAGGGGAGGCCCAATATTTTGGACATTAGAGGAGGTAGAAAAGGTTGGGGAACTCCTCAGATGAGTCCCTTTCGCCCTGCTGAGCCCGATCCCGGGGCAGGATGCCTCTCCAGAGGACACAACAGCTGCTTGCCCTACCTGCAAGCCTTCCTTCATTCCCTCTCCAAATACTTACTGAGCTTATCACACCAGGAGTCCAGGGTGCAGCCTGCCACTCGGGGCTGCTGAAAGAGCAGGGGGTGGGGGGGAGCTAGCACTGGGGATGTCAGCAGAGGAGCCAGGCCAGTCAAGAAGGGGGGGGGGGGGACACAGAGAGGGTAGGAGAGGGAGAGAGAGACAATAAGGAGGGAACCCAGAGGTCCAAGAGTTGAGCTGCCTCCTGCAGAACTCATGGACCAGGCCTCACAGGACACCTGACATGTGTACACTCTGCTCTGGAAGCTTCCTCCAGGCTCGGAATACACCCACCAGGCAGATGCTCCCAAATCGAAATCTCTAAATCTCTAACCTTGACACCTCCTCTCCTCCTGAGCTTCAGCCATCTGGATGTATCCATCAAGGTGAGCTCAGTGTCATCCCCCCAAATCTGCTTCCTTCTGAGCACCCAATATCCCTGAAAGGCTCCTTCCTCCATGGTTACCCAAGGTAGAAGCCTCACCTCCTTCTCCTCCCCACCCCCCCACAGCACTCAATCCCCAAAGGCCCAAGAGCCTTCCTCCAGCTGAACCTATGACACCAGGACACCACCTACTCCATTCCTGCTGCACCTGCCAGCCCTGATCACCATCATCCTCTCCCTGGTGTGGGCAGAAGCCTCCTCACCATGCCTGGCCCTCCCCCACATCTGCACCACCAGCAGAGCCACCTGGGGCCCAGAACTGATCCTGCCACTCTGCTGCTGACCTTACCTCCCTCATGCCTCCTCAGCTGGCCTTCCTGAGCTTCCTGCTTCCCTTCCCAGCCTCACTCCTGAGGCTCACCTGAGCCCAGCTTCCTTGTTGCCACAGCCCTCTGCACCTGCACATCCTCCCTACCTGCAATTCCTTCCCATGCTTGTCTGCCTGGAGAATTCCACTTATCTTTCAAGTCCCAGTTCAAATGTCACCTCCTTTGTGAAGCCCTCCCTGCTCTCCCCCCTGCAGAGCTGGTCAGTCCTCCTCTGTGGTCCCCTGTCCCCTCTGTCCTGCTGTGCTGTCCCAGCACTTACCACACCAGACTGTGCTTGTCTGTTTACACATCCAGCTGCCCCCAGTGGCCTCTGAGCTCCACCAGGGGTGTGTCTTATACATCTCTGTATCCCCAGCACATAGCAGGCACCCAGTGTTTGCTACTGTGAGGGAAGCAGACAGAGAAAGAGAGATGGTGACACTCCAAGAGGGAAGAGGGGAGGGATAAATTAAGGCAGGAGAAGGGAAAGGCACATAGAATGGAGCAATGGGGGTCACCTGCAGACTGGTCCCTTCCAGGAGCCTTGCCCATGAAGCAGGCAGTCAGCACTGACCCAGCACCACCAGGCACTCAGTCCATGCTGGCTGACTGATCAAAGGGGGAGCTCGGGTGGGAGGCAGAGACAAAAGAAAAAGGATAAAGTGGCTCGGAAGGGATGCAATGTGGTATTTGGGGAAAGCACAAGCCAGACCCCTCAGGCCTCCACTGCTGTGTTCACTGGACTGGCATGCTCCTGGACTGTCCTGTGCCCACACTCAAGCCTCCCTAGCCCCAGGGGAAACCTCCTTTCAGGCTCCTCCAAGCCTGGCAGGAGCAGCACCCAGGCCATGCTGAAGCAGAAAGCCAGGCTGGGTCTGCAAGGTCACAGGTGGGTCCCCTGGGACAACTTGGGGGAGTCTCCCACGTTGACTTCTCATGGACATTTGAGATACTAGAGCATCACGTGGGACCTGCCAGCCCTTCTCAAGGCCGGGCCCAGCAACAGCTCCACCCCTTCAGCAGCTGGCCAGGACGCTGGGCCCCGTAACCTCCAAGAAGAGAGTTCCTCCAAACAAAAAACACACCTTAGCAACACATTCCTGAAAACACAAACCCACAGACCACAAAGATGGCCCATCTCTACCTTGACCTCTTGCTTAGCACACAGCTCACCGCCTTCGTCACGGAGAAGAGAGACCATCCGGTCAAGTCTAATGTTGAGTACACATTAGCATCACATGTAGAGCTTTTTTTTTTTTAATGTTTATTTATTTTTGAGACAGAGAGAGACAGAGCATGAATGGGGGAGGGTCAGAGAGAGAGGGAGACACAGAATCTGAAACAGGCTCCAGGCTCTGAGCTGTCAGCACAGAGCCTGATGCGGGGCTCGAACTCATGGACCACGAGATTGTGACCTGAGCTGAAGTCGGACATTTAACTGACTGAGCCACCCAGGCGCCCCAACATGTAGAGCTTTTTAAGAAAACAAACAAAAAAATGATGCCTGAGCCCTGTCTCAGACCAATTAAATCAGAGTCTCTGGGGGTAGCATGTAGGTAGCTATATATTTTCAACTTCTTATTGAAGTATAGTTTACACATAGAAAAGCATATGTAGGAGAGATGCCTGGGTGGCTAAATGTCTGACTCTTGATTTCGGCTCAGGTCATGATCTCACAGTTTGTGAGATTGAGCCCACGTCAGGCTCTGGGCTGACAGCTCAGAGCCTGCTTGGGATTCTCTCTCTGTCCCTCCCCTGCTTGCACTCTCTCTCTCTCTCCCTCTCTCTCTCACACACACACACTAAATAAACTTTTTAAAAAAAAGAGTACATAAAATAAATGTACAATTCAATGCATTTCACAAATAGAACACACTTGGAAACCAGCCCCCAGAAGCCCCTCCTGCCTCTTTCAGTCTCACCACCACCCCCAACCTGCCACCCACAACCCACAACCCACAAGAATAACCATCACCCTGGTTTCCACAGCACAGGTTGCCTCTGCCTCTTCTTTGTGGACTTTCTATGAACAGAATCATACCATACATACCCTTTTATGTGGCTCCTTTTACTCAGCAATGCATCTGTGGGATTCGTCCACAGTGTTGTGTGTAGCTATTAATTGTGCATTTTCACCAATGTTTAGAATTCCATCACACGGACATACTACAACTTGTTTATTCATTTTACTATAGATGGGCATCTGGGAAATTTCCAGTTTTTGCTGTTATGAAAGTGTGGCCAGGAACATTCCAGCACCTGTAGTGTGGACACAAGTATTCATTTCTATGGGCAAACACTTAGGATTTGAATTGCTGGGTCATAAGTTAGGCATATGTTCAGTTTCAGGCTTTTAAAGGATCTCAGGTGATTTTATTAAAAAAATTTTTTTTAATGTTTGTTTATTTTTGAGAGAGAGAGAGAGAGAGAGAGAGAGACAGCATGAGTGGGGGAGGGGCAGAGAGAGAGGGAGACACAGAATCTGAAGTAGGCTCCAGGCTCAGCACAGAGCCCGATGTGGGGCTTGAACCCACAAACTGAGATCATGAGCTAAGCTGAATTTGGACACTTAACCGTATGAGCCACTCAGGCGCCCCTCCAGTGATTTTAAACATGCAGCCAGTGTTAAGAAACTGCTGTGCATGAATCCTGCCCCCACTTCTCTCCTTTTTTTGTGGCTCAGAGGGAGAAGCATGGCTCCTGGAATTCAGGGCCAATCCTCTTGCCTGGGCTCTGGATCTAGGGCCCTGACCCTCCTATGCCTTCACCCTGCCCCTCTAAAGTTCCAGGAACACCCTTGGCAAGACAGGAATCACATTGTTAATAGAGATTTCCTTCATCTGTTAAGGTCACAGAGCACATTTACTAGCTCGTGCCAAGGAAGTAAGAGCAGCTTTCCGTGCGGCAGAGGCTGGCTCTGTGTCCTTCCCGAAAGCCTCCCGACGTCCTCCCAGGGCCACAGTCCTGACACACAGCCCAGAAACCAGTTGACAAGAGCTCTGCCGAAAGGAAACTGGAATAATGTCAATAGAGTCAGGCTTATCATCAGTACTCCAAAACTTAAAGATAGGGCGTCTGGATGGCTCAGTCGGTTAAGCAGCCGATGACTCTTGATTTCGGTTCAGGTCATGATCTCACGGTGGGTTTGTGAGTTTGAGCCCCGAGTCAGGCTCTGCTCTCACAGTGCGGAGCCTGCTTCATATCCTCTGTCTCCCTCTCTCTGCCCCTCACCCACTCACATTCTTTCTCTCTTTCTCTCTCTCAAAAATAAATAAATGTTGAAAAAATTATTTTTAAAAAATAAATAAAACTTGGGGCACATAGGTGGCTCAGTTGGTTGAGCATCCAACTCTTGATTTCGGCTCAGGTCACGATCTTACGGTTCGTGAGTTTGAGCCCCGCATCGGACTCTACGCTGATGGTGAGGAGCATGCTTGGGATTCTGTCTCTCCCTCTCTCTGCCGCTCCCGAGTTCATGCCCTCTCTCTCTCTCACTCAAAACAAATAAATAAATTTTAAAAATAAATAAAATGAAGATAAAAGGTACTCTTTTGCAAAAAATAATTCTGTTATTTTTACACAGAAGCTGCCTCTCACTTTATTTTCTAAGCAAATATTCCTTATGTAGGACCACTGCTTTGCTGTCTCTGCTGACAAGAAATGGGGAAAGAATCCTGAGTGTAAGGGGGTGGCGTTCAGTGAACTGGGGGCCACACACTGGGTCCCAATCCAGCTGTCCCACTCAGCAGCCCTGGCCAAGGACTCAGGAGGGACGGGCACCCAGCGCAGGCACAAACCCTGCCTACCACGGGCAGGTCTGAGAACACCTGGGTCAGCAATGTGCTTAGTTCCCTTTTACTCACTGTGGCAGCTTTGAAATGACAGGGGATGTGGAGGGCCAGGCATCCTGCTTCCCAAGATGCCACAGTCTGTACCAAATGACCCTGGCTGCCACCAGCAGAACCATGGTGTGCTCTAGACCCACACAAAGCCATCTGTAAGCTGACCAGCAGCCTCTTTGGAGGAAAAGATGAACTTTGGCCCATACGATTCCATTTCTAATGGATCCCAATGGGGACATAAGAGATGGGAGGTGTGCAGCCAGAAGCAGTAAACAGGCAGGAGGGAGGTATACTGCAGGGACCCTGGAGCAGAACCTCCGGGTGCCCCTGGAGCTGGGTCTAGAACAAGGGAAGAGGGAGCAGAGAGCAGAGACCAGCAGGGGTGCATGGGCTGGGAGAGAGCAAAGAAGGTCTGCCCCCCTTTCAGCCCATTAATTTTCACTTCTGCAGCCGGTGCCCCAGCACTGCCTCTCCTGAAGCTTCTCCAGTAGACAGGGAAAAGGGGAGACCTGAAGGGGGTCTCTTGGGCTGAGATGGCCATGCAGGGGCCCCTCTGAGAAGTAGGATTCCCTAGACCAGAACCCTTCCCACCCTCCCACCCCTCTCCAAGCCTTTATCTTCTCTGCTCAAAGAACCAAACAAACTGGGAGAGCTAGTTGTTCAGGAGGAGATATGAGCTAGCATAGCCCTCTGGGGGTGGCTGCATCCAGCCTGAACAAGGACCCCTTTGAGCTCTGGTGCCTACAAGAACTCCTACCTACAGGGATCTCAGAACCCTCTGGGCACTCCACCCAGTGGGAGCTGGGAGGGCCGAGAGCAAGGCTGGCTCTATCTCCCACTCTTGGCAGCCAAGATGCTGTCCACTGCCCAGGTCTCTCTGTGGAGCCCAGAGCTAGTTAGCCAAGCCCTAATTAGAGGTTAAATGGTTAAAGGGCTCCAATCCCACTCTTCCCTGCTCCTAGAACTCTCCCCCATGGCGTGCGCTCTCCCAGCACACTAGAAAGGCCCAGGTCCTTACAGGGATGGAATTCAGGATCAAAGTGCTCAGGCTGACTCCTCTTGGGCATTCAGGAGGAGTGCTAATGAGCTGCCCTCCCAGTTCTGCCTGGGTCCTGCTTAGCTAACCTGCTCCTGCCCAAGATGGAGACCCTCTCTCTCTCATCCCCCAACACTTCCCTGAAGCCTAGCCAGCTGGTAGGCTGGGAGAGCAGACCCCTCCCACCTTGTCTCCACTCACCGTCTGCTCAGATATCTTCACTGTTGTATCCCCTGTTTATGTGGTTGTCTCCCCACTAGACTATCTTTCTTATTCATCTCTCACCCTGGGGCCACACACAGCTTCAGGCATACAGTAAGTGCTCAATAACTGTGTACTGAATAAACAAACACTCCCTGCTGAAAAGCTCCTTTGTGTAGTTTGTTCAGCCACACTGGGACCTTGGAACACAAACACAAGAGCTGGAGTGAGAGCAAGTCACTTGAGTTTGCTTCTGGCTGCCCTTGACCTCCTAGGTGGCCTCCAGTCCCCTTCCTCTGGGTCTGCTCCCCTATAAAATGGGGAAAATCCCCTTGCTGACCTGAAAATCTTCAGGGCTGCTGTGGGGATCTGAGAGGTCACGGCCTAGCCCCAAGGAGGGGACCGGTCCTCACAGCCTTGTCCACTGAGCCTCCAACCCCCTGCCAGCCCCACTAAGAGCTCTGCATCCCGTCATGTCCCTTGAAGGATGTCAAGAGGTGTAGCTGCAGAGACAGTGTACTGCCAGGCCCCAAACTGCACCCTGAAGCTCCACACACGTTCTGCATGACTGAATCTTTTCCTTGGGACTTCAGCCAGAGAGCCTCCAAGGGCAGGGCCCTCTTTGCACCTGGGCCACACCCAAAAACTGCTCCCACCCGGGGGGAGGGGGGGGGCTGGGGAGAGGGGGTTGGGGGGCAGTGCTGGAGGCTCTCTCACAACTCAGGCCCAACCCTGTTCAGCATCCCTCCCCCACCCTCCTTCCACCAAGGGTTTGAGGCCAGGAGTTGCTGTCCCCTTCCTGGCCAGAGCTCAAAGGCCTACAGAGTAAGAACAGTCACCAGGGAGACATACGGGACAAACAGCTAAAACACGGAAGCTTTGCTCCTGGGGATGTCCAGGATTTCTCATGAAACCCAGGCCACCATGGAGCAAGCAGTTGGTTCTGCAGAGAGTAATCTGCCTGTAGCTGGCCTCATCCCATAATGCCCACTGCTATAGCAGCATCTGTTTGGGCTGGCATCCCTGGACCTGGTCACAGACCACTTTTTCTGGGCCAGCCAGTTAGGGCCTGGCCATTTCCAGACAAGAAGCTGGTCATTCAGGTCTAAAAACAGACTTGCATTCATTAAGAAACAGAGCACCCCTGTGCTCCTGGTGGCCACCCTCCACCGGGCTTGCTGTGGGAGGGCCCACAGGCAGCCTCAGCTGCTCAGACGCCCCCACTCAAGGCTGCCAGGGGGCGTGGCTACCCTTGGGACAAGTCCGCTCTGTCCATCCATGGATGCCATCCAACGCACCCCATTCCAACCATCCTCACAGCCACCTCAGAATCCCTCTGGCTTTGTGCATCCTCCAGGTTCTTCTCAGGACACAGGCAGGTTTGAAGGAGTCTTAGGGTCCTGAAAGAGCCTGGGTTTGGGGGCAGAAAGAGAGTCAGGCCTAGAAGTACCTCTCACTGTTGAGGGGCCTTGGAGAAGCCACACTCTATCTCTGGACCTAGTTACTCTCTACAAAGGGGCGATAAAGCCTCACCCCAGGAAGGCAAGCAAATGTTGTCTGAGGGAAAAACAAAGCACAGCCAGGAACTGGGTGAACTGCAAATGGCCACTGACCCTTCTGTGATCAGAAGAACCCCTATCCTAGGAGAGGCTGGCAGGATAACAGTCCTCAAAGGCCACCAGCCTCTCTGCCTCACTCCTACAAACATCAATTAAATGTCTGCTATTCGCTCAGTTCTATGTAAGTGCTGTGTATACTAAGAGGGATAAGGCAAGCTACTATCCCCAAAATGCCTGGTGGGAGAGGCAGACATGAAGCAAATATTTACATAAATCAATACATAATTATAACTGTGTAATATATGCTATAAAAGGAGGGCACAGCGTCCTAAGAGGACCTCTATCAGGGAGACCAGACTCAATTGTGGAAAACAGGGAAGATTTCCCTAAGAAGCAGTAGCATTTTGAGCTGATAGCCAAAATGAGAGAGTGACAGAGGGGTCATTGTAGAGGGTTTATGATGGATGTGCAAAGGCCCTGAGGCCAGAGGTGTGTAACATGTATGAGGAACATAAACAGAGCCTTTGTGTCTGGAGGGTGGAAGTACTGAAGTGGTGAGCAATGAAGCTGGAGAGGGTGGCAGGGCTAGATCATGCAGGGTCCTGTGGACCCCAGTAAGGGTTTCTATTATTTTCTTAAAAGCAACAGGGAATCAATAAAGGGATTTAAATGGGGAAATACACAATCAACTTTGTATCTTAAACAATCACTCTGAGGGGCACCTGGCTGGATAAGTCAGAAGAACATGTGACTGTTGATCTCAGGGTGGTGAGTCTGAGGGTGCAGAGATTACTTAAATTAAAAAAGAAAAGGGGGCGCCAGGGTGGCGCAGTCGGTTAAGCGTCCGACTTCAGCCAGGTCACGATCTCGCGGTCCAGGAGTTCGAGCCCCGCATCAGGCTCTGGGCTGATGGCTCAGAGCCTGGAGCCTGTTTCCGATTCTGTGTCTCCCTCTCTCTCTGCCCCTCCCCCGTTCATGCTCTGTCTCTCTCTGTCCCAAAAAAAATAAATAAACGTTGAAAAAAAAAATTAAAAAAGAAAAAAAAAAAGTCACTCTGACACACAGATTTGCTTCAAAGTAACCCAAAGGAGGTGGGAAAGGGGAAGTAGAGGTGAATATTGATGAAAGAGGGACAATCTTCTGTTGATGGGTATTGTAGCTGGGCGATGCATACATGGGTATCCACCCTGCAATCTCTCGTTTTTTGTATATGTTGAAAATTTTCCGTGGAGACAAATCAGCTAGCAGACTGTATTCCAGCAGAGAGATGATGTCTCAGACTTGGTGGCAGTGGTGATGGAGGGCCAGGGATGGATTCAGGATATATATTTCCAAATAAAAATCAACCTGATTTGGTGATCCATTGGATATGGATCCATGGATATGGAAAAACTGCCAAATATTACTGTAGATTTCTGGCTTAAGCAAGTAGAATACTACTCTGCTTTGCTAAGATGAAACAAGGAAAAACATATTGTAAAAAGAGCATATTTGAAGGAAACAATCATGAGTTCAGTCTTGAAGATGTGTGAGAAACATTTAAGTGAAGATGTCAAGCTATACGTGAGTAAGGAGCTCAGGAGAAAGGTCAAGACTAAAGGGATAAATTCCTGAGTTATCAGCCCATGAATGAATACAGGAGCTAGGAAGATCCCCCAGGGAAAGTGGATACACAAAGAAGAGAAGCTATCAACAAGGGTGCCAAAACCAAGTCAATAGGAGAAAAATTAGTCTCTTCAACAAATGGTGCTGGGACAACTGGATATTCACATGCAAAAGAATTAACATGGACCCGTATTGCACAGCATATATAAAAATAAGCTCAAAAATGTCAGAGCTAACATGAGACTTTTAAAAGAAAACAGGTGTTGGGGCACTGGGGTGGCTTAGTCCGTTAAGCATCTTACTTCGGCTCAGGTCACGATCTCACGGTTCATGGGTTCAAGTCCCACATGGGGCTCTGTGCTGACAGCTTAGAGCCTGGAGCCTGCTTCAGATTCTGTGTCTCCCTCTCTCTGCCCCTCCCCCACTTGCACTCTGTCTTTCTCTTTCAAAAATAAATAAAAACATTTTAAAAAAAGAAAACAAGTCTAAATCTTTGTGTTCTTTGATTAGGCAACTTTTTCCTAAGATATGACACAGAAAGCACAAGACAGAAGAAAAGATAAATTGAGCCTCACCAAAACTGCAAAATTTTGTGCAGATAATGATATCAAGAAAGTGAAGACAACCCACAGAATGGGAGAAAACATTTGCAAGTCATGTATCTGGTAAGTGACTAATATCCAGAAAATTAAATAAATCCTACAATCTTGAAAATATTATACTAAGTGACATAAGCCAGTTACCAAAGACAAAACTATATGATTCCACTTATATGAAGTATCTAGAGTATCGAATTCAAAGAAACAGGAAGTGGAATGGTGGTTGCCAGGGGCTGGAGAGAGGGGAAGATGGAGAGGTATTTAATGGGTATCTCAGTTTTGCAAGATGAAAAAGTTCGGGAGACTGGTTGCACAACAATATGAATATGCTTAATACCTACTGAACTGCACAAATGCATTTACAAATGGTTAAGATGGTAAATCTTATGTTATGTGCTTTTCTTGACCACAATTAAAATAAATGTTTTAAAAAAGAACTCTTAAAATTGAACAATAAAGACAAATAACCCAACTAAAAATGGGCAAACATTTGAATAAACATTTTTCCAAAGGTGATGTCAAATGACGAAAAAGTACATGAAAAGATGCTCAACATCCTTAGCCATCAGGGAAATGCAAAATCAAGACCACAATTAGATACCACCTCACACACACTAGGAGATCATAGTCGATATTAGATGTTGGTGAGGATGTGGAGAAATCGGAACCCTCATATGTTGCTGGTGGGAATGTGAAATGGAACAGCGGCTTTGGAAAACAGTTTGGTGGTTCCTCAAATGGTTAACCACAGAGTTACTATAGCACTCCCAGGTATACACCCTGAGAGAACTGAAAACATGTCCACACAAAATCTCATACAAGAATGCTCATAGCATTATGATAATTAGCCAAAAGATAGAAACAACCCAAATACCCATCAACTGATGAACAGATAAACTGTGGCAGAGCCACACAATGGAATACTATGGAGCCATAAAAAGGAGTGAAGTATCGATACAAGCTGCAATCTGAATGAACCTTGAAAACATTCTGCTGTGTGGAGGTTCCTCAGAAAATTAAAAATAGACCTACCCTATGACCCAGCAATAGCACTGCTAGGAATTTACCCAAGGGATACAGGAGTACTGATGCATAGGGGCACCTGTACCCCAATGTTTATAGCAGCACTCTCAACAATAGCCAAATTATGGAAAGAGCCTAAATGTCCATCAACTGATGAATGGATAAAGAAATTGTGGTTTATATACACAACGGAATACTACGTGGCAATGAGAAAGAATGAAATATGGCCCTTTGTAGCAACGTGGATGGAACTGGAGAATGTGATGCTAAGTGAAATAAGCCATACAGAGAAAGACAGATACCATATGGTTTCACTCTTATGTGGATCCTGAGAAACTTAACAGAAACCCACGGGGGAGGGGAAGGAAAAAAAAAAAAAAAAGAGGTTAGAGTGGGAGAGAGCCAAGGCATAGGAGACTGTTAAAAACTGAGAACAAACTGAGGGTTGATGGGAGGTGGGAGGGAGGGGAGGGTGGGTGATGGGTATTGAGGAGGGCACCTTTTGGGATGAGCACTGGGTGTTGGATGGAAACCAATTTGACAATAAATTTCATATATTGATAAAAAAAAAATTTTGCTAAGTGAAAGAAGCCGGTTACAAAAGTCCACGTACTGTTATGAATCCATGTACGGGAAATGTCGAGAACTGACAAATCCATAGAAACAGAAAGTAGATTAGTGGTTGCCAAGGTGCCGGGGGAAGGGGAAATGGGAAGTGACTAATGCGCACAGGGTTTCTTTTTGGGGTGATGAGACTGTTCTGGAATTAGACAGTGGTGATGGCTGCACAACTTGGTGAACACATTAAAAGCCACTGAATTGTACACTTTAAAAGCATGAATTTTATGGCATGGGAATTGCATCTCAAGGAGGGGGAGAGGGAGGAGAGAAATCTGGGATCTGAAGAAGCACAACACTTAAAGACTGTGTGGAAGAGAGTGTCCCCGGGAGGAGGAGACTAGGAGAGAGTGAGCCAAGCGGTAGAAAGAAAGCCAGGGATAGAGGCTGTCAGTGGAGGCCGAAGGAGTGTTGTTTCAAAAGGAGGAATGGGAATCTGTGAAGTCTGCCGAGAGGCAAGGAGGAGGAAGAGTGAAGGCAGTCACTTCATCAGCCGAGTTCAAGATAGGTAACTCCAGCCAGGGACAATCTTGACGGGGTAGTGGGGGTATGAATCCAGACTCGGGTGCTAAAGGCCTGCTCCTCCTTCCTCCCTCCCTCCCAGGGTGGTGACTGCATCCTAGGGATGTAGCATGAGGACAGGCCTGTGACTACAAGTGAGGATGTTGTTCCGCACAGGTCAGATCCCGCCTTCCCACCAGTGAAAGACGGCAGAGACGCTGGAGGAGGGGAGGAGAAGGGATTGCACATCCCCCATCCTGGTGCCCTGGGGGGAGGGGGGCTGCCGTGGCCCGCAACCTTCCTCCCGGGTCCACCCCTCCCCAGCACCCTCACCTGCTGCTCCTCCACCCCAGGCGAGAACCACTGGTCCATTACGGCGCCTGCCTCATCAAGAGCTGAGAGGCCCAGGGTCACCCGGCGCCGCCGGAGGGCAGCCACACCCAGAATTCCAGCCCCGCACTTCGCGCCAGCTCCCCACGGCGGCGGCCTGGCGCCAGAGATCCCGCCTGCCGGCCAGACCCAACTTTTGAGGGAGCTGATGGGCCTTTGGGCGTAAGAGCAACGCTTACACCGACCGGGGGGGCGCTGCCGGGAGTGCAGCCGCTGCGCCGGCACCTCCTGGCCTCCCTGTCAAAGGATCCAGCGCCCCACCCGAGATCCCCCTCTTGGGTCGGTGACCGCGACGAAATTCGGCCGCTGGCCTGGATTTGGGACGCTCCGAAGCGGGGTCTGGCTGGTGCCCCGCTGCGGGCTCTGAACAACTCGGCTGTGCTGCCGCTAAGTGGGATTCCTGAGCGATGACCTAGTCTTAAGGAGCTTGCTGGGTCCTGGGACCTCTTCCTCTAGGGAGAACTTCAGATTGTCTAACTGGTGGAAACCCCCTAGGAATTCTGCTCTCGCCCCTATTATTCACAGTGTTCTGGAGGTTCTAGCCATTGCACAAAGGCAAGAAAACATAAGAAAAGGTTTGGATACTAAAAAGAATTTAAATTTTTATTTATTTATTTTTTTTATTTTTTAAATAAACTTTCCGCCCAACGTGGGGTTGAACTCACCATCTGGAAATCAAGACTTTCATGCTCCACCCACTTGGCCAGCCAGTTGCCCCCCCTCAAAAAGAGAGAATTTTTATTTGAAAGATGGTAAGATAAACTGTCTTGAGGACACGTAATCAACTGAAAAAAAAAAAACATAAGAAAGTGGCCCAGATATTCTTATACTTGGGGGCTGGACCAGGCAGAGCTGTGGTGGGAATAGACACATACTGAACTCTTATGGAGTTTATTATTCTATCCATTATTACAGGATGAACATAAAAGTCAATCATTTCTCTGTAGACCTACTATATATATATACCCAAGAATAGGGGCACCTGGGTGGCTCAGTCGGTTGAGTGTCCAACTTCGGCTCAGGTCATGATCTCCCAGTTCGTGGGTTTGAGCCCTGCATCAGGCTCTGTGCTGACCGCTTGCTCAGAGCCTGGAGCCTGCTTCAGATTCTGTGTCTCCTTCTCTCTCTGCCCCTCCCCCGCTCATGCTTTGTCTCACTGTTTCTCAAAAATAAATAAATGTAACAACAACAACAACAAAACCCAAGGGGCGCCTGGGTGGCTCAGTCGGTTGAGCGTCTGACTTCGGCTCAGGTTATGATCTCATGGTTTGTGAGTTCGAGTCCCTCATCGGGCTCTGTGCTGACAGCTCCGAGCCTGGAGCCTGCTTCCGATTCTGGGTCTCCCACTCTCTCTCTCTGCCCTCTCCCGCTCATGCTGTCTCTCTCTGTCTCTCAAAAATAAACAGTAAAAAAAAAAAAAAAAAGAATAAACTTTTATTTATTTTTTAATCTTTATTTATTTTTGAGAGAGAGACAGAGCATGAACAGGAGAATGGCAGAGAGGAGAGAGGGCGACACAGAATCCAAAGCTCCAGGCTCTGAGCTGTCAGCCCAGAGCCCGAAGTGGGGCTCGAACCCACTGACCACAAGATCATGACCTGAGCTGAAGTCTGATGCTTAACTGACTGAGCCACCCAGGTGCCCCCAAAATAACTTTTAAAATGTAGAAAGTCCAGGAGAAGAAAACAACAAACACTTTTTTTGAATGACATAAAAGAAGACTTGCACGAAGAAAAAAAAGAAGACTCGAATAAATGTTCTTGAGTGGGAAGATTCAAAGTTTTAAAGAAGCTAATTTATCTCAAATTTAATGCAAGGGCTTGCCTTACCAGATGTCAGAAGAAACTACAAAGCTAGAGCAATCAAAATACCATGCTTTTACTGGCTTAGGAAAGATTAACAGATCCCAACAGAGAGTCCTACCAGGGAGTCCAGAACATGATCTATGGGTATCTAAGAATTTAGTACATGATAAAGAAGGTATTTCAAGTAAGTAAGAGAAGAATGGATTGTCCAATAAATGGTATTGGGGCAATTGGCTATCTTACACAATTCACAAAAATAAATTCCAAGGAGATTAAACATCCAAATATTTTCTACACCAATAAAAGAAAAGGTACATACATTTATAAGTAGATACCCGTCAGACCCATAAACTCCACCTCTAACAATTTACTCTTAGGAAATAACTGGGCACAAATTTAAATGTATAAGAATGTTCAATGAAGTGTAGTTAGAGGAAAAAAACAATAGGGCATGAAGAAATTGTGGTTTATTCATGGAATGGAAGGCTATGTGACAATTAAAATGGTTTGTTTTTTTTAAGTTTATTTATTTATTTTGAGAGAGAAAGTGCAAGCACACCAGTGGAAGGAGGAGCAGAGAGAGAGAGGGAGAGAGAGGGAGAGAGAGAGAGAGTCCCAGGCAGGCTCGGTGCCGTCACCTTGGAGCCTGACTTGTTGCTTGAACCCACCAACCACGAGGGCATGACCTGAGCCAAAACCAAGAGTCAGACATTTAACTGACTGAGCTACCCAGGCACCCCTTAAAATGATATTTATCCAGTTATTTATTAAAACTTATTTATTGGGGTGCCTGGAAGGCTCAGTTAGTTAAATGTCTGTCTCTTAATTTTGACTCAGGTCATGATCTCAGTTTGTGAGACTGAGCCCCCTGTTGGGCTCTGCGCTGACAGCATGGAACCTGCTTGCGATTCTCTCTTTCCCTCTCTCTCTGCCCCTCCCCCCTCCCCCTCTCTCTCAAAATAAATAAACTTTAAAAAACTTACTTATTATGATCACCTGGGTGGCTCAGTTGGTTGAGTGTCCGACTTCAGCTCAGGTCACGATCTCACAGCTCATGGGTTCAAGTTCCACGTCAGGCCCTGTGCTGACAGCTCAGAGCCTGGAGCCTGCTTCAGATTCTGTGTCTCCCTCTCTCTGTACCCCTCCCCCACTCACACTATCTCGGTCTCTCTCAAAAATAAATAAATGTTAAAAATGAACTTTGCCAAATCCCCACATGTGATAAAACTGCACAAAACTAAACGCACACACACACACGAGTGCATGTAAAACTGGTGAAATCTGAATAAGACCAATGGGTTCTGTCAATGTCAATTTTCTGCTTGTGTTATGGTGCTCTTATTATGCAGGAAGTTACCACTGGAAGAAATTGGTGAAAGGTACATGAGACCATGTGAATCTACAATTATCACCAAGTATAAAGTTCATTTCAGAAAAATAAAGTTTGCACCTTTAAAAGGAAAACAGAGGGGCGCCTGGGTGGCTCAGTCGGTTAAGCATCCGACTTCGGCTCAGGTCATGACCTCGCGGTCTGTGGGTTCGAGCCCCGCATCGGGCTCTGTGCTGACAGCTCAGAGCCTGGAGCCTGTTTCAGATTCTGTGTCTCCCTCTTTCTCTGACCCTCCCCTGTTCATGCTCTCTCTCTGTCTCAAAAATAAATAAACATTTAAAAAAAAATTTTTTTTAAAGGAAAACAGACCAAGATTTCTCAAAGCTGGGACTGGATCATCAGAGGTGTGGTCTCAGATTCTCAAAGCTGGAAGCACTGCAGAGAAACTAATTTTTGGTGAGAACCTACTGTGTCTCAGGCCATTACACAGCCTGAGAACCTTTGAAGTGGGCCAGGTATGCCTCTGTCTTATGGATGAAGACAGGGAGGCTCTGAACCAGTAGTAATTCAGCAGTGGAGAAAGGATTTGAATCCAGGTCTTTGGCTCAGCCCCTTCCTATTATTCTATCACAGTGACTACATATCTGGGAATGACTTAAAAGAAAAAAGAAAACTATTCAATGTTACCCATATCAAGAAACTGGGTATAAGAAAATAAATAGTCCAGTGAGTAAAAAAAAAAGGTGGGGCGCCTGGGTGGCTCAGTCGGTTGAGCGTCCGACTTCAGCTCAGGTCGCGATCTCGCGGTCCGTGGGTTCAAGCCCCACGTCAGGCTCTGGGCTGATGGCTCAGAGCTTGGAGCCTGCTTCGGATTCTGTGTCTCCCTCTCTCTCTGCCCCTCCCCCGTTCATGCTCTGTCTCTCTCTGTCTCAAAAATAAATAAATGTTAAAAAAAAATTAAAAAAAAAAAGGTAAAGTTGCAATCAGGCACAAGGAATTTAAAAATGTGTACCTACATGTGAATATCATCCATCAGGCGTGTCATGCAGAAAGTTCTGCTGGAAAGTTCTTTTCAACACCCAAATGGTCCTCATTCTAACAAGTGATCCTTCACCAAGGAACAAACCTTTGTCATCTTAGTTTGGTAAAACTAGATCTCCACTGTAAGTGTGACCAGGGCAGAGACTAGACCATGACCACTCCTAACCTCTCTTCTCCTGGGTCTCATATTACAAGACCCATTGGCTGTCCCTACTTGCTACATTCATATGGGGCAAAATGGTTATTTCTAGTCCTCCCAAGTCTTCTTCCATCATTATGGGCCCCAGTGACAGTCTAATGGATCCTGGATTCCAGGCAAGGCTTGCCGGGAAGGTCTGTGAACTCCTGGGGTTTGGGGAAAAATTGTTGTGTCTGAACAAAGGGACATGTTTCTGGAAAGACAGCATTTCACTTTTATTACATTTTTAATGTAGCCTATGATTTTCAAAATGATAGGCAACATAACTTTAGTTTGATCAGCACCAAAATGTGTTGAAAATATAGACTCTGGGGCATCTGGGTGGCTCAGTTGGTTGAGCGACCAACTCTTGATTTTGGCTCAGGTCATGATCCCAGGGTCATGGGATTGAGCCCCACATCAGGCTCCTCACTGAGCATGAAGTCTGCTTGGGATTCTCTCTCTCTCTCCCTCTGCCTCTCTTTCTCTCTCAAAAAAAAAAAAAAAAAAAAAAAAATATATATATATATATATATATATATATATATATATAACTCATATATATTAAGTTCATCTATTTATTTTGAGACAGAGAGAGAGAAAATCCCAAGCAGGCCTCACACTGTCAGCACAAAACCAGACACGGGGCTCAATCTCACAAATTGTGAGATCATGACCTGAGCCAAAATCAAGAGTCAGTCACTCAGTTCACTGAGCCACCCAGGTGCCCCTATAGTTATATTTTTTAAAGGCTTTATCTTTTATAGATACACACTGAAACAGTTGTAGATGAAATAATATTTTATATTTGCTTCAAAATAATCTAGGAGTGAGAGAGGGGAAAGGCATATATGAAATAAGGTTGCCCCATAACCTGGTTAATTGTTGAAGCTGGGTGATGGGTGCATCCCTTATATATATATATATATATATATAAGTTATATATATATATATATATAAGGGATGCACCCATCACCCAGCTTCAACAATATAACTTATATATATATATATATATATATAACTTATATATATATATATATATATATAAATGTGTGGCCTGGGTTGGTATGGGCAGGTTTTGAGTAATCCAATTAATGTTAACACATAGTAGAAATATTTAAACTTTTTTCTACAGAAGAGAGAAAAAAAATCTGTATAATTGGTTACAGTTATTTGCTCAGGCATACTACCCACACTGCTGCTCCGACCCTAAGTCAGAGACAAAAGGGATGCCAATGAAATGACATACAGTACGATTTTGACAATTATTTAATATACCATTGATGTGCCATGTCAACCCGTTAGGAGGAAAAGAAATTCATGTTTGATTTAAACTAATTCTTTATGTGCTTCTTAGTTCAGATTAAAAAAGAAATAGTGCCAACCAGAAATTGACATCTGTTAAAAACAATTCACTATGTGGCAAATCATAAGAGACTCTTAAATACAGAGAACAAACTGAGGGTTGATGGAGGGTGGAGGAGAGGGGAAAATGGGTGTTGGGCATTGAGGAGGGCACTTGTTGGGATGAGCACTGGGTATTATATATAAGCCGATTTGACAATAAATTATATCAAAAAACCCCACAAAATACAAAATATAAAATTAAATTAAATTAAAAATTCACTATGTGATTTTCCAGTGGATATTAGGGAACACTCTGTGTTTTGTTTTGTTTTCATTTTATTTCTTTGAGAGAGAGAGAGAGAGAGAGAGAGGGACAGAGAGAGTGAGTGTGTGAGTGGGGAGGAGGAGCAGAAAGAGAGAATCCCAAGCAGGGTCCATGCTCAGCCAGGAGCTCGATGCGGGGCTGGATCCCACAACCCTGGGATCATGACCTGAGACATGATCTGAGCGGAAATCAAGAGTTGAACACTCAACTGACTGAGCCACCCAGGTAGCCCACAAGGAAACACTCTTTTAGGACTAGGACTTGAAGAGTATATTAATAACCTCCGTGGGTTATTAATAGGATTTTTTTAGGGTTTATTTATTTATTTATTTTGAGAAAGAGCAAGCATGGGAGAGGCAGGGAGAGAAGGAAAGAGAGAATCCCAAGCAGGATCCTTGCTGTCAGCACAGAGCCCAACGCAGGGTTTCTTTTTAAAAATTTTTTTTTCAACGTTTATTTATTTTTGGGACAGAGAGAGACAGAGCATGAACGGGGGAGGGGCAGAGAGAGAGGGAAACACAGAATCGGAAACAGGCTCCAGGCTCTGAGCCATCAGCCCAGAGCCCGACGCGGGGCTCGAACTCACGGACCGCAAGATCGTGACCTGGCTGAGGTCAGACGCTTAACCGACTGCGCCCCCCAGGCGCCCCCAATGCAGGGTTTCAATCCCACCAACTGTGAGATCATGACCTGAGCCCAAATCAAGAGTTGGCTGCTTAACCAACTGAACCACCCAGGTGCCCTAACCTCCATGGGTTATTAAAATTCCAGTCCTAATTTATGACCAAGCATTTCTAAACCAATAAAAATGTTTAGCTGTGGTAGGGAGAAGGGAAGAACCAGTGTACCCTGTAGAGGCTTATATTCTGAGGGAAAAAAGCCTTCCTTCTGGAATCTGTGCTATAGCAGGCAGGTACTCCTTGGGGTGGGTGGGGGGGTATGCAGGGAAGGGGGTGTAGTTACTTCTTATCATATAGGAAGCTCCATTCCCAGGGGTTTCTGCCCTCCCCTCCTCCTTCCTTTCCCATATTAGTAAATACTTGGGGGATTAATCAAAGCTTCAAAGGTTGGTGATAACAGGTGGTGACAGCTTGATGCCCTGCAACCCAGGTGAATAGCAGCACAGTGGCCAAGACTGACTTCATGCCAAACTTACACTTGGCACCAGAGACGGCTGCAGAATTGTAGGGCTTATTTTCACTTTTTAAGAAAAGAGAAAAGCAAGTTATTTTCTGGTGTCCAAACTCAGACACGGGACAACAAAGTGGAATGCTGTACCATTTTTTATTTCATGGGCTCTTGCGTGTGTGTGTGTGTATGTGTGTGTGTGTGTGTGTGTGTGTTTATTAAGTAAGTTCTAAGCCCAACATGGGGCTTAAACTCATGACTGAGATCAAGAGTCACATGCTCCATAGGTAGTCATAGCAAAGAAGAAATTATGTGAAGACATAACATACCTCCGGAAATTGAGGGGAAATTGAGGTTAATTAGCAGAACCACTGAATGACAGCATAGAGAAGGCTCTCAGGGAGCCTACAGTCCAATCTCCTTACCTTATGATGATAGCAAAGCAGACCCAGAGAAGGGGTCTGACTTTTCCCCAAGTATTAGCAAAATAGGAACAGCGTGAGGCTTAGAACTCACTTCTGATTCCCAGAGCAAGAGTCTTCATGCTGGTCTGATAAATATGGTATGTGGCATTCAGGGGCCAAAGCTACAGCTTAACCAGGTTAAGGACGGGGTGGAGCCACCCAAGTAGGCACTGGGAAGAGCTTCAGGGAGGATGGCTGGCATAAACCCATCTCAGGTACTGCTGACTTTCAACCTCAGGTTGGTTATCTTAGGTGGATGAATTGGCACACAGGTCTTTCTGGTCTGCATTAAGCCTTTTGAGGACTTGCCCAAGTTCAGAAACTTGAAAGTAACCTGTAACATCAAGGCATGGATCGGGCCCAGGCTGTTGCCTCTAGGGTATTCAGAAATTTCTCCCTAAAGCAAGTCAGGAAGAACTTGGATTTGGTCCCAACAGAAACTCTCCTGAAGCTCAGTGGCAGCGTCTGTCAGCTTTGCTCCCAGACCTGCCCATTTGCCCCAGAGATGCTCACTGCTTATGTGGCCTTGTTGAACTGTAACCTCAAACCTAAGAGTGTCTATCAGCATGGACTGGATTCTAGCCACCATAATCAGAGGACTGTGGAGGGAGGTATATTGGCCCCTCACTGCAGGGTGGGAGGGACACCCTCTACTCCACCTCTCCCTGCAACCCCACAAATCTTTGAAAGAAGCTGGACTTCAGAGCCAGCTAGAGGTGTACATGGGACAAAGACATCACAGATTGTCAGGGTGCTCTCTTATTCTCTAGGAACCTGATCCCTGCAAGGATGGGGCACCCTTAAACAATCATGAGGACAGGGGAGACAGCAAAGCAAATAAGGGCAAATTACAGCTGGGTAGAGACGCATCAACCTCTGAAAACAGGACGGAGGGAGCCCCAAAGCATTCAGCCAGTTCCAAAAATCTGTGTGGGGTGGGCACAGGATTCACACATTCACCCTACCTTCCCCATTGCTAGCTGGCCAGGGAAGTCAGACTGTCCTCCAGAGCTCAGATTGTGGGGCTTGGGGCCTGGGCAAGGGCAGGAACTTACAGCTTCATTCACTGCCTCTGTCTTCCCTAAATAATCTCAGCCCGCAGCACCCCAAGACCTCCAGGGGCAGAGGCCACAATTCTTGCTGTCACCTGAAACGCCATCCCCAGCCTGCCCAGCCTCCTTGCTCCTTCCCCAGCTGCAAGAACTTTCCTTCCTCCCAAAGCGACTTTGGATCAGATCTCCAGGCTAAGAGACCGGCCCCAGCGCGCCTGGCGCACGGGTGCGGCCGAGTCGTGCTGGGACAGCTCCACGCTGCCGCCTGGGCCGCCTCGGGCCATTACAATTGCAGACCAGGCTGGGAAAGGAGAGAGGCTGACCCCTCCGAGGGCCAGCAGGGAAGCACCAGACTTTGGGTGAGGGGCAGTCAGGACTAGGGAATCGATCTGGCTGGGGAATGAATGAATGAGTAAATGAATGAACGAACACACGAATGAATGAATAGCTATGGTGTCGGAGACGCGGTAAGAGGCGTCCCAAGGAGGGTGCCTTCCACCATCCTGATGCCGCCGGGACTTTGCTCATCCCCCAGGTACGGAGCGCAGACAGCAGGGCCATCCGTCCCCTAGCCAACACCTCGCAGCCCCCCGGAGGCGCCCAGGCCCGCGCAGCGCAGCTCGGGAGCGGAGCCCAAATTCCGGTGGCCGGGAAGTGCCTGCCCCGCGGGAAGAAGGCACCCAGGCGCAGGGGCTCCCCACGGCCGCTTCGCCCCGCGGGGAAGCGTTCCCTCGCGGCGGTCCGCGGAGCCCTGAGCCCAGCCCGCTGGCCGCAGCCCCTTACCTGCCCGCCTCGGCGGCCTCACCCCGGCTCAGAGCGGTCATCGCGGCGCCTCCAGCGAGCGCCGGGGACCGTGCGGCCAGATCCGGCGCCTGCCTGCCTGCCTCCGCCCCGAGGGCCCGCCTCCGCCCGCCCATTGGCTGTTGGGCGGGACCGCCCTGCCCATTGGCCGTTACTCCCTCCTGAACGCCGCGAGCTTTGCGCAGATTCTAAGGCTCCCACTTCCCGACCTCCAAGTCTCGGTGGCCAGGCCTCGGTTTGCACCTTCTGCTCCTCAGAGCGCAGGCCTTGGGTCCCCTCCAGGCTCTTCCTCTTCAGCCCTACCCGTCTCGGAGCTCGGTGCCCTCTGCAGCAACCTCCTCCCGAGCTCCAGGGCAGGTTTCAGCGTCTCCCCACAGCAGCTAAGGGACAGGAGTAGGGAACGAGGTATTTTGAACTGTTTGAACCGCATAGTCGGGCAGTCAGGGAGCTTTCATGCTTTTCCCAGAGTTGGGTCCTACGGAGGGACTGAAGATGGCCAGAAATCAAGTGGGGAAGCAAGACAGAGTGGGGCGATGTGACAGTTACCTGGGCCTTGGGAATGGGGCCAAAGCCCTATCCCATCTTACCTGGCCTGCAGCACCCTTCCCTCCTCCCACTAGGTAGGGCTTCGTTCTTAGAAGTGGTCTGGAGGGGTAAGATTCAGTCCCATTTCCAAACCCGTCCCCACCCCTCGGTGCTTTGTCAAGGGGGTAAGACATTGGCAAACAGAAGGGGACAAAGGGAACCCAGAGGTAAATATTCTGGAAACTGGGAGCCGTAGCTGGTGTCTTCCTACAGTACCCTTACATTAGAGGCCTCTGCTGCACAAGACATAAGGGGAGGTGCAGGGCAATGGCCACATCACTCAGTTTACCCACCAGAGCAGGAGGGAGGGGCCCTTGTTGCTGCCCTCTCCTCTTTGGTCCAAATAAGCCAATAAAATGTCCCCAGCTGCAGTTTTTAGAAACCCAGCTACCACTTCCTCAGGGTGCCTGAGGATAAGGGGTAACCTGTATCCTCGACAGCTACTGCCTTCCCAGCATCTCTGCATCCCGTAGAGAAGATGGCAGGTGACCTGGGTCATCACACAGGAGCAACCATCAGGGCGCAAGGCCCTTACCATTTTCACCCTCAGAGGACAGGGTTCCCCACCAGACACACACACCCCCCCCCACCCACTGCCCCCCCCATCAGAAAAGAGAGGAAACTGGTACTTCAGCTGTTGTTTATTGACACAGGTAGGCTCTGTAGCAATAGGCTGGGAGGTGGCTGCAGTAGTGGGGAAAATGGAGGGTGGGGGGCGTTTGCCTGCAACAGCTGAGTGGAGTGTAGGAACACAAGTGCACAATGCACGACAAGGGGAGCCTGAGGGGGATGGGGGAGCAAGGAAGGGCCCGGGCCAGTCTCCTTAAACTGGAACCACTGCCCTATGCCACAACTCTTGCTGGCGGTCTCTCGATGCCAGGCCGGGGGTGGGAGTTGTCTGGGTATCCATTTTCTATAGGAACTGAATGGAATACACAAAAAGGAGATGCAGCAGCGGTTGCCCTCTGTTAAGCTCTGGGGCTTCCAGTCCTGCAAACTCCCTTCATCCCTAGCTTGGGTGGGGTCACATGATGTGCAACGCAGCTCTGGGTTACCTCACCCGAACAGGGTCTTAAAAAAAAAGAGTCAGGTTTCAGAGGCATTAATCTTCTTCCCTAGCATCCCAGCCCACCAGTGCCACACTACAACCCCCAAGTGAGCACTACAAGCATTGCTGGCCTAATGGATGGGTTGGGGGAAGGGGATGGGACAGGGCTGGAGAAGGGGCTCTTGGGGCCTGTCATGGCACAGGCACTACACGCATGGTATTGGTGAAGCCGGAGCCAGGGCGCCACCCGGTCAGCACAATGACCACATCTCCCTTCTTGAAGAAGCCTCGGGCCTTGCCTAAAGGAAGAGAAGAAAGGTTGGTGAGTAAAAGCCAAGCCAGGCAGATGTGCACCTGGCTGACTGCCCCGCAGCCAGAGGGAGCAAGCAGGGCTGGCTCATCATTACTTCCTTACACCACAAGGTGGCGCAAGCATCACAGCCCAGGCAAAGGGGATGCATGAGGGAGGCCCAGATATTTCCTTATCAATCAAAGAGAGTTGGCAGGGACCTTTGGACATCACTCATTTTATACTCCAGAGGGTGGAGAGCCTTCCCCAAAGTCAGAGCTAGTTGCTTCCGCTCATCCATTGACATCTTACTTTTATCAGGGACAAAGGTCATGAGTACATAATCTGTGTGTATGACACCCAGCAGTGTTTGAGCTCTAATTTTTTTTTAGCCCTCAGTAATAAGCAGATGCCAAAGAGCAGACAACCCTGACTATCCAGGATCCTTTGCTTTGGGCCCCACGCTGGAAGACAGTGAGAGGCAGTGGGCAACTGAGCCCCAAAACTCAAAATGCTCCTCTTCCCTCCTGGGCTCAGCCCAGAACTTGAGGGAATGGGATGGAGGGAGGGTTCAGAGAACATTCCCAAGAAGACAGCTAGGGCTCTTGCACACCCTAAGGTCAGCATGTTCCCCTTTCTGTAGGATCCCAGGGACACCAGCGCTCAAGCATCCTCCCCACCCCTCCAAGCTCTAGCCCTTGCTCCCAGCCACGCACCAACATTCATGGCCAAGTTCACCCGAAGGTCCACATCCTCAGCCCAGGCCTCCTGCACTGGGTCCTTACACACCACAGGGAAGATGCCGCGGTACAGGTGGGCCTGGCGGGCAGTCTGGTGATTCCGAGTCACAGCAATGATGGGGGCGCGGGGGCGGTATCTGGCCACCTGGTGAGCAGACCTGAGACAGGATGATGGACGGGCAAGAGAGATCATTAAACAGTGTTCCGGGAGCCTCCCAGGAAGCCCTGGAGAGCCTTCAGCAACAGCTCACCCTCTAATCCAACTCACTATTGCCAGCCTGTGACCCTACCGTTTTAGCATCTGCTCCCAAAGCCGGGGCAGACCCTCATCCTGTATCTTCCACAGCACGTACTACGCTTCTTCTACTACGACATCTCTAGCTTTGCTACCCGCTTGCCTTCCTCGGGCCCCAGGGTCATACCAGCCCAGCATGGTCAGTCTCACCCTATCACCCGACATGCCCCATAGCTGGCAGAACCCCCTCCTCTGAACTTTTCCATTCTGGCACAGATACAGCCCTGCCCAACCTCACCAGCACCCATTCCCTCTCGCTGCCAACAACAGCTATAAGCCAAGCAGCATGTGAATAGCACCTGACTCTTGACATCTGCAAAGAACAGGAGCAGAGCCCACCATCCCCCCTGGGACTCTGCAACATAAGCCTTCCCTACTTCTGTGCCCTTTCCCCAGCCCACATGGCCCCCAAGTCCCTGAAACGGTCCCAGCAACTGGGCTCTAGAGCCAACCCTGAGTATGTAAGCCAGGCTTAGAAATCTGGGTGTTACCCAGGAGGCAAGACCAGGAGATGGGAAGGTTAGTGCCAGTGGGTCTGCCTGTGAAGGCTATGGAGGGTTGGGGGGCCCCCTGAGCCCCGGGGCCAGGTGCTTCCTGGAACATGGACACTGTACACTTGGGTTGCAGATGTCTCTCAGGAGTTGAGGTGGGCCTGCTTGCAGGAGGCACTGGGCCTCAGAGGGCAAACTGTAAGGACACTCAACAGGTGTCCAGGAAACTTAAGCCATGTCACAGCAGAGAATGCCCTGCTAAAGACCTGGCCCCCATACAAGGCTTTCAGAGGAGCAAGTGCTGAAGTCGGGACTAGTAAGGGTGAAATCCCAGAAGACTGGAGCTAAAAATAGCCAAATAGCAAAGGATGGACCTTTTCACAAAGGTCAATCCTAATGGTTGGTGCTGTTTATCCCAAGCCCTCTACCGAGGGAGTTTGCACAGATCTCATGTCCTGCTTCTACAGAAAGCCCCACCTGCCACTCCTCAGTGCACGGGGACCGCCTGATCTGCTCCCCTCTACCCGCCCCCCTCCAAAAAACCCTCGTGGCCCTAGGATCAGCCAGGGCCCCCCATCAGGGATGGGGAGCACACTCCCAGACTGGGGCAGTGACACAGGCTAATTCAATCTCCCGGACTAGGAAAAGATCCCAAGGCGAAGGCCAAACACAGGCCTCTGCATGGCTGCATGGCACCAGAGAGCCAGCAAGACATCATGGTGACCTTTCCTGGTGCTGAACCCACTTGCCTTTGGGGCTCAAAGACTGACAGGGACAGGTGCACCAACCAAACAGCATGTCAGCGAACAGCACTAATTTTCCAAACTGACCGTTTAAAGAGTACACAGTAATTGGAATGAACAAAATGGCCATCTACTTTTTTAAGAGATTAGCTTTTAGATATGAAAGAACCACTTGTAGTCGGTCTATCTGTAGTTCTATGATTAAGTCTCTGGTTTCTCTGGAGGAGGTAAACTTGCTTTGGATCCAAATGATCCAACGCCACTTAGGAGGGCTGCCTGGAATCCTCTGGGCCCTGGTGGCAGGCAGAGGGGTCTTACCTTGGCTCAGTGCCATCTGAGCCCTGTTCAATGCGCTGCTCTCAGGACACCCAAGAGAGGTGTCCCCGAGCAGGGCATCCCCAGGGCACCGCCACCACCTCCTACCTGCCAGACTTGGTGAGGACGATTATGGCCCCACTGCAGCACTTGAACGAGGCCTCCACGGCGCCCACGGCGGCGGCTTCGGTGGGGTCGCTGGTAATGGGCGCCAGGCGGCGGAGTTCCTCAAATAATTGCAAGTGGTAGATGGCAGCCTCTGCCTCACGGGCAATCTAGGGGAGCAACATCCGTCCAGAGGGACGAGAGGGGGACAGAGCTTTGTCAGAGCTGTGTCACAACGGGAGAGGGTGAGGAAGAGTCGCACAGACAGCTGGTGAGGAACGTGTCCCTGGATGCGTGGCCAAGAGGAGCCCAACTACTAGAGATGCTGAGCCGAGCGACATCAAGACTCACAGGAACTAGTCCTTCGCCAGGTGCCTGTGACATCCACTGTGCCTACTGAGCCAAAGGACCCTTTGATCCTGCCCTGCCCTGACCTCCCTGGCTGGCTTCCTGCAGACGAGAAGAGGGCTGGGCCCTAGCGGTCTTCCAGATCGGCTGGAGCGAGAGGCTGGTTATCCTACAGAGTTACCTGCCCTTGGGGCCCTACCTGCCAGACTCCGTCAGAACTATCAAAGCTGCTGCTAAACACTTATAAGAAGCCTCCACGCTGCCCATGGCCATGGCTTCCATGAGGTCTGTGGAGTGGCTTGAGCCTCGCACAAGTTCTTCAAACAGCTTGCGGTGGAACATGGCTGCCTCAGCCTCACGAGCTATCTGTAAGGTTTAGGGGGGGAGGAGAGGCAAGGAAGAGGGAAGGAGGAGGGAAAAAAACGAGAGACAACACATGGAAAGACAGAATGGGGAATTAATCAGAGGAAGGTAACCTTAGGTTAATTGGCTAAATCTGTCCTTCAGGCAGACGCAAAGAGGCAGCATGATGAAAGCCCAACTGCTCAGGGATGGGTGGAGAATTTCTAGCACCAATTGCTGCTGCTTCCCCTCCAAGAGAGGAAAAATCGGTTCTTCCATTCTGGAAGGATTTGTTCAGTGGGGGTGGGGGTAGAGAGAGACAACATGGCGGCAGGCTCTAGCACCTCGGCACAGAAACATGCCCAGGCTGGGCCCACGCCACTCCCTGGGAGGACTTGACCATGCTGCCTCATGACACAGCTTATGGGAAGAAACAGGCCCTCCCTCCTCACATGGCTGTCTGGTTACCACAAGGCTCCTCCATGGGCTTCCATGCACACACGGAGCATTTGCTTGGCTTCAGGCACAGGGCTGCTGCTACGAGCCTTTCCAAATGCCCTGCACGCTGAACACCGTGGGAAAGCTGGGGTCAGACAGAGCCAAAGCCACACAGCTTCACCGTGTTCCAAGCACAAAGGTGGAGAAATGGCAGATTTGTGAGGGTCACACTGAACAGCCATGTGAAGAGACAGATGGCCTGTGGAAGCACACAGGTAAGTTTAAGATGACATTTGATTATTAACATGTAAGGATTACCACAGTCATGAGAAAGCCATTCAGTTATTCACAGACCACCTGCTCAGATAACATCAAAAATTAGAAAATTTAAACTTCAGAAGATTATAATGCAACCAGAAGCATCTTAGAGAATGATGCGGGAGGGGAGAATCAGTAATAACATCTCATTAATTGGACAGTATCTATAAGCAGGCATGTGGCAGGATTTACTAGGTTACAGGTTTTATTTCTCTGAGAATTGGGTGCATGCAGCCCAAAGACGAGGAGACATGAACAGGAAACAGAACCATACCTGGTACTGCCTAGCCCTTAGTCATGGGTCATTCATTGCCTCAGACACAAGAGAAAGCAGTGAGCAGCTGCAAGAAGCTATTAGCCAGTGTTAACTGAGGACATGGAAAGGAGAAGTCTGCACCACCTAGCCCAGACCCCATAACTCATCTTCTGAGCAGTGCCATCCAAGCCCTGCAGTTCCCTCTAAGGTGTCTGTCTGTCCACAGGGAAGACTGGGGGTATGGAAAAGCAGAACTGGAATTCAGAGGCCAGAGCCTGATTCTTAGCCAATACAGGCCCCTAATGGAGACATGGCTTTATCTCCTGCTAGATAAAGCACTGTAATGCAGGAGAACACTGGCTCTGGAGACAGCAGATCTGGATACAAACTGAGGCTTTATCATCATGTAATCCTCATCTATCAGCTGGGCTGACATCTATCACACAGAGGATATGAAGACTCCATCAATCTGTACTACCTAATAACTAGACACACAGGAAAGGCGGAAAGGAAGGTTTTTTGGAGGGGGTGTTGCTTAAATTTGGTGCAGGGGAGGGTGTGTCACACAAAGGGCATGAGGATCCTTTGCTGACAGGAAGGTTAAAAAAAAACCCACTTCAGAATTAGAGGCAAGTTCGCTGAGCTCCACACACATCATGAGCACTGACGTGGGGCTGTTGTTGAGAAAGTGAACCTACAGCACTCAGTTCTCCCTGGCCTGAGGAGCCCTGGTAACTGAAGCCTGGGCAGACTCTTGAGCAAGTCTAGAGCTGGACCAGACAAGGCAGAGGAACGGAGAAGCAGCCCAGCAGCGGGTCACAGCCGAGCCAAGAGCCTTGAAGAGCTAGCTCAAAGAAGAGCCGCGTCCAGGACTCCTCCGGATGCTCGATCCAGGCCCAGCAGGCCCAGCCCTCCTCCTGCCTCTATTTGTGGACCTGCTGCCAGTCACTAAACCCCACATTTTAGCCTGAGGCACGTGCAGCAGCTCAGCAAAGCAGGCCCGGCTGCAGGCGCCATGCAAGGAGAGCTCGGTCACCACCCCCAAGCACACCCGGGGCCCCGGGGGTGGGGAGGGGGTGGTGGCACCTGATGTGGAACAGGTGGGGAATCAAATGGACCCCAAACAGATCGGCTGAGAACAGGAGCCTATGGCTTTTTCCAGAATGGGACAGAGATACTCAGGGGTCCTTCGGGCTGTCCAGAGGAAAACTACAAGTAATCTTAGTACTTGAATCAAGGGATGGACTCACAGCCTTGAAGCCAGAAGTGAAGTGCGCTCTAATGGAGGACGCCTCCAGAGCAGAGAAAAGAGGAGGGAGTGTGGGCAGGGAAGGCAGAGGAGGAAAAAACCCAACGTACCCCTCTCCCCAGCACACACCTCCTCACTCTTATTGTGACTTATAGAGGATCATCAAAGACTGAGGGCCCAGACGCCTAAAAGGTGTCACTCTGTACCAGAGCTTGCCTCCACCCTGGGCCCGGCCTGAGCCCGCGGAGATGGGGAGACTTGAAAACTCACCAGGTGCTGCATGCGAACAGCCTCCAGGGGGTAGTCCCCTTTGGCGGTCTCTCCAGAAAGCATGATACAGTCGGCTCCATCCAAGACCGCATTGGCCACATCACTGCCCTCAGCCCTGGTGGGACGGGGCTTCTTGATCATGCTCTCCAGCATCTGGGAGGGGGACAGGGCATGAGTGAGATGCAGCCTCGGCAGCCTTCAGAGATGAAGGTCTACCAGCTAACCCCCTGGATACGTGTCTGCACATGAGGGGAAGGAAGGGTGTGTGTGTGTGTGAGAGACATGGGGCAGGCCCTGGGGAGAGCCCAGGTGGCCTCCCTGTATAAGCGTATGAGCGCAGGGAGAGGCACATGCCTGCGTCGCACAGATGACAGGCTTCCCAGCTCGGTTGCACCTCCCAATCATCATCTTCTGAGCAAGGAAGACCTTCTCTGCAGGAATCTCAATGCCTAGATCACCACGAGCCACCATGATCCCATCGCTGGCTTCCAGGATTTCATCAAACCTGACAGAGAGGTTAGGAAGAGAGAGAGGTTACATGGAACAAGGCCACAACTGCATTAATTACTGCACACAGGAAGTTCTCCTGGGTTCTATGACCTCATCACGCGTATAAAGAGGCGACGGGGTGTTCCAGCTACCTTAGCTGCCCCCCAAAGTAGGCTAACACTTGCCCTGGCTTCTTCAGCACTAGCATGAGAACTTCACTGAAGGGGCAGGGAGGAGAGCAAGGTTTCCTCCAAAGCCCTGTAGGCTCATTTCCTCTCCATCTGCACCTCAAGGCCCCCTCTTAAGGCATCTCTCTACCGTCTCCACTCTAGCTAGCACTTCCAAGGCAGAAAGAGAACCCGAGGCCAACTGACTGCTCACGACATAAAGGTCCTTGGCCAGAAGGGCTGCTCCTTGAGGTGGCCCCCTCCCAACGTGCTGAAGGCAAGAATAGCTGTGGCTCTGCCTGGTCTGTGGCCAGGGTCAGCGAGCACCCATGGCTCATCAGGATGGCAGGATCCCAGTACAAAGGACGTCTATGCAAAGTTAAGGATGGCAAGGTCAAACAGTGGGCGGGGCCGCTCCACCCACCCTCCCCAAGTACATGCCTAATCCACACAAGTAGGTCTAGGGTTTTAGCTGTGCCGGCTTATGTTCCTAGCAGGGAGCTGGAGAGGAACAGAGGTCACGGAGCTGGTCATACCCACTGGGCTCAACCTAGGGAATACTGGGGAGGTGGTGAAACAGAGCTGGGACCATCTAATACACCTGGAGAGGCACATGCTTTCCTCCAGGAAGCTGGTAACATTCCAGAGCCCAAACATCAGGCCAGCTGCTTTCTAAGCGAAGATAAGGACACCACGAGCTTCCACATGCCTCCCAAGTGAGGGGCTAAAAAGGGCCCCTTCCTAAGGGCCTGCTATCTTCCTTCTGTTGTAAAAAAATGGTGGTGTAGGTGGGGGGGTGGAGGGGCAATATCCCCTTATTCCGGCAAACATAGGTAGTGCTCCTTATTAGGAGGACAGCATAATGGCCCTTGACCTGTGAGCAGTCACCCTGTCCACTCCCAACACTGGCCCAACTCCCTGGGCCTGTGGAAGAGTATCAATCACCACTGGGAAGCACCAGCATGCCCATCACCTGGGAAGATATATATGTATTTTTTTTTTAAATACCAATGCCTTGGGGCACCTTCGGACTCAGTCCGAAGAGCCGTGCGACTCTTGGTCTCAGGGTTGTGGGTTTGAGCCCCAAGCTGGGTGTAGACACTGTATACATACATGCATGAATAAAAATAACCAATGCCTTTCATTCTCCCCGCTTAAGAGGGACTCCATGGGTCTGGCCTAAGCTAGGGAGTCTGCATTCTGATAGGCTGGTCACCAGGTTTGGGAACTGGATATTCACAGGATATAGCCTTTTTGGAAAGTGCGGGGGGGGGGGGGGGCACTTACCTCCGAACTCCCTCATGATTCTCGATTTTGCTGATTATCTTGATGTTCTTTCCTTTTTCTCCCAGGACCTTTCTAACTTCATGGACATCAGATGCCTTGCGGATGAAAGATGCAAACACCATATCTACATCCTGCTCTACCCCAAATTTCAGATCCTGAATGTCCTTTTCTGACACAGCAGGCAAGTCCACAGCAGCCCCAGGAAGGTTCACACCCTTCTTGCTCCCCAGGGAGCCACCATTCTCCACCTCTGTCACCAGGAAGTCAGCACCTATGTAAAACAGAGTGGGGGGGAGGGGCAGAGCAATGAGGGCACAACATCCTCAACAGGAAGCAGGCTCTCCCCAGTACAGTGAACTGAAAGCAGTACATTGTGGGCACTGGAGCCCTATGTCCAGAAGTCAAATACCACCTCACTAATTGTATAATCTTGGGCAAGTCAACTAACCTCTCTGTGCCTCAGTTTCCTCACCTGCTATATAGGGATAATAGTATCTGATGCTCATAAGACTGTTTTAAAATTTACACAAATTATCGTGTAAAATACTTAGGACCAGTGCCGGACACTTAAATATCAGCTATCATCCCCAAGTATACTAGAGTCCTGCACGTATCATATTGACGGAAGAGAGAAAGCAGAAAGGCTTTCTAACAGTGAGGATGGATTAAAAAAAAATTCTCGTATCTCCTAAAAGCACGATTAAGTTGAAGTCTGTTTTAAAAAACAACATAAGGAATTATAGAGGAACCTGGGTGGCTCAGCCGATTAAGCGTCCAACTTTGGCTCAGGTGGTGATGATCTCATGGTTTGTGAGTTCAAGCCCTGCATCGGGCTCTGACAGCATGGAGCCTGCTTGGGTTCTGTCTGTCTGCCCCTCCCCCACTTGCTCTCTCTCACAAAATAAATAACTTAGGAAAAAAAAAAGAGGAATTCCTGAGAATAGACTTAATCTTGCTGTCAGCCAAACAAACTTCCCATGTTCCTTGTGTTAAAGGAAATTTAAAGAATGGGAGATGGTTTTAGACAATGAGATGCTGACTCCAGTACCTTTCTCCTTCACCAACAGAGAGATAAGCCCATCGTCCACGTAGACCTTGCTGCCCACTTCCACCACCTTGCAAATGTTCTTGTAGTCCAGCCACAGGACGTTCTCATCACATTTTTCCATGTAGGCATTGTCCAAGGTGATCTTGAGAGTAGCTCCTTTCTTCAGCTCCACCTCTGCGGTGCCACTCTACAGACAAAACAGTTTACTGCCATGAGTCCAGCCCTCATGGCAGGAAAAGAAAAGTTCTTTCCTCCTGGGAAAAATGCTCAAATCTCAGCCAGAAGCACAATAAAGCGTCTGGCTTTGGGAATAAATGATCTTCTTCTCAAACTTATCTCAAAGAAGTCATTCAGGAAAAACCTACAACATTTTAGTCACACTATTTAATGACAGGGGAAAAGGGATGAAGAGAGGCTTGGAACTAGGTTTTTAGAGTAAAAAAGCTTCCTCTCGGGGCACCTGGGTGGCGCAGTCGGTTAAGCGTCCGACTTCAGCCAGGTCACGATCTCACGGTCCGTGAGTTCAAGCCCCGCGTCAGGCTCTGGGCTGATGGCTCAGAGCCTGGAGCCTGTTTCCGATTCTGTGTCTCCCTCTCTCTGCCCCTCCCCCGTTCATGCTCTGTCTCTCTCTGTCCCCAAAATAAATAAACGTTGAAAAAAAAAAAAAAAAAGCTTCCTCTCTGGTATCATTTCTTAGCAAAGTACATCAAATCAACATCGTTTACAGTGATGAATAGAACTCTCCTTTCTAGATCTAAACTAAGGAACATGGCCTCCGAGCAGGGCACAGACATGGCCCTCCAGAGCCCACCGCCCCCTGTACCTTCCCTGTCCCCACTCCCGGTGATACTTACGCCCTTGATGAGCCCAGTTCGGATCTCAGGTCCTTTGGTGTCCAGGGCCACAGCAACTGGCCGGTAACGAATGGGGTCAGAAGCAAAGCTTTCCGTGGCTGCACGCACATTCTTGATGGTCTCAGCATGGTACTGGGGGTAAGGAAGGAGAATGATGGGTGTCCTCCCACATGAGGAGCTAGCCCCAGAACTGAAGTTGATCCCTCAAGGAAAAGCCTTGGATGTTCCAGACCCCTGCCTTCTTTGGCTAGCCTCAGTGTCATCCATTCACTGAGCACCCTCAACCTTATCTCAATCCCCTTGGTTTCTGCCCACTTCTTCCATAGCACTAACTCGCTCATGGGAAAATCTTAGTTTAGAACACTGCCACCAAAACCCACTACAGGTATGGTGTAAACACATCTCAACATAAAAAGAAGCGTGTCTTATTTTCTCTAGGACCTAGGAATTACTCTCCCTCGGCAAATAAAACAGGCAACTGGAATAAAAGACCTTGCACTTATGTGTGCACAGTGCTGGTCCGGCAATCAGTGTCAGATTCTGATAGATTTGGCAATTCTGAGCTTTTTCCTCTACTGATTCCAAGTACAATTCAAACTCCAGAGTTATTTACTTAAGCTTACAATGGCCAAGCTACACAACTCATTGCTAAGGTCCGGCAGACCTGGTTTTTACAATCACTTTCCGGAGCAGTCTAGGGAAAGGTGGGAATATGCCTCTCTCTGAACTAAATGCCCTGGCTTCCATCTTTTTCCTAAGCCCTTTCTTTTTTCCAATTGTTGCTACCATCTGACTAAAAGGAGACTCAAAGCCAAGATGTCAAAAGTGCTTAGTATAATCAACAGGACACTGCTGGTAACAGAAGCACCCAATTTAGCACTTTGCAGGCCGTGTCCTTCAGCCACCCGGTCCAGGAGAGTAGCACCCACAAGGAGGCTGGAGGGGAGCCGGAACAAGGACAGTGCTGCCAGAAGCCTGTGTCTGAAAATCTTCAGCTTCTAATTATGCCATCTAATGAGGACCAATGGCCGTTTTCTGGGGGCAGAGGCCCTTATTCTAAGTTATAAAATTTCTTTCTATTGCTGACTCACAATAAAAACAATAGAGAATAGAATATAGAGATAACTTTTCAAAGAAATGGGTGTTTCATATGGTCAAATCCCTTTCCCTCGGAGCTGATGTGAGGCGTAAAAGAATCCATGAAGTATTCAGAACAGAGATGAACAACAGTAATTACTTAATAATTGTTACCTAGCATTACCATCATGTTCTATTGACCATTCTATTTCATCCAATATGCACTTTGTGTTTGGTCATGAGGCAGGGCATTCTTTTAGTAGACAACTGGATTTGGCTGTGAAGTTTTAGCACAAGCCTCGTGTGCTAACCTGTCTGGTTCGGGTACTGTCCTTGGCTCATCTTACTGTCAGGGTGTGCTGATTTCAAAGAACATACTGGGAAGACTTCTGTACTTCTCTAGGCTCTGGGACAGTGTGACAGAGGATCTAACTGCTTCTTCAAGGCAGTCAGAAGGAAGTCATCAAAGTCATTTAGGCCTGGTGTTCTGAACCAGAGCTAGAGCTAATGGCCACATTTTCAATTTCTTCAGGCTGTTCATCTATTTATATTTTCTACATCTTGGATATTACCTTTTCTTGGAAAAGAGTCAAGTTCATCTCAATGTATAGAAATTAAAGAAGTCTTTTTATGACTTTCAAACTCTCTTCTAATACATAGGAAACATTCCCTTCTCCTACTTTTTTTTTTTTTGTGCATCCTGCTTCTTGACCAGGTTTTCCAGAAGTTTCTGTGCTACAGAGGTGTTTTGGTTTGTCAAATTTAGTTTTTATTTCATGAAGTTATGCTTTTAAATCAATGCTTTCCCTTCACCCTTTTTAGATTATTTGGCTACTAGTATTTTAACGATTTCATTTACTTTCATTAGGACTTTTGTTTTCTGGTAAGTACATTTAAGTCTGTGTTAAGACTTAAAGTTTCCACAAAAAAATATGCCAGAGGATATGGCCTATATAATTTCCATTTTATGGAACTTGAGGGGTGGGTTTTGGTGACCTAATAAATTTTAAAATCCTAAGCATTTTAAATAAATATGTGTTTTGGTCTTGAGTGGACATAAAGTCATCTATTTATATACATACCAATAAGATTATTAGGTCTTATGTTATTAGGTCTTATATATCTACAGTTATCTTTTGGTACACTGCTGGAAGGTGTACTGACGTCTTCCGCTAGGGCTGTGGTTTTGCTGGATGTTAACAAGTGGTAAAGAAGTCCATCAGTTAATACTGTCCTTGTGGAAGATTCTAAATTTAGGTTGTTTAAAAGTCAGTATCACTGGGACCACATGTTCAGTAAGAACACATCTTGCCCAGGTGAACTGCTACAAGTGGGGTTAGGGAGACTGGCAAAAAGATAAGATGCAGACAGTAGATGGCCCTCTGTTAGAGGGAGAGAAAACAATTTCAATGTTCTGTTTTAAAAGAGTACTTAAAAACTGTCAAGAGCTGGGAAAGCATGCTATAGCATCTAGTCAAACTTGCATGTGAAGTAAGAGCTCTGACATGCAGTCAAAACTAAAACTCTTTATGTTACATTATGTAATATTAAATTATATAACTATATATAATATTAGAACAATTTCAGATGAGCCAAAACCCTGATCCCAGAGACAACCTTATCCTGGTCAAAAACCGCAGAATAAACCCACTAGAGAGACTTGGGGAGTATTTTGTTGTTGCTGGGTTTTTTTTAAGTCCCAATTCTAACTTAGGAATAAGAGTCAAAGCAGAGGTTATCTCCAAATGCGTCTTGTAGTTTAAAAAGACCAAAATCCCTGAGCCAGCCCCTGTCCAGCAGGTGCAGCAGACAGCACGCAGCCTTGCCATTTCAGAGCTGCAGTGGTGTTATTTTACTGGATGGAAGAGGCCACAAGCCTAGTTAAAGGTCAACTTCTTAAAATCTATTTCTGCTTCTTCTGCTACACAGAGGAGACCCTGGCACGGTCCAGGAGAAGGGATCAATAGTGAACCAATCCCCACTGGTATCTTTAGCTCTGTCTTTGGGCTAAGCTAACACTTGCAGGAATTCCTAGGGACTTCCGCCAAGGACCCCGACATCGGAAAATTACAGAATGTCATCACAGACCTGTCTTAACCTGCCTAAAGTGCCGGCTGAGCACAGTTCCTCTGAACTTGGTCAGGCCTCCATGACATTTGGAAGCCGGCCGCCTGCCAGGCCATAGGCTGTTTATGGAACACGGGCTACGGAACTCACGATGGAGAGTCTCACGTTTCCAGAAAGGAGAAATTCGCCTCTTGGACTGTACTTCCTGAGGCTTTATTTTTAGTCTAAACTTAACACCAGCTTCCAAATGCCAGAGGGCAACCCCTTACCACTTGCCCTTACAGGGTAGCATTTTCCTTTTTCTAAACAAAGAGTGAGGGGAGTTTGGCCCATCCATTACTTTCGTACCAATGCCAGTATGAAATCTCATGGCTTATGAGTAAGGCTGATGGTTTTTAAAAGGAACTGTATGTCAGGGAACCTCAATTCCTCCCTCAAAATGAGTTTGGGAACAGAAGCAGGCAGGAATGGAGCACTTCCCAGTAGCTAGGTAAAGCCTCTGTCCACAGGTCAAGTCAGCTCATAAACAGCCTCAGCACAAATACATTCCTACCACGCTGCTGGAGAAGTGTGCAGACTTTATTTTAATGTACCAGAGCCCCTGGGAAGACACAGGCCAGGAACACAATGTTGATGAAAGGGGGTATTATATGCCAAGAAGTGTTAGTGCATTAGACTCAGTCCTTAACTTGCAATAAGGACTTCTCCTGTACCTGCTCAGTTATCTTGGTCTAACCTAGGCCAGAATTCAATCTGCAGGGTGACCTTTTGGCTCATCACCTCAAATATGAACTGTTACAGAAACTCAAGGGTAAGGAGGTGTCAAGCACTGTGGCCATGATACCTAATGGCTTACAAGGTTTTCCAGTAGAACCCTTCCACACTTTTTTTTTAAGTTTATTTTTCCCAGCAATCTTTATACCCAACTTGGGGCCCAAACCCACAACCCCAAGATCAAGAGTCACATGTTCCTCTGACTGAGCCAGTCAGGCACCCCAAACCTTCCATACTCTTGTGAACACAGGTGTGTGGGATAACCACGGCCAATAACAAAACGAATCTTCTTTGTGGAAGGAGACTTGGCCAGTTGAGATAGCAGGAGATGGGGAAAGGAAGAGTAGGGATAGGCTAGTGAAGACGATCTCCCCATTGGCTGTAAACCCCAGATTCTTTCTTGCCTGATCCACTGTGGTTAAATGAACACCGCACTCCCACCCAATTTCCTACGTGCTCTCCCAGTGGCCAAACTGTCCAGCTGAGGCTCACCTCATGAGTTCCATGAGAGAAGTTCAGACGAGCCACATTCATTCCAGATTTAATCATCTCTTTCAATATCTCCACAGATCGGGAAGCCGGACCTAGTGAAAAAAATATTAAAGCCTAAGTGTTATTCAAAGTAGGAATAACACTTGAGTTTGAAGAACTCTGGATATTCTTTGTCCCTAAATTTCCCTCCTGCAAAAAGCTCAAAATTCTTTCAAAAGCATATACATAGCTGTTATTGTGTTTGCTCACTTTCTTGATTTAAGGGGTCACTTTTCCTATTTCCTTCAAATTCTACAGGCTCCTATCTAACTAGGAAAGCCTAAGTAAGACTTGGCCAGCCCTCTCTGCTCTCCCTGAAGGCTAGCCAGATGTCCAACCACAGAACTCTGGTTGCACAGAGCCATGTCAAAAAGGTCTTCCTAAGAGGGGCACCTGGGTGGCTCAATCGGTTAAGCATCTGACTTCGGCTCAGATCATGATTTCATGGTTCATGAGTTTGAGCCCCGCATCGGGCTCTCTGCTGTCAGTGCAGAGCCCGCTTTGGATCCTTGGTCTTCTTTCTCTCTCTGCCCCTCCACTGCTCTCTCTCTCTCTCTCTCAAAACTAAAACATTTTTTAAAATCTTAAAAAAAAAAAAGATCTTCCTAAGATTTCTGAGATGCTCCTAAAAGAGGTGCTAAGGAAGACATCGTCTAAATTTTACCTTTAGTAGCAAACACAGAGCATACTAATTCCTTACTGCAACTTCCTATGACCTGAGTTCCCACAAGAATCTGTGTAGCCTCTCGCTCAGCAACCAGGTTTGCTACATTTATTTTGTCTTTTCAGGAGAGAAAAGATCACTGTCATAGGAGGCCCTCGTTTTGAGGGGCACACCCACTCACCGATGGTACAGATGATGCCCGTGTTACGGGCCGTGATGGGTGGCGAGTCAATGTCCAGGCGGCACATGTGCTCCAAGAACGTGTCAGCCATGGCTGCGTGCAGCTGCTGGGTCTGAATGAAGGCAGTCCCGACATCACTATGGGGCTTTGACATGGCTGCTGAGGTCCTGGGTCCAGGAGAACTGAAGAGAGAGTATCAGTCTGAGAAGCCCAGGTAGTTAATATACCACTTGGCACATGAGGCTGTTTCCTGCTTACACATTAACTCAATAAGCACACTTTGCACACAAGCCACAGGGAGCCCTGCCACGCTCTGGCCATGTGGGTGCTCCTCAAGTCAGGCATAGGGTTCACACGGCCGTGAGCAAGTGGGAAGGACCTCAAAGAACAGTTTAAAACCTCGTACCCAATGTGTGTACTTCCCAAGTACCTGCTGTAAGCAGACCCCCCTGACAACAGCTCATATCTACCTTGACAGCTTTCTTGTCCATCCTACAAACAACATGTCACAGGCATGGAAAGAGCTTCCCCAAAAGAAAATTGTAACTGATCTTCCAGTGAGGTAAAGAATGGAATCCTAGTTTAGTACCTTGGCGAATCTAGATCTTTGTATGAAAAGCTATCTCAAAGCTATAAATGTCTGCTACAGGGCAGGGCATCCACATTGCCTTTTAACAATCCCCACCCAAACGCAAAGTGAGTTTCCTGGTTGTAAAGACAGCCACCAACCAGGCAGTCCGTTGAGCTCTGGGATACTAGATTTTCACTAACACGGGGCACACATCAAGTTCATTCCTCGACTCACTCTAGCAGGAGAGTTCACAGACAGATAGTAGAAACCAGTCCCTAGACAGGAAGCAAAGTTGATCCAAAACGCTGAATGCAGAATCTTTTGTCCCAGGAGTCTACCTAAAAACTACATCTACTTTTGGTCAGCAGCACTTTAGGACACACAAAGTAATTTGCATAAATTTAAGGATAACCCCAAAGGGCACTGGTCTCATTCTAAAATTAGTACAGCAACTTTAACAGGACAGTCACAACATGAGGAAATTAAGATTGCTTGCCAAATCCTTTTCCCAACTGATTTTCTGATGCACCATCCCAGTTCAACTTTCTGACAAGTACACCACCCTAAGTAACAAAGACCATCTGTGTTTCAGGTAATTAACCAGGCCAGGTCACAATCCTGACAACTGTCCCGACCTTTGCTTTCTTCATTACTGACTTACAACTAAACTCACTCAGCCGGTTAGTTAGCTGATTACAAAGACTTGAGAAGTTTCCAGGCAGTGTCTTAAGAACCATCAGGTAAGGATGCGAGCCAGAGCTGGACACTCCTCATCAGAAGGCTGTCCCTCTCAAGTTCTCAGACCAAGGGCTACTCCTTCTAAAACCCTTGAGCCTAGAGGCTTCAGGCCAGGCTCCGGAACAAGCCCCTCTTCAGCCCTGTCCCTCCTCTTCCTATAAATCTAAGGCACCCTGATATATCACTCTTACAATCTTTCTCCTCCTCCATCCTTGACTTGGTGGCCTCTCTGGGTAGTTCGAGTAGACCATGCATCTAAACCTACCTCTGCTACCTTCGAGAATTGTGATAAAAGCCCAAGAAGCTTTGTGACCAGGTATGAGCAAACTTGTCAGCTACTGAAAATGGATGGTTACCACATTTTAAAAAAAAGGGGGAGGGAGGGGCGCCTGGGTGGCTCAGCGGGTTAAGCATCTGACTTCGGCTCAAGTCATGATCTCACAGTTTGTGAGTTCCAGCCCCGCAGCGGGCTCTGTGCTGACAGCTCGGAGCCTGGAGGCTGCTTCGGATTCTGTGCCTCCCTCTCTCTCTGCCCCTCCCCCATTCACACTCTGTGTGTGTCTCTCTCTCAAACATATATAAACCTTTGAAGAAAGAAAGAAAGAAAGAAAGAAAGAAAGAAAGAAAGGAAGGAAGAAAGAAAGAAAGAAAAGAAAGAAAACAAATGGCTACCACCAGTCCTCAACTACAGAAGCCAAAACTTTAAAACTGGGGAAGTAAGATATTGGCTAACTATTCCACATGACAAATGCACTGTTCCCTTCAGTGTGCATTTCCTAACTCTCTAATACAACATACCAGGCAGCAAAATGAAAACATCAACCCTCTCCTCCATGACCTATTTGGTTTTATATCTGTTAACACCTAATACTAGGAGGTATTCCAGGGTCTGTTGAATGACCTTTCAGTGTATCTTAACACCTCTTTGCCGAAGTCAAAGTTCTACCCCCCTTCCCCTCCTTCCCTGAATCTGAAGCACTGAGGAATTACTGAAGGTACTGCCTGGGGAGGCAGGGTTCCTTTACCTGCACTGATGGGGAGTCAGGGTTGCTGCCTGCAGAGCACACAGCGGGTGGGGCTTAGGCAAGTCTGGCTGTGAAGGGAACACTACTGAAGAGATGGCACCAGGGGGCACACGAACCCAGTTGGAACACAAAGGCCTTGCTGTGGCCTCCAAGTGGAGTCACCATCCAGTTTGAGGACTGTATCATGAACCAAATAAGATCTGAATGAATGGGTTGGAGTAACTAACCCCAATCTTCTTAAAAACCATCAGCTGTCAAAAACAAAAACCAACCCCCCCCGCCCCAAAAAAAAATTTAAAAATCATCAGCATCAGCCGCCTCTTCTCTAGACCTGAGACATCAGGGTTTCCTTCCAAGGACCTGGCTGGGGCCACTGGTTATTGGGTCATACCTTGTGTTCTCTGGGCTTGGGCTTCCGATGACATAATGCTCTTTTTTTGGCTCAGGGTGGCTCCTTGGCCCCACTTGCAAAGATCGCTCGGAGCTGAGTAAAGTTTGCTCTGCAGAGCTGTACAAGGATCAAGGCAGAAGCTGAGTGTAACTAAAGTTCTTTGGGGCAATGGAAAACATTACCTTAGTAACCAGGTAGCCAGGTGGTAGCTGCTCCCAGAGGTTCAGCTATGTTACAGAGAAAATACCAAGAAACTGGTAACAGAAACTTTGCAGGTAAAAGTAAGTTCTTACTGGCTCCTCTATGATGCTTTATCTCCTAGTGGAGACCAGATTACCTTCCCTCTAAATTTTCTTTAAGACTGGGGATTTACTAACATTTCACTATTCTATATAAGAACCTGGTTGGTTTTGGCTCAGGTCTTGATCTCATGGTTCATGAGACTGAGCCCCACACTGCGCTCTGCACTGACAGCCCGGGTGCTGCTTGGGATTCTTTCTCTTCCTCTCCCTCTGCCCCTCTCCCACTCGCACTGGCACGCTCTCTCTCTCAAAATAAATAAACTTTAAAATAAACATACATTTGGGCGAGTTACACTTCCGCCCTTTTGGCTCCCTGAGCAGCGCCATGGCGGTAGGCAAGAACAAGCGCCTTACGAAAGGCGGCAAAAAGGGAGCCAAGAAGAAAGTGGTTGATCCATTTTCAAAGAAAGACTGGTATGATGTAAAAGCACCAGCAATGTTTAATATAAGAAATATTGGAAAAACACTAGTCACGAGAACTCAAGGAACCAAAATCGCATCTGATGGCCTTAAGGGTCGTGGCTGATTTGCAAATCAGCCTGGCTGATTTGCAGAATGATGAAGTTGCATTTAGGAAATTCAAGCTAATTACTGAAGATGTTCAGGGCAAAAACTGCCTAATTTCCATGGCATGGATCTTACCCGGGACAAAATGTGCTCCATGGTCAAAAAATGGCAGACCATGATTGAAGCTCACGTTGATGTCAAAACTACCAATGGGTATTTGCTTCGTCTCTTTTGTGTCGGTTTTACTAAAAAACGCAACAATCAGATTCGGAAGACCTCTTATGCTCAGCACCAACAGGTCTGCCAAATTCGGAAAAAGATGATGGAAATCATGACCCGAGAGGTGCAGACAAATGACTTGAAAGAAGTTGTCAATAAACTGATTCCAGACAGCATCGGAAAAGACCTAGAGAAGGCTTGTCAGTCTATTTATCCACTTCATGATGTCTTCGTTAGAAAAGTAAAAATGCTGAAGAAGCCCAAGTTTGAATTGGGAAAGCTCATGGAGCTTCATGGTGAAGGTAGCAGTTCTGGAAAAGCTACTGGGGATGAGACCGGTGCTAAAGTTGAGCGAGCTGATGGATATGAGCCACCAGTCCAAGAATCTGTTTAAAATTCAGACATTTAATGGTGACAAATAAAAAATCTTATTTGTGATGTTAAAAAAATAAAAAAATAAATAAAAAATAAAAAAAATAAAATAAAAAAAATAAAATAAAATAAAATAAAATAAAATAAAATAAAATAAAATAAACATACATTTGGGCGCCTGGGTAGCTCAGTCGGTTAAGCGTCCGACTTCGGCTCAGGTCACGATCTCGAGGTTCGTGAGTTCAAGCCCCGTGTCAGGCTCTGTGCTGATGGCTCAGAGCCTGGAGCCTGTTTCGGATTCTGTGTCTCCCTCTCTCTCTGACCCTCCCCCGTTCATGCTCTGTCTCTCTCTGTCTCAAAAATAAATAAACGTTAAAAAAAAAATTAAAAAATAAAGTAAACATACATTTAACTGGAAAAATATCTACCTAAATATTAACAGCACATCAGCTGGTGATAGGATTACAGCAAATTTTTTTCTTCCTTTTACTAATTTACCCGTAATGAAATATTTCCATATTAAGAAAAATGGCAACTGTACCTCTCCTGAAAATGATAACATTTATAAGTTTCCTGGTAAAAGTGTTGGAATTAAAAGGGTTAGAAGCTTCTGGTTTTATTAATCAACCACTGCTCTATGCATTTCAGGAATACTCTGCTTAAATGGGGCAGAGGTGAGATAACACAGCTTAGGCCCTAAGTTAATAAAGTCCGCAGGACAATTCTATGCAAAAAAAACTATTAGTCACGCACCCAATTCCAGCAAACTTTTTTTCCTGTTTAGTCTGTCCTCAATCTTTACGGCAAAATCTTTGTGACAGGGATGTTCTGGTACAGAAGGGCTGTCTCCAAGGCCAGGAGCAGATACAATTATATTGGGCTCAAACAATAATCCTATGTCACCATGTCAAGTTAAATCTCATCTTTTGCAAGCTCTGATCTTTTGCTCACCCAGGCTATTAAACACACAAAAAATAACAAATGAAAATCTGTTTGGCATTTGAGCGTATTTACATGCCAGCAATTAAAAAAAAAAAAAAAAAAAAAAGCCTGCTTGTCCAGACTCCTATGCGGTATCTCAACATGTCCTTAAAGACCCCTACCAAACCAGGGAACTCAGGTCTCATCCCCAGGTCACCAGCGGGTCTCCTGCCTCAGGCTCTGCCCCAGAGCCTCCTTTGCCGGAGGGTCAGGGCTCTGCTGCCAAGGTCCTCCACAAGCCTCTCTTGAGCGCAAGCTGCCCACCCTGCCAACCACCTAACTTGAGTTCTTCCTAAACACCCTTCGACTGTCCCCTAGCCCCAGGATGGCAGTCCCAGCCCGGTTTCTCGGGGCGGGCCTCTGGGAAGAGCTCCCCGCCCCTCAGGCTGGACAGTGCCCGCCAGGACATGCAGCCAGGCCAGTGCCCGTCTGACTCACTACTGCATCCTCCTCCTTGGGAGGCAGACACATGCGCAGCCAACCTCCAGCCAGCAGTGGAAGCCCGGCGTACCCACTGATGGTGGCAAATGCTGTGCTCGGGTACGGGAACCTTACTTGTGAGCATGAGCCCCTGCAGTAGGATCTTCCTCACAGCCATTTCTCCTCTGTGAGAAAGGAGACAGCGTCAGAGCCTCAGTGCAGGCTGAGGGGCTGGAGTAGCTACGCTCACAGCTCAGCTCCATGCACCCCTCCTCCCACCTCTCCTCCTCGTCTCCAGCAGCTCCTGGTTCTCTAGCTTCATTCGTTCCAGAAACGATTCTTTGGCCGCTATCCAGAAACCAGAGCAGGAAGGAGCATCCAAAAAATACGACATGCCTCTTCTTAGAGCCAGTACTGTTGGCGAGTTGTGCCGGGAAGGCTTCACGCTTCGCCAATTCTTTCACAAAGGCCCAAATCATTCTGCCCTAGTAAACCAGCCTAGCCCATGGGCCTGTATGTGCATAACCCAATTTTTAACCAGCCAGGGCACTCTGCACCAAGTGTGTCCTGATGCCAAACCTCACCACACAGAGTAACCCAATTATGATGGCACCTGGTGCCCCCGATTGTGTTCCCTGCTCTGACATCAATTTGCTATCTGCACCTCCAGGTCAGCACGACAAAGGCCTTTCAATTCCCCAATCTTCAGACAAGGTGTCCAGGCCAGCCTGCTCTCTAGGAGCTCTCTTCCTAGATGCCAGAGCAATAGAAATCCCAAGACTGGCCCTAATCTATGACAACACCGACATCAAAATAGGTGCCGGGCCACCTACAGAACCTAGTAAGGTCTAGACTGAATGGCTGTTTGTCCTTATATTCACTTACAGTAATGATATCATGTATTTACATATGGAGTAGGGTATGGAGGAAAAGGCATTTCTAGCTAAGAGATGTGAATCTCAAGTCCAATCTACCCTCAGCAGGCCCAGTAATAGAAAGCCAAGTCTAGTTTACCTGGTTACTTACATAAAACAAAAATGAGCCCCCTTGCAGGTTCAAGTAAAATTCCCTTGCTTTTATTTATTCAGGGCTACAACTAAGGGACTTATACTTTACAAGCAGGGGCCTAAGGTTCTATTTCAAACTTGAGTGTAAAGAGGGCACTAAGGCAGACACAAAATGGGCCCACCCCCCAAAGGACCACTCAACTCCAGGGCAGCTAAGTCCCAAGTCAGAGAAACATCCCACGTCCTCGTTTGACCACAGATGCTCAGAGCAGAGAACTGGTTTCAGCCTGAAGGAGCAAGTCCGGAGGAAGCTTTTGTTGTCCTGTGTTATGATGTCTCCTTACTAGGCTTAAAATAACGAGGCAGTGTTTTAGGGCATGATATTCATACTCTGGAAGCAGCAAGGGACCTGGAACCCTGTAGTTTAGGGCCCAAGTCAGGGACAACCAGGACGGGTGACGGCCTCCAGAGTGAGGCATTAGCTCAGCATTTAAAGGAAGAGCTGCCCTGCATCACAGTTGGAGGGAGGAGAAGGGGGAAAGGGGAGATGGGAGGAGGAATGGCAGGACCAGCTCTCTAAGAGCACTGACCTAGTTTGTATGACTGGTCTTCCTACAGTGACCTTCACAGATTTGCTTCTATTTTATTTTGAACTAAGGAAAAAAAAAATAATTAACAGCTGTATTTCTACCACCCAGAACTGACTACTAACAGCCAGAATTTTAGGCTTAAAAAAAAAAAAGCATTTTGTAGAGTTCATTTTCCCTCTATCCCCACACTCCTCCAACCCGTCCACAGCCTGTCACGAACTCTGACACCCAACTACTGTCAGGAATTTTCTATCCTTCTAATTCATTTAAGTGTGACTATATCTATACCAACCCCCATGATACTGTTTTCTAAAATGTTCTAAGTAGTATACTGTTACAAACAAACAACTTGCATTTTTCAGCACATTTAAGACCTATCTGGGGGGTACGTTAGATCTGGTGAATTCATATGAACTGTCCACTACACGACTAGTCCACTACACTACACGTCCTAGTCCACTACACGACTAGATCATTTACTTATGTATTATGTATTCTTTTACTGGTTGGCCATCCTCCTCCTCCCACTGAATCAATTTTTCCACCATTAATCAGTATAAAGACAACTCTATCCTAGTACATGGTTCCTTGTGCAAATGTGAACTCCTCTCTCTATATTTCCACAAATGGAATTTATGAGTCACGGGGTATGTTTATTTTCTCTTTTACTAAATATCGTTGAACTGCTCTCCATTACCAACCAGTAATGTGAGCTCCTGCCCTCTTATACCTCTGCCCAACATTCAATATTGTGAGGGCTTTAAAATGTCCATCCATGTGATAGGTTTATTAACCTGCTTTCTAATGTAGTAACAAAAGAGGGATACCAGATATCCAAAGTCTCTACTTCCCTACCTCTAACTAGATCAAAGCTCCCAGAGCTCTTCCAAAAGTGTCCATGATTTTGTCTCCTATACCATGACTGACTCACTTACTGGGTAATTCTCTTGCACTCATCACTGGAAACCAGGAAGACACCAACTGTCTAAAATTAAATAAATACTATCTGTAAGTTGATTTCAAAGGCTTGGAAGGAACGGGGGCCTTTTCGCAGAACTTTTTGGACTGCATCAGCTAAGCTCGGTGCTATCATAGCTGGTCTTGGCATCTTCACCCCAGAGCCCCTGCCTAACATCCAAAACAAGGCTTGCTGGCGTCAGGAGAGAGAGGCTTAGTTAGAGCTCCCCAAAAGCTTCTCCTATGGACAGAAGTTGGGGAGGTAAGTCTCAGAGGCCACCGGAGGTACTGCAGCCTGGCTTGCCCTCCTACGTGCAGACCAGCACAAACCACTGCAGGGGCGGGGCCACGCCGCTTGGTGGCCCTGCCAACCTTCTGAACTGAGCAGTCAGACCGGGAGGCAAAAAGGCCCAACAGAGGTTGCATGGCACCATCCACTACGCACCCCAGCTCACTGTCCCCAAAACAGCTTCTCTAACAAAGCCCCAAATAATCAGACTATTCATTTATCTAGCCTAAGACTGGCTTTTGGTGAAAAATCCAAGTTCCCAGAAAGTATGCTAGTATTAAGAACAGTCTTCCCTTAGCTCTGTTCCTATCTGTACCAGAATTAAGGTTTAAAATGATGACTCAGGGTCCTGTAAGACCAAAAAATATATATATGTGTATATACAGATATACACACGCATATATACATATATATGTATATACATAGATAGACACACACACACACACACACACACACACACACACACATATATTTTTAAGTAATCTCTATGCCCAACATGGGGCTCAAACTCACGACCCCAAGATCAAGAGTCGCATGCTCTACTGACTAAGCCAGCCAGGCACCCCTCCTGTAAGACCTTTTACCAAATCACTTAAACATCTCACAAGACCCTCGACAAGGTTGCAAGAAAACTCTGCTCACACTGGCAACTCATTCTTGTGGTGTACCAACCAACTGAGATTTGATTGTGGATGTTTGGAATGATTCAGAAATTAAATGTCAAATGAGTCATTTTCCCCTACCTACAGCAGTCTTAGCTCTTGGCTAAAATAACACATCCTGACATGTCTTCACACAAGCTGAAGCAAAATAAATTAGAACCAGTTTAGTGTGAGTTGATAATGCACGGGTTGCGTTTTTTATACTTTCTAGCTCATAGTCATTTCCTCATTTCTTCCATTGCCTCAACATTAAGAAACGGCTTTAAGAAATAAAATGACTTTTCCTGTGACCCCCACCCCCACCCCCATTAATGTCACAACATTCAAGGCACAGAAGCAACTCCCTACAAGGTGCTAGCTGTTTGGAGTCCCAGCTACCAAATTTGCCAAGTCACTGGCAAATTATTGGGTCTTAGAGACCCAATAATGCTTTTTGCTAAACTATGAATTCAACACTAAAATTATTTGCTTCTAATGCAGTACTTAGAAGTGTAACTTCACTCAGAAGTGAGTTCAAGGACATTCTTTCAGTCATCATTATTCATGACCATTACAGCCCTCCTCCCACAAAGGGAGCCATGGCCCCGGAGTAGTCTCAGGAATGCAGGGACACAGGCCACATTACTTGGGCCCGGGGTTCTGCCATGCTGCACCCTAAGGTCTTAGGGCAGTACAGAGAGCCAGGGAACCTGGACAACTATTTTTCACTTAGTCGAAACCATTTTTAACTTGGGGGAAACACATCCTTCACTGTTTGACTCACTGAATAGGGAGAAGGGACTTTTTAAACCTGTGAAGACCACAGTGCAGTTTCCCACTCACCCAATGAAGAGAATTCTCTCAAAAGCAGATAAGTTGAAAGGTTGAGTCATCTTCCCCACAGAGGACCCCCCCCTCCACCACAGACCTGGTGCTGGGTTACATACCCTCCCCCTCAGAACAGCCCCACTGCATTTCCCAACAGCATCCTCAGGCAACAGGAGAGTGAATTATTTGCTAATAATGCTGCAGAGCAGAAGTCCCGACCTAGGCTAGCCTCTGTACCCCAGGGAGTGACCACACCCTCAGTACTGCCAACAGGAGGCTGCAGTCCCTGCCTGGGATCCTAACCTCCACTCACCAGCTGGTAAAGCAAACCCTAGAACTCCACCTGGCATAGGTGGGGATAACAGTGAAGATTTCAGTTTGTAAGTTTGTTTCTACTCTCCTAGCCAAACATCAATTGCTGAAATTCTGCCTCCTTGCCTTCCTTCCTCTGCAGGTCCCTATTCTCAGGAGATCAAAGAGCCACTGCAGCAAGTAGAGAGCTGCAAGGTAACATTATTAGTTACTTTGTAAACACTGTACCAAGATGCCTTAAGGGATTGGTTTCCAGGAGATGTCTGCATTTTAATCATGGCTCCAAAGATTAACTAGGAATACCTGTTTGGGTATGGCATGGAGAAGATGAGCCCTCATGCTCAATTACGGTTTAAGTAATTGTGCTCAGCGAAAAAAGAATACATTGGAAGGCATTTCTCCTGGACATCTCACTAGAGCTCAGACACTGAGCGGAGTATTCACCATATATTCATGTAACTGGGTATATAGTGACCAATCCTTTCAACCATTAGGAGGAAAATGCTACTCCCAGTTTATACATGGGAAACTGAGGTCCTGGGGCTGAATTCTCTCTCTCATTCCAGATGTTAATGAGTCGACCCTGATTCTAAAAGCCCATTAACTTCCCAATGCCTCTGTCCATCATGCCTGGACTTCACCCATCAGGCTCACGTGGACAGGAGAAGATCAATGTCCTAGGTTTGAAGAATACAGATAAAAACCAAGGGATGCCTTTTAAATAACCTTACTACTGGAAGGTACTTTTCTGCTTCAAACCCAGTGTGTGATGCCACCTCGTGTGGCCTTTTTCCATCCCTCACCCAACAGGAAGCGATCCCTTCCTCGCAGCAGTTACCACTGTTGGTTCCCTAATCACATTATGAGCTTTGTGGGCTATGACCTTTCTGGTCATAGAAAAACAGCTTAGCACACAGAGATTTTATTGAGTGAACGCGGTACGTGGCGTCAAGCTCCTGATATATTTCTATTCTGCCCATAACCTGCTCCCACCCACCCCGAGATCTCCGTGTTCTGAAACCGGGGAGTATGTGTTCAGCGAGGTGAGGCAGAGGCGAGGCTGCACCGGTCCTGCGGAGGGGCGGGGCGGGTCCCGGTCCGCTACTTGCAGCCCCGCCGCGGCAGGAGGGAGCCCCGGGACCCTCCTCGGAGCCAGCGCGGCGAATCTGGGCGGCCCCAAACAAGAATGCGCCACAGGGGCAACCACCCTTTCCTCCCCATGCAGCGGGAAGGCCGAGGGTTACATAACCTTCCAAATGGGCCGCGGGCCGCCGCTGCATCCCCCGGCAGCACGGGAGCCGGCCCAGCCCATCCGCAGACCACTGCGATTAGGGACATGAACTAGGGATACGGGCCCGGGGCTCCAAGACCCAGGCGAGAAAGCGGGGTGGCAAGGCGGGGGGGGGGGGGGGGGTGCAGGCGGACGTGACCAGAACAGAGGGGAGGGGCGAGGACCCGGGCTGAGCGAATCAGAGAGCGGAGGAGAGGGATGCGGAGGAGCGGACGTGACCAGAATGGAGGGGGAGGGGCGGGACCAGGGCATGAATGGGGGAAGGGGCAGGCACGAGGGGGGACAAGGACGCGGGAAGAGCACGCGAAGCTGAATGGAGACGGCACGGGGGGAGGGAGCTGGGGAACGGGTTTCGAGGAGAGATTACAAGGAAAGCATCCGAATGAAGGGGGCAGGGCCGGGCTGAGGGCCCAGGGAGGGGGAATGGTACAGTATTAAGGGGCCGGGGGGGAGGCGAGCAGATGAGCAGGGGGTGAGCGAGGCAAGGAAGGAATCCGAGGAGGGAATACTGGAAGGAAGGCGAGGATGGAAGCAGATCGAGAAGAGGGAGGCGAGGATGGGACCAGAATGGGGGTGAGCACTGGGGCAGGGGAGGGCCGGCTGTGGAACAAACAAGGGCTGGGGGGGTCTGGGGGCTCTGACGAGCAGACCCTAGGCGCGAGCTGGCTCTCTCTCCCGACTTCAACCGGGTGCAAGATGCCCAGGACCCTGCGCCGGCCCCAGTGTAAGTGCCCTGAGTGCGCAGACGGCCGGGAGTCCGCACTAGCCGTGTGCACGGAACCCTGGTGGGGACGGATGGCCCAGCCTCTGCCCCGCTCACCTCCGGCGCGGTCCCGCTGGAGCTGCAGTGCGGCTGCAGAAAGGTCTGGACGCTCGCGACGCGACGCTGCTGTGCGGGAGTCGGCCGCTTGAGCCCCAAGGTTATCCAGGCTGCAGCCGCCGCAATCCCTCCGCCGCCCCGCCCCGCACCCAATCCTGGCTCCCGGCTCGCCGGGCCCCGCCCCTCCGCTTCCTCGCGGGGCGCAGTCACCTTCAGGAGGAAGTGCCGCGGCACCCAACGCGCTGCCAGGTTGCCCTTTAGGGGAGGACTACATTCCGTGGCGGAAGGACACGTTACATAAAAGTCTCGGCATGAACGCTCTGCGCAGGCCAATGAGGAAGTGGCGAGGCAGCGGGGCCCGCCCCGGGAGCTCCGGGGACCTCCCTCCCAGACCCCCGGGCGCCGGGGCCACCACCTGTTGCTGCCAGCTTGGAGTGCTGGACGAGGGCTCTTCTCTTGACCCTCGGCCCAGGCTGCCCCAGCTGTCCTGGCCTAACCGGGCAGTGCGAGATTTATGGATCCTCGGCAGCATTCCCCTAGCCCTGTCCTGCGACTCCCCATCCCTCCGGGTGCCCGCCCCAGCACACACCTCGGAAACCGTGCCGCACAGGCAGTTAGGGAGCCCGAGATGGGATCAGGAGGTGCGGAGAGATAGAGACTCCTGGGACGGTTGGAGGTCGCCTTCGGAAGGGCTCCCGCAATGGAGCGGGGTTAGGGACGACTGGGGAGGGCGGAGTGTGCGTGGAGCGGGAGCGCGAGGCCTTTTTGTTCTTAGGGCTACAAGAAAGGACTATTTGGGGCCGGGTGAATACTTTAGTTGGGGCTAGGATCCTGCAGAGCGAAGGCCTGAGAGTAGAAAGCGAATAGAAGGCATTAATATTAGTGTAGAAGTGACCGTCAGGAAATATCAAGTCAGAATGTTAGAGTTGATAAACTGCAGGAATCAGCACTTTTGTTTTCAACCTCATGTATTTAAATCAATATTGTTAGAGCTTTTCTTACATTTTTCTCCAAGGTATCTTCCGACCTTCCGAGGGCTAGTCAACAACCAATGATGAAGGCAGTTTATCAATGAAACAGCTGTTAATTCTTGCCTTCATGAAGCCAAGTTTTGAGAACAGATACAACGCTGCCTCATTAAAAATCGTTAAGACCATATTCTCTTAGGGTCTTTCCTTTTCCTGGAAAACTAGACAATGGATGTGACTTGACTGGCAGACACCTGCCTTGCCCTGAATCAAAGGCCTTCCATTCCGCTTTCCTGTTAGATAAGCTGGGACCAGAAAGTGACAGCCTAAAAGTACGTTTTTGTTTGCCACAGAATCCTTTAATTTCTTCTGGAAGCCTTTGCTGGTCCCCTTGGTTGTAGATGGGAAGTTGGTTGGCCCTGAGCTAAGGACGAACTAAAAACAGTGGTGAACAACAGTGGGGGGTGGAGGTGTCAGTGATCTGGCCAGTGCTAGACTATGTTGCATTTTAAAGTCCTAAATCTAGATACATTCCCAAGATTGAAATGCACAGGTATTAAACTGGAGAGTTATAAAAATGCTGTCCATGAAACTCTGGCAGAGACGAATCCAGCATATCCTTGCTCGGGTTTAGATGCATAGTGAAAATCTGTTACATGGAGTTTAAGGTGATTGTCATTGTTTTGCCAAAAAGCAGCATAGTATATAAGAAAGTTTGGATTCCATCTTCTCTTCTTTCCATTCCACTTACTAGCCCTATGACCATATCCTATAATTCAATATGTAAGGGCCCAGTTCCTTAAAAGTAAATTGAAGGGGTGCCTAGATGACTCAGTCATTAAGCATCTGACCTTGGCTTGGATCATGATCTCACGGTTCATGAGTTCAAGTCCCACATCAGGTAAGCTTGAGCCCTGCTTTGGGTGAGCACAAGCCCCACTTAAAGTGGTAAGTAAAAAAAAAAAATGAGCCCCACTTTCTCTCTCTCTCCCTGCCTCTCGCTCACTTGTGCCCTCTCTCTCTCAAACAACAACAACAAAGTAAATTGAAGACAATGCCTGCTTCATAAGATGGGGTTTGATCAGATGATATATGTGAGTGAGTACAGCATGGTGCCCAACAGGCATCCCCTTTTTGGGGAATTGACCTTGTGGAGGATTATCCTTATGATTAGTGCCAGAACATCGTTCAGAATGCAAGAAACTCTGTTTGCCTTCTCTTGGTCATCTTGAATCCCCATTCCTTTGACCCAGCAACAAGTATCCCCAGGGCTACATGAACCTGGGGGAAGCTGAGAGCCAGTCCTTCCATTAAGCTCTCTGAACTGGAAGGATGGGAGGGGGTGCTGTAGGTTCAATGGACTGGGGTGAGTGTGAGGGTATAGACTGCTTTGTTACCTGTTGGATTCATGGCCACAGAACCACAGAATCTGGGATTAAATCTGGTCTCTTGAAGGTCATTTGGAGTCCCTCATGGGGTATGACTGCAAATGGTACTGGACCCAACTCCTGTGGCCCTGGTGAAGGAGGGTGATATTTATAGGCTTTACCATTACACGACCTCATGAGGTAAAATGGCAGTGTTCTCTCTCAGGCCAATACAGATTTCCAGGGCAGCCCATTGACCCCGAAAGTCAGGTTAAAGCAGAAGTGCTTATCACTTTGGATTTTATATGCCCTTTCCAGAGCCAGACCAAGTAGACTTAATTTATTCTATGCCTTCCTTCAGATTCCCAAGAGCTCTTGAGGCTCATCAGGGTGACACAAAATCTTAATTCCAGAGTTCCTCCACAGAAAAACCCTGGAAGGAAGAGAAAGTTGGCCTTTTGAAATCAAGAGTAAAGAGAGAACAGGTTTTCTGTGTCAGAAGGGGAAGGCTTCACATAGAAAAACACATGGAGGTTGGTTAGGACAGATATGGGTATGGGAAGGCATTCTAGGGGATAGCAACAGTAAAGAATATTTTCTGAATGCAACTGTGTATCTAGGTCCCCCCCTCCTCAGGATATGCCTCATCAGCAGTTAAAAGCAGAAGGGAGGAAGCTTGAGGAGTCCTTGTTCATTCCAGTGGAAGTACTGCCTCAGCCAAGGTGACCCAGTCGGCCTGTGTGACTCACTGCAAGTCTTTCTCTAGCCCAAAACTGTTAGGACTCACAGGACAAAGCCTCCCTGGGATACTTTAACCCTATCCACCAAGCCAGTCCCATGGAGGCCCTGTCTCCTTCTTTTTCCCTGCAAGTGTAGCCACAGCTAGGCTGCCTAAGATGCAAGTGGGATTGTAAGCAGACCCCTTCCCCCAAAGTAACCAAGACTTGGAAGACGAAGAAAAGCATCAGTGAACAATGGATCGTGTGCTCCCTTCCTCAGGAATTCCTCCTGTTGCAGTTCAGTCACACTCTGCTTTTCACTTGGCACCTTACCTTTAGTCTTCATCTCCATGCTTACTGGCTACCAGACAACCTGACCCACTTAGCCCAGAAAGGATGGCTAGGACTAAGGAGACTTCAGTCTCTCTCCTAGACAAAATAATTTTTGTAGGTAATGCTTTAACTTAAAGGATGGCATCTTTGGCCCCATTGCAGGGGGTGTGGTTCTGAAATATCTGTGGAAAGTCCCACACTCCAGAGAGAATGAAGCCCCTTCAGATGAACCGGAGCCTACTTTTATTCCCACTGCTCCCGGGGGAATTGTGTGACCTGCGAAGCTTCCTCCCCACCACTCTCAAACTTGTCCCAGAAGCTGAGACATCTCCCAAACCTCCACCTCCCAATCCATCCTGAGAAGCTGTTAGGTAACCCAGTTATGACTCAGCACCAGACTCTTTCCTCTCTCTCCCTACTGGCCAGAGTGAAAGGCAGAACCAAGCACAAGGCTCCTCCCCTATGGATGGCCACATCCTCACCACAAACTGAGTCAGGACCACACCCTGCCTGGATGGAAAATTACCACGAGAAGGAAGAAGGTTAAATTCCAGGAGTTTCCAAGTTCTCAATACAGAAATCATAGCCATCTACTCTCCACCTGGGACTAATTGAGGAAAATAGTTCTTTTCCTGGCCCTCACCCTAAGTATGTCCAGGTAGAGACGAAGTAAGGCTGCTTGCGCCCAGGACTGTGTGAAGTAGGAGGCCACAGTCAACCTACGTGTGCAGTATCTGTAATAACCTTGGCCTCTGTGAAGGAGGATCTCTGGTTCAGACCTGGCTTTCACAAGCCCCACCTCCGCGGTAGGCAGCCCTGAGTGGGAGAAAGAGGCAATCCTTCTTCAACTCCTTCTCCAGGCTGTGGGAGGATTCCTCTCCAGAAACTCAGGGCCCCACCCTGCAAGATTCCCTGCAATGAAGGCATTGTTGGAGAAGTGCCATAGGTTTTTAATTAGATTTGTTTTATACCAGATAGGTTTTACAATTTTTCAGATATGTTTGGCTTTCAAACTTCTTAGATTCAGAGTCCTGTTGCTTTTATGTGGAACACTATAAAATGATGTATTTAATGTCATTACAATTTTATTGGCATAAAAAAGACATAATGTGTATGCTACGAAAAAAACAGTGACACCTATGAGACCAGCGCAGGTGTTTGAGTTTTTTCCTGGTAATATACACTATCTGTTCATTACTTCTCATTCTATTATTTGCTAATACTTGCTATAGCAGGTGTCACTGACAAAGGAAAATTATAAGAAATGCTTACAACTGAGAAAAATCCATTCACAATTTCTCAAAATTGAGCAAAAATGTTGTTACACCACTGGAGCAGCCAAGCACCTAGACTGAGTTGTTGGAACACCTGTGGGAGTAGTCTGAGAACCTCGGCGGGAATTGAAACAATGCTTAAGAGTTCAGATTCTGAAGTTGGGCAGTCCTGGTAAAAACCCAGCACTGCCACTGACTTGCTATGAGACCCTAGACACATAATTTAAGATCTCTAAAGAAAACCTATCTTCCATCTTTTTTGGTCAGCATTAAAATGAAAAAATACTGGGGCGCCTGGGTGGCGCAGTCGGTTAAGCGTCCGACTTCAGCCAGGTCACGATCTCACGGTCCTTGAGTTCGAGCCCCGCATCAGGCTCTGGGCTGATGGCTCGGAGCCTGGAGCCTGTTTCCGATTCTGTGTCTCCTTCTTTCTCTGCCCCTCCCCCGTTCATGCTCTGTCTCTCTCTGTCCCAAAAATAAACGTTGAAAAAAAAAATTTAAAAAAAAAATGAAAAAATACTTGTAAAGTTTGAAAGGCTATCTAGTCTAGAATTGGAACAAACAGTTCGGGAATCAGGTTATCTGTCAGTCATGAGCTGTGGAATATGAGCAAATCACTTATCCTGTTTTCTCACCTACAAAATGGGAATAACAGCTCCTAATTCATAGGCTTGTGAGAATTACATTAGTCAAATACAGAGTGCTTACAACAATGCCAAGTATATAGTAATCCAAAGTGTTAGCAAATTATTAAAGTGCTTATTAGCATAAAACCTGGATCTACCTAGTATGAAGTAAAAAATGTTAGCTCTCCCTAATACTGTTTAGATGAGCTGCAAGGGTACTCCTAGGAGGCAGGAATTTCAGTGAGTGTGGGCTTCCTGGTGGGGCCATTTATTTAGTGGAAAGGAATTTCTTCTAGACCACAAAGCAGAATGGGACAGAGAGCCCTAGGAAACTTGTAGAGTCAAGAGTGTAACAGTCTTGATCAAGAACAGGTAAGGAAGTTTAAGAAAAGCTCCTACTGGGTGTTATATGGAAGTGATGAATCATTAAATTCTATTCCTGAAATCATTATTACACTATATGTTAACTAACTTGGATTTAAATTTAAAAAAAGAAGGAAAAGAAAGGAAAGGAAAGAAAGAAAAAGAAAAACGCCCAGGGGATGGGCCTTAAGAGTGGTACTTCATGTTGAGGCAAGTCAGGAACTACAATGCAGGCAAGGTACTCGGGCAAAGAAGGTATCTCCAAAGCACAGGGTGAAAGTAATGAGACAATAGGTGGTCTAGGGAAGACTCTGTAAATCAAGAAGCTGTAACAGAATAAACCTATACTTGAAAAGCCAGGCTTGTTTAATGTGTTTTGTATTCTCTGTGCTTATATTCCTGTTTTTCTTCATTAATAGTTCAAAATATTTGATGTCCAACCCATCTCTGAGCTAACTTAGGGTTACAGGCACATGACGCACAGCCTGAAAGGCCAGCAGAAGGTTGGCAGTGGGAATTTCAACAGGGAGATGGATTTCACTGAAATAATTAGGTCTCCTAGAAACAGCTCTCTTTCTTCACCTTGCTAACCTTGGAGAATTTGGATTTTGTTGTATTGAGGGAGGATGCATTTCTCTAGATGTCAAATGAGAGACCAAGCCAACTTCCTGCATCTGTCAGCTATTTCCCCCCACCACCCTTACCCTAGAGAAATAGCTGGGAGGAGGAAGAGAATAGGGGCCCAACCCCTGAGACAGAGAGCAAGGGGCAGTGGCTAAGTTGTGTGCAAAAAGCAAAGGTCCTGGGGCTCCTGGGTGGCTCAGTTGGTTAAGTGTCTGACTTTGGCTCAGGTCATGGTCTCGCAGTTTGTGAGTTCGAGCCCCACGTCCAGCTCTGTGCTGATAGCTCAGAGCCTGGAGCCTGCTCCAGATTCTGTGTCCCTCTCTCTCTGCCCCTCCCCCGCTCATGCGCGCGCACGCGCTCTCTCTCTCTCTCTCTCTCAAAAATAAATAAACGTTAAAAAAAAAAAAAAAGCAGAGGTCCTAAGGGTAGGAAATCTGAGCTGATTTGGCCTCAGCAGTACTTTTAAATCTTGAGGAACAGGCATCAGTGGTATTCTATATCCTTCTGAGTTTGCATCATCTGCATAACTGATAACTGCCTAACTTCTTTATCCAGTTCATTGACAAAAATGTTGCCAGATCCGTGGTACATACACTACACTAGATGACTCAGCTTTTACTCCACCCAACATAATTAGTTCCAATCCTCAGGATATTCCACTCTCCCCACCTGACACCCCACTTGAGGGCTTGGGGCAGGTGCTGGGCCAAGGCTAGTCAGACCACAGTGATCATATCCAGTCCACAGCACCTTCCATTTTATTGTTTTATTTACAAACAGGGTGAAGTCAACTGGGAAAATCAGGAGTAGGGAGTCAGTCTGGGCCATCCAAATGTGGAGTGGTTCCTGGGTCAGTCTCCACCATGAAGGCCGCCTCTTCTATGCTTTTCCTGCCCCTTGGTAATGGCCCCTTGATTCCTCAGGGCAGCCTCACATGCTGCTCCTGAGCCCTTGTATGAGGGCAGATGGATCCTGGGGGAACAGGGGTGGTACGAGGGCTGGGGCCCCCTCAGTTTGTGTAAACCTGAGTTCCGATCACACGCATGATTTCCTTCTGTATCTTGGGGTCCTGAGTATTAATGTTGGCATCGCCCACCTGACCATCCTCATATCTGCCAAAGATAGGGCAAGCGTGAGCATAAGAGGGAGAAGAATACCAGAATAACGTCAACCAGTGAACTATATGTGAGGTGTGGCCATTCCAACCCAAAAGTCAAAACCCTTTCTTGCTACTCTTTAGGGTAGAAGAGATTCAGCTTATCTGATTTCCTCTAAATAGATCTATACCCATCCCCATCCTCCACAGGGAAAGTTCCAGTGCCAGCTCCACTCAGGTAGCCAGGGATAAGTCTCAGATGACAGGAACAGACTTTCCCAGTAATCATACCATTACACCCCCACCCTTATTCCTCAGAGTAATCCCCAAGGTCCCTCCTAGACTTACACAAAGAAGAACCGTGTGCAGACATGGTCAGACACAGGGCACACCCAGATGTTCCCATGCTTCTGGAGGTCCTTAGATGTAATCACTGGGAAGAAGGGGGCCAGAAATTATAATGCTTAAGTCACACAGTCCAGGCAGGGGAGGGAAGACAATGTGTCAACAACACCCTCAGCTGGATCACGTGCCAGAGCTGTACCAGAAATAAAGGTTGGGGACACAGAAATACAGGGACTGGGTGAGCCACCTACCTTCACAAAGTGCTATACAGTTTAGATTCCGACTCTGCAGGAACCTTGACTGAATGGATCGGGTCTGGAAGAGAAGGATAGCAGAGCCAGGTGGACTGTTATAGCTTCCCTAGGCAGGAGGTTAGCTGCTGGTGGCTAGGGGTATGGAGTAGGATATCTGGGTCTCCCAGCCACCACCACCCCCAAATTTTGCTTTTGCATAATTAGTCTGGCTGAGTCCATAGCTTCAATCTTTACATTTTCATGTCACTGCATTTAAACTCAGTCTCTGCTTTCACACTTATGACTGAGGCCACATAGGACTCTAGAAGCATGTTCATCTTCAAACATATCTGATTCCTTCAAATGATCTTCAAACTACTCACCTCCCCCACCATTTGTTCCCCATCCATCTCTGTAGCCTAAACTTATCCTAGGGGAAGGATTCTGCCTGCCTCACTGGAGTGCCAACTAATAATACCTGGGGGATGGTATTCATCCTGTTATATCTCTGGACCAGCTCATCCTTGGAGGGCATCCTGTGCTGTCCTTTTCCCATTCCTGTTATAGAACAACAAATCCAGTTCAGTCACCCACTCCTCAATCACATAGTTACTAAAATGTCTACTATGTGCCAGGCACTGAGCTAGACATGTAGTAAATAAATAAACAAGGTATCTGCCCTGACACAATTTAGTCTGGTGAATACTACAGGCAAAGAACAAGTAATTACAACACAGTATGGCAAGAAGTGTGATGGGGAGAATCTAGAACAATGTGTGAGCTAGAGGAGGGGAACTAGCCTGCCCTAGGGTTTTGAAGAAGGCTTCCCAGTGACAGCCGGGAAAAATTACTTAAATGAAGAGGGGGAAAGTGTTCTGGCAGAGGTAAAAGGACATAGAAGGTCTGGAGGAAAGAAAGCAATGTGCCTTTGTTTGTATGGAGCATAGTCAATGGAAGGAGAGCGGCAACAGATGATGTGGAAGCAGTGAGTCAGGATCAGATCAAGCAGGCCTTATAGGCCACGTTAAGACAACTGAAGTTTATCCTGAGAATATCAAAGAATCACTAGAAGGTTCTAAGACAGGGGAGGAACACATGAAATGAGACAGGAATGAGGGGCTCACGAGAGTGGTGATATCAACCCCTTGGATCAAATGCCAGATTGAGCAAAATGAGTGAAGAGGAAGCAAGCAGAGCAAGTCAGATCTATTCCAGTCTCAAAGTTACATAGAAAACTATGAGCAGAGTCACTCAAAAGAAAAGACAGAAAGCACAGAAGGTTAAGTGATGAATAATTTTCCACAAGTAACCACAATGGCAACAACCTTGAAGAATCCTGCTTCCTTTAGAAAGTCTTCCCAGACTTGAGGAAGTGGTGCCAATTCCCTCCAGTGTCCCCCTGTCTAAATCCATAAATCCTCTGCCATCCTTATCCCCCAGTGAATAGCCCTATTTATAACATTTATAGACCCATTCTGGATTTTTCTTATTTAGACATGGAACAGTGCTTATGTGCCCCTATTCCCAACTGTTTTTGGCCTATGACTAGACTTTAGTCTTGACTCAGCTTTCTCACAGGCCTACCCTTATCACAGTCATGTGTGTGTGTCTATGTGTCCATCTCTGTCTGTCTGAGAGGACATGGATGAAGATGGGAAATGATGCTATCCTTACAGGCCATAAGCAGGGCCCCTATCTCACCACTCTACCTGGGAACATTCTATTACAAATCCCACTCTCCTTCAGTTCTTGGTTTTGTGATAGCCATGGTACAGGAGTGGGGATGCCTGGACTGACATTCCTCACTGCTCAGGCTGTCAATTCATCATGCATTCACACTAAAGTCCCAAGACAAATATATGGCCTGAACAAAACTCAAGGCAAGACTTAAACTCTTAATTTCTTCCTCCTACAGGTGTGACACTTACCACCCCTTGATTTCTACTTTCCCCATTAGCCTTAAGTAAGTTTAGCTCTGAATCCAAACATGACATTCTCATCCTGGGTATTTCAGTGCAAGATTCGGAGTGATCCCAAAGGATAAGAAAGAACAAGTTCTATCCCAAAGGATAAGAAAGAACAATCTGATTTCTATGGCTGGTCTTTCAAATGGCCCTTATGATGCAATCCAAATCTTGTCCCATCTCAATCCTGTTGCACACTGTCCTGTTCATATTGACCCAATGATCTTCTACAGTTTACCAAGACCAGAAACTGAGAAAGTCGTGGCTACAGTAATCCCTGGATGCTTTGTATCCAGAGTATACACCTATCAGAAGTCTCTAAACAGAACTAAACACACAGACGGAGTTTACTAACTCCTTTCTCCCTGGCCCTTGTTTTAACCCACACACGATGGCCAAGTCATTGGAGTGGAGGCTCCATTAGCCAAATGGATGCTCTCTATTTATACCAGCTCCCAGATAGCATGCAGTGCCACAAAACTAAGGATACCCTGAGGGAGAACAGAGAAAACTAGAGCAGAATAGGGTATGTGGAAACATATAAGAAGATGGAATTGGTTAAATACTACAGTAATTACAATAAACTGGACATCTGTACACATCTCACATTATAGAGACTCTCACATATCTGTGGGCCCTCAGAGACTCAGTCATTCAAGCAAAGCCTACCCTGTCAGTCCAATATAGTAATAAGAACACTGGCCCAGAAGTTAGGAGGCCTAGATTCCAATCCTAGGTCTGCTACTCACAGCTGTGTGTAACTTCTCTGTGTATGAGCTTTCCTAACTATAAAGTAAGAAAGGATTGGATGAGATGATCTGTAACTCTAAAAGTAAAATCCTATGCCATTTTATAATCAGTGGACCTTTGCAAGAGGAAAAGGATGGTGTCCTATGATGTTTTTCTGTGACTGAAGTGATGAAGAAATATAAAGAGTCAATAGAGATTCCTGGCTCCATAGGTATTCAGGCACTCAGTAGTAAACAAAAGCCAGTGACAGAGAAGAGAGGGAGAGAACAGGATGAGAACAGACAGGAAGCAAGAATTTTGTGGGCACCAAGAACACCAAGGCACCAGGAGAATCTCACTACTTGGAAAATAACGAGAGCTTAATGAGGGAAGCTCAGGAGGGAACAAAGATAAAAACTGAGGAACCCAGCCAAAAAAGCCAAAAAGACTACCCTAACCCCAACCCCACTTTGCACCCCAGGCACACAGAATAAGATTCATTCACACATTCAATCGGTATTTATTGGGCACTTACCCTGGGTGGATTACTCATTAGGTTTGGTTCATGACACACTATCTATCTATCTATCTATCTATCTATCTATCTATCTATCTATTATCTACTATACCTATAGACCCAACCTACAGACTAAATCCAAGAACCAAAACATTACTAGTGATTTATATCAATGTGCTCCTACCCTATCCCAACTATCTATCTGCTTTTCCTCAGGAGGTAACCACTATCCTGAAATTTCTTTAGTTTTATCATACATACATAACGCACATGCACCAAAAGGTTTATATTTGTTTGCTTTTAAACAATATAAAAAAGATATTATACACTAGTCTTCTGGGCTTGCCTTTTTTTTTCTTTAGCTCAGCTCATTACCAAGGTTTTTCCATGTAGTTAAGTACTACTGTTTATCCATTTTCATTGCTAAATAATAATCCACTCTGAGAATATATGAAAATGTATTTATCCACCCTCCTGGTAGTGAGCATTTGGGTTGTTTCCAAGATTTGCTACTGCAAACACTGCTGCTTTGAACATTCAAGTACACCTCTGGGCATGCAGGAATGAAAATGCTGGGTCACTGGGATAAATTTTCTCAGCTTTATGAAATTAAACACCAAATTGTTCTCCAAAGTGGTTGTACCAATTTATATTCCAATAAACAATAAAAGAGATCCTGCTAATCAACTTCTAGGACCATCAGAGGTATTACCAGATTTCTTAATTTTTGCCAGTCCACATAGGTGGCAAACAGTAGTCATTTTGGTCTTCATTTTACTTCCTTGATTAATAGCAGTTCAGCAAATTGTCATATTTTTTGGTCATTTCTTCAGTGAAATGTCTGTTCATGTCATTTGCCTATTTTTCTACTGGGTTGTCTTTTTCTTACTGATTTTTAAGTATTTTAAAATACATTTTTGGGTTTCCTGGGTGGCTCAGTTAAGCGTTCAACTCCTGGTTTCTGCTCAGGTCATGATCTCACTGTTGGTGAGGTCGAGCCCCATGTTGGGCTCTGTGCTGGCAGTGTGGAGCCTGCCTGAGATTCTCTCTCTCCCTCTCTCTCTCTGCCCCCTCTCCTATTTGCTTTCTCTCTCAAAATAAATAAATAAACTTAAAAAAATATCTTTATTACTAATCTTTTGTGGTTAAATATGTTACAAATGTCTTCTGCTTTGTAGCTTTTCACTTTCTTAAGGTGTCTTCTGGTAAACAGAAGTTTTTAGTTTTAATAAAGTTAAATTTACTTACCTTTTATGATTTATAATTCTACATTTTTTTCATTCTATGGAAAGTTTTATATAAAACTAATAATTTGGTTTGGTTAAAGCCTGGTTTAAGTTCACTTATAAAACTATCTGGGTTTGGTGAGTTTTTTGATTTAGTTGCTGCTGTTAGAGTAGTTTAAAATTTAAAGACTTTTCTGGGGCGCCTGGGTGGCACAGTCGGTTAAGCGTCCGACTTCAGCCAGGTCACGATCTCGCAGTCCGTGAGTTCGAGCCCTGCGTCAAGCTCTGGGCTGATGGCTCAGAGCCTGGAGCCTGTTTCCGACTCTGTGTCTCCTTCTCTCTCTGCCCCTCCCCCATTCATGCTCTGTCTCTCTCTGTCCCAAAAATAAATAAAACGTTGAAAAAAAAAATTTAAAGACTTTTCTAGTTCTATGATTCTGGATCTAAGTTTTCTTATCTTTATAATAATTATACTTACCAGATAATACTAAATAATAATCTATAAAGAATATAGCACTGTAGGGGCGTCTGGGTGGCTCAGTCGGCTGAGCATCTGACTTCGGCTCAGGTCATGATCTCATCGCTTGTGAGTTCGAGCCCTGCGTTGGGCTCTGTGCTGACAGCTCAGAGCCTGGAACCTGCTTCAGATTCTGTGTCTCCCTCTCTCTCTGCCCCTTCCCCATTCACACTCTGTCCCTCAAAAATGAATAAACATTAAAAAAAATTTTAAAGAATATAGCACTGTCTCCTTCATATGGTAGACATGCAATATATGGCGGTTACCTTTTATATAGAGACTGTGTAGAACAAGAACAAACGAAAACTAAAAAGGAACTAAGACATGAACCTGTAACACTGAGAGAGCTCCAAGGCAGATTCATTTTCTGAATAGAACAAACCTGGACTCATCTCCTGACTAGAAAATGGACCTTACCCATGCCTTATCTTTGGAATAAAATGCTTTCTCTTCCATTCTTATAATAGTATGTAATTATAGACAGTTTAAATTTTAAAAGGTAGTTGACAGGGAGAACAATGTCTCCAGAAATGTAAGCCGATGGAAGATACTCAAGCATTCAAGTGTATTCACATATAAACTCACATGCACACGTGTACATATACCATCTATAAACAGGCTATTGCCCACACCAAAAATGTGGTCTATGAAAAGCCTCGTTTCAATCTCCCAGTTATTTCCTAACTTATTCTCAGAGCCAAGCCTCTACAATGAATAAAACCATCCCTATGGAGAAGAGGACTTCCTAACAGAAAGGGAGATAATTGGCCTCACAGTGTAAAGAATCTACATCACTAACGAGAGGAGGTAAAGAAACCATGTATCTATGACTGGGAGAGAGCTGACACAGACCAAGTACCCATGATGGAGCAGGAGGAGACAGCATAGATTACGTATTCACAAAATGGATGCGATGTAAATAGAGCCGAGGTGGCCAGACAGTATTTCTTACCTGAGTATCCAAAGGAAATACTGGAGATGGGGCTCAGGTAGATGCCTTTGCCATAGGCTGCTCCATGCAGCTTGCAGGGAAACACCAGGATGAGCAATATGAGCCTGGGCCCTCCCATGGCTGTATGTTAGGCAGCCACAAGGCTTATCCAGCCCTCTGTCCCTCCAATTACCTTCTCACTGGTTCAGATTACTCTAGGAATTTACTCTTGAAAATCTGATTGGCTGAAAAGTGGATGCAGGTTAACCTCTTTGCCCTACTAGATACTGATGTCTTGGAACGTAAGGAGTGGCAAAGCCACTAGTCAGTCCCTCAGAATCCATACTCCATTCCCCAGGCTTTGGTACATATGCAGATTCCAAAACTGAACTATAGAACAGGTACCCAAGAGGAGAAACAATAATCACTCCTTGGATTCCCATAGGGAGAAGAAATAAGTCTTTTATATCACTTTTCTGAATGAACAGTCACATAAATTAAAAACCTTTGTCTAACAGGTTAATGCATCACAGTGGCTGTAGTCAGCATTTCATATTCCTGCCTATTGATATACTCCTATTCCCAAAACTACCAAAAAACACAGCCTGGGGTCAAATATATATCAGCCATATTCATTCTATACAAACAATTCCAACCTCTTTCCTTGGAAAGCCACACGGCAGGCTAGATTTGAGGATGCTGAGGCAAAAATCAGTTCAGTACTCTAGAGCAGGCTTCCCCAAAACTGAGTGGGGCAGGGAGGGGAGTGGAGAGAAAGGGAAAGGCACACAGCCTCACCTGCAGTTTGGTGTAGGATGCATTGACCAGCCCATTGCGCAGGATCGAATGCCAGTTTTCAATGTGGGACCCACTGTAAGGCAGGGTAGAAAACATGTCTCTTCATTGTATGAGGTTCCCAGAAGCACTTTCAAGACCGCCACGCCCACCCACTCTCACCCACACAGGACATGATAATGGACAGGGATACAGCTAGCAACAGACACACACATGGATACAGTCACAGGCATGCAATATACGTGTGTGTGGCTAACTCTCCATTGTAACTTCCAGTCCCATTCTTTTTCCTGTGCTTCAGCTGGTCCCATCCTAAATCCTCAACTGCTGGTTCAGTATTTTCATTTGCCTATTCTCCTGATATTTCAAGTTAAGCAGATTCATTTCAAACTCAACCAACAGAGCACTGATCCCAATATGGTTGCCAGTTCTAACTTCACATCTATTTTAAGAAAAAGGTACCACCACTCCCTTCTTAATATCTCTCTCACTTTCTCTCTCTCTTCTTCCTCAATTAAGCATAAATTGCTGATTTCCTTCAAAATAGCTTTCAAATCTATCTCCTCCAATCTGTTCCCTCAACCACATCTTTTTATGTGTAAATGTCATTTCTCCTCAACTACAACATAAGTAGCTTGAGAGTAAAGACCATATCCTATGTATCTTTTTACACTCTACAGCGCCTACCACAACAGCATTAAGAAATATCTGACTGGTTGGACATATGTCACACACACTCATATACCTCAAGTGAAGTTGCCCTCCCACCCCCCTGCATTATTTGTTGTCATTCCCCCACGCCTCACCCACCCCCAACCCCCCCTCCTCACTGGAAGGCAAAGGTGCTGCCGTAGAGCTTCTTGGCGGTCCGGAACCGAGCCTCCTTGGCAGGAGGGCTGCTCAGCAGGAGGAACTGGTGTGAGGTGTGCATGAACTTCAGCTGCTGCCCAGGTTGGGGGTCGGGTCAGGAAAACAGAGAAGAAATGGAGATCAGGGAGGGAAGGGGTGGGGATGGGGAGCAAATCAGGCTTGCACTGACCCCAAATAAGGAGAATATGCTTAGGTCCAAAGACAACTGTTGATGGATAGAGCCAATGAGGCAAGTCTAGGATCAATGTGGTTAGCTGGTCTGGAGCCCCTCCCTGTCCCTCACCAGAAATTTAAAGAATTTAGAAGAAGAATGGTCACTTACCCTGCTGAGAGGTAGTTTGACAATGTGTGACCTGTTGCTAGAGATGATCCTAGCATAAAACAGAGAGGAAAGGAATGGACAGAATGAGTGTGTCATTAGACCATCCAGAACAAAGAAGCAGTCTTACTGTACCCCTGGGAGAACGAGCAAGGATTCCAGGGCTGTTGGAATTGTGTCAAATGTCCAGATCACTATCTAGATATTCCTGTTGGTGGTAACGCTTGTGTATAAAAATGTAAAAGGGAAACTACTGACCAGAGTTACTGGGTAAACAATGAATAAAAGAAAAGAGACGGGTGAAAGGGAGACTGCTATGTCTAGGAACAGAAAAGGATAAAACAAAAGTGGGTGCCTAGGTGGCTCAGTCAGTTGAGCGTCTGACTTCAGCTCAGGCCATGATCTCATGGTCTGTGGATTTGAGTCCCACATCAGGCCCGCTACTATCAGTGCAGAGCCCACTTTGGATCTTCTGTCCCCCCTCCTCTCTCTGCCCCTCCCCTGTTCATGCTCTCACTCTCAAAAATAAATAAACATTAAGAAAAAAAAGGAAGAGCACGTAAGATCAGCTACAATAAATAAATAAGTAAATTAAGAAAGCAGGTATCTGTATTAGCATGGTGACAACTTATACTTGGGATTTAGAAACACACAACTGGGACTCAGAGGAATCTTTCAGGGCTCTCAAGGATGGGGAGGGATGGAGAGAAAGTTACTGTTTGGGCTGGAGAAAGAAACAGATGAAACTACAACAACCTTCCCTAGGATTCAAGGATAGACTGGGCTGGTTTTGGCTGAATTCAGAGGATAGGAGAGAACAAAGGCGTAAAGCATTGAGAGCTCAACATGGGAGCATTATCTCATATAGTGGATACAGTTTTGTTTTGTTGTTGTTGTTGTTGTTGTTTGTGCTTCACCCATTTACTTGTGATGCCATCCTGGATACTCTATGCCTGGTCATTCCTGATGCTAAGAGGCAGCATGTTGTATTGAAAAAGTACTGATGTCAGTGGCTGACTAGGAAAAGAAGGGAAAGCTATGTCAGGAAAACAACAGCAATCAAGATCGGGGAAGGAGGGCAGAGGGTGGAGGGCAGTAGAGAATGTTCAGAATCTTTGTTCGAAGGGAATAATAATAGTGCCTCAAGGCTCTGGACAGTGTACATCAACAGGGTAGGCCTTGAGACAGGGATAGGGAGCAGAAGGGGAAGACAAACCTCTCTGTATGCACAGAAAACTTAGTTGAAACAGTATTAACTCCTACATGCAAAGGGTACTTAAAGACCTATTGGGAAACAAGAAACACCTAGAGAGAATCTGAGACATTGTGTCTGAATTTGCGAGCTCCCGCTAAGCTCTGAGTTCTTATCAAGGCAAAGTATATCAATAAAACCCCAAGAAAAAACAGCCAGAATCTCTATAACCTCAGGAAGGATGCTGGAACCGGCTCTAAAAGAAGTTGTAGGTTCCATGACTAATTCCATATCCCCCAGCACCCCCACCCCCAATCCCTGAAGGACAAACCATTCTATTCACATCACTTACCACTGCAAGAGAGGATGGGCCAAGGGATCCAGCTTGTCCATCTGCTTCTTGATTTCTAGATATGAGCCCTGTTAAGACAAAGGTCATAAAGTTACCTCCCAGGAGAGGTGAGAGCCCTCCCACTTTTGACAGACTAATCAGGGCCCAGGGCAAGGCAGGCACTGAAGGCCACACAAAGGCAAGAGGAGATAGGGTTCCCACCCTTAAGGAGCCCAGTCAGATTGGGAAGACTCATAAATAAATATGAAAATGACTGAAAATGCTTACAAAACAACATGCAGGTGGGTCTCCCTCATTTTACGCAATTCCTACAACTCTAAAAAGTTGACTTTAAATAAAAAATAAATAAAATCAATGTCCCAGAAAGATTAGGCTAAGGAATCCTGTGGTAAAACTTTACATAAAGCAAAGAGTCCTTCTGACAGTAAATCATCCCTCCTAGGTATATCTTATGTGTTAATCTGAACTGTGATATATAGGATTTGCTGAGAAGAGGCCCACCTGTAAATGTGAGTACAAATGAATGTCTATTCATGCAGAGATTGCAGACGAGGGGTGGGGAAGTCTGGTGAGGGGCAGCCTTGAGTCAAAGGATGGTCACTGCTCCATGTTGCTGCCCCACCCCTAGAAGGACAGAAGATGTAGGCCCCTGGGGCTAGTTCCTTACATCCAAGCCCCCTCCTTGCCCTCCCAACCCTGGGCAGAAGTCTTTCCCTCACTTCTCTAATTCCCTAAGAATTATGGGAAAAACATTAAATATGAACAACTTGTGAAGGAATTGGCAGCAAAGGTAAAAGTTGAGAGAGACATCCAGAGTGAAAAAGAGAGTAACAGAGAACAAGGATTGGGAAGGCTGAAGAGGGAAGACTAAAGAAAACTCAGTGAGGAATCTGAATAGCATTTCTAAATCTCCATTCCACTCCCATGGATTCCAAGCACAACAGGGCACTTAAGCAGGACAGGCAGAGGGCAGAATACCTGGGTCATCTCCCGGATGGACATCACACTATCCAGAGCTTTTTGAAGTCGCTCATAATTCTTCTTCTGTGGGGAATCAATGGGAAGAGAAGACCCAGATGAAGAAAAGTGGAGGAGAGTAAGATGTGATGAAAAGGAGGGCCAGATGTACAAAAGAGGTCTAGGCCCCAGGGAAACAGTATGGCATGTCATGGAAAGAACACAGATTTAATGTCAGACAGTTCTGGAATCACATGCTAGTTCTCTTTTACAGCTAGAAGTAATAAGGTAAGTTACTTAACCTCTTAGAACCTCAGTACCCTGTGTGTAAATGAAGATTAAAATTCCCACTACACTCAGAGATCGTTCTGAGGACTAAATAACATACGTAAAGAACTAATATAGTGCCTGATACATAGCAATAAGAGTCATAGTGAGGCACTCTGCTAGGTACTTGTGATGGTTAATTTTGTCAATGGTTAATTGAGTTGATCTGATGGGTCATGGAGTGCCTGAACATTTTGTCAAATATACTCTTGGTGTGTCTGTGAGGGTGTTTCTACATGAGATTGACTTTTCTATCAGAATGAGTAAAGCAGATTGTGCTCCCCTCATTTGGGTGGGCCTCACTCAATCAACTGAAGGTCTGAAGAGAACAAAAAAGCCAAGTAAGAGGGAACTCCCCCTGCCTGACTGCTGGAGATAGGGCACTGGTCTTTTCCGAACACTGGACTGGAACTGAGAAACCGGCTTTTGGGGGATCTCAAGACTGTCAGCTTTTGGATTGGAATTTATACCACTGGCTCTCCTGGGCCTCCAGTTTGCTAAATGCAGATCCTTGGGCTTCTCAGCCTTCATAACTACATGAACCACTTCTGTATGATAAATCTCTTTCCATAGATATCTCCTACTGGTTCTGTTTCTCCGGAGAACCCTAGTACAATACTTTACATATGTTATTTCTCATTTTTATAACAATCTGCAAGGTAGATATTATCCCCTTTTAACAGATAAGGAAATTGTGGTACCAAAAGGTTAAGTGACTTTTCTTACACCATTGAGCTAGGGAACAGTAGAACCTCAAATGGAATCCAGGTCTGTCAGGCTCCAAAATCTATATTCTTCCCTAGTATAACATAATAATTCTTCTCCCCTCCTTCTAACAAACTCAGTTACTTGTTCACTAAAACAGCCACAGCTTAGGGTTTAAGAGTTCCCAAGAACCAAGTGTTCCATCCCTTCTGTCCCTCCTTCCAAGCTGTTATATACATGAGAATGACAGCCCATAGCCTCCCACTCTCTTTTATTGTTTCTATTCCTTTTCTATTTCTATTCTATTACTTTCTTCCCAAGCAACAATACCTTGGGGTTAAAGGCCAGAGTCTTGGGATCAGTGGGGTCCACCACAGAGGGATAAGGCTCAAAGATGATGCTCTTTCTAGGGGACTCCAAAGCTGCCCTACACATGGCCACCAGCAGATCCACCACCTTAGGCGAAAGGAGAGAAAGGAGGCAGAAGCTAAAGGGTTTCCCAGTGCTGGGAGTCACATAGTATCCAGCATAGGTCTGTCCACCTGTTGAAGGCTCTCAGCATTCTCTCTGCTGTTCTTTTTAATAGCAAACACGTTTATGTTTTTTTCATTTGAAAATACAGGCTGTTCATAAAAATTCAAGTAACGATGATTTAAAAAATGACTAAGAAAAAGATAAAAATCATCCCATTGCCCCCAAACAAATCTCATTCCTCACAGGTACTACTGCTAAGTCTGAGGTCTACCCTTGCAGATAATTTTTCCTATGGAAATAGTTATCTTATTAAATAGGCAATTAAAAAAAAGAACTATACTGCACATACTGTTGTCTTTTCTTTTTTATATATGTTATAATTTTCTACCCCTAAATAATAGCTGTATGGTATTTCCACCGTAAGGACATACCATGATTTCTTTAACTGAATCCCCACAGATGGAATCCTATCGATTCTTTTTTCGCTATTACAAACAACAGTATTGTGCACACCCTTACATATGAAAGCATTTCTGGAGGTTAAACTGCCAAGGAGTGACATTGCTAGGTCCCCTCGCCTTTCTTGATGCCAGCTCCCCAGCAGCTTTTCCCTCTCCCATACCTCTGCTCCAGTAGCAACCTCCTCTGCAGCTCCGGACATGACTCCCAATGTGTAGAAGGAGAAAACACACAGCTCACGAGTACAGACGGCTGGCTGAACAGACATATTAAACAGAGAACAGTGGCACAGGGTGTGCAATAAGAAGGTGTCATAGGGAGACAAGGACAAATCTGACCTTAGACAACTCTAGAACCAGGTAGGAATTTGGGGCCCTCTATGTCATGAAAAAACTATAAATTAGTCTTAATTTAAAAGCCTTACTTGTAAGATTCACAGTTAATGCTGTCTCCTCTCTGAAGCCTTCCATGACTTCCCTAGGTAGTTAGATGCTCTCTCTTGTGAGTTTCCACAGCACTGCTCATATCTCTTCTACACACTGACAGTGCAGTGTCTGTCCACCCACCTAGACTTGGGAGTCCTTGAGGACAGCTTCATATGCAATCATCTTGACCAATATCTGATCCCTATTTTTAAATGTTGGGTGGGGATTATATCTGCAATAATATTCATACATCCTTGGGGTTCCTGAGTGGCTCAGTTGGTTGAGCGTCTTACTCATCATTGATTTCAGCTCAGGTCACGATCTTGCGGTTCACGGGATTGAACCCCACATCGGCCTTGCACTGATAGCACAGAGCCTTCTTGGGATTCTCCCTCCCTCCCTCTCTCTCTCTGCACCTCCCCTGCTCTCTTTTTCTCTCAAAATAAATAAATAAATAAATAAATATTTTTTAAAAAGGACCACTGGGGAAGTGATAATAAATATTAAAAAAAAATTTATATAGCCTCATATTTCAAAACAGGACTGCAGAGATTTGTTTTCTGAGGCAAAATAATTACTTCTAGAGTCTCAAGAATTACGGACAAAATTCTACCTTTACCATAGACCCAGGAAGAAAGGAATAAAAGAAAGATGAGGATTGAAAGCCTTGACTAAAGGTCTAAGGAAGAGGGTCACAGATTAGGACACATACCTTGAGCATGGACCCATTCTGGAAGACATGCTGCTCATCACACACCACGCAGTACTCATTCAACGTTGGAATCCTCTGTTCTGCATACTTCATGATCTGGGAAGAGAAGACATTGTTACTAAGTCTTTTTGGAAGTGCAGACACAGATATGGGAAGCAATTTGAGCTTCTCTCCTCTCCCAGCCCTGTGCGTAAGGCAGACCTATTCTTGGGCCCTGCACTTAGTTTAACTGAGGGCCCACATCTAGAGCTACAGCTATATATTATAGTAAAAATAAGACCAACCATGGTAGAAGACCTGAGTTAAGATCCTGTCCCCCCCCGACCCCTGCCACACTACTTAAGAGCATATATAACTTTGGGCAAATTGGTTAACCTGAGCCTTGGTTTCTTCATTTATAAAGTGATATTATTCACCTCATAGAAGAACTGAGATTACTGAGAAAATTTTCATGAAAGTGTTTTATAAATATTAACATGTACTAACCGAACTATTAACCTTAGTTGTAGTAATTAAGACTGTCCCATGATCACATGGCAGGGGGCCTAAGAAGCCATTTCAACTACCCAGAACAATCAGCTTATCCACTGGTCAAAGCCACAGATACAACTCTTGTGCTGGGAAGAAAGCAAAAATCTAGAGCTCATATGGCAATACACTAAATAATTTTTTAAAACACTCCGTCTAGGGGCACCTGGCTGACTCCATTGGACACATGACTCTTGATCTTGGGGTCATAAGTTCAAGCCCCACGTTGGGTACAGAGCCTAGTTTAAAAAAAAAAAAGAAAAGCAAACTAAAAACAATAACAACAAAACCACGCTCTGCCTTAACATGACTTTTCAACCAGGTACGCTTTTGTATAAATCAAGTTCTTCCCATCTCACATACTTTTGGGCTGGTAAAGGAACATGTAAGGGCTTTTATTCACTCAGGTGTACTGAATGCCTACTATGTACCCAGTTTGGTGAATGGTCTCCTTGATTATGAGGTAACATGAAAAGATTGTCTTCTCAGACCCTAAACGTCAACAAGGGAGATGTGGCATGTATACAAATTAATTACAATTCAAGGTAGCATATGGTACACTGCACATAGATGTCATATAAAACAAAAAGCATCTTAAGAGTTCAGTGAGAGGAAATATCACTTCCAGCTAATATGGTTGGAGAAGAATCTTATGGCTAAGGTACCAATGAGCTTTCACTGCACCAGGCAGATATGGGGAGGAAGGCCCGTGGGGGAATGCTATGAACAAAGACAATTAAGATGCAAAAATGAAAGAAAGCAGGTCCAGGGAATACAGAGGTTTTAAAAGGAAATCACCTAATAGTAGCTGAGCAGTGGAAGAGGTCTAGGGAAAACTGAAGACCACTTGAGCAAGGATGTTGGGGATCATAAGGAAATCAGTGCCAATCCCTCTCCTATCTTGACATCTATGCACTTAAAATCATTTGATCGACATGGTCTGTCAGTGTTGTCTTCCCAATAATGCTGTAAGCTTCTTGAGGATGGGAACTGTGCCTTCTTTTCTCCTATCTACACAATACATAGTACAGTTCTGGGAGCAGAGCAACTCAGGAAATATTTGTTAGCTGAGGAGCTGGGAGATGTTAGGGGATCAGATGGGTCAGACAACAAGGGAATGGCTTAGGAATGAAGCTTTGAACTCAATTACCTGGACAAGAAATCCATATTCCAGAGTAGGGATATTCTTGCAGTGACCACTGACCTGATGAGTGAAAAGACAGAATTTATGAGCCTCCTATGAAGCAGGTACCTAGACAGACTTCACACTCATCACCTGAGATTCTCCTGAAGTAGCTACACCCTAGCTCTGATTAGCCTCAATAATCCCAAAATTGAAGAGAAGACCTTTAAAAATTTTTGCCAAAGGTTCTTGAAAAGGGCTCACCTGTCCTTAACCTTTTTCAAAGTAGGTGGACAGGCTAATACAGCAGCTGATGACCAAGTCCTAACCACAACCTAATAAAATCACACATGACATCTTAAGATGCCCAAGCCCAGACTCCCTGCTTCATGGCTTACAATCAAAGAAGCTTGACAGACAGTTTAGATGTTTTCAGCTTTTAAAAAATGTTCTCCATTCCACCCATTTATGGTAGAGTGACCAAGTTTGATTTAGGATGCCTGAAAAACCATAGTCTCACCTCACCTTGAGAAGCTATACTCCCACGTTTCTATTCCCACCCTCCTAACGCCCAAGTCAAACCCTCCCCAGCCCATGTACCAAAGGAGAGGTCCGTGCTGGGGGAGGGAGGCCCACGTGCTGGGGGCACAGGAGACCTGCCTGGGGGCTGGGAGGGTAGCCAAACACCTCCACTTTGGGGTTCTTCATGGTGCAGGAGATAGAACGGTTCATGAGGCGCCCAACTCGAAGCTCGGGTACACCCAGTTTGCCTTTCAGCATGGAGTCCTGTATGATCGGGAAACTGGGAGACCTGGACAGAGAGCAAAGGGAAGTGATAAAACTGGGATTCAGTATGGGCCCTAGAAGAACACTGGAGATAAGTGCATCCTAAGCCAGAATGGGTGAAGGGACCTACCTAAGCCAAAGAAGAACTCTTATCTGAGGGAAGTTACACCGGATCTTAAACACTTTCTTTTTTAAATGTTTATTTATTTTTAAGATTTCAAGAGAGACAGAGTGTGAGCGGAAGAGGGGCAGAGAGAAAAAGGGAGACACAAAACCTGAAGCAGGCTCCAGGCACCCACGAACTGTGAGGTCATGACCTGTGCCAAAGTCAGACGCTCAACTGACTGAGCCACCCAGGTGCCCCAGATCTTAAACACTTTTAAAACAAGTAAATCACAAACTTGAATTGATTTTTATGTCATTATTTGTGTGTTCTTCAGATTGGAACATGGGAGGACAGGCAGAGGCAAAGTCTCGGTCAATCTCTACAGCAGCTAGGCCAGGTAGGGAATGTTCCCCTGGACAGGATGCCTGTTTAATTTACTCAGTGTGTGTATGTGCGTGGCGTGTGTGTGTTTATATACACATGAAAAGTGCTGAATACTGTACTAAGCAATAAGTAGTTGCAACCCAAAAAAGCCTGATGTCTGTCTGTCAACAATAGTGCCTGGGAAACTATAAATCTGGGTTTGTATTTGCCTTTGGGAAGATCAGAAGGCACCAGGGTGGACAATGTAGGCCTGGAGACAGAGAATGGACAGTATTTATTTCCAAAAGTTAGATAATCAATCAGTGTGCCCTTTCATGAGAGAAAGGAGTTGGTACCTATTCTCAGACTCTGCCTTCTTAATAGAGGGCATAATGATGAGATTCAAAGAAAGAAAAGACAAAAAATTAGCATACATTTCTGCAAAAACATACCATGAGCTAGGTACTGTGTTTTACATGAAGGACAAGGTATGAATACTGGTGTCAGAAGTACAAAGATAAAGACACCTAGGGGACAAGACTATGTAGGTCGGTGTTAATAGTTAAAGGTGCAGAATTAAGAGGACCTTGGGGGAGGGCAAACAGATTAGTGTAAGTAATCAAGAAGGTGGGGTGGGAGCTCAGACAAGACTAAGGTCATTAGAGATTATCTGCTCCTCGGGGAGCACTTACTTGGGGATGGGTGAGAAGATGCTGAGGCCGGCTCGGAACTTCTTGATGGTACCACTTGCCTTGAACCAACTGTGCCTCTTTTCTTGCTGGGTCTTCAAGAAATCGTTGCTGAGATGTTTCCATTGTTGGGATGTGAACATACCCAGGATCCTAAGGAATCAAAGACAACAGGCTTTACAAAACTCAGGCAGGGGAGTAGGTCAAGAAATAGAACTATGAAAAGCAACCAATCTAAAATTCAGACCCAGGGATGGTAAAACTAGCCGTGGTGGGGGAATGTGTGTCTGAAGACCTCGCGATAATGACCTTAGCCCATGGAAATGTACTCTCCTAAAGAACCTCTTTACCTGAGGGGGTAAATACCTACTTCCATTACTTAATCTAATAGACCAGAACAATTCTGAGATGATTAGCCTTTAGTGGAAGGCTTGAAAGCTGAGCCTTCAACGGCCATGAATCTGGGAATTTATTGCCAAGAATGACTATACTGAGAGTGGAAAGGGGTAGTGGGATGCAATTGGATACCACCCTCTACCTTGTGAATAGTGAAGAAAAGGAGTAGGTACATGAGGGGTACTGACATTGTTAGCAAAAAAATTACATCCCCAAACTTATGGCTTCCAATTTGAGCTGGGCCCTCCACTAGCCTTGCCAACCCTTTCATGTGTCTTTGATGAGTTCTCTCTGGCATTACTCTTAAGCTATTATTCCAAATCCTTACCGCCTTCATCAACCTCCTAACTTCACCTATGGCTGAGAATCTCTTCCTTCTTAACAGAGAAAACTGAAGCCATCAGTTACCAGCTCCCTTAATTTTCCAACCCTACTACAAAATCTATTTCTATTTCTACTCTTACCTCAATCCCTCCATTTTCTGAAAACAAGATGACCCTTCTATTAATATCTCTATTTGTGTTCTAGATCTCAGTCCCTTCTTGCCTCTTTAGGGATCTTGATCCATTAATCATATCCCTCTCCTATCAGTTCCTTTCCTAAAGTCTACAGAAGTTTCAACTTCCTATACCTTGATCTAGCTGCATTTCCTTCCCTTCCAATCCTCACTTAAATATCTCAGTCCACACTTACTATATCTACTTCATTACCAACCACTCACTTCTCAAGTCACTGTATTCTTGTTTCTACCTTCACTTCTTCACGATGATTGCTCTTGCCTCCATGCTAAATCTAACAAAAACTCTAAGTTCTCTTACTTATCCTCTCCGGCATCTGGCCCTCCTTGTCTCCTCCTTGCCTTCTGAGACACCATTCTCTTCCTATTCTTCTCCAACTTTTCTGACCTACCTTCAATGTTTCTTCTTTCTCTGACCACCCTGCTGGTTTCTTGGGTATTTTGTCTGGATGCTAAAGGGTGTTTTGCCTTTGATCTTATTTTCTTTTCCATGTTCTCCCTCAGCAATTTCGTACTCTAAACTGGTTGTAATTTCCATCCATACACTAAATATATTTTCAACCCTAACCTCTGTTACGTATCTATGTACTGAGTACCTCCACTTGAATATCCCAAGGCTACCTTTAAATATGCTTAAAATGAAACTGATTATCTACCCTTATCGCATAAACCTGTTCCTCCCCTATTTAAATTAGTGGTGTTACAATTTACCCAGACATGTAGGCTGGAAACCGAAGAGTAATTTTCTACTATTCTTTGGCTCTTATGACTACACACGACATATCTGAATCAATCTTCAAGTCTTACTGATTTTATACCCCACAAATCTCTATAGTCCACCTTTCATCTCTATTCTCACCTATAATCACAGTTTGGCTCAGGCTCTCATCATCTCATGTCTGGATGTCTACAAAAACCTCCTAGACTTTTGGTCTCTTGTCTCACCCCCTCCTACCTATTTTACACAGTGCTACTGGAATCATTTCTCTAAAACTCAGTCTGACCATGGCCTCTCTTTGCCTAAAACCCTTCAATGCTCCCACTACCTAGAAAATAAAAGCCCAAGATCCTCTCTGATTTGGACCCCTTCCTACTTCTCTGACTTCAATTCCTACACTCTCCCCTTGTATTTTCCTAGCAATATTTAACTACTTGAAGCTTCCTACACACAGGCTGCTTCACCTGACTGTGCCCTTGCAAATGTTATTCATGCTCAGAATCTGTCTGCATGGGCAACTCTTACCCATCCTTGAAAACATGAATCATCTTCCTTTCATTCATTCACTCATAGCCCTCCACCCGCCACCAGACTGAGTCATTCCTTCCTCTACATTCTTTCTAAACCTTATATATTCACTTGTATTAGAAAATGTATCCAATGGACTCTATTTGGAACTTCACTGAGGGTAGAATCTGTAATTCATTTATTTCTCTTTGTATACCAAGGCACTCAACATATTTCATAAACTATCTGAGCTCTTAGAGCCCCACACTGAGAAAACCACAAGAGAAAATATGAAGATCAAGACCTTAATTCCAGAGTTGTACTTTTCCTTAAACGTTAAGTACTGATGAGTCCCCTCTCACCTCCAGAAGCCTCAAGGCCAGACACCCCAGAACCAGAGGCTCTTCCACCTAACCATAAATTTGGCTTTGCAAATTTATTTTAGTCTTTCTTAGGCCCATCTCAGAAAGATATTTTGGGGAGGAAACACTGCGTCCAAGGGTCTGCCTGTCCATCCGTATGTCCGTCTCTTTCCCTCATATGTCCATAACCAGAAAGATCAAAGTTCTTACTTTTTCAGCTGAAGACCCAGCCCAAACCCTTCCTTATTTGATGGCTGGAAAACCTCAATTGACGGTTCTGCAAAGAGAAGAAAAAGCTCCTAGTATGTACATATCTCTATTTTCCTGGGAGTCCAAAGCCCCAATTCAGTGGATGAGCTTCCTCAGATTCTAAGGGTACTCTAAACAATAGTGATGGAGAAAGAAAACATCTGAAGCAGAGGGTAGATTCTGGGAGCTGTCTGACCCATTTCAAATCACTTCAACTTCTATGAGGACGTTGAAGGGAAGGGAAGGAAAAATTAACATCTGGGACCAGAGAAAACAATTTCATTAACCAAGAAGGCCTTTAGGGGATGGCTATCAGGTGACAGGGAATGCATGAATGACAGCAAACTGAAAAGCCCCCACCAATGGTCTGCAGTATATACCCAAGAGCCTTATTCTAGCTTTTCTCTGGCTCAGTTAACTTAAGACTTTGGATTAGACCACACTTAGAGCACCTACTTGCCCAAAGTCACTGCCTTTACCTGGTCCATCAAGGTACTGGGAAAGAGAAAATCGCAGCCTCAACACAATAGGTTCTGTTCGGAGGACTTTCCAGGCTGTAGAGACTTCCTCCTAAAAGAGTAAGGGAGAGTTTCCAGTTTAGCAACAGAGAGGAATGGACTTGGAAGTTTTCCCTATATGACACACACATGCACATGACAGTACACACCACTGTCTGCTGATGGTCTAGGAAAGACAGGGATGAAGAATATGTGCTCCAAATGCAGCACTCAGGAACAAGACTCCTGGCCTACATGACAAAATCCACAAGTCCAGCTAGACATGTTGTTGGCAGGTACTAGCACCACTTACATCGAGGAAGCTGATGTTGATGTGGAGGTCAATGTCCACGTCATCGATAGTTCCATATTCTCTACAGAGATACAGGTGAGACTCATTAAGGGAGAAAGAAGGGAACAGAGACTGAGGTGGAGGGAGAACTGAACCTGGGGCCAGGGGAGAGAGAAGAGTGGGAAGTAGCTCTGTATCTAGACTTAGCTGCAGCCTCAAGCCACTTACATGATCAGGGCTTTCTCCAGGCCAGAAGCCTTTCTTACCTCAAAGATGAAACTATCAGCCTAGAGGGATCTAGGATAGAGGAAACTGCTGAAAAAAATGGCTATACTTCCCCACTCACCACTGTCAGCTAAGCTTAAGTATTCTGAGAAATTCCCACTACCTATCACTAAGCTCATAATTTATCCATGTCCACAGACCCCCTATTATACCCTAAAAAGAAAAAACCTTTAGCCTCTTAACAGCTCAGAAAGAAGTGGCTTGCTCCTGAAGTGGGGTCCCACCTGATGGATACAGAGTTCTCACTGTAGATCTCCTTCACGGCTTCAATGTCTGCATCAAGCTGTGGGTGTCGATATAGGTCAGCCGCACAGCTCCCCTGAGTCAGCAGCAAAAATGGTGGGGAGGTTTGGGAGGAGGGAAAATAGAGGGGGAAAGAGAGAGATGAAAAATAAAAAGAACATGAACACCAGGAACAGGAAAATCAAATGGCAGCAGTACATATAAGCAAAAGGCTGCTCTTATGAAGGAGCTCTTGATGGTGGCCCTAGCCACCAATCTTTGGCCACAAGTATCCTTCCATCTCCACTCTAGTAAGCTTCTATGAACCAATTGCAGGCTTTGCTCAATGAGTACACAGCCTTAAGTTTCCAGCTTTTCCTCTCAGACCCTGAACAGGGATACTTAGGTATCCCTTCTAGGAAAACTCAGAACAGGCTGAAGAGTACAGAATTTAACTCAGATGGTTCTGTGCAAAGAATCCAACATTCCTGCTCAGGACTGTGCCCTGGGGAGTGATGGCATGAAGCAATCACTGGCAGGATATCTTTTAAAACTTTGACCTTGATGAATGAAATGACAGCTACTGGCTGGTGAAGAGTCAAAAAAATCACTATTTCTAACCAAGAACACATGGGGTAGCCTCCACGTACAGAGAATGTAGTTTACTCTGGGAAAGGAATGAGCTCCAGGTAAGAGCAAGAATATGAAATCAGCTCTGGCAAGACAATGCTCAGACTGCACCAACATCATATCCTCATCTTATGTCTGCTCCAGAATAATCTTTCACTACTTGGTAAATTCAGAGCAGCACACATTTAGACTATCCAACATGGGTTTTAGGGGCTGTAATCTCACCTGAACTCCATAGAGAAATTCCTCTGATTCATTATCTCCCTCCGAATCATCATCATTCCAGAACTGGCCTTTGATGTCCTAGCGATGAAAAACAAGGATACAACCCTTTGCTGGATCCCTATTATCCCATGGAGCAGGAGGGCAATAGGATACAAAATAGATTCCCACAAATAATGGGAGGTCCTTTGGGATAGAACAACTGAGACCCTATTCCCTATACTCCCTTCACTTCACTCTTCTGGAGCATTTCAGTCTCTTCCTGAATCTGGTCATATCCATGGCCTACCTCTGACCTTGGGAGGAATGGAGGAAAACAGGGCACTGGAATTTTGGCCCTCTTGATTGAGGCTCTGGTAGCCAGGGGGGTAGGGATGCAGACTTCAACATCAATGTTGGTTCCTGGGCATATCTAGGTCCTAGCACAAGCTGGCCTCTTCTAGATCATTACCCCAAAGCAGCTCCCATGCATACCTAAGCTCTTTTATTACTCCCTTCCTCTTATTTAACTCCCCTTCCTTCCCAAGAAGAAAATCCACCTGTACACACACCAAGTAATACTGTCTCCATGCTCCTTCTCCTTCTTTCAACTTCAGATAACCACTCTACTTTTCAAAAGGGTGGGAGGGAGAATAACAGGAAAAGGTGTCCCATCTATCCCCTGGATGACCAGTCAGAGAGGTGGGAAGTCAGTTCTCACCATTGGGTCAGTGGGTCACACACAATCCCAGGTCAGTGCTAGGCAGCACCCCTCCATACCACCAGCTGAACCCAGGCCAATGGGATGGGCATTTAGGAGGCCACAGAGGGAGACCAGGGAGGGGGTGATGTCAGGGGCTGACTGTAGATCTGCTGGGGATGGCAGGCTCTGCTGTTGTGGTGATAACAAGTCACTGTCCTGTGGAAAGTAGACAACAGTTGGTTTCATCACCACTTAATAGCTAGATGGTATTTACACAGGCACACATGTTTATGGATACACTTTTATTAGACAAATATACAGACACTTGCACATAGAAACATACTTGCATGCATGTACACATACTTATACACATAGTTTTTTAAAGATAATGAACCATGAAAGCACTATACAAACATGAGACACTACTGTTCCATTTAAGCTTGAGAGTTGGGATTGGAGCAAGTCCCTGCTCTAGATCATAATGCGTATCAACCCCTGAAGCCAAAAGTGATGGTGACAGGAAAAGACGTTACCTACTTTGTCTAGTTAGTTCATTTTGGAACATTCTTCATAGTACCAACCCCCATTAGAATCAAGATTCTTTTAGAAATCTTTACCCCTATTTATTCAAACGGAATCATCATCTCTTATTAAATATCAACATCCCTAGACACCTTTACATGACAATCAAAGCTAACTTAAAAAGCCCTCAACAACACTGAATATCCCCTGGTAGACATGGTCTGAGTGGTCTCATCTTGGAACCTATTCCCCAAATAAAAATGCAATAATGATCTGAATAAACAGTCAGAAACACACTAACCCCTAGGCTTTCGCAAAATTAAGAACCAGTGTCTAGGCCTTCCTGGCACTGCACGTATCTGTCTCACCTACTCCAACTTTACGCAGAGGTGTTCTTGGTCTCTAATACGGTTCTACTGAACCTTAGGTTTGAAGATCACAGTGGGCTTAGGGATCTGTAACATCAGTATCACCTGGGAACTTGTTTAAAATGTAAATTCTCAGACCCTAAGACCTACTGAATTAGAAACTCCAGAGATGGGGTCCAGTAATCTGTGTTTTAACAAGCCCTTTGTTATGCTGATACATGATAAAATTTGAGAACCACTGCTCTAAATCCTTGTGTACTCTAGGGGCCTGTGGTCTGTTCCTCAAATACCAACTTAAGCCTGGTAACTGATCCAGGATGGGGACATATGGCACAATGCCAGTACACACACCATAGCTGTCCTCTCGTTGACAGCACTGCCTCACTCATTAAAAATATGCAAAAGAAAATTACAATTAAAGTTCTTAGAGATAAAATGGCCTGATACCTGAGATTTACTTTAAAATACTACTCCAGCCCCAAAAGGGGGGTATAGATGTGGGGGGGGGGATGAAATAAATATGGCAAAACATTAATTACTAATGAATCTGAGTGATGGGAACATGAGGGTTTCTTATGCTCTACCTTTGCATATACTTGGAAATCTTCATAACAAGTTAAAAAAAAATCATAGGCTACTCTTGTACTTTTTCAGGGGCTCTCATTAAAAAATCAACTCTAAATGTGAACAGGAAAATGATCCCTGAAACTCCACAACTGCCTCCTTGCTGTTCTTCAAACATAACGAGTATATTCCCACCACAGGGCCTTTGTCCCTGCTGTTGCCTCTTCTTGGAATGGTTGTCAGATATCCATATGGCTTGCTGCTTCACTCCTTCAGCTCTCTGCTCAAAGGTCATCTTGACCATCCTATATAAAACAGCAAAACCTCAACACACATACACTAGCACTCTCTATCCATCCCCCTTACCTGCTTTATATTTTTCCACAGCACAATGCCCTGACATACAAAATGTTTGTTTGTTGTATTTATCTCCCACCAAAGTATAAGCTCTTTGGTGGCAGAGGCTTTGGCTCTTTACTATGTTGTCAGTCCCTCAACTCGTACTTACTGATGAATAAATGAATGAACTGTCTGCTGGATACCCAAACCAAAGGGGAGATACATACAAGAACCTAAACATGTCTACACATAGACAAAAATGACTTTAAAAAACAAGATTCTATTCACCTTCAAGAGCAGCTGAGAACCAAAATTACGAAGATCTGAGGACTGAACTGGGTTTGTGAGATTTGAAAATAAACAGTCAGGTGCTGATCTGGATGATCACAGAGGAATAAAGAGGGAGGCACTAATGTCCAGCGTGGGCTGTCTTGGGCTGGGTGGTAGGATGTTGGCAGCGTAGGCCAGAAGTACCAACTTTCTCAAGGTCTCTGTCACCGTAGAAGTCAAGAAAAACTTAGTCTCTCTCCAAGGGCTGTTGCTGCTCGGTTTCTGCTGTTATCACAAGGAGAAAAAGGTAGTTCAGAGGGAATTTTTCTTGTCCAGGGAAGAAAACCAAGTCAGGAACTACCATCGTTTCCCAACCAGGGTGTTTTAGGGAAAGAGACTCCCATCTTCTACTCTCAATGCCCATTCCTCTGGAGGTAAAGAATGGGTTTGAAAAGTAAAAGAGTGGGGAAGGGGGGGGGAGGTCATGAAATTCACAGAATCACAGACATCTGAAAGAGGGGGAAGCCTAAAAGATGATCTATTTCGCAGCTTTCATGTTATACGTAGAATACTCAAGTGTGGGAAGACCAAGGAAGCTGCTTAGCATCAGTATGGCGGAACCTGGACTTAAGCACATTTGACAGGTCCTAATTACATCCAATTTCCCTGTAATGTGGTTATGACTGATTACGGTAGTTGTTTAATGCATTAAGCAAAAAACATCTATCTGATTTATCTAAATGACGTGAAGGAGGGAACATTTCAAGAGAAGCTGGGCCAAGTACAGACTGTGTGAAGAGTGCCCAAGGAAGGGCATTGCTCAGCTCAGTGTTTACTCTGGATGAGGGCAGCTAACCCAAAGCGCTTTACAGTTTGCATGGAAACAGGCCAAACGTAAATAAGCCTCAAGTCTGGATCACAAAGGTCTTTCCCTAGGACCACAGGCGGTTCTCGGTGTGACAACTATTCACCTAGTCAAAAAAGCCTCCGAACCCAACGTTTAAACTCTGCGCTTAACTCCCAGCTTTGTAGTCCCGGGAAAGTGGGTTACTCCTCTCTATACCAAGTGCTCCTTTCTCAGAAAGCCTAGGCCACTGAACAAAGAGTGCGGGGGAGAACCCACGGAGGGGCGATTCTCGAAGGCAAGCGCTATCTCCGGTATACCCCGTGGAGAGCAAGGACGAGGTTAGCCCCCAAACACTGGCAGCCATCCTCGTTTCCAGGGCAGGCCCTGAGGCCTCCCTGAGGGGAGCAGTCACAGCTCTTCTCTGGTTTCCTACGGAGACGCCAAAGACACCCAACACCTGCCTCCCGGGGAAGAAGCTCTGCGCCCGATTTGTGTCGACAGCCGCCCGGCCTTGAGCGCAGCCTGTCAAGCCTAGGAGGGCCCCTCAGAGCCACCCGGTCCAAGACCCTCACTTCATCCACCCCGGCCGAGGCGGGGCGGGCCCCGCACCCTTCCCGCGGCCCGGCCGCCCCGCCCCGTCCCCGTGGCGGCCGCCCCACAGGCCGGCCTCGCGAGTACTCACGGCGACCCCGGGCCGCGTGCGGCCGCCGCTGAGGGGACAAGCGGCCCGGGACGCCCCGCGGGGGCGGAGCGGCAGGCCAAGGGGAGGGGGCCGGGCCGGGCGGGCGAGGTCGCGCACCCCCACGCCTCGTCGTTCCGTCACGGGCGCGCAGACCCACTCTGCGCACGCTCGTGCGGGGACACCGGAATCACGTGACCCGCACCTGACCAATCGCCGTGCGGCCTGCCTCTGGGCGCGCCACAGCCTCGGACGCCAAGCTTCCGTCGTTTGCGCCGTGCTCGCTGGTTGGGAGGGGTGAGAAGCTGAGGGGTGGCGCCTGCGCCTTGGGTTGGGGCGGGTGCGTGGAAAAACAAGAGGGGCTGTGGGGGTACGGGAGAGCTTTCTGAAAGAGAATGTTGGCACTTGGCGCCCCGTGTGGTTGGGAGGAATGAGCAGGGAAGGCCGTCCCCTCTGCCTCTCCTCGTTAGTGGCCGGAGGCAGGTAGAGATTGAGAAGGGCTTCCTGAGACCAGAGGGGCTTTAAGAATCTCAGGTTTGCAAAGGCGGATCTCAGGGTCTTTTGTTAAGGCTAACTCATTTGCACCCCTGGTAGCCGCGGTGTGCCGGAAAGCACTTTGGCCTTCTATTCAAACAATCTGGGTTCAAAGCTTGGTTTCAGCACTGACTGTTGGAAGCCTCAGAGCACGACTTTCACTTTCTGAGCCTTAGTTTTCTCATCTGTGAACTGGGGACAATAATACCTTTTAATGGGGTTGTTGTGGTGAGCATGAAATAACCGCTTGAACCTTATACCTGCAATTTCATACGTTTCAATATAATACATATAAGAACCTGACACTAGGAAGTAGTCTATAAATGGAAGCTGTGTTTGTGGTTGTTGTGGTTATTGACCTAAGACATGGCCAGATCTCCCTTCATCTTTATCAGAATTGGTGTCTTAGGGTTCCCATATGCCCCTCTTTTCCATCAGCGCTAATGAGGAAAGGCTTATGTTAGCTGTACTCTCCTTCCTCACTCCCTGTTTTTAGCTGAATACAGCACACACAAGGAAAGCTTCGCCCTGAGTAATATAAGCACATGTCATATCTATCCCTCTTGAGCCGGCCTCGGTTCGAAGATCCCTGGTGATGTTTTTTTACATTTGGATATCTTCAGCATGTTTTCTGATTCCCTCTCCTTTTTGATGCCCACTCCCCAGTCTTCTCATCTTGCTCTCAGACTGGGCCACAACACCGTCTTAGTATTAATTTGTTACATCCATAATAACTGAAAAAAAGCGAGGGCTATAAAATAACAGGACTTCTAGCCTTAGTCTCAGAGTGCTTGGGGAAGGAGTTGGCTCCGCTCCCTAAAACAACTCCCCAGCAAGGGCCCCATAATAGCTTTTAAAAGCCGTGCGTGCATGGGAGTGTTTGAACATAAATACATTGGGTAAGCAGAGGGGGTCTGTCCCCGTGAGTAAAATGTCAAAATCCAATATTTCATAACTTTCTAGGATTTCCCCTCTTCACCCCCCTCCCATCTCCCCTCTATGAATTCCAGCTGTTTACCTCCTCTACCCACCCCTCCTAGACTAAGATAAAGGAAATCGCCCAATCCTGCAAAGCTGAGCTTGTGAGTGGGCACTGTTTTGAGTTAGTCCAGCCTGTGAACCCTGTTCTTTGGGCATTATATTTTCCACACTCGAGCTCCAGATCTGTGGGCCCCAGGGCTGTTTTTGTTTTATGTGACCCCTGGCATCATGGCTGCAATTTATTGAACTATGAGTGGATTCCTAATCCAAGCTGTACTAAGCAAATGTTCTCTCCTGGGAACCTTGGATTAGGGACGAGAGATTATGATTCTAACTGGACTGGTTTCTTGAACAGAAAAGATAAAAATTCAGGAGCTCTAGTGCACCTACCTCCCAGCACCTACCATGAGAAATGAGAAATGAAAAATGAAGAAAGACTATCTGCAGAAAGAGAATGAACCATCTAGAGGCAGTGACCAGAAACAGTGAGATTGGTTTCTGGTTCCTAAAAGCTTCCCAGGCCCCTCTGACCTTGTGTCTCTGAGTCACATTTATCTAGATTAAATCATTTAAGCTAACATAACCTGTACCCAGTGCAGAGTCTACTACAAATCCAGTCTCCTCAGTTGGCCCACAATGTACCCAGCAATCTCTCTACAGGCCAGCTTCTGCCATCATCCCCCATTCTGCTTCAGGGGGAAATTAAAGGCACGGAGGAGGAAACTGTCTTAGTTTTCAGTCCCCTCCAAGCATCTGAATCTCTCCTACTCTTTCTTTCACAGAGAAGAGAGGTCTCTCTCCAAATCCTTCCACTGTGATGTGTATTTCATTCCCTTTTGTCTCTTCAGGAACTTTGCTCCTTCACTTAAGCCTTGCCTTCATGGATAGTCAACTTTTTCCTCTCCCCTACTCTTTGATCTCAGCACATAAAGTTGATGAACTGGCCCAACCTTTAAAAAAAAGTCCCATTTTAATCTCACACACTACTGACTGTCACACATTTGTTTCTTGCCTTCCACAGGCTCCTAGGGAGTCGTGTGACTCTTCAGCTCCACTTCCTACCTTCCATGTATTCCTGAAATCTAGTGCCTTAGACCTAGTGACCTCTTCCTAAAATCTCTACTGAAAATACTTTTGCTGAAGTTGCAAATGACTTTTGAGCTGAAAAACCCATTGGAAATATTTAGGCTTAATTTATTTGACTACTTGATGTCATTTGGCTTTGTTGATCACCCTGACCTGCACCCTTTTCCTCTGTTGGCTCCTATGGGCTATGCTTTTCCCATTTTTTCCCACACCCACATGGGCCCTTCCCGGCATCCTTAGTGCACTCCTTTTCTTGCACTCACCATTGAAATAAGAAAACAGGGCACCTGGCTGGCTGAAGTGTAGAGCGCGTAACTCTTGATCTCGGGGTTATGAGCTTGAGCCCCACATTGGGTGCAGAGATTACTTTAAAACAAAAGTAAATAAATAAGAAAACAGTTTAGTCCACACCAATTTCTCATCTCCTCACTCTTACCAGCAACCTCAATAGCACCCACCTGAAGCAGACCTTGGTAATTTGGGGTTTCTTAGAATCTGATTCCCCTTCCTTCTTTTTTTTTTTTTTTTTTATTAAATTTTTTTTTTCAACGTTTATTTCTTTTTGGGACAGAGAGAGACAGAGCATGAACGGGGGAGGGGCAGAGAGAGGGAGACACAGAATCAGAAACAGGCTCCAGGCTCTGAGCCATCAGCCCAGAGCCTGACGCAGGGCTCGAACTCACAGACCACGAGATCGTGACCTGGCTGAAGTCGGACGCTTAACCGACTGCGCCACCCAGGCGCCCCCGATTCCCCTTCCTTCTTACAAGTAGATAAGCCGAGCCATGACAGACATTGAAAAGGTTGGGCCTTTTTTTTTTTTTTTTTTCCACACCAGCTAAGACAGAGGCATGTGACGTAGGCCTGGCCAAATAGTCCTCAGAAATGCAGATTCTGAAGTAAATGATTCAGAGAAATAGAACCGTGGAGAATTCGTCCTAGCAATAGAAACAGCAGGTTTTCACTGATGGTGAAAGTAGCAGTATTCTCATTGTCTGGTTTAGACATCTCACTTTGGCTTTTGTTCTGGGACTGGCCTCCCATTGTTCCCACTCACTTCCCAAGCTTGCATGTCCTGCTTGGCAATACTTTAACTCCCCCTCCCGACCAGTGCCCTTTCAACAAATGGCTTTTCTGTTTTTTAAAAAAAAATTTTTTTTTCTAATGTTTATTTACTTTTGACAGAGAGAGAGAGAAAGACAGAGCATGAGTGGGAGAGGGGCAGAGAGAGAGGGAGACACAGAATCTGAAGCAGGCTCCAGGCTCTGAGCTGTCAGCACAGAGCCCAACGCAGGGCTCAAACTCATAGACCGCGAGATCATGACCTGAGCTGAAGTCGGACGCTCAACCGACTGAGCCACCCAGGTACCCCTGGCTTTTCTGTTTAAGTCATCCTGTGTGGCATGCTGACTGCAGGTGACTAGGACTCCCAAATTTGCATCTCCACTCTTTCACTTGTCTTTTGGGTAAGTTGCCTTGTAGACAAGTCTACTTGTATGTCTCACAGGCAAAGTCATCTTTTTGTCAGTCTGCATCTCTTCTGTGTTCCCAGCTTTGTGAATAGTATCTGTGACTTGTTCAGCCTGAACCCTGAGAGAAAAGGGTAGACACCTCGTAAACATCTTATGTTTTAGCTCTTAATACAACTTAAATCAATCCCTCCTTTGTATTCCTAGTCTTCCTCACCAGAACCACTGCACTATCCTCCTAACTAGACCCTCTATCCCAGTATCTACTCCTCTGATCTATTCTCCACTTAAGCTGTCCCTCGGGATCTTTTTAAAACCCAAATCTGATCATGTCACTCCTCTATTAAAGCCCATCAATGGCTTCCTCCTGCTCCCGTGATAAAACTGATGCCCGTTCTATGGATCTGGCTTCCACTTGACTCTCGCTACTCCTTCACCTGCATTCTGTACTCCAGCCAGGTCAAGTCACACATTCTTACCAACCCTGCAGGACAATTTTTTTACCCTCCGTAAGTGCTTGATGGGGCTGACAGTCACAATGCCACCTCTGCCCCCTCCCCCACCCCCACCCCACAAAAATGGATACATGACCCATTGGGCCAGGTAGGGGACTCCATCACTCTGACCAACGTGATTAGTTCAGTTATGGGTTTGAGACCTAAGTGGAGCCAATCAATTTTCCCTTCAAAGCTCTCTGGCTTTTGAGGCCATGGCACTAGGAGTGTATGACGTTGAAGCTTCTGGCACTCAGCTCTCCCTGCCACATGGAGAAAGTGTGTCTGTGGCAGGGAAGGTAACGGGACTAAGACACAAAGAGAAACGGAGCCCCGAGAGATGGAGTGAGAGTTAGCTGATGACATTTATTAGATCCCTTGAACTCAGCCCTGCCTAAAGTTAGTAAAACCACTGCACCTCTCAGTTCCTTCTTGCTTAAGCTGGTTTGTGTTGGTTTCTATCACCTGTCGTTCAACCAGTTCAAATACAAAAATGGAATGCAGTGTGCAGATACTAAGTTGGGGGGGGGGGGGTTGGTGAAATTGACATGAAATGGAGGCAGTGGGCGTCTGATACTCCCTGGCAGGAAGGTTGGAAGTCCCTGAGATTTGAGTCACATATCTATCCTAAATGGAGATCTCAGGGACACACTGGAGAAATATCTGGATGTTGAAGTGTGCTGGCCTCTTAAGAGTTTCATCAAGGTCCTGAATTTCTGCTCGTCTCCGTGCTAGCATGACTAGAACCATGCCCAGCTTTGTTTAGAGTTGCTTTTTCTGCCTATGGGCAGCAAGTTAGATGGCCAAGGGGCAAACAATCATGCGTCTTATAGATTGTAAAAGCCAGACCCTCTTCCGTAAGCTAGAGTGAGTGAAAACAAAGGCATAGATTAGGACATCCAACAGGAGATACCGGAGCTTAATGACTGAGAAGCTCTGGAGAAAAAGTGTGACCCTCCACACCACACCTGAATGCGGCTTTTATTCTCCCAAAAAGATTTTTTTGAGAGAGAGAGGGTAGGGGGGAGAAGGAGAGAGGGGGAGAGAGAGAGAGAGAGAGAGAGAGAGAGAGAGAGAGAGAATCCTGAGCAGACTCCATGATGCCAATGCAGAGCCGGACGCAGGGCTCGATCCCAAAGACTGTGAAATCATGACCTGAGCTGAAATCAAGAGTCCAACGCCCAACTGACTGAGCCACCCAGACACCCCTATTCTCCCACATTAAAAAAATACACATATACAGGGGCACCTGGGTGACTCAGTCCGTTGAGCGTCCAACTTCAACTCGGGTCATGATCTTGCAGTTCATGAGTCCGAGCCCCATGTTGAGGTCTGTGCTGACAGCTCAGAGCCTGGAGCCTGCTTTGGATTCTGTGTCTCCCTCTCTTTTTCTCTCCCCCACTCGTACTAAGTCTCTCTCTCTCTCTCTCTCTCTCTCAAAAATAAATAAAAAACATTAATATGTGTGTGTGTGTGTATATACATATACACACACACACATATGTATATATATATACATACACACATGTATATACATTTTACTTAGAATTCAGACAGTACTGGGGATTCTGGTGCCTGGGGATTCCCACTGTGAATCCTGTGGGAAAATGTAGGATATATTGGTCACAAACCTCATGTGCCTTCTTGAACTTAAATCCCCACCTGTGCCAAACAGCCCCTCCTCTTCCACGTCTGTGGTAGAGATGCCACATGGCAGGCCATGGGATCTCACTTCCCAAGCACCCACTTAGGGGGCAACTGGTGCAACTCAGAAATATGGTGGAGGTAGCTCTCTGTGGGATGCACATTGGCCAACAGGAAACAGGAAATGAAAAGGGCACAGATGGATAAACTCCCTCTCAATTCTCCTCTTGGTGAGCTGCTCCAAGGTGCAGTTTCTCTTTGCAAACACCATGTGCTTAGCAAACAACACTGCCAAGTGACCTGTTCTCTCCTCATGGCTCATGCGAAGATGTGACCAACACAGTAATGTGTTGTCTTGCATTGCTTCACATCTTTCCCAACCCATGTCTTTCCTCCCCTCTCATCATCCTAGGCTTTCATCTCCCCAAACAGTGTCAGCACAACAACCCTTACCTCAGAGTCTGTTTTCTAGAGTACTTGGATTAAGACACGGAGCCACAATCAAAACGCCCGTCCCAACGTTAGGTCCCAACAGTGAGATAGCAAGAAGGTCCTGTGGACACAGCAGATTTCCTGCTCAAATGCGGAGAATCTAGCCCGGACTGCTGGCTTTCTGTCAGGGGCCCAAGGCTAAGGTTGGGGTGGGGGTTCAGGCCATTTCTAGCCTACTCCATAGGAGAAGCTGAGGCTCATTTCACAGGCTGTCTTTTTGCCTCCCTGCATTTTCTCCTGGAGACTCAATACTTCTCTTGGGAAAAGTCAGACCCAGGCTTGCAGCCTGTTCTGACTTCTGGGTCTCTGCTCTTAGGCAACTAGAAGGCCAGAGCCTGGAAGTTCAAAATCTCCTCTACAGATGGCCCGCCAGTCAAAGGTTCTGATCAGCCCAGGCTGCTGGAGGGTGGAGAACACTGTGACATTGGTGTATAAAGCCGGGGCTGGGGAGAAAAAGAGTGGCCCTCTGCCCTTTTTGAGTTTGCACTTGGCACAGATTTGGTCACCTCTTTGTGGACCCCACATGGCTCATCCTGGAAGGTCAGCTACTTAGACTACCTTGGTTCTGAACTCCCTGGGCCTATGAGGTTTCTTCCTTCATTGATTATCCCCAAAACATAAGGCTGTGTGACATACTTGTATACAGGTACTGGCCATAAAGGGAGGCTGAGAGGTCAAAAACAGCCTCTGAGTCCCTGATGGATTTGGCTCTGTCATGATGCAGGCAGGTGCCATCCGAACAGTGGATGCCCAAAGATTACAACTGAAGCTGGAAATAATCAAGAGAGATCCTGTGATCTCCATGTCCTTAGCATCTTCTTTGGGAGGGTATTCCATGCATGTTATGTTCCATGAAGCAGAGGTGAAACTCCAGGTCTGGTCAGAGCACACAGCAGATCCAGATCTGCTTCACTCTCAGAGGTCATTCACCCCATCTCAGACTAAAGGTCTTTTCTTCCTATCGAAGGCATCCAGGTTGCATCCAGGGAGAAAGAAATTCCAGGGGCCCTGCCAAAGGCTGAAGACTCTTCCCACAGTCCCCAAGTGATATAAGTTCTCAGAGGGCCCACAAATTCAGTGTCCACTGAGAGACTCCTCTTAGGACTGCTTTGGTGATGTGACCTCAGTGTAATAATGGACATGGCCAGAGGACAAGCAATAGAGCAAGCTGCAGGGTGGCCAGAATGAGTGCTTCTATGGTTGCCTCACTCCTATCCTAAGCATCTCCTTGGGGCTAAGGCATAGGAGCCAGTGCCACTCAGGGATTTTGACTATCTGGTTAGGGCTACCTGGATCATGAGCCAGCCAAGTGTTGAACAGATAATGTTTCTCTGGGGGCACTGAGAAGATTAAGATTGACTTACCACCATATACAGACCATTGTGGAAGTCATGAAGCTGAGGGGGAGGGGAACAGGCAAAGTGTGATCTATTACTAAGAAACAGAAACCTCAAGGGCCTGATCCAGGTTCAAGGATGAGGACTCAGCAAGATTCTTGATGATGGCTACTAGCTCACAGAGCACCCAGGAATCAAATCAGTTGCTTTGAAAGGATTGTATTGCCAGAGAATCCTTGCATCTGGCATACAGGGCTCTGGGAGTGCATAATCTCTAAGACAATCTTTACACCCAAAACCATGTCTGAAAGGAAGAGGAATGCTTCAGTTCCAGAAGGAGCATCCTCCGAGGGATTTCCATAAAGGACAATAGATACTAGGAGATATTTCACAGTGGAAACGGCTAAGAGCAATCAGTTTTGTTAACCATGAAACTCATTCCACTGTCCAGAAAGACGTAATATATGCTATAGGTTCGTGACCATTGTTTTTTCTTCTCCCCTATTCCAGATGGAAGTTTTCCTTTCTTTCTTTAAAAAAAAAAAAAGTTATCTTCTTTCCCTCTCCCATTTCTTTTTTAAATACATGTTTATTTATTTTTGAGAGAGAGCATGGGGGAAGGGGCCGAGAGAGGGGGACAGAGTTTTTGAAGTGGGCTCTGCACTGACAGCAGAGAGCCCAATGCAGGGCTTGAACTCACGAACCAAGGGATCATGACCTGAGCTGAAGTCATGACTCGAGTCATGATGCTTAACCAACTGAGCCACCCAGGTGCCCCTCCCTCTCCCATTTCATATTGGTTATGCACTAGAAGCTAAATTGGTCTTTTAGCCATAGTCTGAAAAATCATAAGTGACATCCAGACCTGATCAAGAATTGCACATCACAAAGGGACACTGGACTGAGGGTTCGGTAAAGAAATTGGACATGATTCTGTTTTGTCTCCCATTTTTGTTGGGCCCAGGATTGTTTCATTGTGGGGCAGGCACATTTTTTAAATTATGTTTGTCAAGAAAAATATAGGTGGATGCTGAGCACTAAAGGGGTGGAATATAGTGGATGCATATTGTTTATCTGCCCATCATTCCTTCCTTTGGGCACCCATTTCTCCCTGCCACATAATCCTGGTGAGGCTATCACTTACGGTGGCCTATTCTTCCACCCTAGAGGCAGGCACATGTCCATTCTGGCCAAAGTCCTCCCTAGGACATTTGAGTTAGAACTAGTGAGGCCAACATATAAAGGGAAGCAGAGCCAAGAGATGGAGATGTCATCAATTGAACCCCTTAGATATAGTCATGCATGAAGGCAAATGCATCCTTTGGTTTATCAATTGTTTGAGGTTTGAATGGGGGTTTTGACACTCGCAACTGGAAGAGTCCAGACTAATACATGCACACACAACAGAGACACAAACACCATGTTGTTCAAACTCATTGGATATTGTACAAGTCTTCCGTGATCTAATAGGGGTCAGCAAACTTGTTGTCTAAAGAACCAGATAGATATTTTAGGCTTTATGGGGCATATATGGTCTCTGTCTCATATTCATTTTTTGTTTTATTTTTACAACCCTTTAAAAAATGTAAAACTCTTACTAGTTTGTGGCCATACAAAAGCAGGTTGCAGGCCAGATTTACTCACAGGCCACAGTTTGCCAACCCCTGCCGGACCTCTACAGCGTTGGCACATGATCTGCTAGTTCTTAGCCATGAAGCAAGATAGTTTAAGTGCCATTTTGGTCCAAGCGTCTTGATATGACTCTGTAGTGAGTTAAGGTTCAGGACAGAGATAGGAATGAGAAAAGGCTCTTGTCTTGGTGCCCACTGTCTGCCACATAATGGGCACTGAATACATGGTAATCATTATTGTTTCTTGGTAATAAAAATAATTTATCAAAAAGAAGCAGCTGTCCTAACAGTTTTGTTCAAATGTCAATGCATCCTTGAAGACCCTTCTCTCCCTCATGTCCTTTAGGAAACCTTTCTCTGACCTCCCTTCCCCATCAATACTCTACTGACCTCCCCCTTCCTGAATCACATACTCTACTGCTTGTGATTACACACCCTGTGTGGCCTGTCTTTCCCACTATCTCTGAGCACTTATAACATGCCTGAGCCCTAGCTCCTAGCACAGTGCTTAGCCCCTAGCATGGAAGGGCCTCCATGCCGCCATTTGAATATCTGTTTGAAGGTGCAGGTGCTCTATATGTCCACCTCTGTCCAGGGTGATCAGTCTATGTGTCAGCGTTGTGCTCGTGTAGCGATGCCCTCAACACCGGTTCCTCTCCCAATGGGAAATTATTTGTTAATATACACTGCACCTTACCTGGTAATGTTATTACCATATCTGTTATTCATCCCATTCACTCCAAAAATGAGTCAAAGACAGAGGAACAGGTGGGAACAAGTTTTCTTAGATTCTGTTATGAAGGAGGAACCCTCCAACCCCACCCCCCCACACCCTTTCCTGTCTGATGTAATATCAGATCAGAGGCCTCCAGCCTCAGCCACATCTGGGGATCAGAGGGCCCACCACACGGCTGGGGCCCCAGACCAGTTTGTCCCATGTCTATGAGGTGGAGGGGAAATGATCCTCCTGGGAAAAATATGTGCAAGGCCCTGCAGGCCCAGGACAGGCTGACCAAGGCAAGGTGAGTCATGGTGTTCTAGGCTGAATCTTTTGCCCATCTCACAGAAGCAGGCAGAAAGCACCACCGTTGATCAGCTTTATATGGCACCCACTGAATACAACAGATAGACAAAGACAGACAGACAGAGCACACACCACTTCTAAGCTGAACACTGCTCACCATCTAGAAGCACCTTGGATAAGCACATGTGAGACACTCTTGCATAGGAAAGATGTACTTTTTAAAGGAATGAAGAAGTATTTTGGCAAAACATCTACTTCCCTCCCAGGTCCTGGGTAAAGAGGGACCTCTAAATTCTGAAGCTTCTACATATTGAAAATTATCCCCTTCTCAATGGCAGTATATACAGTAGCAAACCTTCCAAGTCTGTTGTCACAGCCCTCTACATATATCCTGAATCTACTTTACAGGTGGGCAAACATAGACTTGGAGACAGAAGGTGGCCTGGAACAAGGGGACACTGGGGCTGACTTAAGGTGAGGGGAAACAGGAGGTGTCTCGGCTCAGCCAAAGGCAGGGCCTCTGTCTATCTGGATGGGGAAGGGAAAGGCTGGGGTGGTTAAAACTCCCTCTCTTCCTGTCTGGGGAAGCAGTGGTTCCACAGGAAAGGCCTTCAAGAAGGACACTCCTGCTGGCTAGAGGGCCTCTCAGGGTGGCAAAGGCCAGGACAGGCCAGAGCTCCTCCTGGAGCTCTTCAGAGATGCTCTCTGAGTTTGGGGATTATGGGTTCCCTGCTTCTATAACTCTTTTTGTTACCTGCATGGGAGCTAGACCTTAAGTCCTTGATTATTTTAAAAAGGCAAGGTGGGGGGGGGGGAATTTAAGAGGGAATGAGACACAGAACAATCTTTCCACAGCCTCCCTCTGCCTGGGCTGAGGCTTTCAAGGGTCTCCTTCACCCTGTCTCCTAGGGATATTTAAAGGCAGCTTGTATGAGACTCTATACTGTCTTTTTGTTTCTCTTGTGTTTTTTTCTTTTGTTTTGTTTTTGTTTTTGTTTTTTTTGTTTCTTTGTTTTAATTTATATAGATATATATATTCTTTAAAAAAAAGCAATAGTCCTTTGGTCCCTAAACTCTAAGGAATGATATGATTTTGAAAGAAGTAAATCTGGGCTTCCCTTGCAGAGAAGCCCTTGGCACCCCCAAGGCCCTCTGCTGGTTCCCCTAGACAGTCAATCCTCAGCCAGCCCCAGCTGCCTTGCCAGCCTGCGCTCTATGCCACAGGCACAGGACAACCCACTTGATGAAAACAATCCTTAACGTGGCCTGAGCCCCAGGCGCCAGCCTTGGGTCCGATCCACCTCCATTCATGGCTGCTCCTTCGGGAAGGGCTGCTCAAGCATTTCTGTGCTTTTCCTTTCCTTTCTTCTCACTCTTCAGTTTCTGTCGTTGGGTATTGGTTGATAAGGAGAGAGGAAAAAGAAAATATAAAGAGGCAAAAATCACTCTGGAGGGCAAGACAGGAGGGAGCCGCCTGCCCCAGCAGTGACGTCTCAGGTGAGTGAGTGGACCTCTTTTCCCAGGGGTAGAGCTGCCGCAGGCTCAAGGCAGCAGCCTGATCCACTGAAGTGCCCTTGGGTCCTCCTGGGAAGATGACTTCAGCCCCACACCCTCTCCAAAGAGCTCCCTGGGATAGCGCAAGTGAGGCAGGGCCACATGGACCTTCTGAGACAGCAAGTCTCTGGAAGGCACAGGCAGCTGGCCCTGCCAGAAACCTAAGGGGCTTGTCATCTCTCTCCCCATCACCCACCAGGCCCTGTGGATCCTGCTTCTTTAGCTTATCTGCTTCTCTCCTCATCTCCATGTTCTCTGCCATTATCCCAGGCCCCTGCATCTTATCCCTTCTTTGCTTAACTCCCCAGTGTCCAGACTTGTGACCCTTCACAACTTTTCTAGTCTCATCCTCCAACTGCCCTGCCCTCCCCACATACAACTTCTCTACTCCCATGGCCCCCTGTGGCTCTCCCTGCAGTAGAACTACTAATGGTAGTTCTACTAATCTAATGGTTAGATCTTGCCATAACTGTCTCTCCCAGACTATGGAGACAGGAAGTTGTCTAATTCATCTCCATCCTTGGAGAAACATCAAAGTCTCCAGCTGAGGATTCCTCCTTCGCTTCTGGCTCTTCTCTCCCAGACTCTTTCAGAGGTGGGTGCTCCTGACATCTCAAAAGGAACATCAAAGCGGACAGGGCCTCCATCACTCAGGCCCCATCTGCCTGGGGTCCACCAAGGACTCACCTTTCTGTGGCTGGTCAGTGAGAGAAGATCAGTAAGGCCGATTGGCATCCTTGGGCCTCTTTAGCTGGACTTTGAGCCTCTTCATGCCAATTTGAAAGCCATTCATGGCCTGAATAGCTGTCTGGGCACTGGTTGGATTGTCAAAGCTAACAAACCCTGGGGAGCGGGAGCGGGGGCGTGGGCAGAGAGGTCAGCTGGGAACTCTGCCTGGCAGGGTCCCTTCTCTCTGACAAGCCCCGTCTGTCCCTGTTCCCTCCGGCCAGTCCCATCAAAACATATACCCCCCACCCTCCATTGTTTGCATGTGCTTATGCACACATGGATACACACTCATACTTACATAGGCAAGTGGCCTAAGTTTCCTAAAGGTATAATTCTTGGAAGGACAGGAAGAAATTCTGAGTGTGTTGGCAATGGGGAGTGTGCGGCTTGGGGGATTTCCTTGTCTTTCCCTGACATGGGTTAATTCTCTGCCTCTACGGCTCCCATTCTAGTCCTCTAAACTGTAGCTGGGGCTGGAGGGGATCTCTGGCCCCAGACTACATTCTTCCTGCCCTGCTAGACTCTAAAGCCTGACCTGGTCGAACATCTTCCAGACACCTGACTTTCTCAGGTGAACCTGAAGTGGCCTTGTTCCGGTCTGAGCTTACTACTGTGAGGCTTACTGGTATGTGAGCCTGCTTTTGTGCCATATGATTCTCTGGGAGTCATTGACTTATGGAGGGATAAGCCTAGGGTCTGCACTGAATCTCGAAGTTATGAGCGGGAGAGGCCCACGGATGGGGCTCAGCTCACCGAAACATTTGCTCTGGTTGGTGGCTCGGTCCACAAAGACTTTGGCAGAGACAACAGCTCCAAAGGGCAGGAATGTTTGTATGAGTTCTGCATCACCAAACTCCTGAGGCAGGTGATAGATGAAGAGGTTACAGCCTTCGGGGCCTGCAGGAACAGCAGCACGCTGGTTCAGGGGAGGGACCCTGAGTCCAGCCCCACCGCACCCTGATCTCCAGCCCCCTGTCTCTCACCTTCTCTTTGCTGCTGGGGCAGGGCTGAAGACTGCTGGGGAAAAGCTGTGCTCACTGGGGCATAAGCCGATGGATAGGCTGCTGGAGACAGAAGTGGGAGTGGGCAGTGACCCCCAGAAGCCATCCCCCAAGCATGGTCCCATCTGCCTGGCCATCTTTGACCAATTCAGCCCAGTACAGGTAACCCTACCTCTAGAGGGGTTGTTCTGGGCCCAGGGATAGGGGGATGGGAGGGTCGACTCCTCAGGAGAGAGCCTCACCCCCGCCCCTCCCCCAAGTTTCCCTATTCCTTTCTGGGGCCCTTCAACGCCCCCCCAGGCCGCGTAGCGCCAAGTGAAACCTGC